>NW_026525394.1:0-600000 GCF_943734705.1 Anopheles coustani | reverse complement strand
TTATTTTTAAGGAACTCAACCTGATCGGTGATGCGAACGGATCGTCTTGAATCAGTTTAACTCCAACATTCCTAAAATCATTTGAAAAAAAAAACGATTATGAGAATTGCATATGGTATTTCAATCGAATTTGATTATGAAAAAAAACAGCAAAGACCGATTTACAAACCTGTTGAGCAACAAAGACTACAAGTCAATTTTCCACTTGGCCTTCAGCTGCACGTATTTTAGATATACCTTCGCTTTCTGCTTTGGAAGCGTTTTCAAAAATTTCTTAAGTTCGGCGAAGTATTGTTGCTGCATGTCTTTCCTTTTTCTTGCAATGATATGCTTTGTGGCATCCGAAAGCTTTTTAAATGCCTCGCGCAGACTGCTTGCTTTCCCAGTGTAAATAAATCGTGCAAAAAACTCAAGCGATGTTCTGTGAAATACAATTTGGGAATGATTTAGTTTTGCACTTGACGACATATTAAAGTACACGTTGTTGTGGCATTCTTACCTTGGTGGAAGGGTGGGTTCCCGCTACCTACCGCTGTTTGGAGTTTTTTTTCCTTTAAACGTCGCGCCAGGCCTATTAAGAATGAGTTAGTAAAAAGAAGTAGTTTTTAAAAAATATTCATCAGCAGCTGGACCAAACAACTTCTCTTACCGTTCCTTGCCACTCCTTTCGTGACTTAGTGTTTCTTTCAAAAGGCGTATGTATTCATTTCTTGCATCATCAGATAGGCTTTCAATATATTGTGGCGCCTCGTGCAGGAAAAGTTCTTGCGCGTTATTCTTCACTGTTTCAATGATGCTCTTTAGTCGTCTTGACAGCCCCTCGAAGGTTTTTGTGCACTCCATCGGATCACCAAAATAGAGAAACTGGTTATAAAATTGAAGCAAATTGCTGTTGGAAATAGGCAGACATAGTTTAGTATTGTGTTACGGATCATTGGCGACGCAAAAACGTTTTTTCAAGAAATACCTTGGTGGTGGCTCCAGAAAATGTGATGAGTGTAGCATCTGTGCCGGACTGGTAACCCTAAAAATATAAAAAAAATAAATGTGTGTCAATCTAAGCAATGAAACATTCAAAACATAGTTGCACACCAGCGTGCTAAAGAACTGTTCAATGTTTTTACTGAACGCCTTCATTGTACAAAACATTTCTATCTTTAGCGAACCAATGTTGCTTTGCATGCGAAAACACATCGCAATGAAAGCTTCAATTTATTAAAATGAAAAACTTACGTTTCTGCTTGCCTGTCAGATGATGCAGTTGAATGGACATCGCTGCTGATAGCACAGCGCATTGACTGCACGTAGTGTGTCAGCATTTGCTGGTGGTGAGGCTTTTTCTCTGACGGGAGCAAGTCGATGTAGTCAGCCATTTTTGAAACAAACGCTGCTTGTTATTTGCTGAGCTCGGTTTGCAGCGCTTGTTTTTGTGCGGCAGTCAATTCCATATACTGCTTAATGGCTGTCTTGCGCCACGCAACCGCCGGAATTGATTTGTTTTTATTGGAAAACTTGTGCATAAAATATTCGCTGAGTTGAAGTGGCACGTATTTTGGCTTCTCAGCATTTTTGTTATCCATTTTTTTCGTCGTCGTACTGAAAAAAAAACAAAACAATTAGATTACACAACAAAAAACCATCGTTTTAAATATAAACAGTAATAAGAACATCTTTCAACGCTGCTCGATGTATGCAGGCCAATTCTATATTTTTTCCTGTCCCACATATACCCTTAACTATGACCTGGGGGGAAATAGGTGGGGCTTGGGTTTGAGCGGGGGTGTAGGGTGTGTTCTGGTGAAACCAGAGTGGTCACTTGCCCGGCACCGAGGCTCAAACCAGTTTTCCCCCCACTTTCATGATGTTTCCTGCACTTGCTCGAAACTTTCGAGCAGTATCGAGCAGTCGCTGTGCTGGTTGGGCGTGCCGGTCCGGAAAAACCCATGGTGTTAAATGTTTTTTTTTGTCAAAATTCTAGTTAAAAGTAAATTCTTCTAAGGTTTTCACTGCAATATCCTTTACAACACATCATTGAGCACTTAAAAAAAAATTATCAACTTTGCTTGACCACATGTCATGTTTTTAATGTTTTGCAACTAGTGTCACCCGATGTGCCGATTTTGAATCAATATCCGATTCGGCAAATCTTTACCGCTTTGGAAGCGATGTTTACTAAAAATTCACTCACTTTTCTGGAATCACTTGAGTTTTTCACTTTCTTCACTTTTCACGTTTCTCACTTTTAAAGTCGTCCGTACTGCTCGGAGGTCGGATGCAAAAGAGAATCTACCTCGTGGTCGATTCTGACAGATGTCATTTTTCATGGTGCTTAAGACTTAAGGTAGGGTTAGCATAAGATACTTGAACTAGAGGTAAAAACATGATCAAGGTGTCTAGGAACGTCTTGACTATTCGGTTATCAAACCGGCCCTGCTGGCAAATCAAGCACTCGAATCTCGCCCTCCTGTCCACCGGAGTACTTGAATTTTTCGAGCAAAGTCGAGCAAGCACGAATAGTGTAGGAAAGATGTTTTTAAATGTCCGTGATGCACGAGTGACCAATGTTGGTGTGGCCAAACATACCCCATCCACCCCGTACCCCCACATCTTACCGCCCTGCACCCATGACAACTTTGGAGATGGTTCGAAGCACTTTCTACGTAATTGCAACCACACCAAAACAACTTCCTTGGTGGTTCGAAGCACTTTTAACGTATTCCCAAACACACCAAAACAACTTTGGTTGTTTGCAAGTGGTTTAGAAGTGCTTCGGATGTCATCCGATGGTACTCGGATGTGTTTACAAGTGGTTTGGAAGTGCTTCGGATATCATTCGATGGTACTCGGATATGTTTGCAAATGGTTTGAAAGTGCTTCGGATGTCATCCGATGGTACTCGGATGTGTTTACAAGTGGTTTGGAAGTGCTTCGGATATCATTCGATGGTACTCGGATATGTTTGCAAATGGTTTGGAAGTGCTCCGGATGTCATCCGATGGTACTCAGATGTGTTTGCAAGTGGTTTGGAAGTGCTTCGGATGTCATCCGATGGTGCTCGGATGAGTTTGCAAGTGGTTTGGAAGTGCTTCGGATGTCATCCGATGGTACTCGGATATGTTTGGAAATGGTTTGGAAGTGCTCCGGATGTCATCCGATGGTACTCGGATGGGTTTGCAAGTGATTTGGAAGTGCTTCGGATGTCATCCGATGGTGCTCGGATGGGTTTGCAAGTGGTTTGGAAGTGCTTCGGATGTCATCCGATGGAACTCAGATGTGTTTGCAAGTGGTTTGGAAGTGCTTCGGATGTCATCCGATGGTGCTCGGATGGGTTTGCAAGTGGTTTGGAAGTGCTTCGGATGTCATCCGATGGAACTCAGATGTGTTTGCAAGTGGTTTGGAAGTGCTTCGGATGTCATCCGATGGTGCTCGGATAGGTTTGCAAGTGGTTTGGAAGTGCTTCGGATGTCATCCGATGGTACTCAGATGGGTTTGCAAGTGGTTTGGAAGTGCTTCGGATGTCATCCGATGGTACTCAGATGTGTTTGCAAGTGGTTTGGAAGTGCTTCGGATGTCATCCGATGGTGCTCGGATGAGTTTGCAAGTGGTTTGGAAGTGCTTCGGATGTCATCCGATGGTACTCGGATATGTTTGGAAATGGTTTGGAAGTGCTCCGGATGTCATCCGATGGTACTCGGATGGGTTTGCAAGTGATTTGGAAGTGCTTCGGATGTCATCCGATGGTGCTCGGATGGGTTTGCAAGTGGTTTGGAAGTGCTTCGGATGTCATCCGATGGAACTCAGATGTGTTTGCAAGTGGTTTGGAAGTGCTTCGGATGTCATCCGATGGTGCTCGGATGTGTTTGCAAGTGGTTTGGAAGTGCTTCGGATGTCATCCGATGGAACTCAGATGTGTTTGCAAGTGGTTTGGAAGTGCTTCGGATGTCATCCGATGGTACTCAGATGGGTTTGCAAGTGGTTTGGAAGTGCTTCGGATATCATTCGATGGTACTCGGATATGTTTGCAAATGGTTTGGAAGTGCTCCGGATGTCATCCGATGGTACTCGGATGGGTTTGCAAGTGATTTGGAAGTGCTTCGGATGTCATCCGATGGAACTCAGATGTGTTTGCAAGTGGTTTGGAAGTGCTTCGGATGTCATCCGATGGTACTCAGATGTGTTTGCAAGTGGTTTGGAAGTGCTTCGGATGTCATCCGATGGTGCTCGGATGAGTTTGCAAGTGGTTTGGAAGTGCTTCGGATGTCATCCGATGGTACTCGGATATGTTTGGAAATGGTTTGGAAGTGCTCCGGATGTCATCCGATGGTACTCGGATGGGTTTGCAAGTGATTTGGAAGTGCTTCGGATGTCATCCGATGGTGCTCGGATGGGTTTGCAAGTGGTTTGGAAGTGCTTCGGATGTCATCCGATGGTACTCAGATGGGTTTGCAAGTGGTTTGGAAGTGCTTCGGATGTCATCCGATGGTACTCAGATGTGTTTGCAAGTGGTTTGGAAGTGCTTCGGATGTCATCCGATGGTGCTCGGATGAGTTTGCAAGTGGTTTGGAAGTGCTTCGGATGTCATCCGATGGTACTCGGATATGTTTGGAAATGGTTTGGAAGTGCTCCGGATGTCATCCGATGGTACTCGGATGGGTTTGCAAGTGGTTTGGAAGTGCTTCGGATGTCATCCGATGGTGCTCGGATGGGTTTGCAAGTGGTTTGGAAGTGCTTCGGATGTCATCCGATGGAACTCAGATGTGTTTGCAAGTGGTTTGGAAGTGCTTCGGATGTCATCCGATGGTGCTCGGATGTGTTTGCAAGTGGTTTGGAAGTGCTTCGGATGTCATCCGATGGAACTCAGATGTGTTTGCAAGTGGTTTGGAAGTGCTTCGGATGTCATCCGATGGTACTCAGATGGGTTTGCAAGTGGTTTGGAAGTGCTTCGGATATCATTCGATGGTACTCGGATATGTTTGCAAATGGTTTGGAAGTGCTCCGGATGTCATCCGATGGTACTCGGATGGGTTTGCAAGTGATTTGGAAGTGCTTCGGATGTCATCCGATGGAACTCAGATGTGTTTGCAAGTGGTTTGGAAGTGCTTCGGATGTCATCCGATGGTGCTCGGATGTGTTTGCAAGTGGTTTGGAAGTGCTTCGGATGTCATCCGATGGAACTCAGATGTGTTTGCAAGTGGTTTGGAAGTGCTTCGGATGTCATCCGATGGTACTCAGATGGGTTTGCAAGTGGTTTGGAAGTGCTTCGGATATCATTCGATGGTACTCGGATATGTTTGCAAATGGTTTGGAAGTGCTCCGGATGTCATCCGATGGTACTCGGATGGGTTTGCAAGTGGTTTGGAAGTGCTTCGGATGTCATCCGATGGTACTCGGATGTGTTTGCAAGTGGTTTGGAAGTGCTTCGGATGTCATCCGATGGTACTCAGATGGGTTTGCAAGTGGTTTGGAAGTGCTTCGGATATCATTCGATGGTACTCGGATATGTTTGCAAGTGGTTTGGAAGTGCTTAGGATGTCATCCGATGGTACTCAGATGTGTTTGCAAGTGGTTTGGAAGTGCTTCGGATGTCATCCGATGGTGCTCGGATGGGTTTGCAAGTGGTTTGGAAGTGCTTCGGATGTCATCCGATGGAACTCAGATGTGTTTGCAAGTGGTTTGGAAGTGCTTCGGATGTCATCCGATGGTACTCGGATGGGTTTGCAAGTGGTTTGGAAGTGCTTCGGATGTCATCCGATGGAACTCAGATGTGTTTGCAAGTGGTTTGGAAGTGCTTCGGATGTCATCCGATGGTGCTCGGATGTGTTTGCAAGTGGTTTGGAAGTGCTTCGGATGTCATCCGATGGAACTCAGATGTGTTTGCAAGTGGTTTGGAAGTGCTTCGGATGTCATCCGATGGTGCTCGGATGGGTTTGCAAGTGGTTTGGAAGTGCTTCGGATGTCATCCGATGGAACTCAGATGTGTTTGCAAGTGGTTTGGAAGTGCTTCGGATGTCATCCGATGGTGCTCGGATGGGTTTGCAAGTGGTTTGGAAGTGCTTCGGATGTCATCCGATGGAACTCAGATGTGTTTGCAAGTGGTTTGGAAGTGCTTCGGATGTCATCCGATGGAACTCAGATGTGTTTGCAAGTGGTTTGGAAGTGCTTCGGATGTCATCCGATGGTGCTCGGATTGGTTTGCAAGTGGTTTGGAAGTGCTTCGGATGTCATCCGATGGTACTCGGATGGGTTTGCAAGTGGTTTGGAAGTGCTTCGGATGTCATCCGATGGTACTCGGATGTGTTTGCAAGTGGTTTGGAAGTGCTTCGGATGTCATCCGATGGTGCTCGGATGAGTTTGCAAGTGGTTTGGAAGTGCTTCGGATGTCATCCGATGGTACTCGGATATGTTTGCAAGTGGTTTGGAAGTGCTTAGGATGTCATCCGATGGTACTCAGATGTGTTTGCAAGTGGTTTGGAAGTGCTTCGGATGTCATCCGATGGTGCTCGGATGGGTTTGCAAGTGGTTTGGAAGTGCTTCGGATGTCATCCGATGGAACTCAGATGTGTTTGCAAGTGGTTTGGAAGTGCTTCGGATGTCATCCGATGGTGCTCGGATGGGTTTGCAAGTGGTTTGGAAGTGCTTCGGATGTCATCCGATGGAACTCAGATGTGTTTGCAAGTGGTTTGGAAGTGCTTCGGATGTCATCCGATGGTGCTCGGATTGGTTTGCAAGTGGTTTGGAAGTGCTTCGGATGTCATCCGATGGTACTCGGATGTGTTTGCAAGTGGTTTGGAAGTGCTTCGGATGTCATCCGATGGTACTCAGATGGGTTTGCAAGTGGTTTGGAAGTGCTTCGGATATCATTCGATGGTACTCGGATATGTTTGCAAATGGTTTGGAAGTGCTCCGGATGTCATCCGATGGTACTCGGATGGGTTTGCAAGTGATTTGGAAGTGCTTCGGATGTCATCCGATGGTACTCGGATGTGTTTACAAGTGGTTTGGAAGTGCTTCGGATGTCATCCGATGGTACTCAGATGTGTTTGCAAGTGGTTTGGAAGTGCTTCGGATGTCATCCGATGGTGCTCGGATGGGTTTGCAAGTGGTTTGGAAGTGCTTCGGATGTCATCCGATGGAACTCAGATGTGTTTGCAAGTGGTTTGGAAGTGCTTCGGATGTCATCCGATGGTGCTCGGATATGTTTGCAAGTGGTTTGGAAGTGCTTAGGATGTCATCCGATGGTACTCAGATGTGTTTGCAAGTGGTTTGGAAGTGCTTCGGATGTCATCCGATGGTGCTCGGATGGGTTTGCAAGTGGTTTGGAAGTGCTTCGGATGTCATCCGATGGAACTCAGATGTGTTTGCAAGTGGTTTGGAAGTGCTTCGGATGTCATCCGATGGTGCTCGGATGGGTTTGCAAGTGGTTTGGAAGTGCTTCGGATGTCATCCGATGGAACTCAGATGTGTTTGCAAGTGGTTTGGAAGTGCTTCGGATGTCATCCGATGGTGCTCGGATTGGTTTGCAAGTGGTTTGGAAGTGCTTCGGATGTCATCCGATGGTACTCGGATGGGTTTGCAAGTGGTTTGGAAGTGCTTCGGATGTCATCCGATGGTACTCGGATGTGTTTGCAAGTGGTTTGGAAGTGCTTCGGATGTCATCCGATGGTACTCAGATGGGTTTGCAAGTGGTTTGGAAGTGCTTCGGATATCATTCGATGGTACTCGGATATGTTTGCAAATGGTTTGGAAGTGCTCCGGATGTCATCCGATGGTACTCGGATGGGTTTGCAAGTGATTTGGAAGTGCTTCGGATGTCATCCGATGGTACTCGGATATGTTTGCAAGTGGTTTGGAAGTGCTTAGGATGTCATCCGATGGTACTCAGATGTGTTTGCAAGTGGTTTGGAAGTGCTTCGGATGTCATCCGATGGTGCTCGGATGGGTTTGCAAGTGGTTTGGAAGTGCTTCGGATGTCATCCGATGGAACTCAGATGTGTTTGCAAGTGGTTTGGAAGTGCTTCGGATGTCATCCGATGGTGCTCGGATTGGTTTGCAAGTGGTTTGGAAGTGCTTCGGATGTCATCCGATGGTACTCGGATGGGTTTGCAAGTGGTTTGGAAGTGCTTCGGATGTCATCCGATGGTACTCGGATGTGTTTGCAAGTGGTTTGGAAGTGCTTCGGATGTCATCCGATGGTACTCAGATGGGTTTGCAAGTGGTTTGGAAGTGCTTCGGATATCATTCGATGGTACTCGGATATGTTTGCAAATGGTTTGGAAGTGCTCCGGATGTCATCCGATGGTACTCGGATGGGTTTGCAAGTGATTTGGAAGTGCTTCGGATGTCATCCGATGGTACTCGGATATGTTTGCAAGTGGTTTGGAAGTGCTTAGGATGTCATCCGATGGTACTCAGATGTGTTTGCAAGTGGTTTGGAAGTGCTTCGGATGTCATCCGATGGTGCTCGGATGGGTTTGCAAGTGGTTTGGAAGTGCTTCGGATGTCATCCGATGGAACTCAGATGTGTTTGCAAGTGGTTTGGAAGTGCTTCGGATGTCATCCGATGGTGCTCGGATTGGTTTGCAAGTGGTTTGGAAGTGCTTCGGATGTCATCCGATGGTACTCGGATGGGTTTGCAAGTGGTTTGGAAGTGCTTCGGATGTCATCCGATTTTACTCGGATATGTTTGCAAGTGGTTTGGAAGTGCTTCGAATATCATTCGATGGTACTCGGATGGGTTTGCAAGTGGTTTGGAAGTGTTTCGGATGTCATCCGATGGTACTCGGATGGGTTTGCAAGTGGTTTGGAAGTGTTTCGGATGTCATCCGATGGTACTCGGATGGGTTTGCAAGTGGTTTGGAAGTGCTTCGGATATCATTCGATGGTACTCGGATATGTTTGCAAATGGTTTGGAAGTGCTCCGGATGTCATCCGATGGTACTCGGATGGGTTTGCAAGTGGTTTGGAAGTGCTTCGGATGTCATCCGATGGTACTCGGATGGGTTTGCAAGTGGTTTGGAAGTGCTTCGGATGTCATCCGATGGTACTCAGATGGGTTTGCAAGTGGTTTGGAAGTGCTTCGGATGTCATCCGATTTTACTCGGATGTGTTTGCAAGTGGTTTGGAAGTGTTTCGGATGTCATCCGATGGTGGTCGGATGGGTTTGCAAGTGGTTTGGAAGTGCTTCGGATGTCATCCGATGGTACTCGGATGGGTTTGCAAGTGGTTTGGAAGTGCTTCGGATGTCATCCGATGGTACACGGATGTGTTTGCAAGTGGTTTGGAAGTGCTTCGGATGTCATCCGATGGTGCTCGGATGGGTTTGCAAGTGGTTTGGAAGTGCTTCGGATGTCATCCGATGGAACTCAGATGTGTTTGCAAGTGGTTTGGAAGTGCTTCGGATGTCATCCGATGGTGTTTGGATGTGTTTACAAGTGGTTTGGAAGTGCTTCGGATATCATTCGATGGTACTCAGATGGGTTTGCAAGTGGTTTGGAAGTGCTTCGGATGTCATCCGATGGTACACGGATGTGTTTGCAAGTGGTTTGGAAGTGCTTCGGATGTCATCCGATGGTGGTCGGATGTGTTTGCAAGTGGTTTGGAAGTGCTTCGGATGTCATCCGATGGTGCTCGGATGGGTTTGCAAGTGGTTTGGAAGTGCTTCGGATGTCATCCGATGGTGGTCGGATGGGTTTGCAAGTGGTTTGGAAGTGCTTCGGATGTCATCCGATGGTACTCGGATGTGTTTGCAAGTGGTTTGGAAGTGCTTCGGATGTCATCCGATGGTACTCAGATGGGTTTGCAAGTGGTTTGGAAGTGCTTCGGATGTCATCCGATGGTACTCAGATGTGTTTGCAAGTGGTTTGGAAGTGCTTCGGATGTCATCCGATGGTGCTCGGATTGGTTTGCAAGTGGTTTGGAAGTGCTTCGGATGTCATCCGATGGTACTCGGATGGGTTTGCAAGTGGTTTGGAAGTGCTTCGGATGTCATCCGATTTTACTCGGATGTGTTTGCAAGTGGTTTGGAAGTGCTTCGAATATCATTCGATGGTACTCGGATGGGTTTGCAAGTGGTTTGGAAGTGTTTCGGATGTCATCCGATGGTACTCGGATGGGTTTGCAAGTGGTTTGGAAGTGTTTCGGATGTCATCCGATGGTACTCGGATGGGTTTGCAAGTGGTTTGGAAGTGCTTCGGATATCATTCGATGGTACTCGGATATGTTTGCAAATGGTTTGGAAGTGCTCCGGATGTCATCCGATGGTGGTCGGATGGGTTTGCAAGTGGTTTGGAAGTGCTTCGGATGTCATCCGATGGTGGTCGGATGGGTTTGCAAGTGGTTTGGAAGTGCTTCGGATGTCATCCGATGGTACTCGGATGGGTTTGCAAGTGGTTTGGAAGTGCTTCGGATGTCATCCGATGGTACACGGATGTGTTTGCAAGTGGTTTGGAAGTGCTTCGGATGTCATCCGATGGAACTCAGATGTGTTTGCAAGTGGTTTGGAAGTGCTTCGGATGTCATCCGATGGTGTTTGGATGTGTTTACAAGTGGTTTGGAAGTGCTTCGGATATCATTCGATGGTACTCGGATGGGTTTGCAAGTGGTTTGGAAGTGCTTCGGATGTCATCCGATGGTACACGGATGTGTTTGCAAGTGGTTTGGAAGTGCTTCGGATGTCATCCGATGGTGCTCGGATGGGTTTGCGAGTGGTTTGGAAGAGCTTCGGATGTCATCCGATGGTGGTCGGATGGGTTTGCAAGTTTTTTGGAAGTGCTTCGGATGTCATCCGATGGTACTCATATGGGTTTGAAAGTGGTTTGGAAGTGCTTCGGATGTCATCCGATGGTACTCGGATGTGTTTGCAAGTGGTTTGGAAGTGCTTCGGATGTCATCCGATGGTGTTTGGATGTGTTTACAAGTGGTTTGGAAGTGCTTCGAATATCATTCGATGGTACTCGGATGGGTTTGCAAGTGGTTTGGAAGTGTTTCGGATGTCATCCGATGGTACTCGGATGGGTTTGCAAGTGGTTTGGAAGTGCTTCGGATGTCATCCGATGGTGGTCGGATGGGTTTGCAAGTTTTTTGGAAGTGCTTCGGATGTCATCCGATGGTACTCATATGGGTTTGCAAGTGGTTTGGAAGTGCTTCGGATGTCATCCGATGGAACTCAGATGTGTTTGCAAGTGGTTTGGAAGTGCTTCGGATGTCATCCGATGGTGTTTGGATGTGTTTACAAGTGGTTTGGAAGTGCTTCGAATATCATTCGATGGTACTCGGATGGGTTTGCAAGTGGTTTGGAAGTGCTTCGGATGTCATCTGATGGTACTCGGATGGGTTTGCAAGTGGTTTGGAAGTGCCTCGGATGTCATCCGATGGTGCTCGGATGGGTTTGCAAGTGGTTTGGAAGTGCTTCGGATGTCATCTGATGGTACTCGGATGGGTTTGCAAGTGGTTTGGAAGTGCCTCGGATGTCATCCGATGGTGCTCGGATGGGTTTGCAAGTGGTTTGGAAGTGCTTCGGATGTCATCCGATTTTACTCGGATGGGTTTGCAAGTGGTTTGGAAGTGCTTCGGATGTCATCTGATGGTACTCGGATGGGTTTGCAAGTGGTTTGGAAGTGCCTCGGATGTCATCCGATGGTGCTCGGATGTGTTTGCAAGTGGTTTGGAAGTGCTTCGGATGTCATTCGATGGTACTCGGATGGGTTTGCAAGCGGTTTGGAAGTGCTTCGGATGTCATCCGATGGTGGTCGGATGGGTTTGCAAGTCTTTTGGAAGTGCTTCGGATGTCATCCGATGGTGCTCGGATGGGTTTGCAAGTGGTTTGGAAGTGCTTCGGATGTCATCTGATGGTACTCGGATGGGTTTGCAAGTGGTTTGGAAGTGCTTCGGATGTCATCTGATGGTACTCGGATGGGTTTGCAAGTGGTTTGGAAGTGCCTCGGATGTCATCCGATGGTGCTCGGATGGGTTTGCAAGTGGTTTGGAAGTGCTTCGGATGTCATCTGATGGTACTCGGATGGGTTTGCAAGTGGTTTGGAAGTGCCTCGGATGTCATCCGATGGTGCTCGGATGGGTTTGCAAGTGGTTTGGAAGTGCTTCGGATGTCATCTGATGGTGCTCGGAAGTGTTTGCAAGTGGTTTGGAAGTGCCTCGGATGTCATCCGATGGTACTCGGATGGGTTTGCAAGTGGTTTGGAAGTGCTTCGGATGTCTTCCGTTGGTGCTCGGATGTGTTTGCAAGTAGTTTGGAATTGCTTCGGATGTCATCCGATGGTACTCGGATGGGTTTGCAAGTGGTTTGGAAGTGCTTCGGATGTCATCCGATGGTACTCGGATGGGTTTGCAAGTGGTTTGGAAGTGCTTCGGATGTCATCCGATGGTACTCGGATGGGTTTGCAAGTGGTTTGGAAGTGCTTCGGATGTCATCCGATGGTGCTCGGATGGGTTTGCAAGTGGTTTGGAAGTGCTTCGGATGTCATCCGATGGTGCTCGGATGGGTTTGCAAGTGGTTTGGAAGTGCTTCGGATGTCATCCGATGGTGCTCGGATGTCATCCGATGGTGCTCGGATGGGTTTGCAAGTGGTTTGGAAGTGCTTCGGATGTCATCTGATGGTACTCGGATGGGTTTGCAAGTGGTTTGGAAGTGCCTCGGATGTCATCCGATGGTGCTCGGATGGGTTTGCAAGTGGTTTGGAAGTGCTTCGGATGTCATCCGATGGTGCTCGGATGGGTTTGCAAGTGGTTTGGAAGTGCTTCGGATGTCATCCGATGGTGCTCGGATGTCATCCGATGGTGCTCGGATGGGTTTGCAAGTGGTTTGGAAGTGCTTCGGATGTCATCTGATGGTACTCGGATGGGTTTGCAAGTGGTTTGGAAGTGCCTCGGATGTCATCCGATGGTACTCGGATGGGTTTGCAAGTGGTTTGGAAGTACTTCGGATGTCATCCGATGGTACTCGGATGGGTTTGCAAGTGGTTTGGAAGTGCCTCGGATGTCATCCGATGGTACTCGGATGGGTTTGCAAGTGGTTTGGAAGTGCTTCGGATGTCATCCGATGGTACTCGGATGGGTTTGCAAGTGGTTTGGAAGTGCTTCGGATGTCATCCGATGGTGCTCGGATGGGTTTGCAAGTGGTTTGGAAGTGCTTCGGATGTCATCTGATGGTACTCGGATGGGTTTGCAAGTGGTTTGGAAGTGCTTCGGATGTCATCTGATGGTACTCGGATGGGTTTGCAAGTGGTTTGGAAGTGCTTCGGATGTCATCTGATGGTACTCCGATGGGTTTGCAAGTGGTTTGGAAGTGCTTCGGATGTCATCTGATGGTACTCGGATGGGTTTGCAAGTGGTTTGGAAGTGCCTCGGATGTCATCCGATGGTACTCGGATGGGTTGGCAAGTGGTTTGGAAGTGCTTCGGATGTCATCCGATGGTACTCGGATGGGTTTGCAAGTGGTTTGGAAGTGCTTCGGATGTCATTCGATGGTACTCGGATGTGTTTGCAAGTGGTTTGGAAGTTCTTAGGATGTCATCCGATGGTGCTCGGATGGGTTTGCAAGTGGTTTGGAAGTGCTTCGGATGTCATCCGATGGTGCTCGGATGGGTTTGCAAGTGGTTTGGAAGTGCCTCGGATGTCATCCGATGGTACTCGGATGGGTTTGCAAGTGGTTTGGAAGTGCTTCGGATGTCATCCGATGGTACTCGGATGGGTTTGCAAGTGGTTTGGAAGTGCTTCGGATGTCATCCGATGGTACTCGGATGTGTTTGCAAGTGGTTTGGAAGTGCTTCGGATGTCATCCGATGGTACTGGGATGTGTTTGCAAGTGGTTTGGAAGTGCTTCGGATGTCATCCGATGGTACTGGGATGTGTTTGCAAGTGGTTTGGAAGTGCTTCGGATGTCATCCGATGGTACTCGGATGTGTTTGCAAGTGGTTTGGAAGTGCTTCGGATGTCATCCGATGGTACTCGGATGGGTTTGCAAGTGGTTTGGAAGTGCTTCGGATGTCATTCGATGGTACTCGGATGTGTTTGCAAGTGGTTTGGAAGTTCTTAGGATGTCATCCGATGGTGCTCGGCTGGGTTTGCAAGTGGTTTGGAAGTGCTTCGGATGTCATCCGATGGTGCTCGGATGGGTTTGCAAGTGGTTTGGAAGTGCTTCGGATGTCATCTGATGGTACTCGGATGGGTTTGCAAGTGGTTTGGAAGTGCTTCGGATGTCATCCGATGGTACTCCGATGGGTTTGCAAGTGGTTTGGAAGTGCTTCGGATGTCATCTGATGGTACTCGGATGGGTTTGCAAGTGGTTTGGAAGTGCCTCGGATGTCATCCGATGGTGCTCGGATGTCATCCGATGGTGCTCGGATGGGTTTGCAAGTGGTTTGGAAGTGCTTCGGATGTCATCTGATGGTACTCGGATGGGTTTGCAAGTGGTTTGGAAGTGCCTCGGATGTCATCCGATGGTGCTCGGATGGGTTTGCAAGTGGTTTGGAAGTGCTTCGGATGTCATCCGATGGTGCTCGGATGGGTTTGCAAGTGGTTTGGAAGTGCTTCGGATGTCATCCGATGGTGCTCGGATGTCATCCGATGGTGCTCGGATGGGTTTGCAAGTGGTTTGGAAGTGCTTCGGATGTCATCTGATGGTACTCGGATGGGTTTGCAAGTGGTTTGGAAGTGCCTCGGATGTCATCCGATGGTACTCGGATGGGTTTGCAAGTGGTTTGGAAGTGCTTCGGATGTCATCCGATGGTACTCGGATGGGTTTGCAAGTGGTTTGGAAGTGCTTCGGATGTCATTCGATGGTACTCGGATGTGTTTGCAAGTGGTTTGGAAGTTCTTAGGATGTCATCCGATGGTGCTCGGATGGGTTTGCAAGTGGTTTGGAAGTGCTTCGGATGTCATCCGATGGTGCTCGGATGGGTTTGCAAGTGGTTTGGAAGTGCTTCGGATGTCATCTGAAGGTACTCGGATGGGTTTGCAAGTGGTTTGGAAGTGCCTCGGATGTCATCCGATGGTGCTCGGATGGGTTTGCAAGTGGTTTGGAAGTGCTTCGGATGTCATCTGATGGTACTCGGATGGGTTTGCAAGTGGTTTGGAAGTGCTTCGGATGTCATCTGATGGTACTCCGATGGGTTTGCAAGTGGTTTGGAAGTGCTTCGGATGTCATCCGATGGTGCTCGGATGGGTTTGCAAGTGGTTTGGAAGTGCTTCGGATGTCATCCGATGGTGCTCGGATGTCATCCGATGGTGCTCGGATGGGTTTGCAAGTGGTTTGGAAGTGCTTCGGATGTCATCTGATGGTACTCGGATGGGTTTGCAAGTGGTTTGGAAGTGCCTCGGATGTCATCCGATGGTGCTCGGATGTCATCCGATGGTGCTCGGATGGGTTTGCAAGTGGTTTGGAAGTGCTTCGGATGTCATCTGATGGTACTCGGATGGGTTTGCAAGTGGTTTGGAAGTGCCTCGGATGTCATCCGATGGTGCTCGGATGGGTTTGCAAGTGGTTTGGAAGTGCTTCGGATGTCATCTGATGGTACTCGGATGTCATCCGATGGTGCTCGGATGGGTTTGCAAGTGGTTTGGAAGTGCTTCGGATGTCATCTGATGGTACTCGGATGGGTTTGCAAGTGGTTTGGAAGTGCCTCGGATGTCATCCGATGGTGCTCGGATGGGTTTGCAAGTGGTTTGGAAGTGCTTCGGATGTCATCCGATGGTGCTCGGATGGGTTTGCAAGTGGTTTGGAAGTGCTTCGGATGTCATCCGATGGTGCTCGGATGTCATCCGATGGTACTCGGATGG
The DNA here is from genome assembly GCF_943734705.1 of Anopheles coustani. Classification (NCBI taxonomy): domain Eukaryota; kingdom Metazoa; phylum Arthropoda; class Insecta; order Diptera; family Culicidae; genus Anopheles; species Anopheles coustani. The sequence goes on along the minus strand of NW_026525394.1, from coordinate 584,208 downwards.
GTTTGCAAGTGGTTTGGAAGTGCCTCGGATGTCATCCGATGGTACTCGGATGGGTTTGCAAGTGGTTTGGAAGTGCTTCGGATGTCATCCGATGGTACTCGGATGGGTTTGCAAGTGGTTTGGAAGTGCTTCGGATGTCATCCGATGGTGCTCGGATGGGTTTGCAAGTGGTTTGGAAGTGCTTCGGATGTCATCTGATGGTACTCGGATGGGTTTGCAAGTGGTTTGGAAGTGCTTCGGATGTCATCTGATGGTACTCGGATGGGTTTGCAAGTGGTTTGGAAGTGCTTCGGATGTCATCTGATGGTACTCCGATGGGTTTGCAAGTGGTTTGGAAGTGCTTCGGATGTCATCTGATGGTACTCGGATGGGTTTGCAAGTGGTTTGGAAGTGCCTCGGATGTCATCCGATGGTACTCGGATGGGTTTGCAAGTGGTTTGGAAGTGCTTCGGATGTCATCCGATGGTACTCGGATGGGTTTGCAAGTGGTTTGGAAGTGCTTCGGATGTCATTCGATGGTACTCGGATGTGTTTGCAAGTGGTTTGGAAGTTCTTAGGATGTCATCCGATGGTGCTCGGATGGGTTTGCAAGTGGTTTGGAAGTGCTTCGGATGTCATCCGATGGTGCTCGGATGGGTTTGCAAGTGGTTTGGAAGTGCCTCGGATGTCATCCGATGGTACTCGGATGGGTTTGCAAGTGGTTTGGAAGTGCTTCGGATGTCATCCGATGGTACTCGGATGGGTTTGCAAGTGGTTTGGAAGTGCTTCGGATGTCATCCGATGGTACTCGGATGTGTTTGCAAGTGGTTTGGAAGTGCTTCGGATGTCATCCGATGGTACTGGGATGTGTTTGCAAGTGGTTTGGAAGTGCTTCGGATGTCATCCGATGGTACTGGGATGTGTTTGCAAGTGGTTTGGAAGTGCTTCGGATGTCATCCGATGGTACTCGGATGTGTTTGCAAGTGGTTTGGAAGTGCTTCGGATGTCATCCGATGGTACTCGGATGGGTTTGCAAGTGGTTTGGAAGTGCTTCGGATGTCATTCGATGGTACTCGGATGTGTTTGCAAGTGTTTTGGAAGTGCTTCGGATGTCATCCGATGGTGCTCGGATGGGTTTGCAAGTGGTTTGGAAGTGCTTCGGATGTCATCCGATGGTACTCGGATGGGTTTGCAAGTGGTTTGGAAGTGCTTCGGATGTCATTCGATGGTGCTCGGATGGGTTTGCAAGTGGTTTGGAAGTGCCTCGGATGTCATCCGATGGTACTCGGATGGGTTTGCAAGTGGTTTGGAAGTGCTTCGGATGTCATTCGATGGTACTCGGATGTGTTTGCAAGTGGTTTGGAAGTGCTTCGGATGTCATCCGATGGTACTCGGATGTGTTTGCAAGTGGTTTGGAAGTGCTTCGGATGTCATCCGATGGTACTCGGATGGGTTTGCAAGTGGTTTGGAAGTGCTTCGGATGTCATCCGATGGTGCTCGGATGGGTTTGCAAGTGGTTTGGAAGTGCCTCGGATGTCATCCGATGGTACTCGGATGGGTTTGCAAGTGGTTTGGAAGTGCTTCGGATGTCATCCGATGGTACTCGGATGGGTTTGCAAGTGGTTTGGAAGTGCTTCGGATGTCATCCGATGGTACTCGGATGTGTTTGCAAGTGGTTTGGAAGTGCTTCGGATGTCATCCGATGGTACTGGGATGTGTTTGCAAGTGGTTTGGAAGTGCTTCGGATGTCATCCGATGGTACTGGGATGTGTTTGCAAGTGGTTTGGAAGTGCTTCGGATGTCATCCGATGGTACTCGGATGTGTTTGCAAGTGGTTTGGAAGTGCTTCGGATGTCATCCGATGGTACTCGGATGGGTTTGCAAGTGGTTTGGAAGTGCTTCGGATGTCATCCGATGGTACTCGGATGGGTTTGCAAGTGGTTTGGAAGTGCTTCGGATGTCATCCGATGGTGTTTGGATGTGTTTGCAAGTGTTTTGGAAGTGCTTCGGATGTCATCCGATGGTGCTCGGATGGGTTTGCAAGTGGTTTGGAAGTGCTTCGGATGTCATCCGATGGTACTCGGATGGGTTTGCAAGTGGTTTGGAAGTGCTTCGGATGTCATCCGATGGTGGTCTGATGTGTTTGCAAGTGGTTTGGAAGTGCTTCGGATGTCATCCGATGGTGCTCGGATGGGTTTGCAAGTGGTTTGGAAGTGCTTCGGATGTCATCTGATGGTACTCGGATGGGTTTGCAAGTGGTTTGGAAGTGCTTCGGATGTCATCCGATGGTACTCCGATGGGTTTGCAAGTGGTTTGGAAGTGCTTCGGATGTCATCTGATGGTACTCGGATGGGTTTGCAAGTGGTTTGGAAGTGCCTCGGATGTCATCCGATGGTGCTCGGATGTCATCCGATGGTGCTCGGATGGGTTTGCAAGTGGTTTGGAAGTGCTTCGGATGTCATCTGATGGTACTCGGATGGGTTTGCAAGTGGTTTGGAAGTGCCTCGGATGTCATCCGATGGTGCTCGGATGGGTTTGCAAGTGGTTTGGAAGTGCTTCGGATGTCATCTGATGGTACTCGGATGTCATCCGATGGTGCTCGGATGGGTTTGCAAGTGGTTTGGAAGTGCTTCGGATGTCATCTGATGGTACTCGGATGGGTTTGCAAGTGGTTTGGAAGTGCCTCGGATGTCATCCGATGGTGCTCGGATGGGTTTGCAAGTGGTTTGGAAGTGCTTCGGATGTCATCCGATGGTGCTCGGATGGGTTTGCAAGTGGTTTGGAAGTGCTTCGGATGTCATCCGATGGTGCTCGGATGTCATCCGATGGTGCTCGGATGGGTTTGCAAGTGGTTTGGAAGTGCTTCGGATGTCATCTGATGGTACTCGGATGGGTTTGCAAGTGGTTTGGAAGTGCCTCGGATGTCATCCGATGGTACTCGGATGGGTTTGCAAGTGGTTTGGAAGTGCTTCGGATGTCATCCGATGGTACTCGGATGGGTTTGCAAGTGGTTTGGAAGTGCTTCGGATGTCATTCGATGGTACTCGGATGTGTTTGCAAGTGGTTTGGAAGTTCTTAGGATGTCATCCGATGGTGCTCGGATGGGTTTGCAAGTGGTTTGGAAGTGCTTCGGATGTCATCCGATGGTGCTCGGATGGGTTTGCAAGTGGTTTGGAAGTGCTTCGGATGTCATCTGAAGGTACTCGGATGGGTTTGCAAGTGGTTTGGAAGTGCCTCGGATGTCATCCGATGGTGCTCGGATGGGTTTGCAAGTGGTTTGGAAGTGCTTCGGATGTCATCTGATGGTACTCGGATGGGTTTGCAAGTGGTTTGGAAGTGCTTCGGATGTCATCTGATGGTACTCCGATGGGTTTGCAAGTGGTTTGGAAGTGCTTCGGATGTCATCCGATGGTGCTCGGATGGGTTTGCAAGTGGTTTGGAAGTGCTTCGGATGTCATCCGATGGTGCTCGGATGTCATCCGATGGTGCTCGGATGGGTTTGCAAGTGGTTTGGAAGTGCTTCGGATGTCATCTGATGGTACTCGGATGGGTTTGCAAGTGGTTTGGAAGTGCCTCGGATGTCATCCGATGGTGCTCGGATGTCATCCGATGGTGCTCGGATGGGTTTGCAAGTGGTTTGGAAGTGCTTCGGATGTCATCTGATGGTACTCGGATGGGTTTGCAAGTGGTTTGGAAGTGCCTCGGATGTCATCCGATGGTGCTCGGATGGGTTTGCAAGTGGTTTGGAAGTGCTTCGGATGTCATCTGATGGTACTCGGATGTCATCCGATGGTGCTCGGATGGGTTTGCAAGTGGTTTGGAAGTGCTTCGGATGTCATCTGATGGTACTCGGATGGGTTTGCAAGTGGTTTGGAAGTGCCTCGGATGTCATCCGATGGTGCTCGGATGGGTTTGCAAGTGGTTTGGAAGTGCTTCGGATGTCATCCGATGGTGCTCGGATGGGTTTGCAAGTGGTTTGGAAGTGCTTCGGATGTCATCCGATGGTGCTCGGATGTCATCCGATGGTGCTCGGATGGGTTTGCAAGTGGTTTGGAAGTGCTTCGGATGTCATCTGATGGTACTCGGATGGGTTTGCAAGTGGTTTGGAAGTGCCTCGGATGTCATCCGATGGTACTCGGATGGGTTTGCAAGTGGTTTGGAAGTGCTTCGGATGTCATCCGATGGTACTCGGATGGGTTTGCAAGTGGTTTGGAAGTGCTTCGGATGTCATTCGATGGTACTCGGATGTGTTTGCAAGTGGTTTGGAAGTTCTTAGGATGTCATCCGATGGTGCTCGGATGGGTTTGCAAGTGGTTTGGAAGTGCTTCGGATGTCATCCGATGGTGCTCGGATGGGTTTGCAAGTGGTTTGGAAGTGCTTCGGATGTCATCTGATGGTACTCGGATGGGTTTGCAAGTGGTTTGGAAGTGCCTCGGATGTCATCCGATGGTGCTCGGATGGGTTTGCAAGTGGTTTGGAAGTGCTTCGGATGTCATCTGATGGTACTCGGATGGGTTTGCAAGTGGTTTGGAAGTGCCTCGGATGTCATCCGATGGTGCTCGGATGGGTTTGCAAGTGGTTTGGAAGTGCTTCGGATGTCATCCGATGGTGCTCGGATGGGTTTGCAAGTGGTTTGGAAGTGCTTCGGATGTCATCCGATGGTGCTCGGATGTCATCCGATGGTGCTCGGATGGGTTTGCAAGTGGTTTGGAAGTGCTTCGGATGTCATCTGATGGTACTCGGATGGGTTTGCAAGTGGTTTGGAAGTGCTTCGGATGTCATCTGATGGTACTCCGATGGGTTTGCAAGTGGTTTGGAAGTGCTTCGGATGTCATCCGATGGTGCTCGGATGGGTTTGCAAGTGGTTTGGAAGTGCTTCGGATGTCATCCGATGGTGCTCGGATGTCATCCGATGGTGCTCGGATGGGTTTGCAAGTGGTTTGGAAGTGCTTCGGATGTCATCTGATGGTACTCCGATGGGTTTGCAAGTGGTTTGGAAGTGCTTCGGATGTCATCCGATGGTGCTCGGATGGGTTTGCAAGTGGTTTGGAAGTGCTTCGGATGTCATCCGATGGTGCACGGATGTCATCCGATGGTGCTCGGATGGGTTTGCAAGTGGTTTGGAAGTGCTTCGGATGTCATCTGATGGTACTCGGATGGGTTTGCAAGTGGTTTGGAAGTGCCTCGGATGTCATCCGATGGTGCTCGGATGGGTTTGCAAGTGGTTTGGAAGTGCTTCGGATGTCATCCGATGGTACTCGGATGGGTTTGCAAGTGGTTTGGAAGTGCTTCGGATGTCATCCGATGGTGCTCGGATGGGTTTGCAAGTGGTTTGGAAGTGCTTCGGATGTCATCTGATGGTACTCGGATGGGTTTGCAAGTGGTTTGGAAGTGCCTCGGATGTCATCCGATGGTGCTCGGATGGGTTTGCAAGTGGTTTGGAAGTGCTTCGGATGTCATCCGATGGTACTCGGATGGGTTTGCAAGTGGTTTGGAAGTGCTTCGGATGTCATCCGATGGTGCTCGGATGGGTTTGCAAGTGGTTTGGAAGTGCTTCGGATGTCATCTGATGGTACTCGGATGGGTTTGCAAGTGGTTTGGAAGTGCCTCGGATGTCATCCGATGGTACTCGGATGGGTTTGCAAGTGGTTTGGAAGTGCTTCGGATGTCATCCGATGGTGCTCGGATGTCATCCGATGGTGCTCGGATGGGTTTGCAAGTGGTTTGGAAGTGCTTCGGATGTCATCTGATGGTACTCGGATGGGTTTGCAAGTGGTTTGGAAGTTCTTAGGATGTCATCCGATGGTACTCGGATGGGTTTGCAAGTGGTTTGGAAGTCCTTCGGATGTCATCCGATGGTACTCGGATGGGTTTGCAAGTGGTTTGGAAGTGCTTCGGATGTCATCCGATGGTGCTCGGATGGGTTTGCAAGTGGTTTGGAAGTGCTTCGGATGTCATCTGATGGTACTCGGATGGGTTTGCAAGTGGTTTGGAAGTGCCTCGGATGTCATCCGATGGTGCTCGGATGGGTTTGCAAGTGGTTTGGAAGTGCTTCGGATGTCATCCGATGGTGCTCGGATGTCATCCGATGGTGCTCGGATGGGTTTGCAAGTGGTTTGGAAGTGCTTCGGATGTCATCTGATGGTACTCGGATGGGTTTGCAAGTGGTTTGGAAGTGCCTCGGATGTCATCCGATGGTGCTCGGATGGGTTTGCAAGTGGTTTGGAAGTGCTTCGGATGTCATCCGATGGTGCTCGGATGTCATCCGATGGTGCTCGGATGGGTTTGCAAGTGGTTTGGAAGTGCTTCGGATGTCATCTGATGGTACTCGGATGGGTTTGCAAGTGGTTTGGAAGTGCCTCGGATGTCATCCGATGGTACTCGGATGGGTTTGCAAGTGGTTTGGAAGTGCTTCGGATGTCATCCGATGGTACTCGGATGGGTTTGCAAGTGGTTTGGAAGTGCTTCGGATGTCATCCGATGGTGCTCGGATGTCATCCGATGGTGCTCGGATGGGTTTGCAAGTGGTTTGGAAGTGCCTCGGATGTCATCCGATGGTGCTCGGATGGGTTTGCAAGTGGTTTGGAAGTGCTTCGGATGTCATCCGATGGTGCTCGGATGTCATCCGATGGTGCTCGGATGGGTTTGCAAGTGGTTTGGAAGTGCTTCGGATGTCATCTGATGGTACTCGGATGGGTTTGCAAGTGGTTTGGAAGTGCCTCGGATGTCATCCGATGGTGCTCGGATGGGTTTGCAAGTGGTTTGGAAGTGCTTCGGATGTCATCTGATGGTACTCGGATGGGTTTGCAAGTGGTTTGGAAGTGCCTCGGATGTCATCCGATGGTACTCGGATGGGTTTGCAAGTGGTTTGGAAGTGCTTCGGTTGTCATCCGATGGTACTCGGATGGGTTTGCAAGTGGTTTGGAAGTCCTTCGGATGTCATCCGATGGTACTCGGATGGGTTTGCAAGTGGTTTGGAAGTGCTTCGGATGTCATCCGATGGTGCTCGGATGTCATCCGATGGTGCTCGGATGGGTTTGCAAGTGGTTTGGAAGTGCTTCGGATGTCATCTGATGGTACTCGGATGGGTTTGCAAGTGGTTTGGAAGTGCTTCGGATGTCATCCGATGGTGCTCGGATGGGTTTGCAAGTGGTTTGGAACTGCTTCGGATGTCATCCGATGGTGCTCGGATGTCATCCGATGGTACTCGGATGGGTTTGCAAGTGGTTTGGAAGTGCCTCGGATGTCATCCGATGGTACTCGGATGGGTTTGCAAGTGGTTTGGAAGTGCTTCGGATGTCATCCGATGGTACTCGGATGGGTTTGCAAGTGGTTTGGAAGTGCTTCGGATGTCATTCGATGGTACTCGGATGTGTTTGCAAGTGGTTTGGAAGTTCTTAGGATGTCATCCGATGGTACTCGGATGGGTTTGCAAGTGGTTTGGAAGTGCTTCGGATGTCATCCGATGGTGCTCGGATGGGTTTGCAAGTGGTTTGGAAGTGCTTCGGATGTCATCCGATGGTGCTCGGATGGGTTTGCAAGTGGTTTGGAAGTGCTTCGGATGTCATTCGATGGTGGTCGGATGGGTTTGTAAGTGGTTTGGAAGTGCTTCGGATGTCATCCGATGGTACTCGGATAGTTTGGCAAGTGGTTTGGAAGTGCTTCGGATGTCATCCGATGGTGCTCGGATGTGTTTGCAAGTGGTTTGGAAGTGCTTCGGATGTCTTCCGATGGTGTTTGGATGTGTTTGCAAGTGGTTTGGAAGTGCTTCGGATGTCATCCAATGGTACTCGGATGGGTTTGCAAGTGGTTTGGAAGTGCTTCGGATGTCATTCGATGGTACTCGGATGGGTTTGCAAGTGGTTTGGAAGTGCTTCGGATGTCATCCGATGGTGCTCGGATGGGTTTGCAAGTGGTTTGGAAGTGCTTCGGATGTCATCCGATGGTACTCGGATGGGTTTGCAAGTGGTTTGGAAGTGCTTCGGATGTCATCCGATGGTGCTCGGATGGGTTTGCAAGTGGTTTGGAAGTGCTTCGGATGTCATTCGATGGTACTCGGATGGGTTTGCAAGTGGTTTGGAAGTGCTTCGGATGTCATCCGATGGTGCTCGGATGGGTTTGCAAGTGGTTTGGAAGTGCTTCGGATGTCATCCGATGGTACTCGGATGGGTTTGGATATGGTTTGGAAGTACTTCGGATGTCATCCGATGGTACTCGGATAGTTTGGCAAGTGGTTTGGAAGTGCTTCGGATGTCATCCGATGGTGCTCGGATGGGTTTGCAAGTGGTTTGGAAGTGCTTCGGATGTCATCCGATGGTGCTCGGATGGGTTTGCAAGTGGTTTGGAAGTGCTTCGGATGTCATTCGATGGTGGTCGGATGGGTTTGCAAGTGGTTTGGAAGTGCTTCGGATGTCATTCGATGGTACTCGGATGGGTTTGCAAGTGGTTTGGAAGTGCTTCGGATGTCATCCGATGGTACTCGGATGGGTTTGGATATGGTTTGGAAGTACTTCGGATGTCATCCGATGGTACTCGGATAGTTTGGCAAGTGGTTTGGAAGTGCTTCGGATGTCGATCCGATGGTGCTCGGATGGGTTTGCAAGTGGTTTGGAAGTGCTTCGGATGTCATCCGATGGTACTCGGATGGGTTTGCAAGTGGTTTGGAAGTGCTTCGGATGTCATCCGATGGTACTCGGATGGGTTTGCAAGTGGTTTGGAAGTGCTTCGGATGTCATCCGATGGTACTCGGATGGGTTTGCAAGTGGTTTGGAAGTGCTTCGGATGTCATCCGATGGCGCTCGGATGGGTTTGCAAGTGGTTTGGAAGTGCTTCGGATGTCATTCGATGGTGCTCGGATGGGTTTGCAAGTGGTTTGGAAGTGCTTCGGATGTCATTCGATGGTGGTCGGATGGGTTTGCAAGTGGTTTGGAAGTGCTTCGGATGTCATCCGATGGTGGTCAGATGGGTTTGCAAGTGGTTTGGAAGTGCTTCGGATGTCATCCGATGGTACTCGGATGGGTTTGCAAGTGGTTTGGAAGTGCTTCGGATGTCATCCGATGTTACTCGGATGGGTTTGCAAGTGGTTTGGAACTGCTTCGGATGTCATCCGATGGTACTCGGATAGTTTGGCAAGTGGTTTGGAAGTTCTTAGGATGTCATCCGATGGTGCTCGGATGGGTTTGCAAGTGATTTGGAAGTGCTTCGGAGATCATTCGATGGTGATCGGATGGGTTTGCAAGTGGTTTGGAAGTGCTTCGGATGTCATCCGATGGTGGTCAGATGGGTTTGCAAGTGGTTTGGAAGTGCTTCGGATGTCGATCCGATGGTGCTCGGATGGGTTTGCAAGTGGTTTGGAAGTGCTTCGGATGTCATCCGATGGCGCTCGGATGGGTTTGCAAGTGGTTTGGAAGTGCTTCGGATGTCATCCGATGGTACTCGGATGGGTTTGCAAGTGGTGTGGAAGTGCCTCGGATGTCATTCGATGGTACTCGGATGGGTTTGCAAGTGGTTTGGAAGTGCTTCGGATGTCATCCGATGGTGGTCGGATGGGTTTGCAAGTGGTTTGGAAGTGCTTCGGATGTCATCCGATGGTGCTCGGATGGGTTTGCAAGTGGTTTGGAAGTGCTTCGGATGTCATTCGATGGTACTCGGATGGGTTTGCAAGTGGTTTGGAAGTGCTTCGGATGTCATCCGATGGTGGTCGGATGGGTTTGCAAGTGGTTTGGAAGTGCTTCGGATGTCATCCGATGGTGCTCGGATGGGTTTGCAAGTGGTTTGGAAGTGCTTCGGATGTCATCCGATGGTACTCGGATAGTTTGGCAAGTGGTTTGGAAGTGCTTCGGATGTCATCCGATGGTGCTCGGATGGGTTTGCAAGTGGTTTGGAAGTGCTTCGGAGGTCATTCGATGGTGGTCGGATGGGTTTGCAAGTGGTTTGGAAGTGCTTCGGATGTCATCCGATGGTGCTCGGATGGGTTTGCAAGTGGTTTGGAAGTGCTTCGGATGTCATCCGATGGTGGTCGGATGGGTTTGCAAGTGGTTTGGAAGTGCTTCGGATGTCATCCGATGGTGCTCGGATGGGTTTGCAAGTGGTTTGGAAGTGCTTCGGATGTCATCCGATGGTACTCGGATAGTTTGGCAAGTGGTTTGGAAGTGCTTCGGATGTCATTCGATGGTACTCGGATGGGTTTGCAAGTGGTTTGGAAGTGCTTCGGATGTCATCCGATGGTGGTCGGATGGGTTTGCAAGTGGTTTGGAAGTGCTTCGGAGGTCATTCGATGGTGCTCGGATGGGTTTGCAAGTGGTTTGGAAGTGCTTCGGAGGTCATCCGATGGTGGTCGGATGGGTTTGCAAGTGGTTTGGAAGTGCTTCGAATGTCATCCGATGGTGCTCGGATGGGTGTGCAAGTGGTTTGGAAGTGCTTCGGATGTCATCCGATGGTGGTCGGATGGGTTTGCAAGTGGTTTGGAAGTGCTTCGGATGTCATCCGATGGTGCTCGGATGGGTTTGCAAGTGGTTTGGAAGTGCTTCGGATGTCATCCGATGGTACTCGGATAGTTTGGCAAGTGGTTTGGAAGTGCTTCGGATGTCATTCGATGGTACTCGGATGGGTTTGCAAGTGGTTTGGAAGTGCTTCGGATGTCATCCGATGGTGGTCGGATGGGTTTGCAAGTGGTTTGGAAGTGCTTCGGAGGTCATTCGATGGTGCTCGGATGGGTTTGCAAGTGGTTTGGAAGTGCTTCGGAGGTCATTCGATGGTGGTCGGATGGGTTTGCAAGTGGTTTGGAAGTGCTTCGGATGTCATTCGATGGTGCTCGGATGGGTTTGCAAGTGGTTTGGAAGTGCTTCGGATGTCATCCGATGGTACTCGGATGGGTTTGCAAGTGGTGTGGAAGTGCCTCGGATGTCATTCGATGGTACTCGGATGGGTTTGCAAGTGGTTTGGAAGTGCTTCGGATGTCATCCGATGGTACTCGGATAGTTTGGCAAGTGGTTTGGAAGTGCTTCGGATGTCATCCGATGGTGGTCGGATGGGTTTGCAAGTGGTTTGGAAGTGCTTCGGATGTCATCCGATGGTGCTCGGATGGGTTTGCAAGTGGTTTGGAAGTGCTTCGGATGTCATCCGATGGTACTCGGATGGGTTTGCAAGTGGTTTGGAAGTGCTTCGGATGTCATCCGATGGTGGTCGGATGGGTTTGCAAGTGGTTTGGAAGTGCTTCGGATGTCGATCCGATGGTGCTCGGATGGGTTTGCAAGTGGTTTGGAAGTGCTTCGGATGTCATCCGATGGCGCTCGGATGGGTTTGCAAGTGGTTTGGAAGTGCTTCGGAGGTCATTCGATGGTGGTCGGATGGGTTTGCAAGTGGTTTGGAAGTGCTTCGGATGTCATTCGATGGTGCTCGGATGGGTTTGCAAGTGGTTTGGAAGTGCTTCGGATGTCATTCGATGGTACTCGGATGGGTTTGCAAGTGGTTTGGAAGTGCTTCGGATGTCATCCGATGGTGCTCGGATGGGTTTGCAAGTGGTTTGGAAGTGCTTCGGATGTCATCCGATGGTACTCGGATAGTTTGGCAAGTGGTTTGGAAGTGCTTCGGATGTCATCCGATGGTGGTCGGATGGGTTTGCAAGTGGTTTGGAAGTGCTTCGGAGGTCATTCGATGGTGCTCGGATGGGTTTGCAAGTGGTTTGGAAGTGCTTCGGATGTCATCCGATGGTGCTCGGATGGGTTTGCAAGTGGTTTGGAAGTGCTTCGGAGGTCATTCGATGGTGGTCGGATGGGTTTGCAAGTGGTTTGGAAGTGCTTCGGATGTCATTCGATGGTGGTCGGATGGGTTTGCAAGTGGTTTGGAAGTGCTTCGGATGTCATCCGATGGTACTCGGATAGTTTGGCAAGTGGTTTGGAAGTGCTTCGGATGTCATTCGATGGTACTCGGATGGGTTTGCAAGTGGTTTGGAAGTGCTTCGGATGTCATCCGATGGTGGTCGGATGGGTTTGCAAGTGGTTTGGAAGTGCTTCGGAGGTCATTCGATGGTGCTCGGATGGGTTTGCAAGTGGTTTGGAAGTGCTTCGGAGGTCATTCGATGGTGGTCGGATGGGTTTGCAAGTGGTTTGGAAGTGCTTCGGATGTCATTCGATGGTGCTCGGATGGGTTTGCAAGTGGTTTGGAAGTGCTTCGGATGTCATCCGATGGTACTCGGATGGGTTTGCAAGTGGTGTGGAAGTGCCTCGGATGTCATTCGATGGTACTCGGATGGGTTTGCAAGTGGTTTGGAAGTGCTTCGGATGTCATCCGATGGTACTCGGATAGTTTGGCAAGTGGTTTGGAAGTGCTTCGGATGTCATCCGATGGTGGTCGGATGGGTTTGCAAGTGGTTTGGAAGTGCTTCGGATGTCATCCGATGGTGCTCGGATGGGTTTGCAAGTGGTTTGGAAGTGCTTCGGATGTCATCCGATGGTACTCGGATGGGTTTGCAAGTGGTTTGGAAGTGCTTCGGATGTCATCCGATGGTGGTCGGATGGGTTTGCAAGTGGTTTGGAAGTGCTTCGGATGTCGATCCGATGGTGCTCGGATGGGTTTGCAAGTGGTTTGGAAGTGCTTCGGATGTCATCCGATGGCGCTCGGATGGGTTTGCAAGTGGTTTGGAAGTGCTTCGGAGGTCATTCGATGGTGGTCGGATGGGTTTGCAAGTGGTTTGGAAGTGCTTCGGATGTCATTCGATGGTGCTCGGATGGGTTTGCAAGTGGTTTGGAAGTGCTTCGGATGTCATTCGATGGTACTCGGATGGGTTTGCAAGTGGTTTGGAAGTGCTTCGGATGTCATCCGATGGTGCTCGGATGGGTTTGCAAGTGGTTTGGAAGTGCTTCGGATGTCATCCGATGGTACTCGGATAGTTTGGCAAGTGGTTTGGAAGTGCTTCGGATGTCATCCGATGGTGGTCGGATGGGTTTGCAAGTGGTTTGGAAGTGCTTCGGATGTCGATCCGATGGTACTCGGATAGTTTGGCAAGTGGTTTGGAAGTGCTTCGGATGTCATCCGATGGTACTCGGATAGTTTGGCAAGTGGTTTGGAAGTGCTTCGGAGGTCATTCGATGGTGGTCGGATGGGTTTGCAAGTGGTTTGGAAGTGCTTCGGATGTCATTCGATGGTGGTCGGATGGGTTTGCAAGTGGTTTGGAAGTGCTTCGGATGTCATCCGATGGTACTCGGATAGTTTGGCAAGTGGTTTGGAAGTGCTTCGGATGTCATTCGATGGTACTCGGATGGGTTTGCAAGTGGTTTGGAAGTGCTTCGGATGTCATCCGATGGTACTCGGATGGGTTTGCAAGTGGTTTGGAAGTGCTTCGGATGTCGATCCGATGGTGCTCGGATGGGTTTGCAAGTGGTTTGGAAGTGCTTCGGATGTCATCCGATGGCGCTCGGATGGGTTTGCAAGTGGTTTGGAAGTGCTTCGGATGTCATCCGATGGTACTCGGATGGGTTTGCAAGTGGTTTGGAAGTGCTTCGGATGTTATCCGATGGTACTCGGATAGTTTGGCAAGTGGTTTGGAAGTGCTTCGGATGTCATCCGATGGTGCTCGGATGGGTTTGCAAGTGGTTTGGAAGTGCTTCGGAGGTCATTCGATGGTGGTCGGATGGGTTTGCAAGTGGTTTGGAAGTGCTTCGGATGTCATCCGATGGTGCTCGGATGGGTTTGCAAGTGGTTTGGAAGTGCTTCGGATGTCATCCGATGGTACTCGGATAGTTTGGCAAGTGGTTTGGAAGTGCTTCGGATGTCATCCGATGGTGCTCGGATGGGTTTGCAAGTGGTTTGGAAGTGCTTCGGAGGTCATTCGATGGTGGTCGGATGGGTTTGCAAGTGGTTTGGAAGTGCTTCGGATGTCATCTGATGGTGCTCGGATGGGTTTGCAAGTGGTTTGGAAGTGCTTCGGATGTCATCCGATGGTACTCGGATAGTTTGGCAAGTGGTTTGGAAGTGCTTCGGATGTCATCCGATGGTGGTCGGATGGGTTTGCAAGTGGTTTGGAAATGCTTCGGATGTCATCCGATGGTACTCGGATGGGTTTACAAGTGGTTTGGAAGTGCTTCGGATGTCATCCGATGGTGCTCGGATGGGTTTGCAAGTGGTTTGGAAGTGCTTCGGATGTCATCCGATGGTACTCGGATAGTTTGGCAAGTGGTTTGGAAGTGCTTCGGATGTCATCCGATGGTGGTCGGATGTGTTTGCAAGTGGTTTGGAAGTGCTTCGGATGTCATCCGATGGTACTCGGATGGGTTTACAAGTGGTTTGGAAGTGCTTCGGATGTCATCCGATGGTACTCGGATGGGTTTGCAAGTGGTTTGGAAGTGCTTCGGATGTCATCCGATGGTACTCGGATGGGTTTACAAGTGGTTTGGAAGTGCTTCGGATGTCATCCGATGGTACTCGGATGGGTTTGCAAGTGGTTTGGAAGTGCTTCGGATGTCATCCGATGGTACTCGGATGGGTTTGCAAGTGGTTTGGAAGTGCTTCGGATGTCATCCGAAGGTACTCGGATGGATTTGAAAGTGGTTTGGAAGGGCTTCGGATGTCATCCGATGGTACTCGGATGGATTTGAAAGTGGTTTGGAAGTGCTTCGGATGTCATCCGATGGTGGTCGGATGGGTTTGCAAGTGGTTTGGAAGTGCCTCGGATGTCATCCGATGGTACTCGGATGTGTTTGCAAGTGGTTTGGAAGTGCCTCGGATGTCATCCGATGGTGTTTGGATGTGTTTGTAAGTGGTTGTGAAGTACTTCGGAGGTCATCCGATGGTGTTTGGATGTGTTTGCAAGTGGTTGGGAAGTGCTTCGGATGTCATCCGATGGTTCTCGGATTGGTTTGCAAGTGGTTTGGAAGTGCTTCGGATGTCATCCGATGGTACTCGGATGGGTTTGCAAGTGGTTTGGAAGTGCTTCGGATGTCATCCGATGGTACTCGGATGGGTTTGCAAGTGGTTTGGAAGTGCTTCGGATGTCATCCGATGGTGGTCGGAAGGGTTTGCAAGTGGTTTGGAAGTGCTTCGGATGTCATCCGATGGTACTCGGATGGGTTTGCAAGTGGTTTGGAAGTGCTTCGGATGTCATCCGATGGTACTCGGATGGGTATGTAAGTGGTTTGGAAGTGCTTCGGATGTCATCCGATGGTACTCGGATGGGTTTGCAAGTGGTTTGGAAGTGCTTCGGATGTCATCCGATGGTACTCGGATGGGTATGTAAGTGGTTTGGAAGTGCTTCGGATGTCATCCGATGGTACTCGGATGGGTTTGCAAGTGGTTTGGAAGTGCTTCGGATGTCATCCGATGGTACTCGGATGGGTATGTAAGTGGTTTGGAAATGCTTCGGATGTCATCCGATGGTGCTCGGATGGGTTTGCAAGTAGTTTGGAAGTGCTTCGGATGTCATCCGATGGTACTCGGATGGGTATGTAAGTGGTTTGGAAATGCTTCGGATGTCATCCGATGGTGCTCGGATGGGTTTGCAAGTAGTTTGGAAGTGCTTCGGATGTTATCCGATGGTACTCGGATGTGTTTGCAAGTGGTTTGGAAGTGCTTCGGATGTCATCCGATGGTGGTCGGATGGGTTTGCAAGTGGTTTGGAAGTGCTTCGGATGTCATCCGATGGTGCTCGGATGGGTTTGCAAGTAGTTTGGAAGTGCTTCGGATGTTATCCGATGGTACTCGGATGTGTTTGCAAGTGGTTTGGAAGTGCTTCGGATGTCATCCGATGGTACTTGGATGGGTTTGCAAGTGGTTTGGAAGTGCTTCGGATGTCATCCGATGGTACTCGGATTGGTTTGCAAGTGGTTTGGAAGTGCTTCGGATGTCATCCGATGGTGTTTGGATGTGTTTGTAAGTGGTTTGGAAGTGCTTCGGATGTCATCCGATGGTACTTGGATGGGTTTGCAAGTGGTTTGGAAGTGCTTCGGATGTCATCCGATGGTACTCGGATTGGTTTGCAAGTGGTTTGGAAGTGCTTCGGATGTCATCCGATGGTGCTCGGATGGGTTTGCAAGTGGTTTGGAAGTGCTTCGGATGTCATCCGATGGTACTCGGATGGGTTTGCAAGTGGTTTGGAAGTGCTTCGGATGTCATCCGATGGTGCTCGGATGGGTTTGCAAGTAGTTTGGAAGTGCTTCGGATGTCATCCGACGGTGCTCGGATGGGTTTGCAAGTGGTTTGGAAGTGCTTCGGATGTCATCCGATGGTACTCGGATGGGTTTGCAAGTGGTTTGGAAGTGCTTCGGATGTCATCCGATGGTGCTCGGATGGGTTTGCAAGTGGTTTGGAAGTGCTTCGGATGTCATCCGATGGTGCTCGGATGGGTTTGCAAGTCTTTTGGAAGTGCTTCGGATGTCATCCGATGGTACTCGGATAGGTTTGCAAGTGGTTTGGAAGTGCTTCGGATGTCATCCGATGGTACTCGGATGGGTTTGCAAGTCTTTTGGAAGTGCTTCGGATGTCATCCGATGGTGGTCGGATGGGTTTGCAAGTGGTTTGGAAGTGCTTCGGATGTCATCCGATGGTACTCGGATGGGTTTGCAAGTGGTTTGGAAGTGCTTCGGATGTCATCCGATGGTGGTCGGATGGGTTTGCAAGTGGTTTGGAAGTGCTTCGGATGTCATCCGATGGTACTCGGAGGGGTTTGCAAATGGTTTGGAAGTGCTTCGGATGTCATCCGATGGTACTCGGATGGGTTTGCAAGTGGTTTGGAAGTGCTTCGGATGTCATACGATGGTACTCGGATGGGTATGTAAGTGGTTTGGAAGTGCTTCGGATGTCATCCGATGGTGGTCGGATGGGTTTGAAAGTGGTTTGGAAGTGCTTCGGATGTCATCCGATGGTACTCGGAGTGGTTTGCAAATGGTTTGGAAGTGCTTCGGATGTCATCCGATGGTACTCGGATGGGTTTGCAAGTGGTTTGGAAGTGCTTCGGATGTCATCCGATGGTACTCGGATGGGTATGTAAGTGGTTTGGAAGTGCTTCGGATGTCATCCGATGGTACTCGGATGGGTTTGCAAGTGGTTTGGAAGTGCTTCGGATGTCATCCGATGGTACTCGGATGGGTATGTCAGTGGTTTGGAAGTGCTTCGGATGTCATCCGATGGTGGTCGGATGGGTTTGAAAGTGGTTTGGAAGTGCTTCGGATGTCATCCGATGGTACTCGGAGGGGTTTGCAAATGGTTTGGAAGTGCTTCGGATGTCATCCGATGGTACTCGGAGGGGTTTGCAAATGGTTTGGAAGTGCTTCGGATGTCATCCGATGGTACTCGGATGGGTATGTAAGTGGTTTGGAAGTGCTTCGGATGTCATCCGATGGTACTCGGATGGGTTTGCAAGTGGTTTGGAAGTGCTTCGGATGTCATCCGATGGTACTCGGATGGGTATGTCAGTGGTTTGGAAGTGCTTCGGATGTCATCCGATGGTGGTCGGATGGGTTTGCAAGTGGTTTGGAAGTGCTTCGGATGTCATCCGATGGTACTCGGATGGGTATGTAAGTGGTTTGGAAGTGCTTCGGATGTCATCCGATGGTACTCGGATGGGTTTGCAAGTGGTTTGGAAGTGCTTCGGATGTCATCCGATGGTACTCGGATGGGTATGTCAGTGGTTTGGAAGTGCTTCGGATGTCATCCGATGGTGGTCGGATGGGTTTGAAAGTGGTTTGGAAGTGCTTCGGATGTCATCCGATGGTACTCGGATGGGTTTGCAAATGGTTTGGAAGTGCTTCGGATGTCATCCGATGGTACTCGGATGGGTATGTAAGTGGTTTGGAAGTGCTTCGGATGTCATCCGATGGTGGTCGGATGGGTTTGCAAGTGGTTTGGAAGTGCTTCGGATGTCATCCGATGGTGGTCGGATGGGTTTGCAAGGGGTTTGGAAGTGCTTCGGATGTCATCCAATGGTACTCGGATGTGTTTGCAAGTGGTTTGGAAGTGCTTCGGATGTCATCCGATGGTGCTCACATGAGTTTCCAATCCAACTACCCATTTGAATGCTATTAGCTCGAGTTGGGCGGGTTATAGCCGGCTATCTGCAAATAATAGCCGGCAGCGACAACTCCCCGCGATAGCACCGTCTTCGCGGGCTATTTCAGGGGTGAGCACGCGAGCACCTCAGGGCCTTGAGTTACTTTTCCCCGCGGTGTATTTGTTTCTTTCACTCCGACGCTTGGCTGTGACGTCACAGCCCGTGCGTCGAATAAAAACGCTGAACGAAAATTATTTTAGTTTGTTTTTCTTTTTATTTACCATTTTCTTCGCTGGTAGTTTTCAATGTTTACAACGAGGGATGAAAAAATAAATCTGAAATGAAATAAAGAAAAATAAATAAATAAATAAATAAATAAATGACTATTCCTGTAAAAATCATTAACGAGTTAAAATTTTAGGTTGATTATATCAACATAGCAGATTTGATACTAAATTTTTACGATATTAACTAAACAAGGTTATTAATTTACATTTTGTTTAGCAACATGCATTATTATTCATACCCAAATTTTGTGTAATGATGTAAATATTTTGAATTTAAATGTTTACGATATCAACTTAGGACGATTAATACTAATTCATTATGATATTGACTAAACACGGTTATTGAATTACATATTGCTTAGCAATTTACATTGTAAATGATATCAACTTTTTACAAAACGATAATAAATCTTTGGGATATGATAGGTATGCATTAAATCACATGCAGATTGCTTAACCTGAATAAATAACAATAGCAAATGTTTGGCCATGAAACTGAAAAAGACTGTACTTTTTAATGGTATGTTATGGAATACCATAACTTGTCAAATATTATGTTCCGTGTTATCAAGATTGTAAGTCCTAACATAATATAGTATGAGCTTACTAATTAATTGCTTGTCGTACCTTCTATGATGATGATCCGAATTACTAGAAGTTTGATTGAGGAAGCTAAGATCTTCTTCATCCTTTTCGAAACACGGTGGTGCTGGTCTAATGTACGGCAAATGATCTACAACCTTTAAAAAATATTATTGATTACAACCCAAAAATTGCTATGATGTATTTCACGGCATGTGTGTAGCTGCTGTTTAATTTATCTTTAAATAGATAGCTTACCTCCATAGTTTACAACGGTAATCCGATATACGTTGCTTGTAATTTCCTCTAATTATCTAGAACACAAAAAAGCACTTGCTGCTGAAAGAGAAGAAATAATAGTATACCCATAAATATATGTTCATTATCAATTATTTTCAACCGATATTCACCATCATCAACACAGAAGCATATTCTTTTCCCATTAGCTCAATATCCGATACCTAGATGAAAATTATCGTGGACACTACCCTGGTGGCTTTTTCCGTGATGTGCTTGACGTGCGTGTATTGCCCATAATCGTGCTACAGAGAATCTGGAAGCACTGGCTCGATTCACTACTACCTAAAGCAGGTATCTACGGGCCATGGATTCTTCAACGGATATATGTTCTGCAATTGCCGAAGTTTCGATGAGGTACACAGTCGATTGCTGTTCGGGCACATGCTGATTTTTGCCTAGGTGAGTAGTGCGGAAATGTACATCCTCCATAGCAGCGACTCTTTGAATCTATGACCTATAGATAATTCAACACGTCGCTCGGCTCTGATCCGCTGATTGCACGCGTTGGCGCCTACTGCAAGCACAGCCTGAAACCGAACCTATCCAAAAACACTTGTTTGTACCTTTTCTAAAGTATTTCGACTGTCTTCTATGTCATTCGCCTTTGATTTTGGGGCTCTGAACACGCAACGCCTGATTTTTAACACATTCTGAACCTGAAGTGTGGTCGGAAAGCACCACTGAAAGAAGAAAGTGTAGCTGAAAGAACAGAAAACATTGAATTAGCCACGCGATGTCAACTGACTATTTCGAGACAATAATTTTTCCTGCAAATCGCAGCTTATTGCACAGCAAGACATTCACGCTTTAGCTGTATTGTGAAGTTGAAGCCACTGGTATCAATTTGTGCACGAAACTATACTATCCGCTACCCGTGCTGCTGAAATGACATAATTCAGTTATGTAAACACATTGGGAACTATTTCATAACAAACACTTCATACTTTACCTGATGTAATATGAACTGATGATTCAAGTAAATAGTTTCGAAAACATGTAGTACTATCTGGAGGAATCAATTGTTTACGCCCTTGATGTCGTGAATATTCTATCAAGAAACAGGGCACTGCTTGTGGTGCTTTAAAAACAGAACATTGATTAAACGTTAATTAACATTCCGGAAAACAACACACTTGCCTGATCGGTTTGATTGCTTCGGCATTACTTCACCTTATTTTCAATGCCGGTCCTACAGCAAAGCATTCGATGAACTAAAAATGCAACTCCTTTCTGTTTTATATTTTTTATTCTGTTGCACCAGTTTTATCCTGAAGAGTATCCGCGAACACTTGCATAAACCTCAATTAACAAGTTAAGCGCTATGCGCTGCTTTCCGTTCTGCCGGCGATTTGTAAAAACGGTCGGCCTACCTAATGAGCTCTGTCGGTCCGGCGTACGGGAAAGAATGCTGTCGGCACCACGGGACCGACGTAACGCTGAACGTGTTAACATACAAAAGGTTGCACTGATGATGCTGAAGATACCTGTTAGTATATTATTGGCAAAGTTATGGATATTAACCATTTTCCAAGCCGAAATACTTTCACTTCACTGCTTACCTGATTGTTTACATTTTCTCTGTACAGAATCCATCCCCATCTGGTGGTTGAAATACGACGCGAACTGCTCTGAATCGTAGGTTGATCGATTGATGGTTGATTGAAGATAAGAAATAACGCCCTGTAGCAGCTGAAATGTAAAAATAACATGTAATTATCGGCGAAAAACTTTAGCGAACTTACCGTGCTGCTTTGTTTACTTCGATATGTCAAAATCACTCTGCGTGTGAGATGCGCCGTTCGAACGGGAAAAAACATCCACACGCACATCGTCGCGCGCGTTCTATCGCACAAAACGGACGCTCCTTTGCTATCGCGGCATCTGCGGCGGGCTATGTTCGAGAGGGCGATCAAAAAATTTGGCTAAGTCCACGAGCGACGGGTCTCCGCCACTATCGCGGCATCTGCGGACGGCAATCATCGAGAGAGGCATCGCAAAAATCGGCTAAGTCCGAGAGAGCTGGTTTTTTTTTGTATGGAGTTTTCTCCGCGATGCTCAATTTTCAAATGTAACCCAAATCCAGGCTGGTTGGGAAGTGGTTTGGAAGTGCTTGGGATGTCATCCGAAGGTGCTCCGATGTGTTTGCAAGTGGTTTGGAAGTGCTTCGGATGTCATCCGATGGTACTCGGATAGGTTTGCAAGTGGTTTGGAAGTGCTTCGGATGTCATCCGATGATACTTGGATGGGTTTGCAAGTGGTTTGGAAGTGCTTCGGATGTCATCCGATGGTACTCGGATGGGTTTGCAAGTAGTTTGGAAGTGCTTCGGATGTCATCCGATGGTGCTCGGATGGGTTCGCAAGTGGTTTGGAAGTGCTTCGGATGTCATCCGATGGTGGTCGGATGGGTTTTTATATGGTTTGGAAGTGCTTCGGATGTCATCCGATGGTTCTCGGATGGGTTTGCAAGTGGTTTGGAAGTTCTTCGGAAGCCATCCGATGGTGGTCGGATGTGTTTGCTAGTGGTTTGGAAGTGCTTCGGATGTCATCCGATGGTACTCGGATGAGTTTGCAAGTGGTTTGGAAGTGCTTCGAATGTCATCCGTTGGTGGTCGGATGGGGTTGCAAGTGGTTTGGAAGTGCTTCGGATGTCATCCGGTGGTACTTGGATGTGTTTGCAAGTGGTTTGGAAGTGCTTCGGATGTCATCCGATGGTGCTCGGATGGGTTGGCAAGTGGTTTGGAAGTGCTTCGGATGTCATCCGATGGTACTCGGATTAGTTTGCAAGTGGTTTGGAAGTGCTTCGGATGTCATCCGATGGTACTCGGATAGCTTTGCAAGAGGTTTGGAAGTGCTTCGGATGTCATCCGATGATACTCGGATGGGTTTGCAAGTGGTTTGGAAGTGCTTCGGATGTCATCCGATGGTACTCGGATGGGTTTGCAAGTGGTTTGGAAGTGCTTCGGATGTCATCCGATGGTACTCGGATGTGTTTGCAGGGAGTTTGGAAGTGCTTCGGATGTCATCCGATAGTACTCGGATGGGTTTGCAAGTGGTTGGGAAGTACTTCGGATGTCATCCGATGGTGCTCGGATGTGTTTGCAAGTGGTTTGGAAGTGGTTGGCATCCCAAGCATGCCGAAACGGTTCAAAAAATAATTCTAGCATCTTGGGTTGTCATCCCGAGTATGCCGGAACGGTTCAATATCCATTTCTTGCATCTTGGGTTGTCATCCCAAGTATGCCGCAACGGTTCAAAATACGTTTCTAGCATCTTGGGTTGTTTTCCCAAGTATGACGGAACGGTTCAAATTCCGTTTCTTGCATCTTGTGTTGTCATCCCAAGTATGCCGAAATGATTCAAAATACGTTTCTTGCATCTTGGGTTGTCATCCCAAGTATGCCGAAATGATTCAAAATACGTTTCTAGCATCTTGGGTTGTCTTCCCAAGTATGCCGGAACGGTTCAAATTCCGTTTCTAGCATTTTGTGTTGTCATCCCGAGTATGCCGGAATGGTTCAAAATCCGTTTCTAGCATCTTGCGTTATAATCCCAAGTATGCCGGAACGGTTCAAAATCCGTTTCTTGCATGCTGGGTTGTAATCCCAAGTATGCCGGAACGGTTCAAAATCCGTTTCTAGCATCTTGGGTTGTTTTCCCAAGTATGACGGAATGGTTCAAAATACGTTTCTTGCATCTTGGGTTGTAATCCCAAGTATGCCGGAACGGTTCAAAATCCGTTTCTAGCATCTTGGGTTGTTTTCCCAAGTATGACGGAATGGTTCAAAATACGTTTCTTGCATCCCAAGTATGCCGAAATGATTCAAAATACGTTTCTAGCATCTTGGGTTGTAATCCCAAGAATGCCGGAATGGTTCAAAATCCGTTTCTCGCATGTTTTTTGTCATCCCAAGTATGCCGGAACGGTTCAAAATACGTTTCTAGCATCTTGGGTTGTTTTCCCAAGTATGACGGAACGGTTCAAATTCCGTTTCTTGCATCTTGTGTTGTCATCCCAAGTATGCCGAAATGATTCAAAATACGTTTATTGCATCTTGGGTTGTCATCCCAAGTATGCCGAAATGATTCAAAATACGTTTCTAGCATCTTGGGTTGTCTTCCCAAGTATGCCGGAACGGTTCAAATTCCGTTTCTTGCATGCTGGGTTGTAATCCCAAGTATGCCGGAAAGGTTCAAAATCCGTTTCTAGCATCTTGCGTTATAATCCCAAGTATGCCGGAACGGTTCAAAATCCGTTTCTTGCATGCTGGGTTGTAATCCCAAGTATGCCGGAACGGTTCAAAATCCGTTTCTTGCATCTTGGGTTGTCATCCCAAGTATGCCGGAACGGTTCAAAATCCGTTTCTTGCATGCTGGGTTGTAATCCCAAGTATGCCGGAACGGTTCAAAATACGTTTCTAGCATCTTGGGTTGTTTTCCCAAGTATGACGGAACGGTTCAAATTCCGTTTCTAGCATTTTGTGTTGTCATCCCGAGTATGCCGGAATGGTTCAAAATCCGTTTCTAGCATCTTGCGTTATAATCCCAAGTATGCCGGAACGGTTCAAAATCCGTTTCTTGCATGCTGGGTTGTAGTCCCAAGTATGCCGGAACATATCAAATTCCGTTTCTAGCATCTTGTGTTGTCATCCCAAGAATGCCGGAATGGTTCAAAATACGTTTCTAGCATATTGGGTTGTCATCCCAAGTATGCCGGAACGGTTCAAAATCCGTTTCTCGCATGTTTTTTTGTCATCCCAAGTATGCCGGAATGGTTCAAATTCCGTTTCTTGCATCTTGGGTTGTCATCCCAAGTATGCCGGAACGGTTCAAAATCCGTTTCTAGCATCTTGGGTTGTAATCCCAAGTATGCCGGAACGGTTCAAAATCCGTTTCTTGCATCTTGGGTTGTCATCCCAAGTATGCCGGAATGGTTCAAAATC
Source organism: Anopheles coustani (assembly GCF_943734705.1). Taxonomy (NCBI): domain Eukaryota; kingdom Metazoa; phylum Arthropoda; class Insecta; order Diptera; family Culicidae; genus Anopheles; species Anopheles coustani. Next base: position 560,140 of record NW_026525394.1, on the reverse strand, counting down.
CGTTTCTAGCATCTTGGGTTGTCATCCCAAGTATGCCGGAATGGTTCAAAATCCGTTTCTAGCATCTTGGGTTGTTATCCCAAGTATGCCGGAACGGTTCAAAATCCGTTTCTAGCATCTTGGGTTGTCATCCCAAGTATGCCGGAATGGTTCAAAATCCGTTTCTAGCATCTTGGGTTGTCATCCCAAGTATGCCGGAATGGTTCAAAATCCGTTTCTAGCATCTTGGGTTGTCATCCCAAGTATGCTGGAACGGTTCGAAGCCCGTTTCTAGCATCTTGGGTTGTAATCCCAAGTATGCCGGAATGGTTCAAAATCCATTTCAAGCATCTTGGGTTGTCATCCCAAGTATGCCGGAACGGTTAAAAAACCAATTCTAGCATCTTGCGTTGTCATCCCAAGTATGCCGGAATGGATCAAAATCCGTTTCTAGCATCTTGGGTTGTCATCCCAAGTATGCCGGAATGGTTCAAAATCCATTTCTAGCTTCTTGGGTTGTCATCCCAAGTATGCCGGAATGGTTCAAAATCCATTTCTAGCTTCTTGGGTTGTCATCCCAAGTATGCCGGAATGGTTCAAAATCCGTTTCTAGCATCTTGGGTTGTCATCCCAAGTATGCCGGAATGGTTCAAAATCCGTTTCTAGCATCTTGGGTTGTCATCCCAAGTATGCTGGAACGGTTCGAAGCCCGTTTCTAGCATCTTGGGTTGTAATCCCAAGTATGCCGGAATGGTTCAAAATCCATTTCAAGCATCTTGGGTTGTCATCCCAAGTATGCCGGAACGGTTAAAAAACCAATTCTAGCATCTTGGGTTGTCATCCCAAGTATGCCGGAATGGTTCAAAATCCGTTTCTAGCATCTTGCGTTGTCATCCCAAGTATGCCGGAATGGATCAAAATCCGTCTCTAGCATCTTGGGTTGTCATCCCAAGTATGCCGGAATGGTTCAAAATCCGTTTCTAGCATCTTGGGTTGAAATCCCAAGTATGCCGGAACGGTTCAAAATCCGTTTCTAGCATCTTGGGTTGTCATCCCAAATATGCCGGAATGGTTCAAAATCTGTTTCTAGCATCTTGGGTTGTCATCCCAAGTATGCCGGAATGGTTCAAAATCCGTTTCTAGCATCTTGGGTTGTCATCCCAAGTATGCCGGAATGGTTCAAAAACAGATTCTAGCATCTTGGCTTGTAATCCCTAGTATGCCGGAATGGTTCAAAATCCGTTTCTAGCAGCTTGGGTTGTCATCCAAAGTATGCCGGAATGGTTCAAAATCCGTTTCTAGCATCTTGGGTTGTCATCCCAAGTATGCCGGAATGGTTCAAAATCCGTTTCCAGCATCTTGGGTTGTCATCCTAAGTATGCCGGAATGGTTCAAAATCCGTTTCTAGCATCTTGGGTTGTCATCCCTAGTATGCCGGAATGGTTCAAAATCCATTTCAAGCATCTTGGGTTGTCATCCCAAGTATGCCGGAATGGTTCAAAATCCGTTTCTAGCATCTTGGGTTGTCATCCCTAGTATGCCGGAATGGTTCAAAATCCGTTTCTAGCATCTTGGGTTGTCATCCCAAGTATGCCGGAATGGTTCAAAATCCGTTTCTAGTATCTTGGCTTGTAATCCCTAGTATGCCGGAACGGTTCAAAATCCGTTTCTAGCATCTTGGGTTGTCATCCCAAGTATGCCGGAATGGTTCAAAATCCGTTTCTAGCATCTTGGGTTGTCATCCCAAGTATGCCGGAATGGTTCAAAATCCGTTTCTAGCATCTTGGGTTGTCATCCCAAGTATGCCGGAATGGTTCAAAATCCATTTCAAGCATCTTGGGTTGTCATCCCAAGTATGCCGGAAAGGTTCAAAATCCATTTCAAGCATCTTGGGTTGTCATCCCAAGTATGCCGGAATGGTTCAAAAACCGTTTCTAGCATCTTGGGTTGTCATCCCAAGTATGCCGGAATGGTTCAAAATCCATTTCAAGCATCTTGGGTTGTCATCCCAAGTATGCCGGAATGGTTCAAAAACCAATTCTAGCATCTTGGGTTGACATCCCAAGTGTGCCGGACTGGTTCAAAATCCTTTTCTAGCATCTTGGGTTGTCATCCCAAGTATGCCGGAACGGTTAAAAAACCAATTCTAGCATCTTGGGTTGTCATCCCAAGTATGCCGGAATGGTTCAAAATCCGTTTCTAGCATCTTGGGTTGCCATCTCAAGTATTCCGGAACGGTTCAAAATCCGTTTCTAGCATCTTGGGTTATCATCCCAAGTATGCCGGAATGGTTCAAAAACCAATTCTAGCATCTTGGGTTGTCATCCCAAGTATGCCGGAATGGTTCAAAATCCGTTTCTAGCATCTTGGGTTGTCATCCCAAGTATGCCGGAATGGTTCAAAATCCGTTTCTAGCATCTTGGGTTGTCATCCCAAGTATGCCGGATTGGTTCAAAATCCATTTCAAGCATCTTGGGTTGTCATCCCAAGTATGCCGGAATGGTTCAAAAACCAATTCTAGCATCTTGGGTTGACATCCCAAGTATGCCGGAATGGTTCAAAATCCATTTCAAGCATCTTGGGTTGTCATCCCAAGTATGCCGGAATGGTTCAAAAACCAATTCTAGCATCTTGGGTTGACATCCCAAGTATGCCGGAATGGTTCAAAAACAGATTCTAGCATCTTGGCTTGTAATCCCTAGTATGCCGGAACGGTTCAAAATCCGTTTCTAGCATCTTGGGTTGCCATCTCAAGTATTCCGGAACGGTTCAAAATCCGTTTCTAGCATCTTGGGTTGTCATCCCAAGTATGCCGGAATGGTTCAAAAACCAATTCTAGCATCTTGGGTTGTCATCCCAAGTATGCCGGAATGGTTCAAAATCCGTTTCTAGCATCTTGGGTTGTCATCCCAAGTATGCCGGAATGGTTCAAAATCCGTTTCTAGCATCTTGGGTTGTCATCCCAAGTATGCCGGAATGGTTCAAAATCCGTTTCTAGCATCTTGGGTTGTCATCCCAAGTATGCCGGAATGGTTCAAAATCCGTTTCTAGCATCTTGGGTTGTCATCCCAAGTATGCCGGAATGGTTCAAAATCCGTTTCTAGCATCTTGGGTTGTCATCCCAAGTATGCCGGAATGGTTCAAAATCCGTTTCTAGCATCTTGGGTTGTCATCCCAAGTATGCCGGAATGGTTCAAAATCCATTTCAAGCATCTTGGGTTGACATCCCAAGTATGCCGGAATGGTTCAAAATCCGTTTCTAGCATCTTGGGTTGTCATCCCAAGTATGCCGGAATGGTTCAAAATCCGTTTCTAGCATCTTGGGTTGTCATCCCAAGTATGCCGGATTGGTTCAAAATCCATTTCAAGCATCTTGGGTTGTCATCCCAAGTATGCCGGAATGGTTCAAAAACCAATTCTAGCATCTTGGGTTGACATCCCAAGTATGCCGGAATGGTTCAAAATCCATTTCAAGCATCTTGGGTTGTCATCCCAAGTATGCCGGAATGGTTCAAAAACCAATTCTAGCGTCTTGGGTTGACATCCCAAGTATGCCGGAAAGGTTCAAAATCCATTTCAAGCATCTTGGGTTGTCATCCCAAGTATGCCGGAATGGTTCAAAATCCGTTTCTAGCATCTTGGGTTGTCATCCCAAGTATGCCGGAATGGTTCAAAATCCGTTTCTAGCATCTTGGGTTGTCATCCCAAGTATGCCGGAATGGTTCAAAATCCGTTTCTAGCATCTTGGGTTGTCATCCCAAGTATGCCGGAATGGTTCAAAATCCGTTTCTAGCATCTTGGGTTGTCATCCCAAGTATGCCGGAATGGTTCAAAATCCGTTTCTAGCATCTTGGGTTGTCATCCCAAGTATGCCGGAATGGTTCAAAATCCGTTTCTAGCATCTTGGGTTGTCATCCCAAGTATGCCGGAATGGTTCAAAATCCGTTTCTAGCATCTTGGGTTGTCATCCCAAGTATGCCGGAATGGTTCAAAATCCGTTTCTAGCATCTTGGGTTGTCATCCCTAGTATGCCGGAATGGTTCAAAATCCGTTTCTAGTATCTTGGGTTGTCATCCCTAGTATGCCGGAATGGTTCAAAATCCGTTTCTAGCATCTTGGGTTGTCATCCCAAGTATGCCGGAATGGTTCAAAATCCGTTTCTAGCATCTTGGGTTGTCATCCCAAGTATGCCGGAATGGTTCAAAATCCGTTTCTAGCATCTTGGGTTGTCATCCCAAGTATGCCGGAATGGTTCAAAATCCGTTTCTAGCATCTTGGGTTGTCATCCCAAGTATGCCGGAATGGTTCAAAATCCATTTCAAGCATCTTGGGTTGTCATCCCAAGTATGCCGGACTGGTTCAAAATCCTTTTCTAGCATCTTGGGTTGTCATCCCAAGTATGCCGGAACGGTTAAAAAACCAATTCTAGCATCTTGGGTTGTCATCCCAAGTATGCCGGAATGGTTCAAAATCCGTTTCTAGCATCTTGCGTTGTCATCCCAAGTATGCCGGAATGGTTCAAAAACCAATTCTAGCATCTTGGGTTGACATCCCAAGTATGCCGGAATGGTTCAAAATCCGTTTCTAGCATCTTGGCTTGTAATCCCTAGTATGCCGGACTGGTTCAAAATCCTTTTCTAGCATCTTGGGTTGTCATCCCAAGTATGCCGGAACGGTTAAAAAACCAATTCTAGCATCTTGGGTTGTCATCCCAAGTATGCCGGAATGGTTCAAAATCCGTTTCTAGCATCTTGGGTTGTCATCCCAAGTATGCCGGAATGGTTCAAAATCCATTTCAAGCATCTTGGGTTGTCATCCCAAGTATGCCGGAATGGTTCAAAAACCAATTCTAGCATCTTGGGTTGACATCCCAAGTATGCCGGACTGGTTCAAAATCCTTTTCTAGCATCTTGGGTTGTCATCCCAAGTATGCCGGAATGGTTCAATATCCGTTTCTAGCATCTTGGGTTGTCATCCCAAGTATGCCGGAATGGTTCAAAATCCGTTTCTAGCATCTTGGGTTGTCATCCCAAGTATGCCGGATTGGTTCAAAATCCATTTCAAGCATCTTGGGTTGTCATCCCAAGTATGCCGGAATGGTTCAAAAACCAATTCTAGCATCTTGGGTTGTCATCCCAAGTATGCCGGAATGGTTCAAAAACCAATTCTAGCATCTTGGGTTGACATCCCAAGTATGCCGAAATGGTTCAAAATCCGTTTCTAGCATCTTGGGTTGTCATCCCAAGTATGCCGGAATGGTTCAAAATCCGTTTCTAGCATCTTGGGTTGTCATCCCAAGTATGCCGGAATGGTTCAAAATCCGTTTCTAGCATCTTGGGTTGTCATCCCAAGTATGCCGGATTGGTTCAAAATCCATTTCAAGCATCTTGGGTTGTCATCCCAAGTATGCCGGAATGGTTCAAAAACCAATTCTAGCATCTTGGGTTGACATCCCAAGTATGCCGGAATGGTTCAAAATCCATTTCAAGCATCTTGGGTTGTCATCCCAAGTATGCCGGAATGGTTCAAAATCCGTTTCTAGCATCTTGGGTTGTCATCCCAAGTATGCCGGAATGGTTCAAAATCCGTTTCTAGCATCTTGGGTTGTCATCCCAAGTATGCCGGAATGGTTCAAAATCCGTTTCTAGTATCTTGGGTTGTCATCCCTAGTATGCCGGAATGGTTCAAAATCCGTTTCTAGCATCTTGGGTTGTCATCCCAAGTATGCCGGAATGGTTCAAAATCCGTTTCTAGCATCTTGGGTTGTCATCCCAAGTATGCCGGAATGGTTCAAAATCCGTTTCTAGCATCTTGGGTTGTCATCCCAAGTATGCCGGAATGGTTCAAAATCCGTTTCTAGCATCTTGGGTTGTCATCCTAGGTATGCCGGAATGGTTCAAAATCCATTTCAAGCATCTTGGGTTGTCATCCCAAGTATGCCGGAATGGTTCAAAAACCAATTCTAGCATCTTGGGTTGACATCCCAAGTATGCCGGAATGGTTCAAAATCCGTTTCTAGCATCTTGCGTTGTCATCCCAAGTATGCCGGAATGGTTCAAAAACCAATTCTAGCATCTTGGGTTGACATCCCAAGTATGCCGGAATGGTTCAAAATCCGTTTCTAGCATCTTGGCTTGTAATCCCTAGTATGCCGGACTGGTTCAAAATCCTTTTCTAGCATCTTGGGTTGTCATCCCAAGTATGCCGGAACGGTTAAAAAACCAATTCTAGCATCTTGGGTTGTCATCCCAAGTATGCCGGAATGGTTCAAAAACCAATTCTAGCATCTTGGGTTGTCATCCCAAGTATGCCGGAATGGTTCAAAAACCAATTCTAGCATCTTGGGTTGACATCCCAAGTATGCCGGAATGGTTCAAAATCCATTTCAAGCATCTTGGGTTGTCATCCCAAGTATGCCGGAATGGTTCAAAATCCGTTTCTAGCATCTTGGGTTGTCATCCCAAGTATGCCGGAATGGTTCAAAATCCGTTTCTAGCATCTTGGGTTGTCATCCCAAGTATGCCGGAATGGTTCAAAATCCGTTTCTAGTATCTTGGGTTGTCATCCCTAGTATGCCGGAATGGTTCAAAATCCGTTTCTAGCATCTTGGGTTGTCATCCCAAGTATGCCGGAATGGTTCAAAATCCGTTTCTAGCATCTTGGGTTGTCATCCCAAGTATGCCGGAATGGTTCAAAATCCGTTTCTAGCATCTTGGGTTGTCATCCCAAGTATGCCGGAATGGTTCAAAATCCGTTTCTAGTATCTTGGGTTGTCATCCCTAGTATGCCGGAATGGTTCAAAAACAGATTCTAGCATCTTGGCTTGTAATCCCTAGTATGCCGGAACGGTTCAAAATCCGTTTCTAGCATCTTGGGTTGTCATCCCAAGTATGCCGGAATGGTTCAAAATCCGTTTCTAGCATCTTGCGTTGTCATCCCAAGTATGCCGGAATGGTTCAAAAACCAATTCGAGCATCTTGGGTTGTCATCCCAAGTATGCCGGAATGGTTCAAAATCCTTTTCTAGCATCTTGGGTTGTCATCCCAAGTATGCCGGAACGGTTAAAAAACCAATTCGAGCATCTTGGGTTGTCATCCCAAGTATGCCGGACTGGTTCAAAATCCTTTTCTAGCATCTTGGGTTGTCATCCCAAGTATGCCGGAACGGTTAAAAAACCAATTCGAGCATCTTGGGTTGTCATCCCAAGTATGCCGGAATGGTTCAAAAACAGATTCTAGCATCTTGGGTTGTCATCCCAAGTATGCCGGAATGGTTCAAAAACCAATTCTAGCATCTTGGGTTGACATCCCAAGTATGCCGGAATGGTTCAAAATCCGTTTCTAGCATCTTGGGTTGTCATCCCAAGGATGCCGGATTGGTTCAAAATCCATTTCAAGCATCTTGGGTTGTCATCCCAAGTATGCCGGAATGGTTCAAAAACCAATTCTAGCATCTTGGGTTGTCATCCCAAGTATGCCGGAATGGTTCAAAAACCAATTCTAGCATCTTGGGTTGACATCCCAAGTATGCCGGAATGGTTCAAAATCCATTTCAAGCATCTTGGGTTGTCATCCCAAGTATGCCGGAATGGTTCAAAATCCGTTTCTAGCATCTTGGGTTGTCATCCCAAGTATGCCGGAATGGTTCAAAATCCGTTTCTAGCATCTTGGCTTGTAATCCCTAGTATGCCGGAACGGTTAAAAAACCAATTCTAGCATCTTGGGTTGTCATCCCAAGTATGCCGGAATGGTTCAAAATCCGTTTCTAGCATCTTGCGTTGTCATCCCAAGTATGCCGGAATGGTTCAAAAACCAATTCGAGCATCTTGGGTTGTCATCCCAAGTATGCCGGAATGGTTCAAAATCCTTTTCTAGCATCTTGGGTTGTCATCCCAAGTATGCCGGAACGGTTAAAAAACCAATTCGAGCATCTTGGGTTGTCATCCCAAGTATGCCGGAATGGTTCAAAAACAGATTCTAGCATCTTGGGTTGTCATCCCAAGTATGCCGGAATGGTTCAAAAACCAATTCTAGCATCTTGGGTTGACATCCCAAGTATGCCGGAATGGTTCAAAATCCGTTTCTAGCATCTTGGGTTGTCATCCCAAGGATGCCGGATTGGTTCAAAATCCATTTCAAGCATCTTGGGTTGTCATCCCAAGTATGCCGGAATGGTTCAAAAACCAATTCTAGCATCTTGGGTTGTCATCCCAAGTATGCCGGAATGGTTCAAAAACCAATTCTAGCATCTTGGGTTGACATCCCAAGTATGCCGGAATGGTTCAAAATCCATTTCAAGCATCTTGGGTTGTCATCCCAAGTATGCCGGAATGGTTCAAAATCCGTTTCTAGCATCTTGGGTTGTCATCCCAAGTATGCCGGAATGGTTCAAAATCCGTTTCTAGCATCTTGGCTTGTAATCCCTAGTATGCCGGAACGGTTAAAAAACCAATTCTAGCATCTTGGGTTGTCATCCCAAGTGTGCCGAAATGGTTCAAAAACAGTTTCTAGCATCTAGGGTTGTCATCCAAAGTGTGCCGAAATGGTTCAAAAACAGTTTCTAGCATCTAGGGTTGTCCTCCCAAGTGTGCCGAAATGGTTCAAAAACAGTTTCTAGCATCTAGGATTGGAATCCCAAGTGTACCGAAATGGTTCAAAAACAGTTTCTAGCATCTAGGATTGGAATCCCAAGTGTACCGAAATGGTTCAAAAACAGTTTCTAGCATCTAGGGTTGTCATCCCAAGTGTACCGAAATGGTTCAAAAACAGTTTCTAGCATCTAGGATTGGAATCCCAAGTGTACCGAAATGGTTCAAAAACAGTTTCTAGCATCTAGGACTGGAATCCCAAGTGTACCGAAATGGTTCAAAAACAGTTTCTAGCATCTAGGGTTGTCATCCAAAGTGTGCCGAAATGGTTCAAAAACAGTTTCTAGCATCTAGGATTGGAATCCCAAGTGTACCGAAATGGTTCAAAAACAGTTTCTAGCATCTAGGATTGGAATCCCAAGTGTACCGAAATGGTTCAAAAACAGTTTCTAGCATCTAGGGTTGTCATCCCAAGTGTGCCGAAATGGTTCAAAAACAGTTTCTAGCATCTAGGGTTGTCATCCCAAGTGTACCGAAATGGTTCAAAAACAGTTTCTAGCATCTAGGATTGGAATCCCAAGTGTACCGAAATGGTTCAAAAACAGTTTCTAGCATCTAGGGTTGTCATCCCAAGTGTACCGAAATGGTTCAAAAACAGTTTCTAGCATCTAGGATTGGAATCCCAAGTGTACCGAAATGGTTCAAAAACAGTTTCTAGCATCTAGGGTTGTCATCCCAAGTGTGCCGAAATGGTTCAAAAACAGTTTCTAGCATCTAGGGTTGTCATCCAAAGTGTGCCGAAATGGTTCAAAAACAGTTTCTAGCATCTAGGGTTGTCATCCAAAGTGTGCCGAAATGGTTCAAAAACAGTTTCTAGCATCTAGGGTTGTCCTCCCAAGTGTGCCGAAATGGTTCAAAAACAGTTTCTAGCATCTAGGGTTGTCATCCCAAGTGTACCGAAATGGTTCAAAAACAGTTTCTAGCATCTAGGGTTGTCATCCCAAGTGTGCCGAAATGGTTCAAAAACAGTTTCTAGCATCTAGGGTTGTCATCCCAAGTGTGCCGAAATGGTTCAAAAACAGTTTCTAGCATCTAGGGTTGTCATCCCAAGTGTGCCGAAATGGTTCAAAAACAGTTTCTAGCATCTAGGGTTGTCATCCAAAGTGTGCCGAAATGGTTCAAAAACAGTTTCTAGCATCTAGGGTTGTCATCCAAAGTGTGCCGAAATGGTTCAAAAACAGTTTCTAGCATCTAGGGTTGTCATCCAAAGTGTGCCGAAATGGTTCAAAAACAGTTTCTAGCATCTAGGGTTGTCATCCAAAGTGTGCCGAAATGGTTCAAAAACAGTTTCTAGCATCTAGGGTTGTCATCCCAAGTGTACCGAAATGGTTCAAAAACAGTTTCTAGCATCTAGGATTGGCATCCCAAGTGTACCGAAATGGTTCAAAAACAGTTTCTAGCATCTAGGGTTGTCATCCCAAGTGTACCGAAATGGTTCAAAAACAGTTTCTAGCATCTAGGGTTGTCATCCAAAGTGTGCCGAAATGGTTCAAAAACAGTTTCTAGCATCTAGGGTTGTCATCCAAAGTGTGCCGAAATGGTTCAAAAACAGTTTCTAGCATCTAGGGTTGTCCTCCCAAGTGTGCCGAAATGGTTCAAAAACAGTTTCTAGCATCTAGGATTGGAATCCCAAGTGTACCGAAATGGTTCAAAAACAGTTTCTAGCATCTAGGATTGGAATCCCAAGTGTACCGAAATGGTTCAAAAACAGTTTCTAGCATCTAGGGTTGTCATCCCAAGTGTGCCGAAATGGTTCAAAAACAGTTTCTAGCATCTAGGGTTGTCATCCCAAGTGTACCGAAATGGTTCAAAAACAGTTTCTAGCATCTAGGGTTGTCATCCCAAGTGTACCGAAATGGTTCAAAAACAGTTTCTAGCATCTAGGGTTGTCATCCCAAGTGTGCCGAAATGGTTCAAAAACAGTTTCTAGCATCTAGGGTTGTCATCCCAAGTGTGCCGAAATGGTTCAAAAACAGTTTCTAGCATCTAGGGTTGTCATCCAAAGTGTGCCGAAATGGTTCAAAAACAGTTTCTAGCATCTAGGGTTGTCCTCCCAAGTGTGCCGAAATGGTTCAAAAACAGTTTCTAGCATCTAGGATTGGCATCCCAAGTGTACCGAAATGGTTCAAAAACAGTTTCTAGCATCTAGGGTTGTCATCCCAAGTGTGCCGAAATGGTTCAAAAACAGTTTCTAGCATCTAGGGTTGTCATCCCAAGTGTACCGAAATGGTTCAAAAACAGTTTCTAGCATCTAGGGTTGTCATCCCAAGTGTGCCGAAATGGTTCAAAAACAGTTTCTAGCATCTAGGGTTGTCATCCCAAGTGTGCCGAAATGGTTCAAAAACAGTTTCTAGCATCTAGGGTTGTCATCCAAAGTGTGCCGAAATGGTTCAAAAACAGTTTCTAGCATCTAGGGTTGTCCTCCCAAGTGTGCCGAAATGGTTCAAAAACAGTTTCTAGCATCTAGGATTGGAATCCCAAGTGTACCGAAATGGTTCAAAAACAGTTTCTAGCATCTAGGATTGGAATCCCAAGTGTACCGAAATGGTTCAAAAACAGTTTCTAGCATCTAGGGTTGTCATCCCAAGTGTGCCGAAATGGTTCAAAAACAGTTTCTAGCATCTAGGGTTGTCATCCAAAGTGTGCCGAAATGGTTCAAAAACAGTTTCTAGCATCTAGGGTTGTCATCCCAAGTGTACCGAAATGGTTCAAAAACAGTTTCTAGCATCTAGGATTGGCATCCCAAGTGTACCGAAATGGTTCAAAAACAGTTTCTAGCATCTAGGGTTGTCATCCCAAGTGTACCGAAATGGTTCAAAAACAGTTTCTAGCATCTAGGGTTGTCATCCCAAGTGTACCGAAATGGTTCAAAAACAGTTTCTAGCATCTAGGGTTGTCATCCCAAGTGTGCCGAAATGGTTCAAAAACAGTTTCTAGCATCTAGGGTTGTCATCCCAAGTGTACCGAAATGGTTCAAAAACAGTTTCTAGCATCTAGGGTTGTCATCCCAAGTGTACCGAAATGGTTCAAAAACAGTTTCTAGCATCTAGGGTTGTCATCCCAAGTGTACCGAAATGGTTCAAAAACAGTTTCTAGCATCTAGGGTTGTCATCCAAAGTGTGCCGAAATGGTTCAAAAACAGTTTCTAGCATCTAGGATTGGAATCCCAAGTGTACCGAAATGGTTCAAAAACAGTTTCTAGCATCTAGGATTGGAATCCCAAGTGTACCGAAATGGTTCAAAAACAGTTTCTAGCATCTAGGGTTGTCATCCCAAGTGTGCCGAAATGGTTCAAAAACAGTTTCTAGCATCTAGGGTTGTCATCCAAAGTGTGCCGAAATGGTTCAAAAACAGTTTCTAGCATCTAGGGTTGTCATCCCAAGTGTGCCGAAATGGTTCAAAAACAGTTTCTAGCATCTAGGATTGGCATCCCAAGTGTACCGAAATGGTTCAAAAACAGTTTCTAGCATCTAGGGTTGTCATCCCAAGTGTACCGAAATGGTTCAAAAACAGTTTCTAGCATCTAGGGTTGTCATCCAAAGTGTGCCGAAATGGTTCAAAAACAGTTTCTAGCATCTAGGGTTGTCATCCCAAGTGTGCCGAAATGGTTCAAAAACAGTTTCTAGCATCTAGGGTTGTCCTCCCAAGTGTGCCGAAATGGTTCAAAAACAGTTTCTAGCATCTAGGATTGGAATCCCAAGTGTACCGAAATGGTTCAAAAACAGTTTCTAGCATCTAGGATTGGAATCCCAAGTGTACCGAAATGGTTCAAAAACAGTTTCTAGCATCTAGGGTTGTCATCCCAAGTGTGCCGAAATGGTTCAAAAACAGTTTCTAGCATCTAGGGTTGTCATCCCAAGTGTACCGAAATGGTTCAAAAACAGTTTCTAGCATCTAGGGTTGTCCTCCCAAGTGTGCCGAAATGGTTCAAAAACAGTTTCTAGCATCTAGGGTTGTCATCCCAAGTATGCCGGAACGGTTAAAAAACCAATTCGAGCATCTTGGGTTGTCATCCCAAGTGTACCGAAATGGTTCAAAAACAGTTTCTAGCATCTAGGATTGGCATCCCAAGTGTACCGAAATGGTTCAAAAACAGTTTCTAGCATCTAGGGTTGTCATCCCAAGTGTGCCGAAATGGTTCAAAAACAGTTTCTAGCATCTAGGGTTGTCATCCCAAGTGTACCGAAATGGTTCAAAAACAGTTTCTAGCATCTAGGGTTGTCATCCCAAGTGTGCCGAAATGGTTCAAAAACAGTTTCTAGCATCTAGGGTTGTCATCCCAAGTGTGCCGAAATGGTTCAAAAACAGTTTCTAGCATCTAGGGTTGTCATCCAAAGTGTGCCGAAATGGTTCAAAAACAGTTTCTAGCATCTAGGGTTGTCCTCCCAAGTGTGCCGAAATGGTTCAAAAACAGTTTCTAGCATCTAGGATTGGAATCCCAAGTGTACCGAAATGGTTCAAAAACAGTTTCTAGCATCTAGGATTGGAATCCCAAGTGTACCGAAATGGTTCAAAAACAGTTTCTAGCATCTAGGGTTGTCATCCCAAGTGTGCCGAAATGGTTCAAAAACAGTTTCTAGCATCTAGGGTTGTCATCCAAAGTGTGCCGAAATGGTTCAAAAACAGTTTCTAGCATCTAGGGTTGTCATCCCAAGTGTACCGAAATGGTTCAAAAACAGTTTCTAGCATCTAGGATTGGCATCCCAAGTGTACCGAAATGGTTCAAAAACAGTTTCTAGCATCTAGGGTTGTCATCCCAAGTGTACCGAAATGGTTCAAAAACAGTTTCTAGCATCTAGGGTTGTCATCCAAAGTGTGCCGAAATGGTTCAAAAACAGTTTCTAGCATCTAGGGTTGTCATCCAAAGTGTGCCGAAATGGTTCAAAAACAGTTTCTAGCATCTAGGGTTGTCCTCCCAAGTGTGCCGAAATGGTTCAAAAACAGTTTCTAGCATCTAGGATTGGAATCCCAAGTGTACCGAAATGGTTCAAAAACAGTTTCTAGCATCTAGGATTGGAATCCCAAGTGTACCGAAATGGTTCAAAAACAGTTTCTAGCATCTAGGGTTGTCATCCCAAGTGTGCCGAAATGGTTCAAAAACAGTTTCTAGCATCTAGGGTTGTCATCCCAAGTGTACCGAAATGGTTCAAAAACAGTTTCTAGCATCTAGGGTTGTCATCCCAAGTGTACCGAAATGGTTCAAAAACAGTTTCTAGCATCTAGGGTTGTCATCCCAAGTGTGCCGAAATGGTTCAAAAACAGTTTCTAGCATCTAGGGTTGTCATCCCAAGTGTACCGAAATGGTTCAAAAACAGTTTCTAGCATCTAGGGTTGTCATCCCAAGTGTACCGAAATGGTTCAAAAACAGTTTCTAGCATCTAGGGTTGTCATCCCAAGTGTGCCGAAATGGTTCAAAAACAGTTTCTAGCATCTAGGGTTGTCATCCAAAGTGTGCCGAAATGGTTCAAAAACAGTTTCTAGCATCTAGGGTTGTCCTCCCAAGTGTGCCGAAATGGTTCAAAAACAGTTTCTAGCATCTAGGATTGGAATCCCAAGTGTACCGAAATGGTTCAAAAACAGTTTCTAGCATCTAGGATTGGAATCCCAAGTGTACCGAAATGGTTCAAAAACAGTTTCTAGCATCTAGGATTGGAATCCCAAGTGTACCGAAATGGTTCAAAAACAGTTTCTAGCATCTAGGGTTGTCATCCCAAGTGTGCCGAAATGGTTCAAAAACAGTTTCTAGCATCTAGGGTTGTCATCCAAAGTGTGCCGAAATGGTTCAAAAACAGTTTCTAGCATCTAGGGTTGTCATCCCAAGTGTACCGAAATGGTTCAAAAACAGTTTCTAGCATCTAGGATTGGCATCCCAAGTGTACCGAAATGGTTCAAAAACAGTTTCTAGCATCTAGGGTTGTCATCCCAAGTGTACCGAAATGGTTCAAAAACAGTTTCTAGCATCTAGGGTTGTCATCCAAAGTGTGCCGAAATGGTTCAAAAACAGTTTCTAGCATCTAGGGTTGTCCTCCCAAGTGTGCCGAAATGGTTCAAAAACAGTTTCTAGCATCTAGGATTGGAATCCCAAGTGTACCGAAATGGTTCAAAAACAGTTTCTAGCATCTAGGGTTGGAATCCCAAGTGTACCGAAATGGTTCAAAAACAGTTTCTAGCATCTAGGGTTGTCATCCCAAGTGTGCCGAAATGGTTCAAAAACAGTTTCTAGCATCTAGGGTTGTCATCCCAAGTGTGCCGAAATGGTTCAAAAACAGTTTCTAGCATCTAGGATTGGAATCCCAAGTGTACCGAAATGGTTCAAAAACAGTTTCTAGCATCTAGGGTTGTCATCCCAAGTGTACCGAAATGGTTCAAAAACAGTTTCTAGCATCTAGGGTTGTCATCCAAAGTGTGCCGAAATGGTTCAAAAACAGTTTCTAGCATCTAGGGTTGTCATCCAAAGTGTGCCGAAATGGTTCAAAAACAGTTTCTAGCATCTAGGGTTGTCCTCCCAAGTGTGCCGAAATGGTTCAAAAACAGTTTCTAGCATCTAGGATTGGAATCCCAAGTGTACCGAAATGGTTCAAAAACAGTTTCTAGCATCTAGGATTGGAATCCCAAGTGTACCGAAATGGTTCAAAAACAGTTTCTAGAATCTAGGGTTGTCATCCCAAGTGTGCCGAAATGGTTCAAAAACAGTTTCTAGCATCTAGGATTGGAATCCCAAGTGTACCGAAATGGTTCAAAAACAGTTTCTAGCATCTAGGATTGGAATCCCAAGTGTACCGAAATGGTTCAAAAACAGTTTCTAGCATCTAGGGTTGTCATCCCAAGTGTGCCGAAATGGTTCAAAAACAGTTTCTAGCATCTAGGGTTGTCATCCAAAGTGTGCCGAAATGGTTCAAAAACAGTTTCTAGCATCTAGGGTTGTCATCCCAAGTGTGCCGAAATGGTTCAAAAACAGTTTCTAGCATCTAGGGTTGTCATCCCAAGTGTGCCGAAATGGTTCAAAAACAGTTTCTAGCATCTAGGATTGGAATCCCAAGTGTACCGAAATGGTTCAAAAACAGTTTCTAGAATCTAGGGTTGTCATCCCAAGTGTGCCGAAATGGTTCAAAAACAGTTTCTAGCATCTAGGATTGGAATCCCAAGTGTACCGAAATGGTTCAAAAACAGTTTCTAGCATCTAGGGTTGTCATCCCAAGTGTGCCGAAATGGTTCAAAAACAGTTTCTAGCATCTAGGGTTGTCATCCCAAGTGTGCCGAAATGGTTCAAAAACAGTTTCTAGCATCTAGGGTTGTCATCCCAAGTGTACCGAAATGGTTCAAAAACAGTTTCTAGCATCTAGGATTGGCATCCCAAGTGTACCGAAATGGTTCAAAAACAGTTTCTAGCATCTAGCGTTGTCATCCCAAGTGTGCCGAAATGGTTCAAAAACAGTTTCTAGCATCTAGGGTTGTCATCCCAAGTGTACCGAAATGGTTCAAAAACAGTTTCTAGCATCTAGGGTTGTCATCCCAAGTGTACCGAAATGGTTCAAAAACAGTTTCTAGCATCTAGTATTGGCATCCCAAGTGTACCGAAATGGTTCAAAAACAGTTTCTAGCATCTAGGGTTGTCATCCCAAGTGTACCGAAATGGTTCAAAAACAGTTTCTAGCATCTAGGGTTGTCATCCCAAGTGTACCGAAATGGTTCAAAAACAGTTTCTAGCATCTAGGGTTGTCATCCCAAGTGTACCGAAATGGTTCAAAAACAGTTTCTAGCATCTAGGATTGTCATCCCAAGTGTACCGAAATGGTTCAAAAACAGTTTCTAGCATCTATGGTTGTCATCCAAAGTGTACCGAAATGGTTCAAAAACAGTTTCTAGCATCTAGTATTGGCATCCCAAGTGTACCGAAATGGTTCAAAAACAGTTTCTAGCATCTAGGATTGTCATCCCAAGTGTACCGAAATGGTTCAAAAACAGTTTCTAGCATCTAGGGTTGTCATCCCAAGTGTACCGAAATGGTTCAAAAACAGTTTCTAGCATCTAGGATTGTCATCCCAAGTGTACCGAAATGGTTCAAAAACAGTTTCTAGCATCTATGGTTGTCATCCAAAGTGTACCGAAATGGTTCAAAAACAGTTTCTAGCATCTAGTATTGGCATCCCAAGTGTACCGAAATGGTTCAAAAACAGTTTCTAGCATCTAGCGTTGTCATCCCAAGTGTGCCGAAATGGTTCAAAAACAGTTTCTAGCATCTAGGGTTGTCATCCCAAGTGTACCGAAATGGTTCAAAAACAGTTTCTAGCATCTAGGATTGGAATCTCAAGTGTACCGAAATGGTTCAAAAACAGTTTCTAGCATCTAGGGTTGTCATCCCAAGTGTACCGAAATGGTTCAAAAACAGTTTCTAGCATCTAGGGTTGTCATCCCAAGTGTACCGAAATGGTTCAAAAACAGTTTCTAGCATCTAGGGTTGTCATCCCAAGTGTACCGAAATGGTTCAAAAACAGTTTCTAGCATCTAGGGTTGTCATCCCAAGTGTACCGAAATGGTTCAAAAACAGTTTCTAGCATCTAGGATTGTCATCCCAAGTGTACCGAAATGGTTCAAAAACAGTTTCTAGCATCTATGGTTGTCATCCAAAGTGTACCGAAATGGTTCAAAAACAGTTTCTAGCATCTAGTATTGGCATCCCAAGTGTACCGAAATGGTTCAAAAACAGTTTCTAGCATCTAGCGTTGTCATCCCAAGTGTGCCGAAATGGTTCAAAAACAGTTTCTAGCATCTAGGATTGGCATCCCAAGTGTACCGAAATGGTTCAAAAACAGTTTCTAGCATCTAGGGTTGTCATCCCAAGTGTACCGAAATGGTTCAAAAACAGTTTCTAGCATCTAGGATTGGCATCCCAAGTGTACCGAAATGGTTCAAAAACAGTTTCTAGCATCTAGGATTGTCATCCCAAGTGTACCGAAATGGTTCAAAAACAGTTTCTAGCATCTAGGATTGGCATCCCAAGTGTACCGAAATGGTTCAAAAACAGTTTCTAGCATCTAGGATTGTCATCCCAAGTGTACCGAAATGGTTCAAAAACAGTTTCTAGCATCTAGGGTTGTCATCCCAAGTGTACCGAAATGGTTCAAAAACAGTTTCTAGCATCTAGGGTTGTCATCCCAAGAGTACCGAAATGGTTCAAAAACAGTTTCTAGCATCTAGGATTGGAATCCCAAGTGTACCGAAATGGTTCAAAAACAGTTTCTAGCATCTAGGATTGGAATCCCAAGTGTACCGAAATGGTTCAAAAACAGTTTCTAGCATCTAGGGTTGTCATCCAAAGTGTGCCGAAATGGTTCAAAAACAGTTTCTAGCATCTAGGGTTGTCATCCCAAGTGTACCGAAATGGTTCAAAAACAGTTTCTAGCATCTAGGGTTGTCATCCCAAGTGTACCGAAATGGTTCAAAAACAGTTTCTAGCATCTAGGATTGGAATCTCAAGTGTACCGAAATGGTTCAAAAACAGTTTCTAGCATCTAGGATTGGAATCCCAAGTGTACCGAAATGGTTCAAAAACAGTTTCTAGCATCTAGGATTGGAATCCCAAGTGTACCGAAATGGTTCAAAAACAGTTTCTAGCATCTAGGGTTGTCATCCCAAGTGTACCGAAATGGTTCAAAAACAGTTTCTAGCATCTAGGATTGGAATCCCAAGTGTACCGAAATGGTTCAAAAACAGTTTCTAGCATCTAGGGTTGTCATCCCAAGTGTACCGAAATGGTTCAAAAACAGTTTCTAGCATCTAGGATTGGAATCCCAAGTGTACCGAAATGGTTCAAAAACAGTTTCTAGCATCTAGGGTTGTCATCCAAAGTGTGCCGAAATGGTTCAAAAACAGTTTCTAGCATCTAGGGTTGTCATCCCAAGTGTACCGAAATGGTTCAAAAACAGTTTCTAGCATCTAGGGTTGTCATCCCAAGTGTACCGAAATGGTTCAAAAACAGTTTCTAGCATCTAGGATTGGAATCCCAAGTGTACCGAAATGGTTCAAAAACAGTTTCTAGCATCTAGGATTGGAATCCCAAGTGTACCGAAATGGTTCAAAAACAGTTTCTAGCATCTAGGATTGGAATCCCAAGTGTACCGAAATGGTTCAAAAACAGTTTCTAGCATCTAGGGTTGTCATCCCAAGTGTACCGAAATGGTTCAAAAACAGTTTCTAGCATCTAGGATTGGAATCCCAAGTGTACCGAAATGGTTCAAAAACAGTTTCTAGCATCTAGGGTTGTCATCCCAAGTGTACCGAAATGGTTCAAAAACAGTTTCTAGCATCTAGGATTGGAATCCCAAGTGTACCGAAATGGTTCAAAAACAGTTTCTAGCATCTAGGGTTGTCATCCCAAGTGTGCCGAAATGGTTCAAAAACAGTTTCTAGCATCTAGGAATTTCATCCCAAGTGTACCGAAATGGTTCAAAAACAGTTTCTAGCATCTAGGATTGGAATCCCAAGTGTTCCGAAATGGTTCAAAAACAGTTTCTAGCATTTAGGGTTGTCATCCCAAGTGTACCGAAATGGTTCAAAAACAGTTTCTAGCATCTAGGGTTGTCATCCAAAGTGTACCGAAATGGTTCAAAAACAGTTTCTAGCATCTAGGGTTGTCATCCCAAGTATACCGAAATGGTTCAAAAACAGTTTCTAGCATCTAGGATTGGAATCTCAAGTGTACCGAAATGGTTCAAAAACAGTTTCTAGCATCTAGGGTTGTCATCCCAAGTATACCGAAATGGTTCAAAAACAGTTTCTAGCATCTAGGATTGGAATCTCAAGTGTACCGAAATGGTTCAAAAACAGTTTCTAGCATCTAGGGTTGTCATCCCAAGTGTACCGAAATGGTTCAAAAACAGTTTCTAGCATCTAGGATTGGAATCCCAAGTGTACCGAAATGGTTCAAAAACAGTTTCTAGCATCTAGGGTTGTCATCCCAAGTGTGCCGAAATGGTTCAAAAACAGTTTCTAGCATCTAGGGTTGTCATCCCAAGTGTACCGAAATGGTTCAAAAACAGTTTCTAGCATCTAGGATTGGAATCTCAAGTGTACCGAAATGGTTCAAAAACAGTTTCTAGCATCTAGGAATTTCATCCCAAGTGTACCGAAATGGTTCAAAAACAGTTTCTAGCATCTAGGATTGGAATCCCAAGTGTACCGAAATGGTTCAAAAACAGTTTCTAGCATTTGGGGTTGTCATCCAAAGTGTGCCGAAATGGTTCAAAAACAGTTTCTAGCATCTAGGGTTGTCATCCCAAGTGTGCCGAAATGGTTCAAAAACAGTTTCTAGCATCTTGGGTTGGTATCCCGAGTATACCGAAATGGTATAAAAACTGTTTCTAGCATCTTGGGTTGGTATCCCAAGTATACCGAAATGGTTTACAAACTGTTTCTAGCATCTTGTGTTGGTATCCCAAGTGTATCGAAATGGTTTAAAAACCGCTTCTAGCATCTTGGGTTGTTATCCCAAGTGTACCGAAATGGTTTAAAAACCGCTTCTAGCATCTTGGGTTGGTATCCCAAGTATACCGAAATGGTATAAAAACTGTTTCTAGCATCTTGGGTTGGTATCCCAAGTATACCGAAATGGTTTACAAACTGTTTCTAGCATCTTGGGTTTGTATCCCAAGTATACCGAAATGGTTTAAAAACTGTTTCTAGCATCTTGGGTTGGCATCCCAAGTATACCGAAATGGTTTAAAAACTGTTTCTAGCATCTTGGGTTGGCATCCCAAGTATACCGAAATGGTTTAAAAACTGTTTCTAGCATCTTGGGTTGGTATCCCAAGTATACCGAAATGGTTTAAAAACTGTTTCTAGCATCTTGGGTTGGCATCCCAAGTATACCGAAATGGTTTAAAAACTGTTTCTAGCATCTTGGGTTGGTATCCCAAGTATACCGAAATGGTTTAAAAACTGTTTCTAGCATCTTGGGTTGGTATCCCAAGTATACCGAAATGGTTTAAAAACTGTTTCTAGCATCTTGGGTTGGCATCCCAAGTATACCGAAATGGTTTAAAAACTGTTTCTAGCATCTTGGGTTGGTATCCCAAGTATACCGAAATGGTTTAAAAACTGTTTCTAGCATCTTGGGTTGGTATCCCAAGTATACCGAAATGGTTTAAAAACTGTTTCTAGCATCTTGGGTTGGTATCCCAAGTGTACCGAAATGGTTTAAAAACTGTTTCTAGCATCTTGTGTTGGTATCTCATGTATACCGAAATGGTTTAAAAACTGTTGCTAGCATCTTGGGTTGGTATCCCAAGTGTACCGAAATGGTTTAAAAACTGTTTCTAGCATCTTGGGTTGGTATCCCAAGTATACCGAAATGGTTCAAAAACTGTTTCTAGCATCTTGTGTTGGTATCTCATGTATACCGAAATGGTTTAAAAACTGTTGCTAGCATCTTGGGTTGGTATCCCAAGTGTACCGAAATGGTTTAAAAACTGTTTCTAGCATCTTGGGTTGGTATCCCAAGTGTACCGTAATGGTTTAAAAACTGTTTCAAGCATCTTGGGTTGGTATCCCAAGTATACCGAAATGGTTTACAAACTGTTTCTAGCATCTTGTGTTGGTATCCCAAGTGTATCGAAATGGTTTAAAAACCGCTTCTAGCATCTTGGGTTGTTATCCCAAGTGTACCGAAATGGTTTAAAAACTGTTTCTAGCATCTTGGGTTGGTATCCCAAGTATACCGAAATGGTTTAAAAACTGTTTCTAGCATCTTGGGTTGGTATCCCAAGTGTACCGTAATGGTTTAAAAACTGTTTCAAGCATCTTGGGTTGGTATCTCATGTATACCGAAATGGTTTAAAAACTGTTTCTAGCATCTTGGGTTGGTATCCCAAGTGTACCGAAATGGTTTAAAAACTGTTTCAAGCATCTTGGGTTGGTATCCCAAGTGTACCGAAATGGTTTAAAAACTGTTTCAAGCATCTTGGGTTGGTATCCCAAGTATACCGAAATGGTTTACAAACTGTTTCTAGCATCTTGTGTTGGTATCCCAAGTGTATCGAAATGGTTTAAAAACCGTTTCTAGCATCTTGGGTTGTTATCCCAAGTGTACCGAAATGGTTTAAAAACTGTTTCTAGCATCTTGGGTTGGTATCCCAAGTATACCGAAATGGTTTAAAAACTGTTTCTAGCATCTTGGGTTGGTATCCCAAGTATACCGAAATGGTTTAAAAACTGTTTCTAGCATCTTGGGTTGGTATCCCAAGTATACCGAAATGGTTTAAAAACTGTTTCTAGCATCTTGGGTTGGTATCCCAAGTATACCGAAATGGTTTAAAAACTGTTTCTAGCATCTTGGGTTGGCATCCCAAGTATACCGAAATGGTTTAAAAACTGTTTCTAGCATCTTGGGTTGGTATCCCAAGTGTACCGAAATGGTTTAAAAACTGTTTCTAGCATCTTGGGTTGGTATCCCAAGTGTACCGAAATGGTTTAAAAACTGTTTCTAGCATCTTGGGTTGGTATCCCAAGTATACCGAAATGGTTCAAAAACTGTTTCTAGCATCTTGGGTTGGTATCCCAAGTGTACCGTAATGGTTTAAAAACTGTTTCTAGCATCTTGGGTTGGTATCCCAAGTATACCGAAATGGTTTAAAAACTGTTTCTAGCATCTTGTGTTGGTATCTCATGTATACCGAAATGGTTTAAAAACTGTTTCTAGCATCTTGGGTTGGTATCCCAAGTGTACCGTAATGGTTTAAAAACTGTTTCTAGCATCTTGGGTTGGTATCCCAAGTATACCGAAATGGTTTAAAAACTGTTTCTAGCATCTTGGGTTGGTATCCCAAGTATACCGAAATGGTTTAAAAACTGTTTCTAGCATCTTGTGTTGGTATCTCATGTATACCGAAATGGTTTAAAAACTGTTTCTAGCATCTTGTGTTGGTATCTCATGTATACCGAAATGGTTTAAAAACTGTTGCTAGCATCTTGGGTTGGTATCCCAAGTGTACCGAAATGGTTTAAAAACTGTTTCTAGCATCTTGTGTTGGTATCTCATGTATACCGAAATGGTTTAAAAACTGTTGCTAGCATCTTGGGTTGGTATCCCAAGTGTACCGAAATGGTTTAAAAACTGTTTCTAGCATCTTGGGTTGGTATCCCAAGTGTACCGTAATGGTTTAAAAACTGTTTCAAGCATCTTGGGTTGGTATCCCAAGTATACCGAAATGGTTTACAAACTGTTTCTAGCATCTTGTGTTGGTATCCCAAGTGTATCGAAATGGTTTAAAAACCGCTTCTAGCATCTTGGGTTGTTATCCCAAGTGTACCGAAATGGTTTAAAAACTGTTTCTAGCATCTTGGGTTGGTATCCCAAGTATACCGAAATGGTTCAAAAACTGTTTCTAGCATCTTGGGTTGGTATCCCAAGTGTACCGTAATGGTTTAAAAACTGTTTCTAGCATCTTGGGTTGGTATCTCATGTATACCGAAATGGTTTAAAAACTGTTTCTAGCATCTTGGGTTGGTATCCCAAGTGTACCGAAATGGTTTAAAAACTGTTTCAAGCATCTTGGGTTGGTATCCCAAGTGTACCGAAATGGTTTAAAAACTGTTTCAAGCATCTTGGGTTGGTATCCCAAGTATACCGAAATGGTTTACAAACTGTTTCTAGCATCTTGTGTTGGTATCCCAAGTGTATCGAAATGGTTTAAAAACCGCTTCTAGCATCTTGGGTTGTTATCCCAAGTGTACCGAAATGGTTTAAAAACTGTTTCTAGCATCTTGGGTTGGTATCCCAAGTATACCGAAATGGTTTAAAAACTGTTTCTAGCATCTTGGGTTGGCATCCCAAGTATACCGAAATGGTTTAAAAACTGTTTCTAGCATCTTGGGTTGGTATCCCAAGTATACCGAAATGGTTTAAAAACTGTTTCTAGCATCTTGGGTTGGTATCCCAAGTATACCGAAATGGTTTAAAAACTGTTTCTAGCATCTTGGGTTGGCATCCCAAGTATACCGAAATGGTTTAAAAACTGTTTCTAGCATCTTGGGTTGGTATCCCAAGTATACCGAAATGGTTTAAAAACTGTTTCTAGCATCTTGGGTTGGTATCCCAAGTGTACCGAAATGGTTTAAAAACTGTTTCTAGCATCTTGGGTTGGTATCCCAAGTATACCGAAATGGTTCAAAAACTGTTTCTAGCATCTTGGGTTGGTATCCCAAGTGTACCGTAATGGTTTAAAAACTGTTTCTAGCATCTTGGGTTGGTATCCCAAGTGTACCGAAATGGTTTAAAAACTGTTTCTAGCATCTTGTGTTGGTATCTCATGTATACCGAAATGGTTTAAAAACTGTTTCTAGCATCTTGGGTTGGTATCCCAAGTGTACCGTAATGGTTTAAAAACTGTTTCTAGCATCTTGGGTTGGTATCCCAAGTATACCGAAATGGTTTAAAAACTGTTTCTAGCATCTTGGGTTGGTATCCCAAGTGTACCGAAATGGTTTAAAAACTGTTTCTAGCATCTTGTGTTGGTATCTCATGTATACCGAAATGGTTTAAAAACTGTTTCTAGCATCTTGGGTTGGTATCTCATGTATACCGAAATGGTTTAAAAACTGTTGCTAGCATCTTGGGTTGGTATCCCAAGTGTACCGAAATGGTTTAAAACTGTTTCTAGCATCTTGTGTTGGTATCTCATGTATACCGAAATGGTTTAAAAACTGTTGCTAGCATCTTGGGTTGGTATCCCAAGTGTACCGAAATGGTTTAAAAACTGTTTCTAGCATCTTGGGTTGGTATCCCAAGTATACCGAAATGGTTCAAAAACTGTTTCTAGCATCTTGGGTTGGTATCCCAAGTGTACCGTAATGGTTTAAA
This sequence comes from Anopheles coustani, assembly GCF_943734705.1. NCBI lineage: Eukaryota > Metazoa > Arthropoda > Insecta > Diptera > Culicidae > Anopheles > Anopheles coustani. The sequence goes on along the minus strand of NW_026525394.1, from coordinate 535,658 downwards.
AACTGTTTCAAGCATCTTGGGTTGGTATCTCATGTATACCGAAATGGTTTAAAAACTGTTTCTAGCATCTTGGGTTGGTATCCCAAGTGTACCGAAATGGTTTAAAAACTGTTTCAAGCATCTTGGGTTGGTATCCCAAGTGTACCGAAATGGTTTAAAAACTGTTTCAAGCATCTTGTGTTGGTATCCCAAGTGTACCGAAATGTTTTAAAAACTGTTTCTAGCATCTTGGGTTGGTATCCCAAGTGTATCGAAATGGTTTAAAAACTGTTTCTAGCATCTTGGGTTGGTATCCCAAGTGTACCGAAATGGTTTAAAAACTGTTTCTAGCATCTTGGGTTGGTATCCCAAGTGTACCGAAATGGTTTAAAAACTGTTTCTAGCATCTTGGGTTGGTATCCCAAGTGTATCGAAATGGTTTAAAAACTGTTTCTAGCATCTTGGGTTGGTATCCCAAGTGTACCGAAATGGTTAAAAACTGTTTTAGCATCTTGGGTTTGTATCCCAAGTGTACCGAAATGGTTTAAAAACTGTTTCAAGCATCTTGGGTTGGTATCCCAAGTGTATCGTAATGTTTTAAAAACTGTTTCTAGCATCTTGGGTTGGTATCCCAAGTGTATCGAAATGTTTTAAAAACTGTTTCTAGCATCTTGGGTTGGTATCCCAAGTGTACCGAAATGGTTTAAAAACTGTTTCAAGCATCTTGGGTTGGTATCCCAAGTGTACCGAAATGGTTTAAAAACTGTTTCAAGCATCTTGGGTTTGGTATCCCAAGTGTACCGAAATGGTTTAAAAACTGTTTCAAGCATCTTGGGTTGGTATCCCAAGTGTATCGAAATGGTTTAAGAACTGTTTCTAGCATCTTGGGTTGGTATCCCAAGTGTACCGAAATGGTTTAAAAACTGTTTCTAGCATCTTGGGTTGGTATCCCAAGTGTACCGAAATGGTTTAAAAACTGTTTCAAGCATCTTGGGTTGGTATCCCAAGTGTACCGAAATGGTTTAAAAACTGTTTCAAGCATCTTGGGTTGGTATCCCAAGTATACCGAAATGGTTTAAAAACTGTTTCTAGCATCTTGGGTTGGTATCCCAAGTATACCGAAATGGTTTAAAAACCGCTTCTATCATCTTGGGTTGGTATCCCAAGTATACCGAAATGGTTTAAAAACTGTTTCTAGCATCTTGGGTTGGTATCCCAAGTGTACCGAAATGGTTCAAAAACTGTTTCTAGCATCTTGGGTTGGTATCCCAAGTGTACCGAAATGGTTTAAAAACTGTTTCTAGCATCTTGTGTTGGTATCTCATGTATACCGAAATGGTTTAAAAACTGTTGCTAGCATCTTGGGTTGGTATCCCAAGTGTACCGAAATGGTTTAAAAACTGTTTCTAGCATCTTGGGTTGGCATCTCATGTATACCGAAATGGTTCAAAAACTGTTTCTAGCATCTTGGGTTGGTATCCCAAGTATACCGAAATGGTTTAAAAACTGTTTCTAGCATCTTGGGTTGGTATCCCAAGTGTACCGAAATGGTTTAAAAACTGTTTCAAGCATCTTGTGTTGGTATCCCAAGTGTACCGAAATGTTTTAAAAACTGTTTCTAGCATCTTGGGTTGGTATCCCAAGTGTATCGAAATGGTTTAAAAACTGTTTCTAGCATCTTGGGTTGGTATCCCAAGTGTACCGAAATGGTTTAAAAACTGTTTCTAGCATCTTGGGTTGGTATCCCAAGTGTACCGAAATGGTTTAAAAACTGTTTCTAGCATCTTGGGTTGGTATCCCAAGTGTATCGAAATGGTTTAAAAACTGTTTCTAGCATCTTGGGTTGGTATCCCAAGTGTACCGAAATGGTTAAAAACTGTTTTAGCATCTTGGGTTTGTATCCCAAGTGTACCGAAATGGTTTAAAAACTGTTTCAAGCATCTTGGGTTGGTATCCCAAGTGTATCGTAATGTTTTAAAAACTGTTTCTAGCATCTTGGGTTGGTATCCCAAGTGTATCGAAATGTTTTAAAAACTGTTTCTAGCATCTTGGGTTGGTATCCCAAGTGTACCGAAATGGTTTAAAAACTGTTTCAAGCATCTTGGGTTGGTATCCCAAGTGTACCGAAATGGTTTAAAAACTGTTTCAAGCATCTTGGGTTTGGTATCCCAAGTGTACCGAAATGGTTTAAAAACTGTTTCAAGCATCTTGGGTTGGTATCCCAAGTGTATCGAAATGGTTTAAGAACTGTTTCTAGCATCTTGGGTTGGTATCCCAAGTGTACCGAAATGGTTTAAAAACTGTTTCTAGCATCTTGGGTTGGTATCCCAAGTGTACCGAAATGGTTTAAAAACTGTTTCAAGCATCTTGGGTTGGTATCCCAAGTGTACCGAAATGGTTTAAAAACTGTTTCAAGCATCTTGGGTTGGTATCCCAAGTGTACCGAAATGGTTTAAAAACTGTTTCAAGCATCTTGAGTTGGTATCCCAAGTGTACCGAAATGGTTTAAAAACTGTTTCTAGCATCTTGGGTTGGTATCCCAAGTATACCGAAATGGTTTAAAAACTGTTTCTAGCATCTTGGGTTGGTATCCCAAGTATACCGAAATGGTTTAAAAACCGCTTCTATCATCTTGGGTTGGTATCCCAAGTATACCGAAATGGTTTAAAAACTGTTTCTAGCATCTTGGGTTGGTATCCCAAGTGTACCGAAATGGTTTAAAAACTGTTTCAAGCATCTTGGGTTGGTATCCCAAGTGTACCGAAATGGTTTAAAAACTGTTTCAAGCATCTTGGGTTGGTATCCCAAGTGTACCGAAATGGTTTAAAAACTGTTTCAAGCATCTTGGGTTGGTATCCCAAGTGTATCGAAATGGTTTAAGAACTGTTTCTAGCATCTTGGGTTGGTATCCCAAAAGTACCGAAATGGTTTAAAAACTGTTTCTAGCATCTTGGGTTGGTATCCCAAGTGTACCGAAATGGTTTAAAAACTGTTTCAAGCATCTTGAGTTGGTATCCCAAGTGTACCGAAATGGTTTAAAAACTGTTTCAAGCATCTTGGGTTGGTATCCCAAGTGTACCGAAATGGTTTAAAAACTGTTTCAAGCATCTTGGGTTGGTATCCCAAGTGTACCGAAATGGTTTAAAAACTGTTTCTAGCATCTTTGGTTGGTATCCCAAGTGTACCGAAATGGTTTAAAAACTGCTTCTAGCATCTTGGGTTGGTATCCCAAGTATACCGAAATGGTTTAAAAACTGTTTCTAGCATCTTGGGTTGGTATCCCAAGTGTACCGAAATGGTTTAAAAACTGTTTCTAGCATCTTGGGTTGGTATCCCAAGTATACCGAAATGGTTTAAAAACTGTTTCTAGCATCTTTAGTTGGTATCCCAAGTATACCGAAATGGTTTAAAAACTGTTTCTAGCATCTTGGGTTGGTATCCCAAGTGTACCGAAATGGTTTAAAAACTGTTTCTAGCATCTTTGGTTGGTATCCCAAGTATACCGAAATGGTTTAAAAACTGTTTCTAGCATCTTGCGTTGGTATCCCAAGTATACCGAAATGGTTTAAAAACCGCTTCTAGCATCTTGGGTTGGTATCCCAAGTGTACCGAAATGGTTTAAAAACAGCTTCTAGCATCTTGGGTTGGTATCCCAAGTATACCGGAATGGTTTAAAAACAGTTTCTAGCATCTTGGGTTTGCATCTCAAGTATACCGGAATGGTTTAAAAACAGTTTCTAGCATCTTGGGTTTGCATCCCAAGTGTACCGGAATGGTTTAAAAACAGTTTCTAGCATCTTGGGTTTGCATCCCAAGTGTACCGGAATGGTTTAAAAACAGTTACTAGCATCTTGGGTTTGCATCCCAAGTGTATCGGAATGGTTTAAAAACAGTTTCTAGCATCTTGGGTTTGCATCCCAAGTGTACCGGAATGGTTTAAAAACAGTTTCTAGCATCTTGGGTTTGCATCCCAAGTGTACCGGAATGGTTTAAAAACAGTTTCTAGCATCTTGGGTTTGCATCCCAAGTGTATCGGAATGGTTTAAAAACAGTTTCTAGCATCTTGGGTTTGCATCTCAAGTATACCGGAATGGTTTAAAAACAGTTTCTAGCATCTTGGGTTTGCATCCCAAGTGTACCGGAATGGTTTAAAAACAGTTACTAGCATCTTGGGTTTGCATCCCAAGTGTATCGGACTGGTTTAAAAACAGTTTCTAGCATCTTGGGTTTGCACCCCAAGTGTACCGGAAAGGTTTAAAAACAGTTTCTAGCATCTTGGGTTTGCATCCCAAGTGTACCGGAATGGTTTAAAAACAGTTTCTAGCATCTTGGGTTTGCATCCCAAGTGTACCGGAATGGTTTAAAAACAGTTTCTAGCATCTTGGGTTTGCATCCCAAGTGTACCGGAATGGTTTAAAAACAGTTACTAGCATCTTGGGTTTGCATCCCAAGTGTATCGGAATGGTTTAAAAACAGTTTCTAGCATCTTGGGTTTGCATCTCAAGTATACCGGAATGGTTTAAAAACAGTTTCTAGCATCTTGGGTTTGCATCCCAAGTGTACCGGAATGGTTTAAAAACAGTTTCTAGCATCTTGGGTTTGCATCCCAAGTGTATCGGAATGGTTTAAAAACAGTTACTAGCATCTTGGGTTTGCATCTCAAGTATACCGGAATTTTTTTAAAAACAGTTTCTAGCATCTTGGGTTTGCATCCCAAGTGTACCGGAATGGTTTAAAAACAGTTTCTAGCATCTTGGGTTTGCATCTCAAGTGTACCGGAATGGTTTAAAAACAGTTTCTAGCATCTTGGGTTTGCATCCCAAGTGTACCGGAATGGTTTAAAAACAGTTTCTAGCATCTTGGGTTTGCATCCCAAGTGTACCGGAATGGTTTAAAAACAGTTTCTAGCATCTTGGGTTTGCATCCCAAGTGTACCGGAATGGTTTAAAAACAGTTACTAGCATCTTGGGTTTGCATCCCAAGTGTATCGGAATGGTTTAAAAACAGTTTCTAGCATCTTGGGTTTGCATCTCAAGTGTACCGGAATGGTTTAAAAACAGTTTCTAGCATCTTGGGTTTGCATCCCAAGTATACCGGAATGGTTTAAAAACAGTTACTAGCATCTTGGGTTTGCATCCCAAGTGTATCGGAATGGTTTAAAAACAGTTTCTAGCATCTTGGGTTTGCATCTCAAGTGTACCGGAATGGTTTAAAAACAGTTTCTAGCATCTTGGGTTTGCATCTCAAGTGTACCGGAATGGTTTAAAAACAGTTACTAGCATCTTGGGTTTGCATCCCAAGTGTATCGGAATGGTTTAAAAACAGTTACTAGCATCTTGGGTTTGCATCCCAAGTGTACCGGAATGGTTTAAAAACAGTTTCTAGCATCTTGGGTTTGCATCCCAAGTATACCGGAATGGTTTAAAAACAGTTTCTAGCATCTTGGGTTTGCATCCCAAGTGTACCGGAATGGTTTAAAAACAGTTTCTAGCATCTTGGGTTTGCATCCCAAGTGTATCGGAATGGTTTAAAAACAGTTTCTAGCATCTTGGGTTTGCATCCCAAGTGTACCGGAATGGTTTAAAAACAGTTTCTAGCATCTTGGGTTTGCATCCCAAGTGTACCGGAATGGTTTAAAAACAGTTTCTAGCATGTTGGGTTTGCATCCCAAGTGTATCGGAATGGTTTAAAAACAGTTTCTAGCATCTTGGGTTTGCATCTCAAGTATACCGGAATGGTTTAAAAACAGTTTCTAGCATCTTGGGTTTGCATCCCAAGTGTACTGGAATGGTTTAAAAACAGTTACTAGCATCTTGGGTTTGCATCCCAAGTGTATCGGACTGGTTTAAAAACAGTTTCTAGCATCTTGGGTTTGCATCCCAAGTGTATCGGAATGGTTTAAAAACAGTTACTAGCATCTTGGGTTTGCATCCCAAGTGTATCGGAATGGTTTAAAAACAGTTTCTAGCATCTTGGGTTTGCATCCCAAGTGTACCGGAATGGTTTAAAAACAGTTTCTAGCATCTTGGGTTTGCATCCCAAGTGTACCGGAATGGTTTAAAAACAGTTTCTAGCATCTTGGGTTTGCATCTCAAGTGTACCGGAATGGTTTAAAAACAGTTTCTAGCATCTTGGGTTTGCATCTCAAGTATACCGGAATGGTTTAAAAACAGTTTCTAGCATCTTGGGTTTGCATCCCAAGTGTACCGGAATGGTTTAAAAACAGTTTCTAGCATCTTGGGTTTGCATCTCAAGTGTACCGGAATGCTTTAAAAACAATTTCTAGCATCTTGGGTTTGCATCCCAAGTGTACCGGAATGGTTTAAAAACAGTTTCTAGCATCTTGGGTTTGCATCTCAAGTGTACCGGAATGGTTTAAAAACAGTTTCTAGCATCTTGGGTTTGCATCCCAAGTATACCGGAATGGTTTAAAAACAGTTTCTAGCATCTTGGGTTTGCATCCCAAGTGTACCGGAATGGTTTAAAAACAGTTTCTAGCATCTTGGGTTTGCATCCCAAGTGTATCGGAATGGTTTAAAAACAGTTTCTAGCATCTTGGGTTTGCATCCCAAGTGTACCGGAATGGTTTAAAAACAGTTTCTAGCATCTTGGGTTTGCATCCCAAGTGTACCGGAATGGTTTAAAAACAGTTACTAGCATCTTGGGTTTGCATCCCAAGTGTATCGGAATGGTTTAAAAACAGTTTCTAGCATCTTGGGTTTGCATCCCAAGTATACCGGAATGGTTTAAAAACAGTTTCTAGCATCTTGGGTTTGCATCCCAAGTATACCGGAATGGTTTAAAAACAGTTTCTAGCATCTTGGGTTTGCATCCCAAGTGTATCGGAATGGTTTAAAAACAGTTTCTAGCATCTTGGGTTTGCATCCCAAGTATACCGGAATGGTTTAAAAACAGTTTCTAGCATCTTGGGTTTGCATCTCAAGTATACCGGAATGGTTTAAAAACAGTTTCTAGCATCTTGGGTTTGCATCCCAAGTATACCGGAATGGTTTAAAAACAGTTTCTAGCATCTTGGGTTTGCATCTCAAGTGTACCGGAATGCTTTAAAAACAATTTCTAGCATCTTGGGTTTGCATCCCAAGTGTACCGGAATGGTTTAAAAACAGTTTCTAGCATCTTGGGTTTGCATCCCAAGTATACCGGAATGGTTTAAAAACAGTTTCTAGCATCTTGGGTTTGCATCCCAAGTATACCGGAATGGTTTAAAAACAGTTTCTAGCATCTTGGGTTTGCATCCCAAGTGTATCGGAATGGTTTAAAAACAGTTTCTAGCATCTTGGGTTTGCATCCCAAGTATACCGGAATGGTTTAAAAACAGTTTCTAGCATCTTGGGTTTGCATCTCAAGTATACCGGAATGGTTTAAAAACAGTTTCTAGCATCTTGGGTTTGCATCCCAAGTATACCGGAATGGTTTAAAAACAGTTTCTAGCATCTTGGGTTTGCATCCCAAGTATACCGGAATGGTTTAAAAACAGTTTCTAGCATCTTGGGTTTGCATCCCAAGTATACCGGAATGGTTTAAAAACAGTTTCTAGCATCTTGGGTTTGCATCTCAAGTATACCGGAATGGTTTAAAAACAGTTTCTAGCATCTTGGGTTTGCATCCCAAGTGTACCGGAATGGTTTAAAAACAGTTTCTAGCATCTTGGGTTTGCATCTCAAGTATACCGGAATGGTTTAAAAACAGTTTCTAGCATCTTGGGTTTGCATCTCAAGTGTACCGGAATGGTTTAAAAACAGTTTCTAGCATCTTGGGTTTGCATCCCAAGTATACCGGAATGGTTTAAAAACAGTTTCTAGCATCTTGGGTTTGCATCCCAAGTGTACCGGAATGGTTTAAAAACAGTTTCTAGCATCTTGGGTTTGCATCCCAAGTGTATCGGAATGGTTTAAAAACAGTTTCTAGCATCTTGGGTTTGCATCCCAAGTGTACCGGAATGGTTTAAAAACAGTTTCTAGCATCTTGGGTTTGCATCCCAAGTGTACCGGAATGGTTTAAAAACAGTTTCTAGCATCTTGGGTTTGCATCCCAAGTGTATCGGAATGGTTTAAAAACAGTTTCTAGCATCTTGGGTTTGCATCCCAAGTGTACCGGAATGGTTTAAAAACAGTTACTAGCATCTTGGGTTTGCATCCCAAGTGTATCGGACTGGTTTAAAAACAGTTTCTAGCATCTTGGGTTTGCACCCCAAGTGTACCGGAATGGTTTAAAAACAGTTTCTAGCATCTTGGGTTTGCATCCCAAGTGTACCGGAATGGTTTAAAAACAGTTTCTAGCATCTTGGGTTTGCATCCCAAGTGTACCGGAATGGTTTAAAAACAGTTACTAGCATCTTGGGTTTGCATCCCAAGTGTATCGGACTGGTTTAAAAACAGTTACTAGCATCTTGGGTTTGCATCCCAAGTGTATCGGAATGGTTTAAAAACAGTTTCTAGCATCTTGGGTTTGCATCTCAAGTATACCGGAATGGTTTAAAAACAGTTTCTAGCATCTTGGGTTTGCATCCCAAGTGTACCGGAATGGTTTAAAAACAGTTTCTAGCATCTTGGGTTTGCATCCCAAGTGTACCGGAATGGTTTAAAAACAGTTACTAGCATCTTGGGTTTGCATCCCAAGTGTATCGGACTGGTTTAAAAACAGTTTCTAGCATCTTGGGTTTGCATCCCAAGTGTATCGGAATGGTTTAAAAACAGTTTCTAGCATCTTGGGTTTGCATCTCAAGTATACCGGAATGGTTTAAAAACAGTTTCTAGCATCTTGGGTTTGCATCCCAAGTGTACCGGAATGGTTTAAAAACAGTTTCTAGCATCTTGGGTTTGCATCCCAAGTGTACCGGAATGGTTTAAAAACAGTTACTAGCATCTTGGGTTTGCATCCCAAGTGTATCGGACTGGTTTAAAAACAGTTTCTAGCATCTTGGGTTTGCATCCCAAGTGTACCGGAATGGTTTAAAAACAGTTTCTAGCATCTTGGGTTTGCATCCCAAGTGTACCGGAATGGTTTAAAAACAGTTTCTAGCATCTTGGGTTTGCATCCCAAGTGTACCGGAATGGTTTAAAAACAGTTACTAGCATCTTGGGTTTGCATCCCAAGTGTATCGGAATGGTTTAAAAACAGTTTCTAGCATCTTGGGTTTGCATCCCAAGTGTATCGGAATGGTTTAAAAACAGTTTCTAGCATCTTGGGTTTGCATCCCAAGTGTACCGGAATGGTTTAAAAACAGTTTCTAGCATCTTGGGTTTGCATCCCAAGTGTATCGGAATGGTTTAAAAACAGTTTCTAGCATCTTGGGTTTGCACCCCAAGTGTACCGGAATGGTTTAAAAACAGTTTCTAGCATCTTGGGTTTGCATCCCAAGTGTACCGGAATGGTTTAAAAACAGTTTCTAGCATCTTGGGTTTGCATCCCAAGTGTACCGGAATGGTTTAAAAACAGTTACTAGCATCTTGGGTTTGCATCCCAAGTGTATCGGAATGGTTTAAAAACAGTTTCTAGCATCTTGGGTTTGCATCCCAAGTGTATCGGAATGGTTTAAAAACAGTTTCTAGCATCTTGGGTTTGCATCCCAAGTGTATCGGAATGGTTTAAAAACAGTTTCTAGCATCTTGGGTTTGCATCCCAAGTGTATCGGAATGGTTTAAAAACAGTTTCTAGCATCTTGGGTTTGCATCCCAAGTGTACCGGAATGGTTTAAAAACAGTTTCTAGCATCTTGGGTTTGCATCCCAAGTGTATCGGAATGGTTTAAAAACAGTTTCTAGCATCTTGGGTTTGCATCCCAAGTGTATCGGAATGGTTTAAAAACAGTTTCTAGCATCTTGGGTTTGCATCCCAAGTGTACCGGAATGGTTTAAAAACAGTTACTAGCATCTTGGGTTTGCATCCCAAGTGTATCGGACTGGTTTAAAAACAGTTTCTAGCATCTTGGGTTTGCATCCCAAGTGTACCGGAATGGTTTAAAAACAGTTTCTAGCATCTTGGGTTTGCATCCCAAGTGTACCGGAATGGTTTAAAAACAGTTTCTAGCATCTTGGGTTTGCATCCCAAGTGTACCGGAATGGTTTAAAAACAGTTACTAGCATCTTGGGTTTGCATCCCAAGTGTATCGGACTGGTTTAAAAACAGTTACTAGCATCTTGGGTTTGCATCCCAAGTGTATCGGAATGGTTTAAAAACAGTTTCTAGCATCTTGGGTTTGCATCTCAAGTATACCGGAATGGTTTAAAAACAGTTTCTAGCATCTTGGGTTTGCATCCCAAGTGTACCGGAATGGTTTAAAAACAGTTTCTAGCATCTTGGGTTTGCATCCCAAGTGTACCGGAATGGTTTAAAAACAGTTACTAGCATCTTGGGTTTGCATCCCAAGTGTATCGGACTGGTTTAAAAACAGTTACTAGCATCTTGGGTTTGCATCCCAAGTGTATCGGAATGGTTTAAAAACAGTTTCTAGCATCTTGGGTTTGCATCCCAAGTGTACCGGAATGGTTTAAAAACAGTTACTAGCATCTTGGGTTTGCATCCCAAGTGTATCGGAATGGTTTAAAAACAGTTTCTAGCATCTTGGGTTTGCATCCCAAGTGTATCGGAATGGTTTAAAAACAGTTTCTAGCATCTTGGGTTTGCATCTCAAGTATACCGGAATGGTTTAAAAACAGTTTCTAGCATCTTGGGTTTGCATCCCAAGTGTACCGGAATGGTTTAAAAACAGTTTCTAGCATCTTGGGTTTGCATCCCAAGTATACCGGAATGGTTTAAAAACAGTTTCTAGCATCTTGGGTTTGCATCCCAAGTGTATCGGAATGGTTTAAAAACAGTTTCTAGCATCTTGGGTTTGCATCCCAAGTGTACCGGAATGGTTTAAAAACAGTTTCTAGCATCTTGGGTTTGCATCTCAAGTATACCGGAATGGTTTAAAAACAGTTTCTAGCATCTTGGGTTTGCATCCCAAGTGTACCGGAATGGTTTAAAAACAGTTACTAGCATCTTGGGTTTGCATCCCAAGTGTATCGGACTGGTTTAAAAACAGTTTCTAGCATCTTGGGTTTGCATCCCAAGTGTATCGGAATGGTTTAAAAACAGTTTCTAGCATCTTGGGTTTGCATCTCAAGTATACCGGAATGGTTTAAAAACAGTTTCTAGCATCTTGGGTTTGCATCCCAAGTGTACCGGAATGGTTTAAAAACAGTTTCTAGCATCTTGGGTTTGCATCCCAAGTGTACCGGAATGGTTTAAAAACAGTTACTAGCATCTTGGGTTTGCATCCCAAGTGTATCGGACTGGTTTAAAAACAGTTTCTAGCATCTTGGGTTTGCACCCCAAGTGTACCGGAATGGTTTAAAAACAGTTTCTAGCATCTTGGGTTTGCATCCCAAGTGTACCGGAATGGTTTAAAAACAGTTTCTAGCATCTTGGGTTTGCATCCCAAGTGTACCGGAATGGTTTAAAAACAGTTACTAGCATCTTGGGTTTGCATCCCAAGTGTATCGGAATGGTTTAAAAACAGTTTCTAGCATCTTGGGTTTGCATCCCAAGTGTATCGGAATGGTTTAAAAACAGTTTCTAGCATCTTGGGTTTGCATCCCAAGTGTACCGGAATGGTTTAAAAACAGTTTCTAGCATCTTGGGTTTGCATCCCAAGTGTATCGGAATGGTTTAAAAACAGTTTCTAGCATCTTGGGTTTGCACCCCAAGTGTACCGGAATGGTTTAAAAACAGTTTCTAGCATCTTGGGTTTGCATCCCAAGTGTACCGGAATGGTTTAAAAACAGTTTCTAGCATCTTGGGTTTGCATCCCAAGTGTACCGGAATGGTTTAAAAACAGTTACTAGCATCTTGGGTTTGCATCCCAAGTGTATCGGAATGGTTTAAAAACAGTTTCTAGCATCTTGGGTTTGCATCCCAAGTGTATCGGAATGGTTTAAAAACAGTTTCTAGCATCTTGGGTTTGCATCCCAAGTGTATCGGAATGGTTTAAAAACAGTTTCTAGCATCTTGGGTTTGCATCCCAAGTGTATCGGAATGGTTTAAAAACAGTTTCTAGCATCTTGGGTTTGCATCCCAAGTGTACCGGAATGGTTTAAAAACAGTTTCTAGCATCTTGGGTTTGCATCTCAAGTATACCGGAATGGTTTAAAAACAGTTTCTAGCATCTTGGGTTTGCATCCCAAGTGTACCGGAATGGTTTAAAAACAGTTTCTAGCATCTTGGGTTTGCATCCCAAGTGTACCGGAATGGTTTAAAAACAGTTTCTAGCATCTTGGGTTTGCATCCCAAGTGTATCGGACTGGTTTAAAAACAGTTTCTAGCATCTTGGGTTTGCACCCCAAGTGTACCGGAATGGTTTAAAAACAGTTTCTAGCATCTTGGGTTTGCATCCCAAGTGTACCGGAATGGTTTAAAAACAGTTTCTAGCATCTTGGGTTTGCATCCCAAGTGTACCGGAATGGTTTAAAAACAGTTTCTAGCATCTTGGGTTTGCATCCCAAGTGTATCGGAATGGTTTAAAAACAGTTTCTAGCATCTTGGGTTTGCATCCCAAGTGTACCGGAATGGTTTAAAAACAGTTTCTAGCATCTTGGGTTTGCATCCCAAGTGTACCGGAATGGTTTAAAAACAGTTTCTAGCATCTTGGGTTTGCATCTCAAGTATACCGGAATGGTTTAAAAACAGTTTCTAGCATCTTGGGTTTGCATCCCAAGTGTACCGGAATGGTTTAAAAACAGTTTCTAGCATCTTGGGTTTGCATCCCAAGTGTACCGGAATGGTTTAAAAACAGTTACTAGCATCTTGGGTTTGCATCCCAAGTGTACCGGAATGGTTTAAAAACAGTTTCTAGCATCTTGGGTTTGCATCCCAAGTGTACCGGAATGGTTTAAAAACAGTTACTAGCATCTTGGGTTTGCATCCCAAGTGTATCGGAATGGTTTAAAAACAGTTTCTAGCATCTTGGGTTTGCATCCCAAGTGTATCGGAATGGTTTAAAAACAGTTTCTAGCATCTTGGGTTTGCATCTCAAGTATACCGGAATGGTTTAAAAACAGTTTCTAGCATCTTGGGTTTGCATCCCAAGTGTACCGGAATGGTTTAAAAACAGTTTCTAGCATCTTGGGTTTGCATCCCAAGTATACCGGAATGGTTTAAAAACAGTTTCTAGCATCTTGGGTTTGCATCCCAAGTGTATCGGAATGGTTTAAAAACAGTTTCTAGCATCTTGGGTTTGCATCCCAAGTGTACCGGAATGGTTTAAAAACAGTTTCTAGCATCTTGGGTTTGCATCTCAAGTATACCGGAATGGTTTAAAAACAGTTTCTAGCATCTTGGGTTTGCATCCCAAGTGTACCGGAATGGTTTAAAAACAGTTTCTAGCATCTTGGGTTTGCATCCCAAGTGTACCGGAATGGTTTAAAAACAGTTACTAGCATCTTGGGTTTGCATCCCAAGTGTACCGGAATGGTTTAAAAACAGTTTCTAGCATCTTGGGTTTGCATCCCAAGTGTACCGGAATGGTTTAAAAACAGTTACTAGCATCTTGGGTTTGCATCCCAAGTGTATCGGAATGGTTTAAAAACAGTTTCTAGCATCTTGGGTTTGCATCTCAAGTGTATCGGAATGGTTTAAAAACAGTTTCTAGCATCTTGGGTTTGCATCTCAAGTATACCGGAATGGTTTAAAAACAGTTTCTAGCATCTTGGGTTTGCATCCCAAGTGTACCGGAATGGTTTAAAAACAGTTTCTAGCATCTTGGGTTTGCATCCCAAGTGTATCGGAATGGTTTAAAAACAGTTTCTAGCATCTTGGGTTTGCATCTCAAGTATACCGGAATGGTTTAAAAACAGTTTCTAGCATCTTGGGTTTGCATCCCAAGTGTACCGGAATGGTTTAAAAACAGTTTCTAGCATCTTGGGTTTGCATCCCAAGTGTACCGGAATGGTTTAAAAACAGTTTCTAGCATCTTGGGTTTGCATCCCAAGTATACCGGAATGGTTTAAAAACAGTTTCTAGCATCTTGGGTTTGCATCCCAAGTGTACCGGAATGGTTTAAAAACAGTTTCTAGCATCTTGGGTTTGCATCCCAAGTGTACCGGAATGGTTTAAAAACAGTTACTAGCATCTTGGGTTTGCATCCCAAGTGTATCGGACTGGTTTAAAAACAGTTTCTAGCATCTTGGGTTTGCACCCCAAGTGTACCGGAATGGTTTAAAAACAGTTTCTAGCATCTTGGGTTTGCATCCCAAGTGTACCGGAATGGTTTAAAAACAGTTTCTAGCATCTTGGGTTTGCATCCCAAGTGTACCGGAATGGTTTAAAAACAGTTTCTAGCATCTTGGGTTTGCATCCCAAGTGTACCGGAATGGTTTAAAAACAGTTACTAGCATCTTGGGTTTGCATCCCAAGTGTACCGGAATGGTTTAAAAACAGTTACTAGCATCTTGGGTTTGCATCTCAAGTATACCGGAATGGTTTAAAAACAGTTTCTAGCATCTTGGGTTTGCATCCCAAGTGTACCGGAATGGTTTAAAAACAGTTTCTAGCATCTTGGGTTTGCATCCCAAGTGTATCGGAATGGTTTAAAAACAGTTACTAGCATCTTGGGTTTGCATCCCAAGTGTATCGGAATGGTTTAAAAACAGTTTCTAGCATCTTGGGTTTGCATCCCAAGTGTACCGGAATGGTTTAAAAACAGTTTCTAGCATCTTGGGTTTGCATCCCAAGTGTACCGGAATGGTTTAAAAACAGTTTCTAGCATCTTGGGTTTGCATCCCAAGTGTACCGGAATGGTTTAAAAACAGTTTCTAGCATCTTGGGTTTGCATCCCAAGTGTATCGGAATGGTTTAAAAACAGTTTCTAGCATCTTGGGTTTGCATCTCAAGTATACCGGAATGGTTTAAAAACAGTTTCTAGCATCTTGGGTTTGCATCCCAAGTGTACCGGAATGGTTTAAAAACAGTTTCTAGCATCTTGGGTTTGCATCCCAAGTGTATCGGAATGGTTTAAAAACAGTTTCTAGCATCTTGGGTTTGCATCCCAAGTGTATCGGAATGGTTTAAAAACAGTTTCTAGCATCTTGGGTTTGCATCTCAAGTATACCGGAATGGTTTAAAAACAGTTTCTAGCATCTTGGGTTTGCATCTCAAGTGTACCGGAATGCTTTAAAAACAATTTCTAGCATCTTGGGTTTGCATCCCAAGTGTACCGGAATGGTTTAAAAACAGTTTCTAGCATCTTGGGTTTGCATCTCAAGTGTACCGGAATGGTTTAAAAACAGTTTCTAGCAACTTGGGTTTGCATCCCAAGTATACCGGAATGGTTTAAAAACAGTTTCTAGCATCTTGGGTTTGCATCCCAAGTGTACCGGAATGGTTTAAAAACAGTTTCTAGCATCTTGGGTTTGCATCCCAAGTGTATCGGAATGGTTTAAAAACAGTTTCTAGCATCTTGGGTTTGCATCCCAAGTGTACCGGAATGGTTTAAAAACAGTTACTAGCATCTTGGGTTTGCATCCCAAGTGTATCGGAATGGTTTAAAAACAGTTTCTAGCATCTTGGGTTTGCATCCCAAGTATACCGGAATGGTTTAAAAACAGTTTCTAGCATCTTGGGTTTGCATCCCAAGTGTATCGGAATGGTTTAAAAACAGTTTCTAGCATCTTGGGTTTGCATCCCAAGTGTACCGGAATGGTTTAAAAACAGTTTCTAGCATCTTGGGTTTGCATCCCAAGTGTACCGGAATGGTTTAAAAACAGTTTCTAGCAACTTGGGTTTGCATCCCAAGTATACCGGAATGGTTTAAAAACAGTTTCTAGCATCTTGGGTTTGCATCCCAAGTGTACCGGAATGGTTTAAAAACAGTTTCTAGCATCTTGGGTTTGCATCCCAAGTGTACCGGAATGGTTAAAAAACAGTTTCTAGCATCTTGGGTTTGCATCCCAAGTGTACCGGAATGGTTTAAAAACAGTTACTAGCATCTTGGGTTTGCATCCCAAGTGTATCGGAATGGTTTAAAAACAGTTTCTAGCATCTTGGGTTTGCATCCCAAGTATACCGGAATGGTTTAAAAACAGTTTCTAGCATCTTGGGTTTGCATCCCAAGTGTATCGGAATGGTTTAAAAACAGTTTCTAGCATCTTGGGTTTGCATCCCAAGTGTACCGGAATGGTTTAAAAACAGTTTCTAGCATCTTGGGTTTGCATCCCAAGTGTACCGGAATGGTTTAAAAACAGTTTCTAGCATCTTGGGTTTGCATCTCAAGTGTACCGGAATGGTTTAAAAACAGTTTCTAGCATCTTGGGTTTGCATCCCAAGTGTATCGGAATGGTTTAAAAACAGTTTCTAGCATCTTGGGTTTGCATCCCAAGTGTACCGGAATGGTTTAAAAACAGTTACTAGCATCTTGGGTTTGCATCCCAAGTATACCGGAATGGTTTAAAAACAGTTTCTAGCATCTTGGGTTTGCATCCCAAGTGTATCGGAATGGTTTAAAAACAGTTACTAGCATCTTGGGTTTGCATCTCAAGTATACCGGAATGGTTTAAAAACAGTTTCTAGCATCTTGGGTTTGCATCCCAAGTGTACCGGAATGGTTTAAAAACAGTTTCTAGCATCTTGGGTTTGCATCCCAAGTGTATCGGAATGGTTTAAAAACAGTTACTAGCATCTTGGGTTTGCATCCCAAGTGTATCGGAATGGTTTAAAAACAGTTTCTAGCATCTTGGGTTTGCATCCCAAGTGTACCGGAATGCTTTAAAAACAATTTCTAGCATCTTGGGTTTGCATCTCAAGTATACCGGAATGGTTAAAAAACAGTTTCTAGCATCTTGGGTTTGCATCCCAAGTGTACCGGAATGGTTTAAAAACAGTTTCTAGCATCTTGGGTTTGCATCCCAAGTATACCGGAATGGTTTAAAAACAGTTTCTAGCATCTTGGGTTTGCATCTCAAGTATACCGGAATGGTTTAAAAACAGTTTCTAGCATCTTGGGTTTGCATCCCAAGTGTACCGGAATGGTTTAAAAACAGTTTCTAGCATCTTGGGTTTGCATCCCAAGTGTATCGGAATGGTTTAAAAACAGTTTCTAGCATCTTGGGTTTGCATCCCAAGTGTATCGGAATGGTTTAAAAACAGTTTCTAGCATCTTGGGTTTGCATCTCAAGTATACCGGAATGGTTTAAAAACAGTTTCTAGCATCTTGGGTTTGCATCTCAAGTGTACCGGAATGCTTTAAAAACAATTTCTAGCATCTTGGGTTTGCATCCCAAGTGTACCGGAATGGTTTAAAAACAGTTTCTAGCATCTTGGGTTTGCATCTCAAGTGTACCGGAATGGTTTAAAAACAGTTTCTAGCAACTTGGGTTTGCATCCCAAGTATACCGGAATGGTTTAAAAACAGTTTCTAGCATCTTGGGTTTGCATCCCAAGTGTACCGGAATGGTTTAAAAACAGTTTCTAGCATCTTGGGTTTGCATCCCAAGTGTATCGGAATGGTTTAAAAACAGTTTCTAGCATCTTGGGTTTGCATCCCAAGTGTACCGGAATGGTTTAAAAACAGTTACTAGCATCTTGGGTTTGCATCCCAAGTGTATCGGAATGGTTTAAAAACAGTTTCTAGCATCTTGGGTTTGCATCCCAAGTATACCGGAATGGTTTAAAAACAGTTTCTAGCATCTTGGGTTTGCATCCCAAGTGTATCGGAATGGTTTAAAAACAGTTTCTAGCATCTTGGGTTTGCATCCCAAGTGTACCGGAATGGTTTAAAAACAGTTTCTAGCATCTTGGGTTTGCATCCCAAGTGTACCGGAATGGTTTAAAAACAGTTTCTAGCAACTTGGGTTTGCATCCCAAGTATACCGGAATGGTTTAAAAACAGTTTCTAGCATCTTGGGTTTGCATCCCAAGTGTACCGGAATGGTTTAAAAACAGTTTCTAGCATCTTGGGTTTGCATCCCAAGTGTACCGGAATGGTTTAAAAACAGTTTCTAGCATCTTGGGTTTGCATCCCAAGTGTACCGGAATGGTTTAAAAACAGTTACTAGCATCTTGGGTTTGCATCCCAAGTGTATCGGAATGGTTTAAAAACAGTTTCTAGCATCTTGGGTTTGCATCCCAAGTATACCGGAATGGTTTAAAAACAGTTTCTAGCATCTTGGGTTTGCATCCCAAGTGTATCGGAATGGTTTAAAAACAGTTTCTAGCATCTTGGGTTTGCATCCCAAGTGTACCGGAATGGTTTAAAAACAGTTTCTAGCATCTTGGGTTTGCATCCCAAGTGTACCGGAATGGTTTAAAAACAGTTTCTAGCATCTTGGGTTTGCATCTCAAGTGTACCGGAATGGTTTAAAAACAGTTTCTAGCATCTTGGGTTTGCATCTCAAGTATACCGGAATGGTTTAAAAACAGTTTCTAGCATCTTGGGTTTGCATCTCAAGTGTACCGGAATGCTTTAAAAACAATTTCTAGCATCTTGGGTTTGCATCCCAAGTGTACCGGAATGGTTTAAAAACAGTTTCTAGCATCTTGGGTTTGCATCTCAAGTGTACCGGAATGGTTTAAAAACAGTTTCTAGTAACTTGGGTTTGCATCCCAAGTATACCGGAATGGTTTAAAAACAGTTTCTAGCATCTTGGGTTTGCATCCCAAGTGTACCGGAATGGTTTAAAAACAGTTTCTAGCATCTTGGGTTTGCATCCCAAGTGTATCGGAATGGTTTAAAAACAGTTTCTAGCATCTTGGGTTTGCATCCCAAGTGTACCGGAATGGTTTAAAAACAGTTTCTAGCATCTTGGGTTTGCATCCCAAGTATACCGGAATGGTTTAAAAACAGTTTCTAGCATCTTGGGTTTGCATCCCAAGTGTATCGGAATGGTTTAAAAACAATTTCTAGCATCTTGGGTTTGCATCTCAAGTATACCGGAATGGTTAAAAAACAGTTTCTAGCATCTTGGGTTTGCATCCCAAGTGTACCGGAATGGTTTAAAAACAGTTTCTAGCATCTTGGGTTTGCATCCCAAGTGTACCGGAATGGTTTAAAAACAGTTTCTAGCATCTTGGGTTTGCATCCCAAGTGTATCGGAATGGTTTAAAAACAGTTACTAGCATCTTGGGTTTGCATCCCAAGTGTATCGGAATGGTTTAAAAACAGTTTCTAGCATCTTGGGTTTGCATCCCAAGTGTATCGGAATGGTTTAAAAACAGTTTCTAGCATCTTGGGTTTGCATCCCAAGTGTACCGGAATGGTTTAAAAACAGTTTCTAGCATCTTGGGTTTGCATCCCAAGTGTACCGGAATGGTTTAAAAACAGTTTCTAGCATGTTGGGTTTGCATCCCAAGTGTATCGGAATGGTTTAAAAACAGTTTCTAGCATCTTGGGTTTGCATCTCAAGTATACCGGAATGGTTTAAAAACAGTTTCTAGCATCTTGGGTTTGCATCCCAAGTGTACCGGAATGGTTTAAAAACAGTTACTAGCATCTTGGGTTTGCATCCCAAGTGTATCGGACTGGTTTAAAAACAGTTTCTAGCATCTTGGGTTTGCACCCCAAGTGTACCGGAATGGTTTAAAAACAGTTTCTAGCATCTTGGGTTTGCATCCCAAGTGTACCGGAATGGTTTAAAAACAGTTTCTAGCATCTTGGGTTTGCATCCCAAGTGTATCGGAATGGTTTAAAAACAGTTTCTAGCATCTTGGGTTTGCATCCCAAGTGTATCGGAATGGTTTAAAAACAGTTTCTAGCATCTTGGGTTTGCATCCCAAGTGTATCGGAATGGTTTAAAAACAGTTTCTAGCATCTTGGGTTTGCATCCCAAGTATACCGGAATGGTTTAAAAACAGTTTCTAGCATCTTGGGTTTGCATCCCAAGTGTATCGGAATGGTTTAAAAACAGTTTCTAGCATCTTGGGTTTGCATCCCAAGTGTACCGGAATGGTTTAAAAACAGTTTCTAGCATCTTGGGTTTGCATCCCAAGTGTATCGGAATGGTTTAAAAACAGTTTCTTGCATCTTGGGTTTGCATCCCAAGTGTACCGGAATGGTTTAAAAACAGTTTCTAGCATCTTGGGTTTGCATCCCAAGTGTACCGGAATGGTTTAAAAACAGTTTCTAGCATCTTGGGTTTGCATCCCAAGTATACCGGAATGGTTTAAAAACAGTTTCTAGCATCTTGGGTTTGCATCCCAAGTGTATCGGAATGGTTTAAAAACAGTTTCTAGCATCTTGGGTTTGCATCCCAAGTGTACCGGAATGGTTTAAAAACAGTTTCTAGCATCTTGGGTTTGCATCCCAAGTGTATCGGAATGGTTTAAAAACAGTTTCTTGCATCTTGGGTTTGCATCCCAAGTGTACCGGAATGGTTTAAAAACAGTTTCTAGCATCTTGGGTTTGCATCCCAAGTGTACCGGAATGGTTTAAAAACAGTTTCTAGCATCTTGGGTTTGCATCCCAAGTATACCGGAATGGTTTAAAAACAGTTTCTAGCATCTTGGGTTTGCATCCCAAGTATACCGGAATGGTTTAAAAACAGTTTCTAGCATCTTGGGTTTGCATCCCAAGTATACCGGAATGGTTTAAAAACAGTTTCTAACATCTTGGGTTTGCATTCCAAGTGTACCGGAATGGTTTAAAAACAGTTTCTAGCATCTTGGGTTTGCATCCCAAGTGTATCGGAATGGTTTAAAAACAGTTTCTAGCATCTTGGGTTTGCATCCCAAGTATACCGGAATGGTTTAAAAACAGTTTCTAGCATCTTGGGTTTGCATCCCAAGTGTATCGGAATGGTTTAAAAACAGTTTCTAGCATCTTGGGTTTGCATCCCAAGTGTATCGGAATGGTTTAAAAACAGTTTCTAGCATCTTGGGTTTGCATCCCAAGTATACCGGAATGGTTTAAAAACAGTTTCTAGCATCTTGGGTTTGCATCTCAAGTGTACCGGAGTGGTTTAAAAACAGTTTCTAGCATCTTGGGTTTGCATCCCAAGTGTACCGGAATGGTTTAAAAACAGTTTCTAGCATCTTGGGTTTGCATCCCAAGTGTATCGGAATGGTTTAAAAACAGTTTCTAGCATCTTGGGTTTGCATCCCAAGTATACCGGAATGGTTTAAAAACAGTTTCTAGCATCTTGGGTTTGCATCCCAAGTGTATCGGAATGGTTTAAAAACAGTTTCTAGCATCTTGGGTTTGCATCCCAAGTATACCGGAATGGTTTAAAAACAGTTTCTAGCATCTTGGGTTTGCATCCCAAGTGTATCGGAATGGTTTAAAAACAGTTTCTTGCATCTTGGGTTTGCATCCCAAGTGTATCGGAATGGTTTAAAAACAGTTTCTAGCATCTTGGGTTTGCATCCCAAGTATACCGGAATGGTTTAAAAACAGTTTCTAGCATCTTGGGTTTGCATCCCAAGTGTATCGGAATGGTTTAAAAACAGTTTCTAGCATCTTGGGTTTGCATCCCAAGTGTACCGGAATGGTTTAAAAACAGTTTCTAGCATCTTGGGTTTGCATCCCAAGTGTACCGGAATGGTTTAAAAACAGTTTCTTGCATCTTGGGTTTGCATCCCAAGTATACCGGAATGGTTTAAAAACAGTTTCTAACATCTTGGGTTTGCATTCCAAGTGTACCGGAATGGTTTAAAAACAGTTTCTAGCATCTTGGGTTTGCATCCCAAGTGTATCGGAATGGTTTAAAAACAGTTTCTAGCATCTTGGGTTTGCATCCCAAGTATACCGGAATGGTTTAAAAACAGTTTCTAGCATCTTGGGTTTGCATCCCAAGTGTATCGGAATGGTTTAAAAACAGTTTCTAGCATCTTGGGTTTGCATCCCAAGTGTATCGGAATGGTTTAAAAACAGTTTCTAGCATCTTGGGTTTGCATCCCAAGTATACCGGAATGGTTTAAAAACAGTTTCTAGCATCTTGGGTTTGCATCTCAAGTGTACCGGAGTGGTTTAAAAACAGTTTCTAGCATCTTGGGTTTGCATCCCAAGTGTACCGGAATGGTTTAAAAACAGTTTCTAGCATCTTGGGTTTGCATCCCAAGTGTATCGGAATGGTTTAAAAACAGTTTCTTGCATCTTGGGTTTGCATCCCAAGTGTACCGGAATGGTTTAAAAACAGTTTCTAGCATCTTGGGTTTGCATCCCAAGTGTACCGGAATGGTTTAAAAACAGTTTCTAGCATCTTGGGTTTGCATCCCAAGTATACCGGAATGGTTTAAAAACAGTTTCTAGCATCTTGGGTTTGCATCCCAAGTATACCGGAATGGTTTAAAAACAGTTTCTAGCATCTTGGGTTTGCATCCCAAGTGTATCGGAATGGTTTAAAAACAGTTTCTAGCATCTTGGGTTTGCATCCCAAGTGTACCGGAATGGTTTAAAAACAGTTTCTAGCATCTTGGGTTTGCATCCCAAGTGTACCGGAATGGTTTAAAAACAGTTTCTTGCATCTTGGGTTTGCATCCCAAGTATACCGGAATGGTTTAAAAACAGTTTCTAACATCTTGGGTTTGCATTCCAAGTGTACCGGAATGGTTTAAAAACAGTTTCTAGCATCTTGGGTTTGCATCCCAAGTGTATCGGAATGGTTTAAAAACAGTTTCTAGCATCTTGGGTTTGCATCCCAAGTATACCGGAATGGTTTAAAAACAGTTTCTAGCATCTTGGGTTTGCATCCCAAGTGTATCGGAATGGTTTAAAAACAGTTTCTAGCATCTTGGGTTTGCATCCCAAGTATACCGGAATGGTTTAAAAACAGTTTCTAGCATCTTGGGTTTGCATCCCAAGTATACCGGAATGGTTTAAAAACAGTTTCTAGCATCTTGGGTTTGCATCTCAAGTATACCGGAATGGTTTAAAAACAGTTTCTAGCATCTTGGGTTTGCATCCCAAGTGTACCGGAATGGTTTAAAAACAGTTTCTAGCATCTTGGGTTTGCATCCCAAGTGTATCGGAATGGTTTAAAAACAGTTTCTAGCATCTTGGGTTTGCATCCCAAGTATACCGGAATGGTTTAAAAACAGTTTCTAGCATCTTGGGTTTGCATCCCAAGTGTATCGGAATGGTTTAAAAACAGTTTCTAGCATCTTGGGTTTGCATCCCAAGTATACCGGAATGGTTTAAAAACAGTTTCTAGCATCTTGGGTTTGCATCCCAAGTATACCGGAATGGTTTAAAAACAGTTTCTAGCATCTTGGGTTTGCATCCCAAGTATACCGGAATGGTTTAAAAACAGTTTCTAGCATCTTGGGTTTGCATCCCAAGTGTATCGGAATGGTTTAAAAACAGTTTCTAGCATCTTGGGTTTGCATCCCAAGTGTACCGGAATGGTTTAAAAACAGTTTCTAGCATCTTGGGTTTGCATCCCAAGTGTACCGGAATGGTTTAAAAACAGTTTCTTGCATCTTGGGTTTGCATCCCAAGTATACCGGAATGGTTTAAAAACAGTTTCTAACATCTTGGGTTTGCATTCCAAGTGTACCGGAATGGTTTAAAAACAGTTTCTAGCATCTTGGGTTTGCATCCCAAGTGTATCGGAATGGTTTAAAAACAGTTTCTAGCATCTTGGGTTTGCATCCCAAGTGTATCGGAATGGTTTAAAAACAGTTTCTAGCATCTTGGGTTTGCATCCCAAGTATACCGGAATGGTTTAAAAACAGTTTCTAGCATCTTGGGTTTGCATCTCAAGTGTACCGGAGTGGTTTAAAAACAGTTTCTAGCATCTTGGGTTTGCATCCCAAGTGTACCGGAATGGTTTAAAAACAGTTTCTAGCATCTTGGGTTTGCATCCCAAGTGTACCGGAATGGTTTAAAAACAGTTTCTTGCATCTTGGGTTTGCATCCCAAGTATACCGGAATGGTTTAAAAACAGTTTCTAACATCTTGGGTTTGCATTCCAAGTGTACCGGAATGGTTTAAAAACACTTTCTAGCATCTTGGGTCATCATCCCAAGTAAACCGGAATGGTTTAAAAACACTTCTAGCATCTTGGGTCATTATCCCAAGTATATCGGAATGGTTTAAAAACACTTTCTAGCATCTTGGGTCATCATCCCAAGTAAACCGGAATGGTTTAAAAACACTTTCTAGCAACTTGGGTCATCATCCCAAGTAAACCGGAATGGTTTAAAAACACTTCTAGCATCTTGGGTCATCATCCTAAGTATATCGGAATGGTTTAAAAACACTTTCTAGCATCTTGGGTCATTATCCCAAGTATATCGGAATGGTTTAAAAACACTTTCTAGCATCTTGGGTCATCATCCCAAGTAAACCGGAATGGTTTAAAAACACTTCTAGCATCTTGGGTCATCATCCCAAGTATATCGGAATGGTTTAAAAACACTTCTAGCATCTTGGGTCATCATCCCAAGTAAACCGGAATGGTTTAAAAACACTTCTAGCATCTTGGGTCATCATCAAAAGTATACCGGAATAGTTTAAAACACTTTCTAGCATCTTGGGTCATCATCCCAAGTATATCGGAATGGTTTAAAAACACTTTCTAGCATCTTGGGTCGTTATCCCAAGTATATCGGAATGGTTTAAAAACACTTTCTAGCATCTTGGGTCATCATCCCAAGTAAACCGGAATGGTTTAAAAACACTTCTAGCATCTTGGGTCATCATCCCAAGTATATCGGAATGGTTTAAAAACACTTCTAGCATCTTGGGTCATCATCCCAAGTAAACCGGAATGGTTTAAAAACACTTCTAGCATCTTGGGTCATCATCCCAAGTATATCGGAATGGTTTAAAAACACTTTCTAGCATCTTGGGTCATCATCCCAAGTAAACCGGAATGGTTTAAAAACACTTCTAGCATCTTGGGTCATTATCCCAAGTATATCGGAATGGTTTAAAAACACTTTCTAGCATCTTGGGTCATCATCCCAAGTAAACCGGAATGGTTTAAAAACACTTTCTAGCATCTTGGGTCATCATCCCAAGTAAACCGGAATGGTTTAAAAACACTTCTAGCATCTTGGGTCATCATCCTAAGTATATCGGAATGGTTTAAAAACACTTTCTAGCATCTTGGGTCATTATCCCAAGTATATCGGAATGGTTTAAAAACACTTTCTAGCATCTTGGGTCATCATCCCAAGTAAACCGGAATGGTTTAAAAACACTTCTAGCATCTTGGGTCATTATCCCAAGTATATCGGAATGGTTTAAAAACACTTTCTAGCATCTTGGGTCATCATCCCAAGTAAACCGGAATGGTTTAAAAACAGTTTCTAGCATCTTGGGTCATCATCCCAAGAATATCAGAATGGTTTAAAAACACTTTCTAGCATCTTGGGTCATCATCCCAAGTATATCGGAATGGTTTAAAAACACTTTCAAGCATCTTGGGTCATCATCCCAAGTAAACCGGAATGGTTTAAAAACACTTCTTGCATCTTGGGTCATTATCCCAAGTATATCGGAATGGTTTAAAAACACTTTCTAGCATCTTGGGTCATCATCCCAAAAACCGGAATGGTTTAAAAACACTTCTAGCATCTTGGGTCATTATCCCAAGTATATCGGAATGGTTTAAAAACACTTTCTAGCATCTTGGGTCATCATACCAAGTAAACCGGAATGGTTTAAAAACACTTTCTAGCATCTTGGGTCATCATCCCAAGTATATCGGAATGGTTTTAAAACACTTTCTAGCATCTTGGGTCATCATCCCAAGTAAACCGGAATGGTTTTAAAACACTTTCTAGCATCTTGGGTCATCATCCCAAGTATATCGGAATGGTTTTAAAACACTTCCTAGCATCTTGGGTCATCATCCCAAGTAAACGGGAATGGTTTAAAAACACTTTCTAGCATCTTGGGTCATCATCTCAAGTAAACCGGAATGGTTTAAAAACACTTCTAGCATCTTGGGTCATCATCAAAAGTATACCGGAATAGTTTAAAACACTTTCTAGCATCTTGGGTCATCATCCCAAGTATATCGGAATGGTTTAAAAACACTTTCTAGCATCTTGGGTCGTTATCCCAAGTATATCGGAATGGTTTAAAAACACTTTCTAGCATCTTGGGTCATCATCCCAAGTATATCGGAATGGTTTTAAAACACTTTCTAGCATCTTGGGTCATCATCCCAAGTATATCGGAATGGTTTTAAAACACTTCCTAGCATCTTGGGTCATCATCCCAAGTATATCGGAATGGTTTTAAAACACTTTCTAGCATCTTGGGTCATCATCCCAAGTAAACCGGAATGGTTTTAAAACACTTTCTAGCATCTTGGGTCATCATCCCAAGTATATCGGAATGGTTTTAAAACACTTTCTAGCATCTTGGGTCATCATCCCAAGTATATCGGAATGGTTTTAAAACACTTTCTAGCATCTTGGGTCATCATCCCAAGTATATCGGAATGGTTTTAAAACACTTCCTAGAATCTTGGGTCATCATCCCTAGTAAACCGGAATGGTTTAAAAACACTTTCTAGCATCTTGGGTCATCATCCCAAGTATATCGGAATGGTTTTAAAACACTTTCTAGCATCTTGGGTCATCATCCCTAGTAAACCGGAATGGTTTAAAAACACTTTCTAGCATCTTGGGTCATCATCCCAAGTATATCGGAATGGTTTTAAAACACTTCCTAGCATCTTGGGTCATCATCCCAAGTATATCGGAATGGTTTTAAAACACTTTCTAGCATCTTGGGTCATCATCCCAAGTATATCGGAATGGTTTTAAAACACTTCCTAGCATCTTGGGTCATCATCCCAAGTAAACCGGAATGGTTTAAAAACACTTTCTAGCATCTTGGGTCATCATCCCAAGTATATCGGAATGGTTTTAAAACACTTTCTAGAATCTTGGGTCATCATCCCAAGTAAACCGGAATGGTTTAAAAACACTTTCTAGCATCTTGGGTCATCATCCCAAGTATATCGGAATGGTTTTAAAACACTTTCTAGCATCTTGGGTCATCATCCCAAGTAAACCGGAATGGTTTAAAAACACTTTCTAGCATCTTGGGTCATCATATCAAGTATATCGGAATGGTTTAAAAACACTTTCTAGCATCTTGGGTCATCATCCCAAGTATATCGGAATGGTTTTAAAACACTTCCTAGCATCTTGGGTCATCATCCCAAGTATATCGGAATGGTTTTAAAACACTTTCTAGCATCTTGGGTCATCATCCCAAGTAAACCGGAATGGTTTAAAAACACTTTCTAGCATCTTGGGTCATCATCCCAAGTATATCGGAATGGTTTTAAAACACTTTCTAGCATCTTGGGTCATCATCCCAAGTAAACCGGAATGGTTTAAAAACACTTTCTAGCATCTTGGGTCATCATCCCAAGTATATCGGAATGGTTTAAAAACACTTTCTAGCATCTTGGGTCATCATCCCAAGTATATCGGAATGGTTTAAAAACACTTTCTAGCATCTTGGGTCATCATATCAAGTATATCGGAATGGTTTAAAAACACTTTCTAGCATCTTGGGTCATCATCCCAAGTATATCGGAATGGTTTTAAAACACTTCCTAGCATCTTGGGTCATCATCCCAAGTATATCGGAATGGTTTTAAAACACTTTCTAGCATCTTGGGTCATCATCCCAAGTAAACCGGAATGGTTTAAAAACACTTTCTAGCATCTTGGGTCATCATCCCAAGTATATCGGAATGGTTTTAAAACACTTTCTAGAATCTTGGGTCATCATCCCAAGTAAACCGGAATGGTTTAAAAACACTTTCTAGCATCTTGGGTCATCATCCCAAGTATATCGGAATGGTTTTAAAACACTTTCTAGCATCTTGGGTCATCATCCCAAGTAAACCGGAATGGTTTAAAAACACTTTCTAGCATCTTGGGTCATCATCCCAAGTATATCGGAATGGTTTTAAAACACTTTCTAGAATCTTGGGTCATCATCCCAAGTAAACCGGAATGGTTTAAAAACACTTTCTAGCATCTTGGGTCATCATCCCAAGTATATCGGAATGGTTTTAAAACACTTTCTAGCATCTTGGGTCATCATCCCAAGTAAACCGGAATGGTTTAAAAACACTTTCTAGCATCTTGGGTCATCATCCCAAGTATATCGGAATGGTTTTAAAACACTTTCTAGCATCTTGGGTCATCATCCCAAGTATATCGGAATGGTTTAAAAACACTTTCTAGCATCTTGGGTCATCATATCAAGTATATCGGAATGGTTTAAAAACACTTTCTAGCATCTTGGGTCATCATCCCAAGTATATCGGAATGGTTTTAAAACACTTCCTAGCATCTTGGGTCATCATCCCAAGTATATCGGAATGGTTTTAAAACACTTTCTAGCATCTTGGGTCATCATCCCAAGTAAACCGGAATGGTTTAAAAACACTTTCTAGCATCTTGGGTCATCATCCCAAGTATATCGGAATGGTTTAAAAACACTTTCTAGCATCTTGGGTCATCATCCCAAGTATATCGGAATGGTTTTAAAACACTTCCTAGCATCTTGGGTCATCATCCCAAGTATATCGGAATGGTTTTAAAACACTTTCTAGCATCTTGGGTCATCATCCCAAGTAAACCGGAATGGTTTAAAAACACTTTCTAGCATCTTGGGTCATCATCCCAAGTATATCGGAATGGTTTTAAAACACTTTCTAGAATCTTGGGTCATCATCCCAAGTAAACCGGAATGGTTTAAAAACACTTTCTAGCATCTTGGGTCATCATCCCAAGTATATCGGAATGGTTTTAAAACACTTTCTAGCATCTTGGGTCATCATCCCAAGTATATCGGAATGGTTTAAAAACACTTTCTAGCATCTTGGGTCATCATATCAAGTATATCGGAATGGTTTAAAAACACTTTCTAGCATCTTGGGTCATCATCCCAAGTATATCGGAATGGTTTTAAAACACTTCCTAGCATCTTGGGTCATCATCCCAAGTATATCGGAATGGTTTTAAAACACTTTCTAGCATCTTGGGTCATCATCCCAAGTAAACCGGAATGGTTTAAAAACACTTTCTAGCATCTTGGGTCATCATCCCAAGTATATCGGAATGGTTTTAAAACACTTTCTAGAATCTTGGGTCATCATCCCAAGTAAACCGGAATGGTTTAAAAACACTTTCTAGCATCTTGGGTCATCATCCCAAGTATATCGGAATGGTTTTAAAACACTTTCTAGAATCTTGGGTCATCATCCCAAGTAAACCGGAATGGTTTAAAAACACTTTCTAGCATCTTGGGTCATCATCCCAAGTATATCGGAATGGTTTTAAAACACTTTCTAGCATCTTGGGTCATCATCCCAAGTATACCGGAATGGTTTAAAAACACTTTCTAGCATCTTGGGTCATCATCCCTAGTAAACCGGAATGGTTTAAAAACACTTTCTAGCATCTTGGGTCATCATCCCAAGTATATCGGAATGGTTTTAAAACACTTTCTAGCATCTTGGGTCATCATCCCAAGTATATCGGAATGGTTTTAAAACACTTTCTAGCATCTTGGGTCATCATCCCAAGTATATCGGAATGGTTTTAAAACACTTTCTAGCATCTTGGGTCATCATCCCAAGTAAACCGGAATGGTTTAAAAACACTTTCTAGCATCTTGGGTCATCATCCCAAGTATATCGGAATGGTTTAAAAACACTTTCTAGCATCTTGGGTCATCATCCCAAGTATATCGGAATGGTTTTAAAACACTTCCTAGCATCTTGGGTCATCATCCCAAGTATATCGGAATGGTTTTAAAACACTTTCTAGCATCTTGGGTCATCATCCCAAGTAAACCGGAATGGTTTAAAAACACTTTCTAGCATCTTGGGTCATCATCCCAAGTATATCGGAATGGTTTTAAAACACTTTCTAGAATCTTGGGTCATCATCCCAAGTAAACCGGAATGGTTTAAAAACACTTTCTAGCATCTTGGGTCATCATCCCAAGTATATCGGAATGGTTTTAAAACACTTCCTAGCATCTTGGGTCATCATCCCAAGTATATCGGAATGGTTTTAAAACACTTTCTAGCATCTTGGGTCATCATCCCAAGTAAACCGGAATGGTTTAAAAACACTTTCTAGCATCTTGGGTCATCATCCCAAGTATATCGGAATGGTTTTAAAACACTTTCTAGAATCTTGGGTCATCATCCCAAGTAAACCGGAATGGTTTAAAAACACTTTCTAGCATCTTGGGTCATCATCCCAAGTATATCGGAATGGTTTTAAAACACTTTCTAGCATCTTGGGTCATCATCCCAAGTAAACCGGAATGGTTTAAAAACACTTTCTAGCATCTTGGGTCATCATCCCAAGTATATCGGAATGGTTTTAAAACACTTTCTAGAATCTTGGGTCATCATCCCAAGTAAACCGGAATGGTTTAAAAACACTTTCTAGCATCTTGGGTCATCATCCCAAGTATATCGGAATGGTTTTAAAACACTTTCTAGCATCTTGGGTCATCATCCCAAGTAAACCGGAATGGTTTAAAAACACTTTCTAGCATCTTGGGTCATCATCCCAAGTATATCGGAATGGTTTTAAAACACTTTCTAGCATCTTGGGTCATCATCCCAAGTATATCGGAATGGTTTAAAAACACTTTCTAGCATCTTGGGTCATCATATCAAGTATATCGGAATGGTTTAAAAACACTTTCTAGCATCTTGGGTCATCATCCCAAGTATATCGGAATGGTTTTAAAACACTTCCTAGCATCTTGGGTCATCATCCCAAGTATATCGGAATGGTTTTAAAACACTTTCTAGCATCTTGGGTCATCATCCCAAGTAAACCGGAATGGTTTAAAAACACTTTCTAGCATCTTGGGTCATCATCCCAAGTATATCGGAATGGTTTAAAAACACTTTCTAGCATCTTGGGTCATCATCCCAAGTATATCGGAATGGTTTTAAAACACTTTCTAGAATCTTGGGTCATCATCCCAAGTAAACCGGAATGGTTTAAAAACACTTTCTAGCATCTTGGGTCATCATCCCAAGTATATCGGAATGGTTTTAAAACACTTTCTAGCATCTTGGGTCATCATCCCAAGTAAACCGGAATGGTTTAAAAACACTTTCTAGCATCTTGGGTCATCATCCCAAGTATATCGGAATGGTTTTAAAACACTTTCTAGCATCTTGGGTCATCATCCCAAGTATATCGGAATGGTTTAAAAACACTTTCTAGCATCTTGGGTCATCATATCAAGTATATCGGAATGGTTTAAAAACACTTTCTAGCATCTTGGGTCATCATCCCAAGTATATCGGAATGGTTTTAAAACACTTCCTAGCATCTTGGGTCATCATCCCAAGTATATCGGAATGGTTTTAAAACACTTTCTAGCATCTTGGGTCATCATCCCAAGTAAACCGGAATGGTTTAAAAACACTTTCTAGCATCTTGGGTCATCATCCCAAGTATATCGGAATGGTTTAAAAACACTTTCTAGCATCTTGGGTCATCATCCCAAGTATATCGGAATGGTTTTAAAACACTTTCTAGAATCTTGGGTCATCATCCCAAGTAAACCGGAATGGTTTAAAAACACTTTCTAGCATCTTGGGTCATCATCCCAAGTATATCGGAATGGTTTTAAAACACTTTCTAGCATCTTGGGTCATCATCCCAAGTAAACCGGAATGGTTTAAAAACACTTTCTAGCATCTTGGGTCATCATCCCAAGTAAACCGGAATGGTTTAAAAACACTTTCTAGCATCTTGGGTCATCATCCCAAGTATATCGGAATGGTTTTAAAACACTTTCTAGCATCTTGGGTCATCATCCCAAGTATATCGGAATGGTTTAAAAACACTTTCTAGCATCTTGGGTCATCATATCAAGTATATCGGAATGGTTTAAAAACACTTTCTAGCATCTTGGGTCATCATCCCAAGTATATCGGAATGGTTTTAAAACACTTTCTAGAATCTTGGGTCATCATCCCAAGTAAACCGGAATGGTTTAAAAACACTTTCTAGCATCTTGGGTCATCATCCCAAGTATATCGGAATGGTTTTAAAACACTTTCTAGCATCTTGGGTCATCATCCCAAGTAAACCGGAATGGTTTAAAAACACTTTCTAGCATCTTGGGTCATCATCCCAAGTATATCGGAATGGTTTTAAAACACTTTCTAGAATCTTGGGTCATCATCCCAAGTAAACCGGAATGGTTTAAAAACACTTTCTAGCATCTTGGGTCATCATCCCAAGTATATCGGAATGGTTTTAAAACACTTTCTAGCATCTTGGGTCATCATCCCAAGTAAACCGGAATGGTTTAAAAACACTTTCTAGCATCTTGGGTCATCATCCCAAGTATATCGGAATGGTTTTAAAACACTTTCTAGCATCTTGGGTCATCATCCCAAGTATATCGGAATGGTTTAAAAACACTTTCTAGCATCTTGGGTCATCATATCAAGTATATCGGAATGGTTTAAAAACACTTTCTAGCATCTTGGGTCATCATCCCAAGTATATCGGAATGGTTTTAAAACACTTCCTAGCATCTTGGGTCATCATCCCAAGTATATCGGAATGGTTTTAAAACACTTTCTAGCATCTTGGGTCATCATCCCAAGTAAACCGGAATGGTTTAAAAACACTTTCTAGCATCTTGGGTCATCATCCCAAGTATATCGGAATGGTTTAAAAACACTTTCTAGCATCTTGGGTCATCATCCCAAGTATATCGGAATGGTTTTAAAACACTTCCTAGCATCTTGGGTCATCATCCCAAGTATATCGGAATGGTTTTAAAACACTTTCTAGCATCTTGGGTCATCATCCCAAGTAAACCGGAATGGTTTAAAAACACTTTCTAGCATCTTGGGTCATCATCCCAAGTATATCGGAATGGTTTTAAAACACTTTCTAGAATCTTGGGTCATCATCCCAAGTAAACCGGAATGGTTTAAAAACACTTTCTAGCATCTTGGGTCATCATCCCAAGTATATCGGAATGGTTTTAAAACACTTTCTAGCATCTTGGGTCATTATCCCAAGTAAACCGGAATGGTTTTAAAACACTTTCTAGCATCTTGGGTCATCATCCCAAGTATATCGGAATGGTTTTAAAACACTTCCTAGCATCTTGGGTCATCATCCCAAGTAAACCGGAATGGTTTAAAAACACTTTCTAGCATCTTGGGTCATCATCCCAAGTATATCGGAATGGTTTTAAAACACTTTCTAGAATCTTGGGTCATCATCCCAAGTAAACCGGAATGGTTTAAAAACACTTTCTAGCATCTTGGGTCATCATCCCAAGTATATCGGAATGGTTTTAAAACACTTTCTAGCATCTTGGGTCATCATCCCAAGTATACCGGAATGGTTTAAAAACACTTTCTAGCATCTTGGGTCA
Organism: Anopheles coustani; assembly: GCF_943734705.1. Lineage (NCBI taxonomy): Eukaryota > Metazoa > Arthropoda > Insecta > Diptera > Culicidae > Anopheles > Anopheles coustani. Next base: position 502,316 of record NW_026525394.1, on the reverse strand, counting down.
TCATCCCTAGTAAACCGGAATGGTTTAAAAACACTTTCTAGCATCTTGGGTCATCATCCCAAGTATATCGGAATGGTTTTAAAACACTTTCTAGCATCTTGGGTCATCATCCCAAGTATATCGGAATGGTTTTAAAACACTTCCTAGCATCTTGGGTCATCATCCCAAGTATATCGGAATGGTTTTAAAACACTTTCTAGCATCTTGGGTCATCATCCCAAGTAAACCGGAATGGTTTAAAAACACTTTCTAGCATCTTGGGTCATCATCCCAAGTATATCGGAATGGTTTTAAAACACTTTCTAGAATCTTGGGTCATCATCCCAAGTAAACCGGAATGGTTTAAAAACACTTTCCAGCATCTTGGGTCATCATCCCAAGTGTACCGGAATGGTTTTAAAACACTTTCTAGCATCTTGGGTCATCATCCCAAGTATACCGGAATGGTTTAAAAACACTTTCTAGCATCTTGGGTCATCATCCCTAGTAAACCGGAATGGTTTAAAAACACTTTCTAGCATCTTGGGTCATCATCCCAAGTATATCGGAATGGTTTAAAAACACTTTCTAGCATCTTGGGTCATCATCCCAAGTATATCGGAATGGTTTTAAAACACTTCCTAGCATCTTGGGTCATCATCCCAAGTATATCGGAATGGTTTTAAAACACTTTCTAGCATCTTGGGTCATCATCCCAAGTAAACCGGAATGGTTTAAAAACACTTTCTAGCATCTTGGGTCATCATCCCAAGTATATCGGAATGGTTTTAAAACACTTTCTAGAATCTTGGGTCATCATCCCAAGTAAACCGGAATGGTTTAAAAACACTTTCTAGCATCTTGGGTCATCATCCCAAGTATATCGGAATGGTTTTAAAACACTTTCTAGCATCTTGGGTCATCATCCCAAGTAAACCGGAATGGTTTTAAAACACTTTCTAGCATCTTGGGTCATCATCCCAAGTATATCGGAATGGTTTTAAAACACTTCCTAGCATCTTGGGTCATCATCCCAAGTAAACCGGAATGGTTTAAAAACACTTTCTAGCATTTTGGGTCATCATCCCAAGTATATCGGAATGGTTTTAAAACACTTCCTAGCATCTTGGGTCATCATCCCAAGTAAACCGGAATGGTTTTAAAACACTTTCTAGCATCTTGGGTCATCATCCCAAGTATATCGGAATGGTTTTAAAACACTTTCTAGAATCTTGGGTCATCATCCCAAGTATATCGGAATGGTTTTAAAACACTTTCTAGCATCTTGGGTCATCATCCCAAGTATACCGGAATGGTTTAAAAACACTTTCTAGCATCTTGGGTCATCATCCCAAGTATATCGGAATGGTTTTAAAACACTTTCTAGCATCTTGGGTCATCATCCCAAGTATACCGGAATGGTTTAAAAACACTTTCTAGCATCTTGGGTCATCATCCCTAGTAAACCGGAATGGTTTAAAAACACTTTCTAGCATCTTGGGTCATCATCCCAAGTATATCGGAATGGTTTAAAAACACTTTCTAGCATCTTGGGTCATCATCCCAAGTATATCGGAATGGTTTTAAAACACTTCCTAGCATCTTGGGTCATCATCCCAAGTATATCGGAATGGTTTTAAAACACTTTCTAGCATCTTGGGTCATCATCCCAAGTAAACCGGAATGGTTTAAAAACACTTTCTAGCATCTTGGGTCATCATCCCAAGTATATCGGAATGGTTTTAAAACACTTTCTAGAATCTTGGGTCATCATCCCAAGTAAACCGGAATGGTTTAAAAACACTTTCTAGCATCTTGGGTCATCATCCCAAGTATATCGGAATGGTTTTAAAACACTTTCTAGCATCTTGGGTCATCATCCCAAGTAAACCGGAATGGTTTAAAAACACTTTCTAGCATCTTGGGTCATCATCCCAAGTAAACCGGAATGGTTTAAAAACACTTTCTAGCATCTTGGGTCATCATCCCAAGTAAACCGGAATGGTTTTAAAACACTTTCTAGCATCTTGGGTCATCATCCCAAGTATATCGGAATGGTTTTAAAACACTTCCTAGCATCTTGGGTCATCATCCCAAGTAAACCGGAATGGTTTTAAAACACTTTCTAGCATCTTGGGTCATCATCCCAAGTAAACCGGAATGGTTTAAAAACACTTTCTAGCGTCTTGGGTCATCATCCCAAGTAAACCGGAATGGTTTTAAAACACTTTCTAGCATCTTGGGTCATCATCCCAAGTATATCGGAATGGTTTTAAAACACTTTCTAGCATCTTGGGTCATCATCCCAAGTATATCGGAATGGTTTTAAAACACTTCCTAGCATCTTGGGTCATCATCCCAAGTATATCGGAATGGTTTTAAAACACTTTCTAGCATCTTGGGTCATCATCCCAAGTAAACCGGAATGGTTTAAAAACACTTTCTAGCATCTTATGTCATCATCCCTAGTAAACCGGAATGGTTTAAAAACACTTTCTAGCATCTTGGGTCATCATCCCAAGTAAACCGGAATGGTTTTAAAACACTTTCTAGCATCTTGGGTCATCATCCCAAGTAAACCGGAATGGTTTTAAAACACTTCCTAGCATCTTGGGTCATCATCCCAAGTAAACCGGAATGGTTTTAAAACACTTTCTAGCATCTTGGGTCATCATCCCAAGTATATCGGAATGGTTTTAAAACACTTTCTAGAATCTTGGGTCATCATCCCAAGTAAACCGGAATGGTTTAAAAACACTTTCTAGCATCTTGGGTCATCATCCCAAGTAAACCGGAATGGTTTAAAAACACTTTCTAGCATCTTGGGTCATCATCCCAAGTAAACCGGAATGGTTTTAAAACACTTTCTAGCATCTTGGGTCATCATCCCAAGTATATCGGAATGGTTTTAAAACACTTCCTAGCATCTTGGGTCATCATCCCAAGTAAACCGGAATGGTTTTAAAACACTTTCTAGCATCTTGGGTCATCATCCCAAGTATATCGGAATGGTTTAAAAACACTTTCTAGCATCTTGGGTCATCATCCCAAGTATATCGGAATGGTTTTAAAACACTTTCTAGAATCTTGGGTCATCATCCCAAGTAAACCGGAATGGTTTAAAAACACTTTCTAGCATCTTGGGTCATCATCCCAAGTAAACCGGAATGGTTTAAAAACACTTTCTAGCATCTTGGGTCATCATCCCAAGTAAACCGGAATGGTTTTAAAACACTTTCTAGCATCTTGGGTCATCATCCCAAGTATATCGGAATGGTTTTAAAACACTTCCTAGCATCTTGGGTCATCATCCCAAGTAAACCGGAATGGTTTAAAAACACTTTCTAGCATCTTGGGTCATCATCCCAAGTATATCGGAATGGTTTTAAAACACTTTCTAGCATCTTGGGTCATCATCCCAAGTATATCGGAATGGTTTAAAAACACTTTCTAGCATCTTGGGTCATCATCCCAAGTATATCGGAATGGTTTTAAAACACTTCCTAGCATCTTGGGTCATCATCCCAAGTATATCGGAATGGTTTTAAAACACTTTCTAGCATCTTGGGTCATCATCCCAAGTAAACCGGAATGGTTTAAAAACACTTTCTAGCGTCTTGGGTCATCATCCCAAGCATATCGGAATGGTTTAAAAACAATTTCTAGAATCTTGGGTCATCATCCCAAGTAAACCGGAATGGTTTAAAAACACTTTCTAGCATCTTGGGTCATCATCCCAAGTAAACCGGAATGGTTTAAAAACACTTTCTAGCATCTTGGGTCATCATCCCAAGTATATCGGAATGGTTTTAAAACACTTTCTAGCATCTTGGGTCATCATCCCTAGTAAACCGGAATGGTTTTAAAACACTTCCTAGCATCTTGGGTCATCATCCCAAGCATATCGGAATGGTTTAAAAACAATTTCTAGCATCTTGGGTCATCATCCCAAGTATATCGGAATGGTTTAAAAACACTTTCTAGCATCTTGGGTCATCATCCCAAGTATATCGGAATGGTTTTAAAACACTTCCTAGCATCTTGGGTCATCATCCCAAGTAAACCGGAATGGTTTAAAAACACTTTCTAGCATCTTGGGTCATCATCCCAAGTAAACCGGAATGGTTTTAAAACACTTTCTAGCATCTTGGGTCATCATCCCAAGTATATCGGAATGGTTTTAAAACACTTCCTAGCATCTTGGGTCATCATCCCAAGTAAACCGGAATGGTTTAAAAACACTTTCTAGCATCTTGGGTCATCATCCCAAGTATATCGGAATGGTTTTAAAACACTTCCTAGCATCTTGGGTCATCATCCCAAGTAAACCGGAATGGTTTAAAAACACTTTCTAGCATCTTGGGTCATCATCCCAAGTATATCGGAATGGTTTTAAAACACTTTCTAGCATCTTGGGTCATCATCCCAAGTATATCGGAATGGTTTTAAAACACTTTCTAGCATCTTGGGTCATCATCCCAAGTATATCGGAATGGTTTTAAAACACTTTCTAGCATCTTGGGTCATCATCCCAAGTATATCGGAATGGTTTTAAAACACTTTCTAGAATCTTGGGTCATCATCCCAAGTAAACCGGAATGGTTTAAAAACACTTTCTAGCATCTTGGGTCATCATATCAAGTATATCGGAATGGTTTTAAAACACTTTCTAGCATCTTGGGTCATCATCCCAAGTAAACCGGAATGGTTTAAAAACACTTTCTAGCATCTTGGGTCATCATCCCAAGTATATCGGAATGGTTTTAAAACACTTTCTAGAATCTTGGGTCATCATCCCAAGTAAACCGGAATGGTTTAAAAACACTTTCTAGCATCTTGGGTCATCATATCAAGTATATCGGAATGGTTTTAAAACACTTTCTAGCATCTTGGGTCATCATCCCAAGTAAACCGGAATGGTTTAAAAACACTTTCTAGCATCTTGGGTCATCATCCCAAGTATATCGGAATGGTTTTAAAACACTTCCTAGCATCTTGGGTCATCATCCCAAGTAAACCGGAATGGTTTAAAAACACTTTCTAGCATCTTGGGTCATCATCCCAAGTAAACCGGAATGGTTTTAAAACACTTTCTAGCATCTTGGGTCATCATCCCAAGTATATCGGAATGGTTTTAAAACACTTCCTAGCATCTTGGGTCATCATCCCAAGTAAACCGGAATGGTTTTAAAACACTTTCTAGCATCTTGGGTCATCATCCCAAGTATACCGGAATGGTTTAAAAACACTTTCTAGCATCTTGGGTCATCATCCCTAGTAAACCGGAATGGTTTTAAAACACTTTCTAGCATCTTGGGTCATCATCCCAAGTATATCGGAATGGTTTAAAAACACTTTCTAGCATCTTGGGTCATCATCCCAAGTATATCGGAATGGTTTTAAAACACTTCCTAGCATCTTGGGTCATCATCCCAAGTATATCGGAATGGTTTTAAAACACTTTCTAGCATCTTGGGTCATCATCCCCAGTAAACCGGAATGGTTTAAAAACACTTTCTAGCGTCTTGGGTCATCATCCCAAGCATATCGGAATGGTTTAAAAACAATTTCTAGCATCTTGGGTCATCATCCCAAGTATATCGGAATGGTTTAAAAACACTTTCTAGCATCTTGGGTCATCATCCCAAGTATATCGGAATGGTTTTAAAACACTTCCTAGCATCTTGGGTCATCATCCCAAGTAAACCGGAATGGTTTAAAAACACTTTCTAGCATCTTGGGTCATCATCCCAAGTAAACCGGAATGGTTTTAAAACACTTTCTAGCATCTTGGGTCATCATCCCAAGTATATCGGAATGGTTTTAAAACACTTCCTAGCATCTTGGGTCATCATCCCAAGTAAACCGGAATGGTTTAAAAACACTTTCTAGCATCTTGGGTCATCATATCAAGTATATCGGAATGGTTTTAAAACACTTTCTAGCATCTTGGGTCATCATCCCAAGTATATCGGAATGGTTTTAAAACACTTTCTAGAATCTTGGGTCATCATCCCAAGTAAACCGGAATGGTTTAAAAACACTTTCTAGCATCTTGGGTCATCATCCCAAGTATATCGGAATGGTTTTAAAACACTTCCTAGCATCTTGGGTCATCATCCCAAGTAAACCGGAATGGTTTAAAAACACTTTCTAGCATCTTGGGTCATCATCCCAAGTAAACCGGAATGGTTTTAAAACACTTTCTAGCATCTTGGGTCATCATCCCAAGTATATCGGAATGGTTTTAAAACACTTCCTAGCATCTTGGGTCATCATCCCAAGTAAACCGGAATGGTTTAAAAACACTTTCTAGCATCTTGGGTCATTATCCCAAGTAAACCGGAATGGTTTTAAAACACTTTCTAGCATCTTGGGTCATCATCCCAAGTATATCGGAATGGTTTTAAAACACTTCCTAGCATCTTGGGTCATCATCCCAAGTAAACCGGAATGGTTTAAAAACACTTTCTAGCATCTTGGGTCATCATCCCAAGTAAACCGGAATGGTTTAAAAACACTTTCTAGCATCTTGGGTCATCATCCCAAGTATATCGGAATGGTTTTAAAACACTTCCTAGCATCTTGGGTCATCATCCCAAGTAAACCGGAATGGTTTAAAAACACTTTCTAGCATCTTGGGTCATCATCCCAAGTATATCGGAATGGTTTTAAAACACTTTCTAGCATCTTGGGTCATCATCCCAAGTATATCGGAATGGTTTTAAAACACTTTCTAGAATCTTGGGTCATCATCCCAAGTAAACCGGAATGGTTTAAAAACACTTTCTAGCATCTTGGGTCATCATCCCAAGTATATCGGAATGGTTTTAAAACACTTCCTAGCATCTTGGGTCATCATCCCAAGTAAACCGGAATGGTTTAAAAACACTTTCTAGCATCTTGGGTCATCATCCCAAGTAAACCGGAATGGTTTTAAAACACTTTCTAGCATCTTGGGTCATCATCCCAAGTATATCGGAATGGTTTTAAAACACTTTCTAGCGTCTTGGGTCATCATCCCAAGCATATCGGAATGGTTTAAAAACAATTTCTAGCATCTTGGGTCATCATCCCAAGTATATCGGAATGGTTTAAAAACACTTTCTAGCATCTTGGGTCATCATCCCAAGTATATCGGAATGGTTTTAAAACACTTCCTAGCATCTTGGGTCATCATCCCAAGTAAACCGGAATGGTTTAAAAACACTTTCTAGCATCTTGGGTCATCATCCCAAGTAAACCGGAATGGTTTAAAAACACTTTCTAGCATCTTGGGTCATCATCCCAAGTATATCGGAATGGTTTTAAAACACTTCCTAGCATCTTGGGTCATCATCCCAAGTAAACCGGAATGGTTTTAAAACACTTTCTAGCATCTTGGGTCATCATCCCAAGTATATCGGAATGGTTTTAAAACACTTTCTAGCATCTTGGGTCATCATCCCAAGTATATCGGAATGGTTTTAAAACACTTTCTAGAATCTTGGGTCATCATCCCAAGTAAACCGGAATGGTTTAAAAACACTTTCTAGCATCTTGGGTCATCATCCCAAGTATATCGGAATGGTTTTAAAACACTTCCTAGCATCTTGGGTCATCATCCCAAGTAAACCGGAATGGTTTAAAAACACTTTCTAGCATCTTGGGTCATCATCCCAAGTAAACCGGAATGGTTTTAAAACACTTTCTAGCATCTTGGGTCATCATCCCAAGTATATCGGAATGGTTTTAAAACACTTCCTAGCATCTTGGGTCATCATCCCAAGTAAACCGGAATGGTTTAAAAACACTTTCTAGCATCTTGGGTCATTATCCCAAGTAAACCGGAATGGTTTTAAAACACTTTCTAGCATCTTGGGTCATCATCCCAAGTATATCGGAATGGTTTTAAAACACTTTCTAGCATCTTGGGTCATCATCCCAAGTATATCGGAATGGTTTTAAAACACTTTCTAGCATCTTGGGTCATCATCCCAAGTATATCGGAATGGTTTTAAAACACTTTCTAGCATCTTGGGTCATCATCCCAAGTATATCGGAATGGTTTAAAACACTTTCTAGAATCTTGGGTCATCATCCCAAGTATATCGGAATGGTTTTAAAACACTTCCTAGCATCTTGGGTCATCATCCCAAGTATATCGGAATGGTTTTAAAACACTTCCTAGAATCTTGGGTCATCATCCCAAGTAAACCGGAATGGTTTAAAAACACTTTCTTGCATCTTGGGTCATCATCCCAAGTAAACCGGAATGGTTTAAAAACACTTTCTAGCATCTTGGGTCATCATATCAAGTATATCGGAATGGTTTTAAAACACTTTCTAGCATCTTGGGTCATCATCCCAAGTATATCGGAATGGTTTAAAACACTTTCTAGCATCTTGGGTCATCATCCAAAGTATACCGGAATGGTTTAAAAACACTTTCTAGAATCTTGGGTCATCATCCCAAGTATATCGGAATGGTTTAAAACACTTTCTAGAATCTTGGGTCATCATCCCAAGTATATCGGAATGGTTTAAAAACACTTTCTAGCATCTTGGGTCATCATCCCAAGTATATCGGAATGGTTTAAAAACACTTTCTAGCATCTTGGGTCATCATCCCAAGTATATCGGAATGGTTTAAAACACTTTCTAGAATCTTGGGTCATCATCTCAAGTATACCAGAAAGGTTTAAAAACACTTTCTAGCATCTTGGGTCATCATCCCAAGTATATCGGAATGGTTTAAAACACTTTCTAGCATCTTGAGTATACCGGAATGGTTTAAAAACACTTTCTAGAATCTTGGGTCATCATCCCAAGTATATCGGAATGGTTTAAAAACACTTTCTAGCATCTTGGGTCATCATCCCAAGTATATCGGAATGGTTTAAAAACACTTTCTAGCATCTTGGGTCATCATCCCAAGTATATCGGAATGGTTTAAAAACACTTTCTAGCATCTTGGGTCATCATCCCAAGTATATCGGAATGGTTTAAAACACTTTCTAGCATCTTGGGTCATCATCCAAAGTATACCGGAATGGTTTAAAAACACTTTCTAGAATCTTGGGTCATCATCTCAAGTATACCAGAACGGTTTAAAAACACTTTCTAGCATCTTGGGTCATCATCCCAAGTATATCGGAATGGTTTAAAACACTTTCTAGAATCTTGGGTCATCATCTCAAGTATACCAGAACGGTTTAAAAACACTTTCTAGCATCTTGGGTCATCATCCCAAGTATATCGGAATGGTTTAAAAACACTTTCTAGCATCTTGGGTCATCATCCCAAGTATATCGGAATGGTTTAAAACACTTTCTAGAATCTTGGGTCATCATCTCAAGTATACCAGAACGGTTTAAAAACACTTTCTAGCATCTTGGGTCATCATCCCAAGTATATCGGAATGGTTTAAAACACTTTCTAGAATCTTGGGTCATCATCCCAAGTATATCGGAATGGTTTTAAAACACTTTCTAGCATCTTGGGTCATCATCCCAAGTATATCGGAATGGTTTAAAAACACTTTCTAGCATCTTGGGTCATCATCCCAAGTATATCGGAATGGTTTAAAACACTTTCTAGCATCTTGGGTCATCATCCAAAGTATACCGGAATGGTTTAAAAACACTTTCTAGAATTTTGGGTCATCATCCCAAGTATATCGGAATGGTTTAAAACACTTTCTAGAATCTTGGGTCATCATCTCAAGTATACCAGAACGGTTTAAAAACACTTTCTAGCATCTTGGGTCATCATCCCAAGTAGATCGGAATGGTTTAAAACACTTTCTAGCATCTTGGGTCATCATCCCAAGTGTACCGGAAAGGTTTAAAAACACTTTCTTGCATCTTGGGTCATCATCCCAAGTATATCGGAATGGTTTTAAAACACTTTCTAGCATCTTGGGTCATCATCCCAAGTAAACCGGAATGGTTTAAAAACACTTTCTAGCATCTTGGGTCATCATCCAAAGTATATCGGCATGGTTTAAAAACACTTTCTTGCATCTTGGGTCATCATCCCAAGTATATCGGAATGGTTGAAAACACTTTCTAGAATCTTGGGTCATCATCCCAAGTATATCGGAATGGTTTAAAACACTTTCTAGCATCTTGGGTCATCATCCCTAGTAAACCGGAATGGTTTAAAAACACTTTCTAGCATCTTGGGTCATCATCCCAAGTATATCGGAATGGTTTTAAAACACTTTCTAGCATCTTGGGTCATCATCCCAAGTATATCGGAATGGTTTTTAAAACACTTCCTAGCATCTTGGGTCATCATCCCAAGTATATCGGAATGGTTTTAAAACACTTTCTAGCATCTTGGGTCATCATCCCAAGTATATCGGAATGGTTTTAAAACACTTCCTAGCATCTTGGGTCATCATCCCAAGTGTACCGGAATGGTTTTAAAACACTTTCTAGCATCTTGGGTCATCATCCCTAGTAAACCGGAATGGTTTAAAAACACTTTCTAGCATCTTGGGTCATCATATCAAGTATATCGGAATGGTTTTAAAACACTTTCTAGCATCTTGGGTCATCATCCCAAGTAAACCGGAATGGTTTAAAAACACTTTCTAGCATCTTGGGTCATCATCCCAAGTATATCGGAATGGTTTTAAAACACTTCCTAGCATCTTGGGTCATCATCCCAAGTAAACCGGAATGGTTTTAAAACACTTTCTAGCATCTTGGGTCATCATCCCAAGTATATCGGAATGGTTTTAAAACACTTTCTAGCATCTTGGGTCATCATCCCAAGTAAACCGGAATGGTTTAAAAACACTTTCTAGCATCTTGGGTCATCATCCCAAGTATATCGGAATGGTTTTAAAACACTTCCTAGCATCTTGGGTCATCATCCCAAGTAAACCGGAATGGTTTTAAAACACTTTCTAGCATCTTGGGTCATCATCCCAAGTATATCGGAATGGTTTTAAAACACTTTCTAGCATCTTGGGTCATCATCCCAAGTAAACCGGAATGGTTTAAAAACACTTTCTAGCATCTTGGGTCATCATCCCAAGTATATCGGAATGGTTTTAAAACACTTCCTAGCATCTTGGGTCATCATCCCAAGTAAACCGGAATGGTTTTAAAACACTTTCTAGCATCTTGGGTCATCATCCCAAGTATATCGGAATGGTTTTAAAACACTTTCTAGCATCTTGGGTCATCATCCCAAGTATATCGGAATGGTTTTAAAACACTTTCTAGCATCTTGGGTCATCATCCCAAGTATATCGGAATGGTTTTAAAACACTTTCTAGCATCTTGGGTCATCATCCCAAGTATATCGGAATGGTTTTAAAACACTTTCTAGCATCTTGGGTCATCATCCCAAGTATATCGGAATGGTTTTAAAACACTTTCTAGCATCTTGGGTCATCATCCCAAGTATATCGGAATGGTTTTAAAACACTTCCTAGCATCTTGGGTCATCATCCCAAGTAAACCGGAATGGTTTTAAAACACTTTCTAGCATCTTGGGTCATCATCCCAAGTATATCGGAATGGTTTTAAAACACTTTCTAGCATCTTGGGTCATCATCCCAAGTATATCGGAATGGTTTTAAAACACTTTCTAGCATCTTGGGTCATCATCCCAAGTATATCGGAATGGTTTTAAAACACTTTCTAGCATCTTGGGTCATCATCCCAAGTATATCGGAATGGTTTTAAAACACTTTCTAGCATCTTGGGTCATCATCCCAAGTATATCGGAATGGTTTTAAAACACTTTCTAGCATCTTGGGTCATCATCCCAAGTATATCGGAATGGTTTTAAAACACTTCCTAGCATCTTGGGTCATCATCCCAAGTATATCGGAATGGTTTTAAAACACTTCCTAGCATCTTGGGTCATCATCCCAAGTAAACCGGAATGGTTTAAAAACACTTTCTAGCATCTTGGGTCATCATCCCAAGTAAACCGGAATGGTTTAAAAACACTTTCTAGCATCTTGGGTCATCATATCAAGTATATCGGAATGGTTTTAAAACACTTTCTATTATCTTGGGTCATCATCCCAAGTATATCGGAATGGTTTTAAAACACTTTCTAGCATCTTGGATCATCATCCCAAGTAAACCGGAATGGTTTTAAAACACTTTATAGCATCTTGGGTCATCATCCCAAGTAAACCGGAATGGTTTAAAAACACTTTCCAGCATCTTGGGTCATCATCCCAAGTAAACCGGAATGGTTTAAAAACACTTTCTAGCGTCTTGGGTCATCATCCCAAGTATATCGGAATGGTTTTAAAACACTTCCTAGCATCTTGGGTCATCATCCCAAGTAAACCGGAATGGTTTTAAAACACTTTCTAGCATCTTGGGTCATCATCCCAAGTATATCGGAATGGTTTTAAAACACTTCCTAGCATCTTGGGTCATCATCCCAAGTAAACCGGAATGGTTTTAAAACACTTTCTAGCATCTTGGGTCATCATCCCAAGTATATCGGAATGGTTTTAAAACACTTTCTAGCATCTTGGGTCATCATCCCAAGTATATCGGAATGGTTTTAAAACACTTTCTAGCATCTTGGGTCATCATCCCAAGTATATCGGAATGGTTTTAAAACACTTTCTAGCATCTTGGGTCATCATCCCAAGTAAACCGGAATGGTTTAAAAACACTTTCTAGCATCTTGGGTCATCATATCAAGTATATCGGAATGGTTTTAAAACACTTTCTATTATCTTGGGTCATCATCCCAAGTATATCGGAATGGTTTTAAAACACTTTCTAGCATCTTGGATCATCATCCCAAGTAAACCGGAATGGTTTTAAAACACTTTATAGCATCTTGGGTCATCATCTTAAGTAAACCGGAATGGTTTAAAAACACTTTCCAGCATCTTGGGTCATCATCCCAAGTAAACCGGAATGGTTTTAAAACACTTTCTAGCATCTTGGGTCATCATCCCAAGTATATCGGAATGGTTTTAAAACACTTCCTAGCATCTTGGGTCATCATCCCAAGTAAACCGGAATGGTTTTAAAACACTTTCTAGCATCTTGGGTCATCATCCCAAGTATATCGGAATGGTTTTAAAACACTTTCTAGCATCTTGGGTCATCATCCCAAGTATATCGGAATGGTTTTAAAACACTTTCTAGCATCTTGGGTCATCATCCCAAGTATATCGGAATGGTTTTAAAACACTTCCTAGCATCTTGGGTCATCATCCCAAGTAAACCGGAATGGTTTTAAAACACTTTCTAGCATCTTGGGTCATCATCCCAAGTATATCGGAATGGTTTTAAAACACTTTCTAGCATCTTGGGTCATCATCCCAAGTATATCGGAATGGTTTTAAAACACTTTCTAGCATCTTGGGTCATCATCCCAAGTATATCGGAATGGTTTTAAAACACTTTCTAGCATCTTGGGTCATCATCCCAAGTATATCGGAATGGTTTTAAAACACTTTCTAGCATCTTGGGTCATCATCCCAAGTATATCGGAATGGTTTTAAAACACTTTCTAGCATCTTGGGTCATCATCCCAAGTATATCGGAAAGGTTTTAAAACACTTCCTAGCATCTTGGGTCATCATCCCAAGTATATCGGAATGGTTTTAAAACACTTCCTAGCATCTTGGGTCATCATCCCAAGTAAACCGGAATGGTTTAAAAACACTTTCTAGCATCTTGGGTCATCATCCCAAGTAAACCGGAATGGTTTAAAAACACTTTCTAGCATCTTGGGTCATCATATCAAGTATATCGGAATGGTTTTAAAACACTTTCTATTATCTTGGGTCATCATCCCAAGTATATCGGAATGGTTTTAAAACACTTTCTAGCATCTTGGATCATCATCCCAAGTAAACCGGAATGGTTTTAAAACACTTTATAGCATCTTGGGTCATCATCCCAAGTAAACCGGAATGGTTTAAAAACACTTTCCAGCATCTTGGGTCATCATCCCAAGTAAACCGGAATGGTTTAAAAACACTTTCTAGCGTCTTGGGTCATCATCCCAAGTATATCGGAATGGTTTTAAAACACTTCCTAGCATCTTGGGTCATCATCCCAAGTAAACCGGAATGGTTTAAAAACACTTTCTAGCGTCTTGGGTCATCATCCCAAGTATATCGGAATGGTTTTAAAACACTTCCTAGCATCTTGGGTCATCATCCCAAGTAAACCGGAATGGTTTTAAAACACTTTCTAGCATCTTGGGTCATCATCCCAAGTATATCGGAATGGTTTTAAAACACTTTCTAGCATCTTGGGTCATCATCCCAAGTATATCGGAATGGTTTTAAAACACTTTCTAGCATCTTGGGTCATCATCCCAAGTATATCGGAATGGTTTTAAAACACTTTCTAGCATCTTGGGTCATCATCCCAAGTAAACCGGAATGGTTTAAAAACACTTTCTAGCATCTTGGGTCATCATATCAAGTATATCGGAATGGTTTTAAAACACTTTCTATTATCTTGGGTCATCATCCCAAGTATATCGGAATGGTTTTAAAACACTTTCTAGCATCTTGGATCATCATCCCAAGTAAACCGGAATGGTTTTAAAACACTTTATAGCATCTTGGGTCATCATCCCAAGTAAACCGGAATGGTTTAAAAACACTTTCCAGCATCTTGGGTCATCATCCCAAGTAAACCGGAATGGTTTTAAAACACTTTCTAGCATCTTGGGTCATCATCCCAAGTATATCGGAATGGTTTTAAAACACTTCCTAGCATCTTGGGTCATCATCCCAAGTAAACCGGAATGGTTTTAAAACACTTTCTAGCATCTTGGGTCATCATCCCAAGTATATCGGAATGGTTTTAAAACACTTTCTAGCATCTTGGGTCATCATCCCAAGTATATCGGAATGGTTTTAAAACACTTTCTAGCATCTTGGGTCATCATCCCAAGTAAACCGGAATGGTTTAAAAACACTTTCTAGCATCTTGGGTCATCATATCAAGTATATCGGAATGGTTTTAAAACACTTTCTATTATCTTGGGTCATCATCCCAAGTATATCGGAATTGTTTTAAAACACTTTCTAGCATCTTGGGTCATCATCCCAAGTAAACCGGAATGGTTTTAAAACACTTTATAGCATCTTGGGTCATCATCCCAAGTAAACCGGAATGGTTTAAAAACACTTTCCAGCATCTTGGGTCATCATCCCAAGTAAACCGGAATGGTTTAAAAACACTTTCTAGCGTCTTGGGTCATCATCCCAAGTATATCGGAATGGTTTTAAAACACTTTCTAGCATCTTGGGTCATCATCCCAAGTATATCGGAATGGTTTTAAAACACTTTCTAGCATCTTGGGTCATCATCCCAAGTATATCGGAATGGTTTTAAAACACTTCCTAGCATCTTGGGTCATCATCCCAAGTATACCGAAATGGTTCAAAAACAGTTTCTAGCTTCTTGGGTTGACATCCCAAGCATACCGAAATGGTTCAAAAACCGTTTCTAGCTTCTTGGGTTGGCATCCCAAGTATACCGAAATGGTTCAAAAACAGTTTCTAGCTTCTTAGGTTGGCATCCCAAGTATACCGAAATGGTTCAAAAACAGTTTCTAGCTTCTTGGGTTGGTATCCCAAGCATACCGAAATGGTTCAAAAACAGTTTCTAGCTTCTTGGGTTGGCATCCCAAGTATGCAGAAATGGTTCAAAAACAGTTTCTAGCTTCTTGGGTTGGCATCCCAAGTATACCGAAATGGTTCAAAAACAGTTTCTAGCTTCTTGGGTTGGCATTCCAAGTATACCGAAATGGTTCAAAAACAGTTTCTAGCTTCTTGGGTTGGCATTCCAAGTATACCGAAATGGTTCAAAAACAGTTTCTAGCTTCTTGAGTTGGCATCCCAAGTATACCGAAATGGTTCAAAAACAGTTTCTAGCTTCTTGGGTTGGCATTCAAGGTATACCGAAATGGTTCAAAAACAGTTTCTAGCTTCTTGGGTTGGCATCCCAAGTATACCGAAATGGTTCAAAAACAGTTTCTAGCTTCTTGGGTTGGCATTCCAAGTATACCGAAATGGTTCAAAAACAGTTTCTAGCTTCTTGGGTTGGCATCCCAAGTATACCGAAATGGTTCAAAAACAGTTTCTAGCTTCTTGGGTTGGCATCCCAAGTATACCGAAATGGTTCAAAAACAGTTTCTAGCTTCTTGGGTTGGCATTCAAGGTATACCGAAATGGTTCAAAAACAGTTTCTAGCTTCTTGGGTTGGCATCCCAAGTATACCGAAATGGTTCAAAAACAGTTTCTAGCTTCTTGAGTTGGCATTCCAAGTATACCGAAATGGTTCAAAAACAGTTTCTAGCTTCTTGAGTTGGCATCCCAAGTATACCGAAATGGTTCAAAAACAGTTTCTAGCTTCTTGGGTTGGCATCCCAAGTATACCGAAATGGTTCAAAAACAGTTTCTAGCTTCTTGGGTTGGCATCCCAAGTATACCGAAATGGTTCGAAAACAGTTTCTAGCTTCTTGGGTTGGCATCCCAAGTATACCGAAATGGTTCAAAAACAGTTTCTAGCTTCTTGAGTTGGCATCCCAAGTATACCGAAATG
Source organism: Anopheles coustani (assembly GCF_943734705.1). NCBI lineage: Eukaryota > Metazoa > Arthropoda > Insecta > Diptera > Culicidae > Anopheles > Anopheles coustani. The sequence goes on along the minus strand of NW_026525394.1, from coordinate 485,784 downwards.
GTTCAAAAACAGTTTCTAGCTTCTTGGGTTGGCATCCCAAGTATACCGAAATGGTTCAAAACAGTTTCTAGCTTCTTGGTTTGGCATCCCAAGTATACCGAAATGGTTCAAAAACAGTTTCTAGCTTCTTGGGTTGGCATTCAAGGTATACCGAAATGGTTCAAAAACAGTTTCTAGCTTCTTGGGTTGGCATCCCAAGTATACCGAAATGGTTCAAAAACAGTTTCTAGCTTCTTGGGTTGGCATCCCAAGTATACCGAAATGGTTCGAAAACAGTTTCTAGCTTCTTGGGTTGGCATCCCAAGTATACCGAAATGGTTCAAAAACAGTTTCTAGCTTCTTGGGTTGGCATTCAAGGTATACCGAAATGGTTCAAAAACAGTTTCTAGCTTCTTGGGTTGGCATCCCAAGTATACCGAAATGGTTCAAAAACAGTTTCTAGCTTCTTGGGTTGGCATTCCAAGTATACCGAAATGGTTCAAAAACCGTTTCTAGCATCTAGGGTTGGGAATCCAAGTATGCCGAAATGGTTCAAAAACAGTTTCTAGCTTCTTGGGTTGGCATTCCAAGTATACCGAAATGGTTCAAAAACAGTTTCTAGCTTCTTGGGTTGGCATTCCAAGTATACCGAAATGGTTCAAAAACAGTTTCTAGCTTCTTGAGTTGGCATCCCAAGTATACCGAAATGGTTCAAAAACAGCTTCTAGCTTCTTGAGTTGGCATTCCAAGTATACCGAAATGGTTCAAAAACAGTTTCTAGCTTCTTGGGTTGGCATTCAAGGTATACCGAAATGGTTCAAAAACAGTTTCTAGCTTCTTGGGTTGGCATCCCAAGTATACCGAAATGGTTCAAAACAGTTTCTAGCTTCTTGGTTTGGCATCCCAAGTATACCGAAATGGTTCAAAAACAGTTTCTAGCTTCTTGGGTTGGCATTCAAGGTATACCGAAATGGTTCAAAAACAGTTTCTAGCTTCTTGGGTTGGCATCCCAAGTATACCGAAATGGTTCAAAAACAGTTTCTAGCTTCTTGGGTTGGCATCCCAAGTATACCGAAATGGTTCGAAAACAGTTTCTAGCTTCTTGGGTTGGCATCCCAAGTATACCGAAATGGTTCAAAAACAGTTTCTAGCTTCTTGGGTTGGCATTCAAGGTATACCGAAATGGTTCAAAAACAGTTTCTAGCTTCTTGGGTTGGCATCCCAAGTATACCGAAATGGTTCAAAAACAGTTTCTAGCTTCTTGGGTTGGCATTCCAAGTATACCGAAATGGTTCAAAAACCGTTTCTAGCATCTAGGGTTGGGAATCCAAGTATACCGAAATGGTTCAAAAACAGTTTCTAGCTTCTTGGGTTGGCATTCAAGGTATACCGAAATGGTTCAAAAACAGTTTCTAGCTTCTTGGGTTGGCATCCCAAGTATACCGAAATGGTTCAAAAACAGTTTCTAGCTTCTTGGGTTGGCATCCCAAGTATACCGAAATGGTTCAAAAACAGTTTCTAGCTTCTTGAGTTGGCATTCCAAGTATACCGAAATGGTTCAAAAACAGTTTCTAGCTTCTTGAGTTGGCATCCCAAGTATACCGAAATGGTTCAAAAACAGTTTCTAGCTTCTTGGGTTGGCATCCCAAGTATACCGAAATGGTTCAAAAACAGTTTCTAGCTTCTTGGGTTGGCATCCCAAGTATACCGAAATGGTTCGAAAACAGTTTCTAGCTTCTTGGGTTGGCATCCCAAGTATACCGAAATGGTTCAAAAACAGTTTCTAGCTTCTTGAGTTGGCATCCCAAGTATACCGAAATGGTTCAAAAACAGTTTCTAGCTTCTTGGGTTGGCATCCCAAGTATACCGAAATGGTTCAAAAACAGTTTCTAGCTTCTTGGGTTGGCATTCAAGGTATACCGAAATGGTTCAAAAACAGTTTCTAGCTTCTTGGTTTGGCATCCCAAGTATACCGAAATGGTTCGAAAACAGTTTCTAGCTTCTTGGGTTGGCATCCCAAGTATACCGAAGTGGTTCAAAAACAGTTTCTAGCTTCTTGGGTTGGCATTCAAGGTATACCGAAATGGTTCAAAAACAGTTTCTAGCTTCTTGGGTTGGCATCCCAAGTATACCGAAATGGTTCAAAAACAGTTTCTAGCTTCTTGGGTTGGCATCCCAAGTATACCGAAATGGTTCGAAAACAGTTTCTAGCTTCTTGGGTTGGCATCCCAAGTATACCGAAATGGTTCAAAAACAGTTTCTAGCTTCTTGGGTTGGCATTCAAGGTATACCGAAATGGTTCAAAAACAGTTTCTAGCTTCTTGGGTTGGCATCCCAAGTATACCGAAATGGTTCAAAAACAGTTTCTAGCTTCTTGGGTTGGCATTCCAAGTATACCGAAATGGTTCAAAAACCGTTTCTAGCATCTAGGGTTGGGAATCCAAGTATGCCGAAATGGTTCAAAAACAGTTTCTAGCTTCTTGGGTTGGCATTCCAAGTATACCGAAATGGTTCAAAAACAGTTTCTAGCTTCTTGGGTTGGCATTCCAAGTATACCGAAATGGTTCAAAAACAGTTTCTAGCTTCTTGAGTTGGCATCCCAAGTATACCGAAATGGTTCAAAAACAGTTTCTAGCTTCTTGGGTTGGCATTCAAGGTATACCGAAATGGTTCAAAAACAGTTTCTAGCTTCTTGGGTTGGCATCCCAAGTATACCGAAATGGTTCAAAAACAGTTTCTAGCTTCTTGGGTTGGCATTCCAAGTATACCGAAATGGTTCAAAAACAGTTTCTAGCTTCTTGGGTTGGCATCCCAAGTATACCGAAATGGTTCAAAAACAGTTTCTAGCTTCTTGGGTTGGCATCCCAAGTATACCGAAATGGTTCAAAAACAGTTTCTAGCTTCTTGGGTTGGCATTCAAGGTATACCGAAATGGTTCAAAAACAGTTTCTAGCTTCTTGGGTTGGCATCCCAAGTATACCGAAATGGTTCAAAAACAGTTTCTAGCTTCTTGAGTTGGCATTCCAAGTATACCGAAATGGTTCAAAAACAGTTTCTAGCTTCTTGAGTTGGCATCCCAAGTATACCGAAATGGTTCAAAAACAGTTTCTAGCTTCTTGGGTTGGCATCCCAAGTATACCGAAATGGTTCAAAAACAGTTTCTAGCTTCTTGGGTTGGCATCCCAAGTATACCGAAATGGTTCAAAAACAGTTTCTAGCTTCTTGGGTTGGCATCCCAAGTATACCGAAATGGTTCAAAAACAGTTTCTAGCTTCTTGAGTTGGCATCCCAAGTATACCGAAATGGTTCAAAAACAGTTTCTAGCTTCTTGGGTTGGCATCCCAAGTATACCGAAATGGTTCAAAAACAGTTTCTAGCTTCTTGGGTTGGCATTCAAGGTATACCGAAATGGTTCAAAAACAGTTTCTAGCTTCTTGGGTTGGCATCCCAAGTATACCGAAATGGTTCAAAACAGTTTCTAGCTTCTTGGTTTGGCATCCCAAGTATACCGAAATGGTTCAAAAACAGTTTCTAGCTTCTTGGGTTGGCATTCCAAGTATACCGAAATGGTTCAAAAACCGTTTCTAGCTTCTTCCGTTGGCATTCCAAGTGTACCGAAATGGTTCAAAAACAGTTTCTAGCTTCTTGGGTTGGTATCCCAAGTATACCGAAATGGTTCAAAAACAGTTTCTAGCTTCTTGAGTTGGCATCCCAAGTATACCGAAATGGTTCAAAAACAGTTTCTAGCTTCTTGGGTTGGCATTCAAGGTATACCGAAATGGTTCAAAAACAGTTTCTAGCTTCTTGGGTTGGCATCCCAAGTATACCGAAATGGTTCAAAAACAGTTTCTAGCTTCTTGAGTTGGCATCCCAAGTATACCGAAATGGTTCAAAAACAGTTTCTAGCTTCTTGGGTTGGCATCCCAAGTATACCGAAATGGTTCAAAAACCGTTTCTAGCTTCTTGGGTTGGCATCCCAAGTATACCGAAATGGTTCAAAAACAGTTTCTAGCTTCTTGGGTTGGCATTCCAAGTATACCGAAATGGTTCAAAAACCGTTTCTAGCATCTAGGGTTGGGAATCCAAGTATGCCGAAATGGTTCAAACACCGTTTCTAGCTCTTTGGGTTGGCATTCCAAGTATACCGAAATGGTTCAAAAACAGTTTCTAGCTTCTTGGGTTGGTATCCCAAGTATACCGAAATGGTTCAAAAACAGTTTCTAGCTTCTTGAGTTGGCATCCCAAGTATACCGAAATGGTTCAAAAACAGTTTCTAGCTTCTTGGGTTGGCATTCAAGGTATACCGAAATGGTTCAAAAACAGTTTCTAGCTTCTTGGGTTGGCATCCCAAGTATACCGAAATGGTTCAAAAACAGTTTCTAGCTTCTTGAGTTGGCATTCCAAGTATACCGAAATGGTTCAAAAACAGTTTCTAGCTTCTTGAGTTGGCATTCCAAGTATACCGAAATGGTTCAAAAACCGTTTCTAGCTTCTTGGGTTGGCATCCCAAGTATTCCGAAATGGTTCAAAAACAGTTTCTAGCTTCTTGGGTTGGCATCACGAGTATACCGAAATGGTTCAAAAACAGTTTCTAGCTTCTTGGGTTGGCATCCCAAGTATTCCGAAATGGTTCAAAAACAGTTTCTAGCTTCTTGGGTTGGCATCACGAGTATACCGAAATGGTTCGAAAACAGTTTCTAGCTTCTTGGGTTGGCATCCCAAGTATTCCGAAATGGTTCAAAAACAGTTTCTAGCTTCTTGGGTTGGCATTCCAAGTATACCGAAATGGTTCAAAAACCGTTTCTAGCATCTAGGGTTGGGAATCCAAGTATGCCGAAATGGTTCAAACACCGTTTCTAGCTTCTTCCGTTGGCATTCCAAGTATACCGAAATGGTTCAAAAACAGTTTCTAGCTTCTTGGGTTGGTATCCCAAGTATACCGAAATGGTTCAAAAACAGTTTCTAGCTTCTTGGGTTGGCATCCCAAGTATACCGAAATGGTTCAAAAACAGTTTCTAGCTTCATGGGTTGGCATCCCAAGTATTCCGAAATGGTTCAAAAACAGTTTCTAGCTTCTTGGGTTGGCATCACGAGTATACCGAAATGGTTCGAAAACAGTTTCTAGCTTCTTGGGTTGGCATCCCAAGTATTCCGAAATGGTTCAAAAACAGTTTCTAGCTTCTTGGGTTGGCATCACGAGTATACCGAAATGGTTCGAAAACAGTTTCTAGCTTCTTGGGTTGGCATCCCAAGTATTCCGAAATGGTTCAAAAACAGTTTCTAGCTTCTTGGGTTGGCATCCCAAGTATACCGAAATGGTTCAAAAACCGTTTCTAGCTTCTTGGGTTGGCATCCCAAGTATTCCGAAATGGTTCAAAAACAGTTTCTAGCTTCTTGGGTTGGCATCACGAGTATACCGAAATGGTTCGAAAACAGTTTCTAGCTTCTTGGGTTGGCATCCCAAGTATTCCGAAATGGTTCAAAAACAGTTTCTAGCTTCTTGGGTTGGCATTCCAAGTATTCCGAAATGGTTCAAAAACCGTTTCTAGCATCTAGGGTTGGGAATCCAAGTATGCCGAAATGGTTCAAACACCGTTTCTAGCTTCTTCCGTTGGCATTCCAAGTATACCGAAATGGTTCAAAAACAGTTTCTAGCTTCTTGGGTTGGTATCCCAAGTATACCGAAATGGTTCAAAAACAGTTTCTAGCTTCTTAGGTTGGCATCCCAAATATACCGAAATGGTTCAAAAACAGTTTCTAGCTTCTTGGGTTGGCATTCAAGGTATACCGAAATGGTTCAAAAACAGTTTCTAGCTTCTTGGGTTGGCATCCCAAGTATACCGAAATGGTTCAAAAACAGTTTCTAGCTTCTTGGGTTGGCATTCAAGGTATACCGAAATGGTTCAAAAACAGTTTCTAGCTTCTTGGGTTGGCATCCCAAGTATACCGAAATGGTTCAAAAACAGTTTCTAGCTTCTTGGGTTGGCATCCCAAGTATTCCGAAATGGTTCAAAAACAGTTTCTAGCTTCTTGGGTTGGCATCACGAGTATACCGAAATGGTTCAAAAACAGTTTCTAGCTTCTTGGGTTGGCATCCCAAGTATACCGAAATGGTTCAAAAACAGTTTCTAGCTTCTTGGGTTGGCATCACGAGTATACCGAAATGGTTCAAAAACAGTTTCTAGCTTCTTGGGTTGGCATCCCAAGTATTCCGAAATGGTTCAAAAACAGTTTCTAGCTTCTTGGGTTGGCATTCCAAGTATACCGAAATGGTTCAAAAACCGTTTCTAGCATCTAGGGTTGGGAATCCAAGTATGCCGAAATGGTTCAAACACCGTTTCTAGCTTCTTCCGTTGGCATTCCAAGTATACCGAAATGGTTCAAAAACAGTTTCTAGCTTCTTGGGTTGGCATTCAAGGTATACCGAAATGGTTCAAAAACAGTTTCTAGCTTCTTGGGTTGGCATCCCAAGTATACCGAAATGGTTCAAAAACAGTTTCTAGCTTCTTGGGTTGGCATTCAAGGTATACCGAAATGGTTCAAAAACAGTTTCTAGCTTCTTGGGTTGGCATCCCAAGTATACCGAAATGGTTCAAAAACCGTTTCTAGCTTCTTGGGTTGGCATCCCAAGTATTCCGAAATGGTTCAAAAACAGTTTCTAGCTTCTTGGGTTGGCATCACGAGTATACCGAAATGGTTCAAAAACAGTTTCTAGCTTCTTGGGTTGGCATCCCAAGTATTCCGAAATGGTTCAAAAACAGTTTCTAGCTTCTTGGGTTGGCATCACGAGTATACCGAAATGGTTCGAAAACAGTTTCTAGCTTCTTGGGTTGGCATCCCAAGTATTCCGAAATGGTTCAAAAACAGTTTCTAGCTTCTTGGGTTGGCATTCCAAGTATACCGAAATGGTTCAAAAACCGTTTCTAGCATCTAGGGTTGGGAATCCAAGTATGCCGAAATGGTTCAAACACCGTTTCTAGCTCTTTGGGTTGGCATTCCAAGTATACCGAAATGGTTCAAAAACAGTTTCTAGCTTCTTGGGTTGGTATCCCAAGTATACCGAAATGGTTCAAAAACAGTTTCTAGCTTCTTGGGTTGGCATCCCAAGTATACCGAAATGGTTCAAAAACAGTTTCTAGCTTCATGGGTTGGCATCCCAAGTATTCCGAAATGGTTCAAAAACAGTTTCTAGCTTCATGGGTTGGCATCCCAAGTATACCGAAATGGTTCAAAAACAGTTTCTAGCTTCTTGGGTTGGCATCCCAAGTATTCCGAAATGGTTCAAAAACAGTTTCTAGCTTCTTGGGTTGGCATCACGAGTATACCGAAATGGTTCGAAAACAGTTTCTAGCTTCTTGGGTTGGCATCCCAAGTATTCCGAAATGGTTCAAAAACAGTTTCTAGCTTCTTGGGTTGGCATTCCAAGTATACCGAAATGGTTCAAAAACCGTTTCTAGCATCTAGGGTTGGGAATCCAAGTATGCCGAAATGGTTCAAACACCGTTTCTAGCTCTTTGGGTTGGCATTCCAAGTATACCGAAATGGTTCAAAAACAGTTTCTAGCTTCTTGGGTTGGTATCCCAAGTATACCGAAATGGTTCAAAAACAGTTTCTAGCTTCTTGAGTTGGCATCCCAAGTATACCGAAATGGTTCAAAAACAGTTTCTAGCTTCTTGGGTTGGCATTCAAGGTATACCGAAATGGTTCAAAAACAGTTTCTAGCTTCTTGGGTTGGCATCCCAAGTATACCGAAATGGTTCAAAAACAGTTTCTAGCTTCTTGGGTTGGCATTCAAGGTATACCGAAATGGTTCAAAAACAGTTTCTAGCTTCTTGGGTTGGCATCCCAAGTATACCGAAATGGTTCAAAAACCGTTTCTAGCTTCTTGGGTTGGCATCCCAAGTATTCCGAAATGGTTCAAAAACAGTTTCTAGCTTCTTGGGTTGGCATCACGAGTATACCGAAATGGTTCAAAAACAGTTTCTAGCTTCTTGGGTTGGCATCCCAAGCATACCGAAATGGTTCAAAAACAGTTTCTAGCTTCTTGGGTTGGCATCACGAGTATACCGAAATGGTTCAAAAACAGTTTCTAGCTTCTTGGGTTGGCATCCCAAGTATTCCGAAATGGTTCAAAAACAGTTTCTAGCTTCTTGGGTTGGCATTCCAAGTATACCGAAATGGTTCAAAAACCGTTTCTAGCATCTAGGGTTGGGAATCCAAGTATGCCGAAATGGTTCAAACACCGTTTCTAGCTTCTTCCGTTGGCATTCCAAGTATACCGAAATGGTTCAAAAACAGTTTCTAGCTTCTTGGGTTGGTATCCCAAGTATACCGAAATGGTTCAAAAACAGTTTCTAGCTTCTTGGGTTGGCATCCCAAGTATACCGAAATGGTTCAAAAACAGTTTCTAGCTTCATGGGTTGGCATCCCAAGTATACCGAAATGGTTCAAAAACAGTTTCTAGCTTCTTGGGTTGGCATCCCGAGTATACCGAAATGGTTCAAAAACAGTTTCTAGCTTCTTGGGTTGGCATTCAAGGTATACCGAAATGGTTCAAAAACAGTTTCTAGCTTCTTGGGTTGGCATCCCAAGTATACCGAAATGGTTCGAAAACAGTTTCTAGCTTCTTGGGTTGGCATCCCAAGTATACCGAAATGGTTCAAAAACAGTTTCTAGCTTCTTGAGTTGGCATTCCAAGTATACCGAAATGGTTCAAAAACAGTTTCTAGCTTCTTGAGTTGGCATCCAAAGTATACCGAAATGGTTCAAAAACAGTTTCTAGCTTCTTGGGTTGGCATCCCAAGTATACCGAAATGGTTCAAAAACAGTTTCTAGCTTCTTGGGTTGGTATCCCAAGTATACCGAAATGGTTCAAAAACAGTTTCTAGCTTCTTGGGTTGGTATCCCAAGTATACTGAAATGGTTCAAAAACCGTTTCTAGCTTCTTGGGTTGGCATCCCAAGTATACCGAAATGGTTCAAAAACAGTTTCTAGCTTCTTGGGTTGGCATCCCAAGTATACCGAAATGGTTCAAAAACAGTTTCTAGCTTCTTGGGTTGGCATTCAAGGTATACCGAAATGGTTCAAAAACAGTTTCTAGCTTCTTGGGTTGGCATCCCAAGTATACCGAAATGGTTCAAAAACAGTTTCTAGCTTCTTGAGTTGGCATCCCAAGTATACCGAAATGGTTCAAAAACAGTTTCTAGCTTCTTGGGTTGGTATCCCAAGTATACCGAAATGGTTCGAAAGCAGTTTCTAGCTTCTTGGGTTGGCATTCAAGGTATACCGAAATGGTTCAAAAACAGTTTCTAGCTTCTTGGGTTGGCATCCCAAGTATACCGAAATGGTTCAAAAACAGTTTCTAGCTTCTTGAGTTGGCATTCCAAGTATACCGAAATGGTTCAAAAACAGTTTCTAGCTTCTTGAGTTGGCATCCCAAGTATACCGAAATGGTTCAAAAACAGTTTCTAGCTTCTTGAGTTGGCATTCCAAGTATACCGAAATGGTTCAAAAACAGTTTCTAGCTTCTTGGGTTGCCATCCCAAGTATACCGAAATGGTTCAAAAACAGTTTCTAGCTTCTTGGGTTGGCATCCCAAGTATACCGAAATGGTTCAAAAACAGTTTCTAGCTTCTTGGGTTGGCATCCCAAGTATACCGAAATGGTTCAAAAACAGTTTCTAGCTTCTTGGGTTGGCATCCCAAGTATACCGAAATGGTTCAAAAACAGTTTCTAGCTTCTTGGGTTGGTATCCCAAGTATACTGAAATGGTTCAAAAACCGTTTCTAGCTTCTTGAGTTGGCATTCCAAGTATACCGAAATGGTTCAAAAACAGTTTCTAGCTTCTTGAGTTGGCATCCCAAGTATACCGAAATGGTTCAAAAACAGTTTCTAGCTTCTTGGGTTGGCATCCCAAGTATACCGAAATGGTTCAAAAACAGTTTCTAGCTTCTTGGGTTGGCATCCCAAGTATACCGAAATGGTTTAAAAACAGTTTCTAGCTTCTTGGGTTGGCATCCCAAGTATACCGAAATGGTTCAAAAACAGTTTCTAGCTTCTTGGGTTGGCATTCCAAGTATACCGAAATGGTTCAAAAACCGTTTCTAGCTTCTTGGGTTGGCATCCCAAGTATACCGAAATGGTTCAAAAACAGTTTCTAGCTTCTTGGGTTGGCATCCCAAGTATACCGAAATGGTTCAAAAACAGTTTCTAGCTTCTTGGGTTGGCATTCCAAGTATACCGAAATGGTTCAAAAACAGTTTCTAGCTTCTTGGGTTGGCATCCCAAGTATACCGAAATGGTTCAAAAACAGTTTCTAGCTTCTTGGGTTGGCATTCCAAGTATACCGAAATGGTTCAAAAACAGTTTCTAGCTTCTTGAGTTGGCATTCCAAGTATACCGAAATGGTTCAAAAACAGTTTCTAGCTTCTTGGGTTGCCATCCCAAGTATACCGAAATGGTTCAAAAACAGTTTCTAGCTTCTTGGGTTGGTATCCCAAGTATACCGAAATGGTTCAAAAACAGTTTCTAGCTTCTTGGGTTGGCATCCCAAGTATACCGAAATGGTTCAAAAACAGTTTCTAGCTTCTTGGGTTGGCATTCCAAGTATACCGAAATGGTTCGAAAACAGTTTCTAGCTTCTTGGGTTGGCATTCCAAGTATACCGAAATGGTTCAAAAACAGTTTCTAGCTTCTTGAGTTGGCATTCCAAGTATACCGAAATGGTTCAAAAACAGTTTCTAGCTTCTTGGGTTGGCATTCCAAGTATACCGAAATGGTTCGAAAACAGTTTCTAGCTTCTTGGGTTGGCATTCCAAGTATACCGAAATGGTTCAAAAACAGTTTCTAGCTTCTTGAGTTGGCATTCCAAGTATACCGAAATGGTTCAAAAACAGTTTCTAGCTTCTTGGGTTGCCATCCCAAGTATACCGAAATGGTTCAAAAACAGTTTCTAGCTTCTTGGGTTGGCATCCCAAGTATACCGAAATGGTTCAAAAACAGTTTCTAGCTTCTTGAGTTGGCATTCCAAGTATACCGAAATGGTTCAAAAACAGTTTCTAGCTTCTTGGGTTGGCATCCCAAGTATACCGAAATGGTTCAAAAACAGTTTCTAGCTTCTTGGGTTGGCATTCCAAGTATACCGAAATGGTTCAAAAACAGTTTCTAGCTTCTTGGGTTGGCATTCCAAGTATACCGAAATGGTTCAAAAACAGTTTCTAGCTTCTTGGGTTGGCATCCCAAGTATACCGAAATGGTTCAAAAACAGTTTCTAGCTTCTTGGGTTGGCATTCCAAGTATACCGAAATGGTTCAAAAACAGTTTCTAGCTTCTTGGGTTGGCATTCCAAGTATACCGAAATGGTTCAAAAACCGTTTCTAGCTTCTTGGGTTGGCATCCCAAGTATACCGAAATGGTTCAAAAACCATTTCTAGCTTCTTGGGTTGGCATCCCAAGTATACCGAAATGGTTCAAAAACAGTTTCTAGCTTCTTGGGTTGGCATCCCAAGTATACCGAAATGGTTCAAAAACAGTTTCTAGCTTCTTGGGTTGGCATCCCAAGTATACCGAAATGGTTCAAAAACAGTTTCTAGCTTCTTGGGTTGGCATCCCAAGTATACCGAAATGGTTCAAAAACAGTTTCCAGCTTCTTGGGTTGGCATCCCAAGTATACCGAAATGGTTCAAAAACAGTTTCTAGCTTCTTGGGTTGGCATCCCAAGTATACCGAAATGGTTCAAAAACAGTTTCTAGCTTCTTGGGTTGGCATCCCAAGTATACCGAAATGGTTCAAAAACAGTTTCTAGCTTCTTGGGTTGGCATCCCAAGTGTACCGAAATGGTTCAAAAACAGTTTCTAGCTTCTTGGGTTGGCATTCCAAGTATACCGAAATGGTTCAAAAACAGTTTCTAGCTTCTTGGGTTGGCATTCCAAGTATACCGAAATGGTTCGAAAACAGTTTCTAGCTTCTTGGGTTGGCATTCCAAGTATACCGAAATGGTTCAAAAACAGTTTCTAGCTTCTTGAGTTGGCATTCCAAGTATACCGAAATGGTTCAAAAACAGTTTCTAGCTTCTTGGGTTGGCATCCCGAGTATACCGAAATGGTTCAAAAACAGTTTCTAGCTTCTTGGGTTGGCATCCCGAGTATACCGAAATGGTTCAAAAACAGTTTCTAGCTTCTTGGGTTGGCATCCCAAGTATACCGAAATGGTTCAAAAACAGTTTCTAGCTTCTTGGGTTGGCATTCAAGGTATACCGAAATGGTTCAAAAACAGTTTCTAGCTTCTTGGGTTGGCATCCCAAGTATACCGAAATGGTTCAAAAACAGTTTCTAGCTTCTTGGGTTGGCATCCCAAGTATACCGAAATGGTTCAAAAACAGTTTCTAGCTTCTTGGGTTGGCATCCCAAGTATACCGAAATGGTTCAAAAACAGTTTCTAGCTTCTTGGGTTGGCATCCCGAGTATACCGAAATGGTTCAAAAACAGTTTCTAGCTTCTTGGGTTGGCATCCCAAGTATACCGAAATGGTTCAAAAACAGTTTCTAGCTTCTTGGGTTGGCATCCCGAGTATACCGAAATGGTTCAAAAACAGTTTCTAGCTTCTTAGGTTGGCATCCCAAGTATACCGAAATGGTTCAAAAACAGTTTCTAGCTTCTTGGGTTGGCATTCAAGGTATACCGAAATGGTTCAAAAACAGTTTCTAGCTTCTTGGGTTGGCATCCCGAGTATACCGAAATGGTTCAAAAACAGTTTCTAGCTTCTTGGGTTGGCATCCCGAGTATACCGAAATGGTTCGAAAACAGTTTCTAGCTTCTTGGGTTGGCATCCCAAGTATACCGAAATGGTTCAAAAACAGTTTCTAGCTTCTTGGGTTGGCATCCCGAGTATACCGAAATGGTTCAAAAACAGTTTCTAGCTTCTTGGGTTGGCATCCCAAGTATACCGAAATGGTTCAAAAACAGTTTCTAGCTTCTTGGGTTGGCATCCCAAGTATACCGAAATGGTTCAAAAACAGTTTCTAGCTTCTTAGGTTGGCATCCCAAGTATACCGAAATGGTTCGAAAACAGTTTCTAGCTTCTTGGGTTGGCATCCCAAGTATACCGAAATGGTTCAAAAACAGTTTCTAGCTTCTTGGGTTGGCATCCCAAGTATACCGAAATGGTTCGAAAACAGTTTCTAGCTTCTTGGGTTGGCATCCCAAGTATACCGAAATGGTTCAAAAACAGTTTCTAGCTTCTTGGGTTGGCATTCAAGGTATACCGAAATGGTTCAAAAACAGTTTCTAGCTTCTTGGGTTGGCATCCCAAGTATACCGAAATGGTTCGAAAACAGTTTCTAGCTTCTTGGGTTGGCATCCCAAGTATACCGAAATGGTTCAAAAACAGTTTCTAGCTTCTTAGGTTGGCATCCCAAGTATACCGAAATGGTTCAAAAACAGTTTCTAGCTTCTTGAGTTGGCATTCCAAGTATACCGAAATGGTTCAAAAACCGTTTCTAGCATCTAGGGTTGGGAATCCAAGTATGCCGAAATGGTTCAAAAACAGTTTCTAGCTTCTTGGGTTGGCATTCCAAGTATACCGAAATGGTTCAAAAACAGTTTCTAGCTTCTTGGGTTGTCATCCCAAGTATGCCGAAATGGTTCAAAAACCGTTTCTAGCATCTAGGGTTGGCATTCCAAGTATACCGAAATGGTTCAAAAACAGTTTCTAGCTTCTTGGGTTGGCATCCCAAGTATACCGAAATGGTTCAAAAACAGTTTCTAGCTTCTTGGGTTGGCATCCCAAGTATACCGAAATGGTTCAAAAACAGTTTCTAGCTTCTTAGGTTGGCATCCCAAGTATACCGAAATGGTTCGAAAACAGTTTCTAGCTTCTTGGGTTGGCATCCCAAGTATACCGAAATGGTTCAAAAACAGTTTCTAGCTTCTTGGGTTGGCATCCCAAGTATACCGAAATGGTTCAAAAACAGTTTCTAGCTTCTTGGGTTGGCATCCCAAGTATACCGAAATGGTTCAAAAACAGTTTCTAGCTTCTTGGGTTGGCATTCAAGGTATACCGAAATGGTTCAAAAACAGTTTCTAGCTTCTTGGGTTGGCATCCCAAGTATACCGAAATGGTTCGAAAACAGTTTCTAGCTTCTTGGGTTGGCATCCCAAGTATACCGAAATGGTTCAAAAACAGTTTCTAGCTTCTTGGGTTGGCATCCCAAGTATACCGAAATGGTTCAAAAACAGTTTCTAGCTTCTTGAGTTGGCATTCCAAGTATACCGAAATGGTTCAAAAACCGTTTCTAGCATCTAGGGTTGGGAATCCAAGTATGCCGAAATGGTTCAAAAACAGTTTCTAGCTTCTTAGGTTGGCATCCCAAGTATACCGAAATGGTTCAAAAACAGTTTCTAGCTTCTTGAGTTGGCATTCCAAGTATACCGAAATGGTTCAAAAACCGTTTCTAGCATCTAGGGTTGGGAATCCAAGTATGCCGAAATGGTTCAAAAACAGTTTCTAGCTTCTTGGGTTGGCATTCCAAGTATACCGAAATGGTTCAAAAACAGTTTCTAGCTTCTTGGGTTGGCATTCCAAGTATACCGAAATGGTTCAAAAACCGTTTCTAGCATCTAGGGTTGGCATTCCAAGTATACCGAAATGGTTCAAAAACAGTTTCTAGCTTCTTGGGTTGGCATCCCAAGTATACCGAAATGGTTCAAAAACAGTTTCTAGCTTCTTGGGTTGGCATCCCGAGTATACCGAAATGGTTCAAAAACAGTTTCTAGCTTCTTAGGTTGGCATCCCAAGTATACCGAAATGGTTCAAAAACAGTTTCTAGCTTCTTGGGTTGGCATCCCAAGTATACCGAAATGGTTCAAAAACAGTTTCTAGCTTCTTGGGTTGGCATTCAAGGTATACCGAAATGGTTCAAAAACAGTTTCTAGCTTCTTGGGTTGGCATCCCAAGTATACCGAAATGGTTCAAAAACAGTTTCTAGCTTCTTGGGTTGGCATCCCAAGTATACCGAAATGGTTCAAAAACAGTTTCTAGCTTCTTAGGTTGGCATCCCAAGTATACCGAAATGGTTCAAAAACAGTTTCTAGCTTCTTGGGTTGGCATCCCAAGTATACCGAAATGGTTCGAAAACAGTTTCTAGCTTCTTGGGTTGGCATCCCAAGTATACCGAAATGGTTCAAAAACAGTTTCTAGCTTCTTAGGTTGGCATCCCAAGTATACCGAAATGGTTCAAAAACAGTTTCTAGCTTCTTGGGTTGGCATTCCAAGTATACCGAAATGGTTCAAAAACCGTTTCTAGCATCTAGGGTTGGGAATCCAAGTATGCCGAAATGGTTCAAAAACAGTTTCTAGCTTCTTGGGTTGGCATTCCAAGTATACCGAAATGGTTCAAAAACAGTTTCTAGCTTCTTGGGTTGGCATTCCAAGTATACCGAAATGGTTCAAAAACCGTTTCTAGCATCTAGGGTTGGCATTCCAAGTATACCGAAATGGTTCAAAAACAGTTTCTAGCTTCTTGGGTTGGCATCCCAAGTATACCGAAATGGTTCAAAAACAGTTTCTAGCTTCTTGGGTTGGCATCCCAAGTATACCGAAATGGTTCAAAAACAGTTTCTAGCTTCTTAGGTTGGCATCCCAAGTATACCGAAATGGTTCAAAAACAGTTTCTAGCTTCTTGGGTTGGCATCCCAAGTATACCGAAATGGTTCAAAAACAGTTTCTAGCTTCTTGGGTTGGCATCCCAAGTATACCGAAATGGTTCGAAAACAGTTTCTAGCTTCTTGGGTTGGCATCCCAAGTATACCGAAATGGTTCAAAAACAGTTTCTAGCTTCTTGGGTTGGCATTCAAGGTATACCGAAATGGTTCAAAAACAGTTTCTAGCTTCTTGGGTTGGCATCCCAAGTATACCGAAATGGTTCGAAAACAGTTTCTAGCTTCTTGGGTTGGCATCCCAAGTATACCGAAATGGTTCAAAAACAGTTTCTAGCTTCTTAGGTTGGCATCCCAAGTATACCGAAATGGTTCAAAAACAGTTTCTAGCTTCTTGAGTTGGCATTCCAAGTATACCGAAATGGTTCAAAAACCGTTTCTAGCATCTAGGGTTGGGAATCCAAGTATGCCGAAATGGTTCAAAAACAGTTTCTAGCTTCTTAGGTTGGCATCCCAAGTATACCGAAATGGTTCAAAAACAGTTTCTAGCTTCTTGAGTTGGCATTCCAAGTATACCGAAATGGTTCAAAAACCGTTTCTAGCATCTAGGGTTGGGAATCCAAGTATGCCGAAATGGTTCAAAAACAGTTTCTAGCATCTAGGATTGGCATCCCAAGTGTACCGAAATGGTTCAAAAACAGTTTCTAGCATCTAGGGTTGTCATCCCAAGTGTACCGAAATGGTTCAAAAACAGTTTCTAGCATCTAGGGTTGTCATCCCAAGTGTGCCGAAATGGTTCAAAAACAGTTTCTAGCATCTAGGGTTGTCATCCCAAGTGTACCGAAATGGTTCAAAAACAGTTTCTAGCATCTAGGATTGGCATCCCAAGTGTACCGAAATGGTTCAAAAACAGTTTCTAGCATCTAGGGTTGTCATCCCAAGTGTACCGAAATGGTTCAAAAACAGTTTCTAGCATCTAGGGTTGTCATCCCAAGTGTGCCGAAATGGTTCAAAAACAGTTTCTAGCATCTAGGGTTGTCATCCCAAGTGTACCGAAATGGTTCAAAAACAGTTTCTAGCATCTAGGGTTGTCATCCCAAGTGTACCGAAATGGTTCAAAAACAGTTTCTAGCATCTAGCATTGGCATCCCAAGTGTACCGAAATGGTTCAAAAACAGTTTCTAGCATCTAGGGTTGTCATCCCAAGTGTGCCGAAATGGTTCAAAAACAGTTTCTAGCATCTAGGGTTGTCATCCCAAGTGTACCGAAATGGTTCAAGAACAGTTTCTAGCATCTAGGGTTGTCATCCCAAGTGTACCGAAATGGTTCAAAAACAGTTTCTAGCATCTAGGGTTGTCATCCCAAGTGTGCCGAAATGGTTCAAAAACAGTTTCTAGCATCTAGGGTTGTCATCCCAAGTGTACCGAAATGGTTCAAAAACAGTTTCTAGCATCTAGGATTGGCATCCCAAGTGTACCGAAATGGTTCAAAAACAGTTTCTAGCATCTAGGGTTGTCATCCCAAGTGTACCGAAATGGTTCAAAAACAGTTTCTAGCATCTAGGGTTGTCATCCCAAGTGTGCCGAAATGGTTCAAAAACAGTTTCTAGCATCTAGGGTTGTCATCCCAAGTGTACCGAAATGGTTCAAAAATAGTTTCTAGCATCTAGGATTGGCATCCCAAGTGTACCGAAATGGTTCAAAAACAGTTTCTAGCATCTAGGGTTGTCATCCCAAGTGTACCGAAATGGTTCAAGAACAGTTTCTAGCATCTAGGATTGGCATCCCAAGTGTACCGAAATGGTTCAAAAACAGTTTCTAGCATCTAGGATTGGAATCTCAAGTGTACCGAAATGGTTCAAAAACAGTTTCTAGCATCTAGGGTTGTCATCCCAAGTGTGCCGAAATGGTTCAAAAACAGTTTCTAGCATCTAGGGTTGTCATCCCAAGTGTACCGAAATGGTTCAAAAACAGTTTCTAGCATCTAGGGTTGTCATCCCAAGTGTACCGAAATGGTTCAAAAACAGTTTCTAGCATCTAGCATTGGCATCCCAAGTGTACCGAAATGGTTCAAAAACAGTTTCTAGCATCTAGGGTTGTCATCCCAAGTGTGCCGAAATGGTTCAAAAACAGTTTCTAACATCTAGGGTTGTCATCCCAAGTGTACCGAAATGGTTCAAAAACAGTTTCTAGCATCTAGGGTTGTCATCCCAAGTGTGCCGAAATGGTTCAAAAACAGTTTCTAGCATCTAGGGTTGTCATCCCAAGTGTACCGAAATGGTTCAAAAACAGTTTCTAGCATCTAGGATTGGCATCCCAAGTGTACCGAAATGGTTCAAAAACAGTTTCTAGCATCTAGGATTGGAATCCCAAGTGTACCGAAATGGTTCAAAAACAGTTTCTAGCATCTAGGATTGGCATCCCAAGTGTACCGAAATGGTTCAAAAACAGTTTCTAGCATCTAGGATTGGCATCCCAAGTGTACCGAAATGGTTCAAAAACAGTTTCTAGCATCTAGGGTTGTCATCCCAAGTGTGCCGAAATGGTTCAAAAACAGTTTCTAACATCTAGGGTTGTCATCCCAAGTGTACCGAAATGGTTCAAAAACAGTTTCTAGCATCTAGGATTGGCATCCCAAGTGTGCCGAAATGGTTCAAAAACAGTTTCTAGCATCTAGGGTTGTCATCCCAAGTGTACCGAAATGGTTCAAAAACAGTTTCTAGCATCTAGGATTGGCATCCCAAGTGTACCGAAATGGTTCAAAAACAGTTTCTAGCATCTAGGGTTGTCATCCCAAGTGTACCGAAATGGTTCAAAAACAGTTTCTAGCATCTAGGATTGGCATCCCAAGTGTACCGAAATGGTTCAAAAACAGTTTCTAGCATCTAGGATTGGAATCTCAAGTGTACCGAAATGGTTCAAAAACAGTTTCTAGCATCTAGGGTTGTCATCCCAAGTGTGCCGAAATGGTTCAAAAACAGTTTCTAGCATCTAGGGTTGTCATCCCAAGTGTACCGAAATGGTTCAAAAACAGTTTCTAGCATCTAGGATTGGCATCCCAAGTGTACCGAAATGGTTCAAAAACAGTTTCTAGCATCTAGGGTTGTCATCCCAAGTGTACCGAAATGGTTCAAAAACAGTTTCTAGCATCTAGGGTTGTCATCCCAAGTGTACCGAAATGGTTCAAAAACAGTCTCTAGCATCTAGGATTGGAATCCCTAGTGTACCGAAATGGTTCAAAAACAGTTTCTAGCATCTAGGGTTGTCATCCCAAGTGTGCCGAAATGGTTCAAAAACAATTTCTAGCATCTAGGGTTGTCATCCCAAGTGTACCGAAATGGTTCAAAAACAGTTTCTAGCATCTAGGATTGGAATCCCAAGTGAACCGAAATGGTTCGAAAACAGTTTCTAGCATCTAGGATTGGCATCCCAAGTGTACCGAAATGGTTCAAAAACAGTTTCTAGCATCTAGGGTTGTCATCCCAAGTGTACCGAAATGGTTCAAAAACAGTTTCTAGCATCTAGGATTGGAATCCCTAGTGTACCGAAATGGTTCAAAAACAGTTTCTAGCATCTAGGGTTGTCATCCCAAGTGTGCCGAAATGGTTCAAAAACAGTTTCTAGCATCTAGGGTTGTCATCCCAAGTGTACCGGAATGGTTCAAAAACAGTTTCTAGCATCTAGGATTGGAAACCCAAGTGTACCGAAATGGTTCAAAAACAGTTTCTAGCATCTAGGGTTGTCATCCCAAGTGTGCCGAAATGGTTCAAAAACAGTTTCTAGCATCTAGGGTTGTCATCCCAAGTGTGCCGAAATGGTTCAAAAACAGTTTCTAGCATCTAGGGTTGTCATCCCAAGTGTACCGAAATGGTTCAAAAACAGTTTCTAGCATCTAGGATTGGAATCCCTAGTGTACCGAAATGGTTCAAAAACAGTTTCTAGCATCTAGGGTTGTCATCCCAAGTGTGCCGAAATGGTTCAAAAACAGTTTCTAGCATCTAGGATTGTCATCCCAAGTGTACCGAAATGGTTCAAAAACAGTTTCTAGCATCTAGGATTGGCATCCCAAGTGTACCGAAATGGTTCAAAAACAGTTTCTAGCATCTAGGATTGGAATCTCAAGTGTACCGAAATGGTTCAAAAACAGTTTCTAGCATCTAGGGTTGTCATCCCAAGTGTGCCGAAATGGTTCAAAAACAGTTTCTAGCATCTAGGGTTGTCATCCCAAGTGTGCCGAAATGGTTCAAAAACAGTTTCTAGCATCTAGGATTGGAATCCCAAGTGTACCGAAATGGTTCAAAAACAGTTTCTAGCATCTAGGGTTGTCATCCCAAGTGTACCGAAATGGTTCAAAAACAGTTTCTAGCATCTAGGGTTGTCATCCCAAGTGTGCCGAAATGGTTCAAAAACAGTTTCTAGCATCTAGGGTTGTCATCCCAAGTGTACCGAAATGGTTCAAAAACAGTCTCTAGCATCTAGGATTGGAATCCCTAGTGTACCGAAATGGTTCAAAAACAGTTTCTAGCATCTAGGGTTGTCATCCCAAGTGTGCCGAAATGGTTCAAAAACAATTTCTAGCATCTAGGGTTGTCATCCCAAGTGTACCGAAATGGTTCAAAAACAGTTTCTAGCATCTAGGATTGGAATCCCAAGTGAACCGAAATGGTTCGAAAACAGTTTCTAGCATCTAGGATTGGCATCCCAAGTGTACCGAAATGGTTCAAAAACAGTTTCTAGCATCTAGGGTTGTCATCCCAAGTGTACCGAAATGGTTCAAAAACAGTTTCTAGCATCTAGGATTGGAATCCCTAGTGTACCGAAATGGTTCAAAAACAGTTTCTAGCATCTAGGGTTGTCATCCCAAGTGTGCCGAAATGGTTCAAAAACAGTTTCTAGCATCTAGGGTTGGTATCCCAAGTATACCGAAATGGTTCAAAAACAGTTTCTAGCATCTAGGATTGGAAACCCAAGTGTACCGAAATGGTTCAAAAACAGTTTCTAGCATCTAGGGTTGTCATCCCAAGTGTGCCGAAATGGTTCAAAAACAGTTTCTAGCATCTAGGGTTGTCATCCCAAGTGTGCCGAAATGGTTCAAAAACAGTTTCTAGCATCTAGGGTTGTCATCCCAAGTGTACCGAAATGGTTCAAAAACAGTTTCTAGCATCTAGGATTGGAATCCCTAGTGTACCGAAATGGTTCAAAAACAGTTTCTAGCATCTAGGGTTGTCATCCCAAGTGTGCCGAAATGGTTCAAAAACAGTTTCTAGCATCTAGGATTGTCATCCCAAGTGTACCGAAATGGTTCAAAAACAGTTTCTAGCATCTAGGATTGGCATCCCAAGTGTACCGAAATGGTTCAAAAACAGTTTCTAGCATCTAGGATTGGAATCTCAAGTGTACCGAAATGGTTCAAAAACAGTTTCTAGCATCTAGGGTTGTCATCCCAAGTGTGCCGAAATGGTTCAAAAACAGTTTCTAGCATCTAGGGTTGTCATCCCAAGTGTGCCGAAATGGTTCAAAAACAGTTTCTAGCATCTAGGGTTGTCATCCCAAGTGTACCGAAATGGTTCAAAAACAGTTTCTAGCATCTAGGGTTGTCATCCCAAGTGTGCCGAAATGGTTCAAAAACAGTTTCTAGCATCTAGGGTTGTCATCCCAAGTGTACCGAAATGGTTCAAAAACAGTTTCTAGCATCTAGGATTGGAAACCCAAGTGTACCGAAATGGTTCAAAAACAGTTTCTAGCATCTAGGGTTGTCATCCCAAGTGTGCCGAAATGGTTCAAAAACAGTTTCTAGCATCTAGGGTTGTCATCCCAAGTGTGCCGAAATGGTTCAAAAACAGTTTCTAGCATCTAGGATTGGAATCCCTAGTGTACCGAAATGGTTCAAAAACAGTTTCTAGCATCTAGGGTTGTCATCCCAAGTGTGCCGAAATGGTTCAAAAACAGTTTCTAGCATCTAGGGTTGTCATCCCAAGTGTGCCGAAATGGTTCAAAAACAGTTTCTAGCATCTAGGGTTGTCATCCCAAGTGTACCGAAATGGTTCAAAAACAGTTTCTAGCATCTAGGATTGGAAACCCAAGTGTACCGAAATGGTTCAAAAACAGTTTCTAGCATCTAGGGTTGTCATCCCAAGTGTGCCGAAATGGTTCAAAAACAGTTTCTAGCATCTAGGGTTGTCATCCCAAGTGTGCCGAAATGGTTCAAAAACAGTTTCTAGCATCTAGGATTGGAATCCCTAGTGTACCGAAATGGTTCAAAAACAGTTTCTAGCATCTAGGGTTGTCATCCCAAGTGTGCCGAAATGGTTCAAAAACAGTTTCTAGCATCTAGGATTGGAATCCCAAGTGTACCGAAATGGTTCAAAAACAGTTTCTAGCATCTAGGGTTGTCATCCCAAGTGTGCCGAAATGGTTCAAAAACAGTTTCTAGCATCTAGGGTTGTCATCCAAAGTGTGCCGAAATGGTTCAAAAACAGTTTCTAGCATCTAGGGTTGTCATCCCAAGTGTGCCGAAATGGTTCAAAAACAGTTTCTAGCATCTAGGATTGGAATCCCAAGTGTACCGAAATGGTTCAAAAACAGTTTCTAGCATCTAGGATTGGAATCCCTAGTGTACCGAAATGGTTCAAAAACAGTTTCTAGCATCTAGGGTTGTCATCCAAAGTGTGCCGAAATGGTTCAAAAACAGTTTCTAGCATCTAGGGTTGTCATCCCAAGTGTGCCGAAATGGTTCAAAAACAGTTTCTAGCATCTAGGGTTGTCATCCCAAGTGTGCCGAAATGGTTCAAAAACAGTTTCTAGCATCTAGGGTTGTCATCCCAAGTGTACCGAAATGGTTCAAAAACAGTTTCTAGCATCTAGGATTGGAAACCCAAGTGTACCGAAATGGTTCAAAAACAGTTTCTAGCATCTAGGGTTGTCATCCCAAGTGTACCGAAATGGTTCAAAAACAGTTTCTAGCATCTAGGGTTGTCATCCAAAGTGTGCCGAAATGGTTCAAAAACAGTTTCTAGCATCTAGGGTTGTCATCCCAAGTGTACCGAAATGGTTCAAAAACAGTTTCTAGCATCTAGGGTTGTCATCCCAAGTGTGCCGAAATGGTTCAAAAACAGTTTCTAGCATCTAGGGTTGTCATCCCAAGTGTACCGAAATGGTTCAAAAACAGTTTCTAGCATCTAGGATTGGAAACCCAAGTGTACCGAAATGGTTCAAAAACAGTTTCTAGCATCTAGGGTTGTCATCCCAAGTGTGCCGAAATGGTTCAAAAACAGTTTCTAGCATCTAGGGTTGTCATCCCAAGTGTGCCGAAATGGTTCAAAAACAGTTTCTAGCATCTAGGGTTGTCATCCCAAGTGTGCCGAAATGGTTCAAAAACAGTTTCTAGCATCTAGGGTTGTCATCCCAAGTGTACCGAAATGGTTCAAAAACAGTTTCTAGCATCTAGGATTGGAAACCCAAGTGTACCGAAATGGTTCAAAAACAGTTTCTAGCATCTAGGGTTGTCATCCCAAGTGTACCGAAATGGTTCAAAAACAGTTTCTAGCATCTAGGGTTGTCATCCAAAGTGTGCCGAAATGGTTCAAAAACAGTTTCTAGCATCTAGGGTTGTCATCCCAAGTGTACCGAAATGGTTCAAAAACAGTTTCTAGCATCTAGGGTTGTCATCCCAAGTGTGCCGAAATGGTTCAAAAACAGTTTCTAGCATCTAGGGTTGTCATCCCAAGTGTACCGAAATGGTTCAAAAACAGTTTCTAGCATCTAGGATTGGAAACCCAAGTGTACCGAAATGGTTCAAAAACAGTTTCTAGCATCTAGGGTTGTCATCCCAAGTGTACCGAAATGGTTCAAAAACAGTTTCTAGCATCTAGGGTTGTCATCCAAAGTGTGCCGAAATGGTTCAAAAACAGTTTCTAGCATCTAGGGTTGTCATCCCAAGTGTACCGAAATGGTTCAAAAACAGTTTCTAGCATCTAGGGTTGTCATCCCAAGTGTGCCGAAATGGTTCAAAAACAGTTTCTAGCATCTAGGATTGGAATCCCAAGTGTACCGAAATGGTTCAAAAACAGTTTCTAGCATCTAGGATTGGAATCCCTAGTGTACCGAAATGGTTCAAAAACAGTTTCTAGCATCTAGGGTTGTCATCCAAAGTGTGCCGAAATGGTTCAAAAACAGTTTCTAGCATCTAGGGTTGTCATCCCAAGTGTGCCGAAATGGTTCAAAAACAGTTTCTAGCATCTAGGGTTGTCATCCCAAGTGTGCCGAAATGGTTCAAAAACAGTTTCTAGCATCTAGGGTTGTCATCCCAAGTGTACCGAAATGGTTCAAAAACAGTTTCTAGCATCTAGGATTGGAAACCCAAGTGTACCGAAATGGTTCAAAAACAGTTTCTAGCATCTAGGGTTGTCATCCCAAGTGTACCGAAATGGTTCAAAAACAGTTTCTAGCATCTAGGGTTGTCATCCAAAGTGTGCCGAAATGGTTCAAAAACAGTTTCTAGCATCTAGGGTTGTCATCCCAAGTGTACCGAAATGGTTCAAAAACAGTTTCTAGCATCTAGGGTTGTCATCCCAAGTGTGCCGAAATGGTTCAAAAACAGTTTCTAGCATCTAGGGTTGTCATCCCAAGTGTACCGAAATGGTTCAAAATCAGTTTCTAGCATCTAGGATTGGAAACCCAAGTGTACCGAAATGGTTCAAAAACAGTTTCTAGCATCTAGGGTTGTCATCCCAAGTGTGCCGAAATGGTTCAAAAACAGTTTCTAGCATCTAGGGTTGTCATCCCAAGTGTGCCGAAATGGTTCAAAAACAGTTTCTAGCATCTAGGATTGTCATCCCAAGTGTACCGAAATGGTTCAAAAACAGTTTCTAGCATCTAGGGTTGTCATCCAAAGTGTGCCGAAATGGTTCAAAAACAGTTTCTAGCATCTAGGGTTGTCATCCCAAGTGTGCCGAAATGGTTCAAAAACAGTTTCTAGCATCTAGGGTTGTCATCCCAAGTGTGCCGAAATGGTTCAAAAACAGTTTCTAGCATCTAGGGTTGTCATCCCAAGTGTACCGAAATGGTTCAAAAACAGTTTCTAGCATCTAGGATTGGAAACCCAAGTGTACCGAAATGGTTCAAAAACAGTTTCTAGCATCTAGGGTTGTCATCCAAAGTGTGCCGAAATGGTTCAAAAACAGTTTCTAGCATCTAGGGTTGTCATCCCAAGTGTGCCGAAATGGTTCAAAAACAGTTTCTAGCATCTAGGATTGGAATCCCAAGTGTACCGAAATGGTTCAAAAACAGTTTCTAGCATCTAGGGTTGTCATCCCAAGTGTACCGAAATGGTTCAAAAACAGTTTCTAGCATCTAGGATTGGAATCCCTAGTGTACCGAAATGGTTCAAAAACAGTTTCTAGCATCTAGGGTTGTCATCCCAAGTGTGCCGAAATGGTTCAAAAACAGTTTCTAGCATCTAGGATTGTCATCCCAAGTGTACCGAAATGGTTCAAAAACAGTTTCTAGCATCTAGGATTGGCATCCCAAGTGTACCGAAATGGTTCAAAAACAGTTTCTAGCATCTAGGATTGGAATCTCAAGTGTACCGAAATGGTTCAAAAACAGTTTCTAGCATCTAGGATTGGAAACCCAAGTGTACCGAAATGGTTCAAAAACAGTTTCTAGCATCTAGGGTTGTCATCCCAAGTGTACCGAAATGGTTCAAAAACAGTTTCTAGCATCTAGGATTGGCATCCCAAGTGTACCGAAATGGTTCAAAAACAGTTTCTAGCATCTAGGATTGGAATCCCAAGTGTACCGAAATGGTTCAAAAACAGTTTCTAGCATCTAGGGTTGTCATCCCAAGTGTACCGAAATGGTTCAAAAACAGTTTCTAGCATCTAGGATTGGAAACCCAAGTGTACCGAAATGGTTCAAAAACAGTTTCTAGCATCTAGGGTTGTCATCCCAAGTGTGCCGAAATGGTTCAAAAACAGTTTCTAGCATCTAGAGTTGTCATCCAAAGTGTGCCGAAATGGTTCAAAAACAGTTTCTAGCATCTAGGGTTGTCATCCCAAGTGTGCCGAAATGGTTCAAAAACAGTTTCTAGCATCTAGGGTTGTCATCCCAAGTGTGCCGAAATGGTTCAAAAACAGTTTCTAGCATCTAGGGTTGTCATCCAAAGTGTGCCGAAATGGTTCAAAAACAGTTTCTAGCATCTAGGGTTGTCATCCCAAGTGTACCGAAATGGTTCAAAAACAGTTTCTAGCATCTAGGATTGGAAACCCAAGTGTACCGAAATGGTTCAAAAACAGTTTCTAGCATCTAGGGTTGTCATCCAAAGTGTGCCGAAATGGTTCAAAAACAGTTTCTAGCATCTAGGGTTGTCATCCCAAGTGTGCCGAAATGGTTCAAAAACAGTTTCTAGCATCTAGGATTGGAATCCCAAGTGTACCGAAATGGTTCAAAAACAGTTTCTAGCATCTAGGGTTGTCATCCCAAGTGTACCGAAATGGTTCAAAAACAGTTTCTAGCATCTAGGATTGGAATCCCTAGTGTACCGAAATGGTTCAAAAACAGTTTCTAGCATCTAGGGTTGTCATCCCAAGTGTGCCGAAATGGTTCAAAAACAGTTTCTAGCATCTAGGATTGTCATCCCAAGTGTACCGAAATGGTTCAAAAACAGTTTCTAGCATCTAGGATTGGCATCCCAAGTGTACCGAAATGGTTCAAAAACAGTTTCTAGCATCTAGGGTTGTCATCCCAAGTGTACCGAAATGGTTCAAAAACAGTTTCTAGCATCTAGGATTGGAAACCCAAGTGTACCGAAATGGTTCAAAAACAGTTTCTAGCATCTAGGGTTGTCATCCAAAGTGTGCCGAAATGGTTCAAAAACAGTTTCTAGCATCTAGGGTTGTCATCCCAAGTGTGCCGAAATGGTTCAAAAACAGTTTCTAGCATCTAGGATTGGAATCCCAAGTGTACCGAAATGGTTCAAAAACAGTTTCTAGCATCTAGGGTTGTCATCCCAAGTGTACCGAAATGGTTCAAAAACAGTTTCTAGCATCTAGGATTGGAATCCCAAGTGTACCGAAATGGTTCAAAAACAGTTTCTAGCATCTAGGGTTGTCATCCCAAGTGTGCCGAAATGGTTCAAAAACAGTTTCTAGCATCTAGGACTGGAATCCCAAGTGTACCGAAATGGTTCAAAAACAGTTTCTAGCATCTAGGGTTGTCATCCCAAGTGTGCCGAAATGGTTCAAAAACAGTTTCTAGCATCTAGGATTGGCATCCCAAGTGTACCGAAATGGTTCAAAAACAGTTTCTAGCATCTAGGATTGGAATCCCAAGTGTACCGAAATGGTTCAAAAACAGTTTCTAGCTTCTTGGGTTGGCATCCCAAGTATACCGAAATGGTTCAAAAACAGTTTCTAGCATCTAGGATTGGAAACCCAAGTGTACCGAAATGGTTCAAAAACAGTTTCTAGCATCTAGGGTTGTCATCCCAAGTGTGCCGAAATGGTTCAAAAACAGTTTCTAGCATCTAGAGTTGTCATCCAAAGTGTGCCGAAATGGTTCAAAAACAGTTTCTAGCATCTAGGGTTGTCATCCCAAGTGTGCCGAAATGGTTCAAAAACAGTTTCTAGCATCTAGGGTTGTCATCCCAAGTGTGCCGAAATGGTTCAAAAACAGTTTCTAGCATCTAGGGTTGTCATCCAAAGTGTGCCGAAATGGTTCAAAAACAGTTTCTAGCATCTAGGGTTGTCATCCCAAGTGTACCGAAATGGTTCAAAAACAGTTTCTAGCATCTAGGATTGGAATCCCTAGTGTACCGAAATGGTTCAAAAACAGTTTCTAGCATCTAGGGTTGTCATCCAAAGTGTGCCGAAATGGTTCAAAAACAGTTTCTAGCATCTAGGGTTGTCATCCCAAGTGTGCCGAAATGGTTCAAAAACAGTTTCTAGCATCTAGGATTGGAATCCCAAGTGTACCGAAATGGTTCAAAAACAGTTTCTAGCATCTAGGGTTGTCATCCCAAGTGTACCGAAATGGTTCAAAAACAGTTTCTAGCATCTAGGATTGGAATCCCTAGTGTACCGAAATGGTTCAAAAACAGTTTCTAGCATCTAGGGTTGTCATCCCAAGTGTGCCGAAATGGTTCAAAAACAGTTTCTAGCATCTAGGATTGTCATCCCAAGTGTACCGAAATGGTTCAAAAACAGTTTCTAGCATCTAGGATTGGCATCCCAAGTGTACCGAAATGGTTCAAAAACAGTTTCTAGCATCTAGGGTTGTCATCCCAAGTGTACCGAAATGGTTCAAAAACAGTTTCTAGCATCTAGGATTGGAAACCCAAGTGTACCGAAATGGTTCAAAAACAGTTTCTAGCATCTAGGGTTGTCATCCAAAGT
Source organism: Anopheles coustani (assembly GCF_943734705.1). Classification (NCBI taxonomy): domain Eukaryota; kingdom Metazoa; phylum Arthropoda; class Insecta; order Diptera; family Culicidae; genus Anopheles; species Anopheles coustani. Next base: position 457,761 of record NW_026525394.1, on the reverse strand, counting down.
GTGCCGAAATGGTTCAAAAACAGTTTCTAGCATCTAGGGTTGTCATCCCAAGTGTGCCGAAATGGTTCAAAAACAGTTTCTAGCATCTAGGATTGGAATCCCAAGTGTACCGAAATGGTTCAAAAACAGTTTCTAGCATCTAGGGTTGTCATCCCAAGTGTACCGAAATGGTTCAAAAACAGTTTCTAGCATCTAGGATTGGAATCCCAAGTGTACCGAAATGGTTCAAAAACAGTTTCTAGCATCTAGGGTTGTCATCCCAAGTGTACCGAAATGGTTCAAAAACAGTTTCTAGCATCTAGGACTGGAATCCCAAGTGTACCGAAATGGTTCAAAAACAGTTTCTAGCATCTAGGGTTGTCATCCCAAGTGTGCCGAAATGGTTCAAAAACAGTTTCTAGCATCTAGGATTGGCATCCCAAGTGTACCGAAATGGTTCAAAAACAGTTTCTAGCATCTAGGATTGGAATCCCAAGTGTACCGAAATGGTTCAAAAACAGTTTCTAGCATCTAGGGTTGTCATCCCAAGTGTACCGAAATGGTTCAAAAACAGTTTCTAGCATCTAGGATTGGAAACCCAAGTGTACCGAAATGGTTCAAAAACAGTTTCTAGCATCTAGGGTTGTCATCCCAAGTGTGCCGAAATGGTTCAAAAACAGTTTCTAGCATCTAGAGTTGTCATCCAAAGTGTGCCGAAATGGTTCAAAAACAGTTTCTAGCATCTAGGGTTGTCATCCCAAGTGTGCCGAAATGGTTCAAAAACAGTTTCTAGCATCTAGGGTTGTCATCCCAAGTGTGCCGAAATGGTTCAAAAACAGTTTCTAGCATCTAGGGTTGTCATCCAAAGTGTGCCGAAATGGTTCAAAAACAGTTTCTAGCATCTAGGGTTGTCATCCCAAGTGTACCGAAATGGTTCAAAAACAGTTTCTAGGATCTAGGATTGGCATCCCAAGTGTACCGAAATGGTTCAAAAACAGTTTCTAGCATCTAGGGTTGTCATCCCAAGTGTACCGAAATGGTTCAAAAACAGTTTCTAGCATCTAGGGTTGTCATCCCAAGTGTACCGAAATGGTTCAAAAACAGTTTCTAGCATCTAGGATTGTCATCCCAAGTGTACCGAAATGGTTCAAAAACAGTTTCTAGCATCTAGGGTTGTCATCCCAAGTGTACCGAAATGGTTCAAAAACAGTTTCTAGCATCTAGGATTGTCATCCCAAGTGTACCGAAATGGTTCAAAAACAGTTTCTAGCATCTAGGGTTGTCATCCCAAGTGTACCGAAATGGTTCAAAAATAGTTTCTAGCATCTAGGATTGGCATCCCAAGTGTACCGAAATGGTTCAAAAACAGTTTCTAGCATCTAGGGTTGTCATCCCAAGTGTACCGAAATGGTTCAAAAACAGTTTCTAGCATCTAGGGTTGTCATCCCAAGTGTACCGAAATGGTTCAAAAACAGTTTCTAGCATCTAGGGTTGTCATCCCAAGTGTACCGAAATGGTTCAAAAACAGTTTCTAGCATCTAGGGTTGTCATCCAAAGTGTACCGAAATGGTTCAAAAACAGTTTCTAGCATCTAGGATTGGAATCCCAAGTGTACCGAAATGGTTCAAAAACAGTTTCTAGCATCTAGGATTGGCATCCCAAGTGTACCGAAATGGTTCAAAAACAGTTTCTAGCATCTAGGATTGGCATCCCAAGTGTACCGAAATGGTTCAAAAACAGTTTCTAGCATCTAGGGTTGTCATCCCAAGTGTGCCGAAATGGTTCAAAGTGTACCGAAATGGTTCAAAAACAGTTTCTAGCATCTAGGATTGGAATCCCAAGTGTACCGAAATGGTTCAAAAACAGTTTCTAGCATCTAGGATTGGAATCCCAAGTGTACCGAAATGGTTCAAAAACAGTTTCTAGCATCTAGGGTTGTCATCCCAAGTGTACCGAAATGGTTCAAAAACAGTTTCTAGCATCTAGGGTTGTCATCCAAAGTGTACCGAAATGGTTCAAAAACAGTTTCTAGCATCTAGGATTGGAATCCCAAGTGTACCGAAATGGTTCAAAAACAGTTTCTAGCATCTAGGATTGGAATCCCAAGTGTACCGAAATGGTTCAAAAACAGTTTCTAGCATCTAGGATTGGAATCCCAAGTGTACCGAAATGGTTCAAAAACAGTTTCTAGCATCTAGGGTTGTCATCCCAAGTGTACCGAAATGGTTCAAAAACAGTTTCTAGCATCTAGGATTGGAATCCCAAGTGTACCGAAATGGTTCAAAAACAGTTAATAGCAACTAGGGTTTGTATCCCAAGTATACCGGAATGGTTCAAAAACAGTTAATAGCATCTAGGATTGGAATCCCAAGTGTACCGGAATGGTTCAAAAACAGTTTCTAGCATCTAGGATTGGAATCCCAAGTGTACCGAAATGGTTCAAAAACAGTTAATAGCAACTAGGGTTTGTATCCCAAGTATACCGGAATGGTTCAAAAACAGTTAATAGCATCTAGGATTGGAATCCCAAGTGTACCGGAATGGTTTAAAAACTGTTTCTAGCTTCTAAGGTTGTCATCCCAAGTGTGCCGAAATGGTTCAAAAACAGTTTCTAGCATCTAGGATTGGAATCCCAAGTGTACCGAAATCGTTCAAAAACAGTTTCTAGCATCTAGGATTGGAATCCCAAGTGTACCGGAATGGTTCAAAAACAGTTAATAGCATCTAGGATTGGAATCCCAAGTGTACCGAAATGGTTCAAAAACAGTTTCTAGCATCTAGGGTTGTCATCCCAAGTGTACCGAAATGGTTCAAAAACAGTTTCTAGCATCTAGGGTTGTCATCCCAAGTGTACCGAAATGGTTCAAAAACAGTTTCTAGCATCTAGGGTTGTCATCCCAAGTGTACCGAAATGGTTCAAAAACAGTTTCTAGCATCTAGGGTTGTCATCCCAAGTGTACCGAAATGGTTCAAAAACAGTTTCTAGCATCTAGGATTGTCATCCCAAGTGTACCGAAATGGTTCAAAAACAGTTTCTAGCATCTAGGGTTGTCATCCCAAGTGTGCCGAAATGGTTCAAAAACAGTTTCTAGCATCTAGGATTGGAATCCCAAGTGTACCGAAATGGTTCAAAAACAGTTTCTAGCATCTAGGATTGGCATCCCAAGTGTACCGAAATGGTTCAAAAACAGTTTCTAGCATCTAGGGTTGTCATCCCAAGTGTGCCGAAATGGTTCAAAAACAGTTTCTAGCATCTAGGGTTGTCATCCCAAGTGTACCGAAATGGTTCAAAAACAGTTTCTAGCATCTAGGATTGGAATCCCAAGTGTGCCGAAATGGTTCAAAAACAGTTTCTAGCATCTAGGGTTGTCATCCCAAGTGTACCGAAATGGTTCAAAAACAGTTTCTAGCATCTAGGGTTGTCATCCAAAGTGTACCGAAATGGTTCAAAAACAGTTTCTAGCATCTAGGATTGTCATCCCAAGTGTACCGAAATGGTTCAAAAACAGTTTCTAGCATCTAGGATTGGCATCCCAAGTGTACCGGAATGGTTCAAAAACAGTTAATAGCATCTAGGATTGGAATCCCAAGTGTACCGAAATGGTTCAAAAACAGTTTCTAGCATCTAGGGTTGTCATCCCAAGTGTACCGAAATGGTTCAAAAACAGTTTCTAGCATCTAGGGTTGTCATCCCAAGTGTACCGAAATGGTTCAAAAACAGTTAATAGCATCTAGGATTGGAATCCCAAGTGTACCGGAATGGTTCAAAAACAGTTAATAGCATCTAGGATTGGAATCCCAAGTGTACCGAAATGGTTCAAAAACAGTTTCTAGCATCTAGGGTTGTCATCCCAAGTGTACCGAAATGGTTCAAAAACAGTTTCTAGCATCTAGGGTTGTCATCCCAAGTGTACCGAAATGGTTCAAAAACAGTTTCTAGCATCTAGGATTGTCATCCCAAGTGTACCGAAATGGTTCAAAAACAGTTTCTAGCATCTAGGGTTGTCATCCCAAGTGTGCCGAAATGGTTCAAAAACAGTTTCTAGCATCTAGGATTGGAATCCCAAGTGTACCGAAATGGTTCAAAAACAGTTTCTAGCATCTAGGATTGGCATCCCAAGTGTACCGAAATGGTTCAAAAACAGTTTCTAGCATCTAGGGTTGTCATCCCAAGTGTGCCGAAATGGTTCAAAAACAGTTTCTAGCATCTAGGGTTGTCATCCCAAGTGTACCGAAATGGTTCAAAAACAGTTTCTAGCATCTAGGATTGGAATCCCAAGTGTACCGAAATGGTTCAAAAACAGTTTCTAGCATCTAGGATTGGAATCCCAAGTGTACCGAAATGGTTCAAAAACAGTTTCTAGCATCTAGGGTTGTCATCCCAAGTGTACCGAAATGGTTCAAAAACAGTTTCTAGCATCTAGGATTGGAATCCCAAGTGTACCGAAATGGTTCAAAAACAGTTTCTAGCATCTAGGATTGGAATCCCAAGTGTACCGAAATGGTTCAAAAACAGTTTCTAGCATCTAGGGTTGTCATCCCAAGTGTACCGAAATGGTTCAAAAACAGTTTCTAGCATCTAGGGTTGTCATCCCAAGTGTACCGAAATGGTTCAAAAACAGTTAATAGCATCTAGGATTGGAATCCCAAGTGTACCGAAATGGTTCAAAAACAGTTAATAGCATCTAGGATTGGAATCCCAAGTGTACCGAAATGGTTCAAAAACAGTTTCTAGCATCTAGGGTTGTCATCCCAAGTGTACCGAAATGGTTCAAAAACAGTTTCTAGCATCTAGGGTTGTCATCCCAAGTGTACCGAAATGGTTCAAAAACAGTTTCTAGCATCTAGGATTGGAATCCCAAGTGTACCGAAATGGTTCAAAAACAGTTTCTAGCATCTAGGGTTGTCATCCCAAGTGTACCGAAATGGTTCAAAAACAGTTTCTAGCATCTAGGGTTGTCATCCAAAGTGTACCGAAATGGTTCAAAAACAGTTTCTAGCATCTAGGATTGGAATCCCAAGTGTACCGAAATGGTTCAAAAACAGTTTCTAGCATCTAGGATTGGAATCCCAAGTGTACCGAAATGGTTCAAAAACAGTTTCTAGCATCTAGGATTGGCATCCCAAGTGTACCGAAATGGTTCAAAAACAGTTTCTAGCATCTAGGGTTGTCATCCCAAGTGTGCCGAAATGGTTCAAAAACAGTTTCTAGCATCTAGGGTTGTCATCCCAAGTGTACCGAAATGGTTCAAAAACAGTTTCTAGCATCTAGGATTGGAATCCCAAGTGTACCGAAATGGTTCAAAAACAGTTTCTAGCATCTAGGGTTGTCATCCCAAGTGTACCGAAATGGTTCAAAAACAGTTTCTAGCATCTAGGGTTGTCATCCCAAGTGTACCGAAATGGTTCAAAAACAGTTTCTAGCATCTAGGGTTGTCATCCCAAGTGTACCGAAATGGTTCAAAAACAGTTTCTAGCATCTAGGATTGGAATCCCAAGTGTACCGAAATGGTTCAAAAACAGTTTCTAGCATCTAGGATTGGCATCCCAAGTGTACCGAAATGGTTCAAAAACAGTTTCTAGCATCTAGGGTTGTCATCCCAAGTGTGCCGAAATGGTTCAAAAACAGTTTCTAGCATCTAGGGTTGTCATCCCAAGTGTACCGAAATGGTTCAAAAACAGTTTCTAGCATCTAGGATTGGAATCCCAAGTGTACCGAAATGGTTCAAAAACAGTTTCTAGCATCTAGGGTTGTCATCCCAAGTGTACCGAAATGGTTCAAAAACAGTTTCTAGCATCTAGGGTTGTCATCCAAAGTGTACCGAAATGGTTCAAAAACAGTTTCTAGCATCTAGGATTGGAATCCCAAGTGTACCGAAATGGTTCAAAAATAGTTTCTAGCATCTAGGATTGGAATCCCAAGTGTACCGAAATGGTTCAAAAACAGTTTCTAGCATCTAGGATTGGCATCCCAAGTGTACCGAAATGGTTCAAAAACAGTTTCTAGCATCTAGGGTTGTCATCCCAAGTGTGCCGAAATGGTTCAAAAACAGTTTCTAGCATCTAGGGTTGTCATCCCAAGTGTACCGAAATGGTTCAAAAACAGTTTCTAGCATCTAGGATTGGAATCCCAAGTGTACCGAAATGGTTCAAAAACAGTTTCTAGCATCTAGGGTTGTCATCCCAAGTGTACCGAAATGGTTCAAAAACAGTTTCTAGCATCTAGGATTATCATCCCAAGTGTACCGAAATGGTTCAAAAACAGTTTCTAGCATCTAGGATTGGAATCCCAAGTGTACCGAAATGGTTCAAAAACAGTTTCTAGCATCTAGGATTGGAATCCCAAGTGTACCGAAATGGTTCAAAAACAGTTTCTAGCATCTAGGGTTGTCATCCCAAGTGTACCGAAATGGTTCAAAAACAGTTTCTAGCATCTAGGATTGGAATCCCAAGTGTACCGAAATGGTTCAAAAACAGTTTCTAGCATCTAGGATTGGAATCCCAAGTGTACCGAAATGGTTCAAAAACAGTTTCTAGCATCTAGGGTTGTCATCCCAAGTGTACCGAAATGGTTCAAAAACAGTTTCTAGCATCTAGGGTTGTCATCCCAAGTGTACCGAAATGGTTCAAAAACAGTTTCTAGCATCTAGGATTGGAATCCCAAGTGTACCGAAATGGTTCAAAAACAGTTAATAGCATCTAGGATTGGAATCCCAAGTGTACCGAAATGGTTCAAAAACAGTTAATAGCAACTAGGGTTTGTATCCCAAGTATACCGGAATGGTTCAAAAACAGTTAATAGCATCTAGGATTGGAATCCCAAGTGTACCGGAATGGTTTAAAAACTGTTTCTAGCTTCTAAGGTTGTCATCCCAAGTGTGCCGAAATGGTTCAAAAACAGTTTCTAGCATCTAGGATTGGAATCTCAAGTGTACCGGAATGGTTCAAAAACAGTTAATAGCATCTAGGATTGGAATCCCAAGTGTACCGAAATGGTTCAAAAACAGTTTCTAGCATCTAGGGTTGTCATCCCAAGTGTACCGAAATGGTTCAAAAACAGTTTCTAGCATCTAGGATTGGAATCCCAAGTGTACCGAAATGGTTCAAAAACAGTTTCTAGCATCTAGGATTGGAATCCCAAGTGTACCGAAATGGTTCAAAAACAGTTTCTAGCATCTAGGATTGGAATCCCAAGTGTACCGAAATGGTTCAAAAACAGTTACTAGCATCTAGGGTTGTCATCCCAAGTGTACCGAAATGGTTCAAAAACAGTTTCTAGCATCTAGGGTTGTCATCCCAAGTGTACCGAAATGGTTCAAAAACAGTTTCTAGCATCAAGGGTTGTCATCCCAAGTGTACCGAAATGGTTCAAAAACAGTTAATAGCAACTAGGGTTTGTATCCCAAGTATACCGGAATGGTTCAAAAACAGTTAATAGCATCTAGGATTGGAATCCCAAGTGTACCGGAATGGTTCAAAAACAGTTTCTAGCATCTAGGATTGGAATCCCAAGTGTACCGAAATGGTTCAAAAACAGTTAATAGCAACTAGGGTTTGTATCCCAAGTATACCGGAATGGTTCAAAAACAGTTAATAGCATCTAGGATTGGAATCCCAAGTGTACCGGAATGGTTCAAAAACAGTTAATAGCATCTAGGATTGGAATCCCAAGTGTACCGAAATATTTCAAAAACAGTTTCTAGCATCTAGGGTTGTCATCCCAAGTGTACCGAAATGGTTCAAAAACAGTTTCTAGCATCTAGGGTTGTCATCCCAAGTGTACCGAAATGGTTCAAAAACAGTTTCTAGCATCTAGGATTGGAATCCCAAGTGTACCGAAATGGTTCAAAAACAGTTTCTAGCATCTAGGATTGGAATCCCAAGTGTACCGAAATGGTTCAAAAACAGTTTCTAGCATCTAGGATTGGAATCCCAAGTGTACCGAAATGGTTCAAAAACAGTTTCTAGCATCTAGGGTTGTCATCCCAAGTACACCGAAATGGTTCAAAAACAGTTTCTAGCATCTAGGATTGGAATCCCAAGTGTACCGAAATGGTTCAAAAACAGTTAATAGCATCTAGGATTGGAATCCCAAGTGTACCGGAATGGTTCAAAAACAGTTAATAGCAACTAGGGTTTGTATCCCAAGTATACCGGAATGGTTCAAAAACAGTTAATAGCATCTAGGATTGGAATCCCAAGTGTACCGGAATGGTTTAAAAACTGTTTCTAGCTTCTAAGGTTGTCATCCCAAGTGTACCGAAATGGTTCAAAAACAGTTTCTAGCATCTAGGATTGGAATCCCAAGTGTACCGAAATGGTTCAAAAACAGTTTCTAGCATCTAGGATTGGAATCCCAAGTGTACCGAAATGGTTCAAAAACAGTTTCTAGCATCTAGGATTGGAATCCCAAGTGTACCGAAATGGTTCAAAAACAGTTTCTAGCATCTAGGGTTGTCATCCCAAGTGTACCGAAATAATTCAAAAACAGTTTCTAGCATCTAGGATTGGAATCCCAAGTGTACCGAAATGGTTCAAAAACAGTTTCTAGCATCTAGGATTGGAATCCCAAGTGTACCGAAATGGTTCAAAAACAGTTTCTAGCATCTAGGATTGGAATCCCAAGTGTACCGAAATGGTTCAAAAACAGTTTCTAGCATCTAGGATTGGAATCCCAAGTGTACCGAAATGGTTCAAAAACAGTTTCTAGCATCTAGGATTGGAATCCCAAGTGTACCGAAATGGTTCAAAAACAGTTAATAGCAACTAGGGTTTGTATCCCAAGTATACCGGAATGGTTCAAAACCAGTTAATAGCATCTAGGATTGGTATCCCAAGTATACCGGAATGGTTCAAAAACAGTTAATAGCAACTAGGGTTGGTATCCCAAGTACACCGAAATGGTTCAAAAACAGTTAATAGCATCTAGGGTTGGTATCCCAAGTATACCGAAATGGTTCAAAAACAGTTAATAGCATCTAAGGTTGGTATCCCAAGTATACCGAAATGGTTCAAAAACAGTTAATAGCATCTAGGGTTGGTATCCCAAGTACACCGAAATGGTTCAAAAACAGTTAATAGCATCTAAGGTTGGTATCCCAAGTACACCGAAATGGTTCAAAAACAGTTAATAGCATCTAAGGTTGGTATCCCAAGTACACCGAAATGGTTCAAAAACAGTTGATAGCATCTAGGGTTGGTATCCCAAGTATACCGAAATGGTTCAAAAACAGTTAATAGCATCTAGGGTTGGTATCCCAAGTACACCGAAATGGTTCAAAAACAGTTAATAGCATCTAGGGTTGGTATCCCAAGTACACCGAAATGGTTCAAAAACAGTTAATAGCATCTAGGGTTGGTATCCCAAGTATACCGAAATGGTTCAAAAACAGTTAATAGCATCTAGGGATGGTATCCCAAGTATACCGAAATGGTTCAAAAACAGTTAATAGCATCTAGGGTTGGTATCCCAAGTACACCGAAATGGTTCAAAAACAGTTAATAGCATCTAAGGTTGGTATCCCAGGTACACCGAAATGGTTCAAAAACAGTTAATAGCATCTAGGGTTGGTATCCCAAGTATACCGAAATGGTTCAAAAACAGTTAATAGCATCTAGGGTTGGTATCCCAAGTATACCGAAATGGTTCAAAAACAGTTAATAGCATCTAAGGTTGGTATCCCAAGTACACCGAAATGGTTCAAAAACAGTTGATAGCATCTAGGGTTGGTATCCCAAGTATACCGAAATGGTTCAAAAACAGTTAATAGCATCTAGGGTTGGTATCCCAAGTATACCGAAATGGTTCAAAAACAGTTAATAGCATCTAAGGTTGGTATCCCAAGTACACCGAAATGGTTCAAAAACAGTTGATAGCATCTAGGATTGGAATCCCAAGTGTACCGAAATGGTTCAAAAACAGTTTCTAGCATCTAGGATTGGAATCCCAAGTGTACCGAAATGGTTCAAAAACAGTTTCTAGCATCTAGGGTTGTCATCCCAAGTGTACCGAAATGGTTCAAAAACAGTTGATAGCATCTAGGATTGGAATCCCAAGTGTACCGAAATGGTTCAAAAACAGTTTCTAGCATCTAGGATTGGAATCCCAAGTGTACCGAAATGGTTCAAAAACAGTTTCTAGCATCTAGGATTGGAATCCCAAGTGTACCGAAATGGTTCAAAAACAGTTTCTAGCATCTAGGGTTGTCATCCCAAGTGTACCGAAATGGTTCAAAAACAGTTTCTAGCATCTAGGATTGGAATCCCAAGTGTACCGAAATCGTTCAAAACCAGTTTCTAGCATCTAGGATTGGAATCCCAAGTGTACCGAAATGGTTCAAAAACAGTTAATAGCATCTAGGGTTGGTATCCCAAGTATACCGAAATGGTTCAAAAACAGTTGATAGCATCTAGGGTTGGTATCCCAAGTATACCGAAATGGTTCAAAAACAGTTAATAGCATCTAAGGTTGGTATCCCAAGTATACCGAAATGGTTCAAAAACAGTTAATAGCATCTAGGGTTGGTATCCCAAGTACACCGAAATGGTTCAAAAACAGTTAATAGCATCTAGGGTTGGTATCCCAAGTACACCGAAATGGTTCAAAAACAGTTAATAGCATCTAGGGTTGGTATCCCAAGTATACCGAAATGGTTCAAAAACAGTTAATAGCATCTAGGGTTGGTATCCCAAGTACACCGAAATGGTTCAAAAACAGTTAATAGCATCTAAGGTTGGTATCCCAAGTACACCGAAATGGTTCAAAAACAGTTAATAGCATCTAAGGTTGGTATCCCAAGTATACCGGAATGGTTCAAAAACAGTTAATAGCAACTAGGGTTGGTATCCCAAGTACACCGAAATGGTTCAAAAACAGTTAATAGCATCTAGGGTTGGTATCCCAAGTATACCGAAATGGTTCAAAAACAGTTAATAGCATCTAGGGTTGGTATCCCAAGTATACCGAAATGGTTCAAAAACAGTTAATAGCATCTAGGGTTGGTATCCCAAGTATACCGAAATGGTTCAAAAACAGTTAATAGCATCTAGGGTTGGTATCCCAAGTACACCGAAATGGTTCAAAAACAGTTAATAGCATCTAGGGTTGGTATCCCAAGTACACCGAAATGGTTCAAAAACAGTTAATAGCATCTAGGGATGGTATCCCAAGTATACCGAAATGGTTCAAAAACAGTTAATAGCATCTAGGGTTGGTATCCCAAGTATACCGAAATGGTTCAAAAACAGTTAATAGCATCTAAGGTTGGTATCCCAAGTACACCGAAATGGTTCAAAAACAGTTGATAGCATCTAGGGTTGGTATCCCAAGTATACCGAAATGGTTCAAAAACAGTTAATAGCATCTAGGGTTGGTATCCCAAGTATACCGAAATGGTTCAAAAACAGTTAATAGCATCTAGGGTTGGTATCCCAAGTACACCGAAATGGTTCAAAAACAGTTAATAGCATCTAAGGTTGGTATCCCAAGTACACCGAAATGGTTCAAAAACAGTTAATAGCATCTAAGGTTGGTATCCCAAGTATACCGAAATGGTTCAAAAACAGTTAATAGCATCTAGGGTTGGTATCCCAAGTACACCGAAATGGTTCAAAAACAGTTAATAGCATCTAGGGTTGGTATCCCAAGTACACCGAAATGGTTCAAAAACAGTTAATAGCATCTAGGGTTGGTATCCCAAGTATACCGAAATGGTTCAAAAACAGTTAATAGCATCTAGGGTTGGTATCCCAAGTACACCGAAATGGTTCAAAAACAGTTAATAGCATCTAAGGTTGGTATCCCAAGTACACCGAAATGGTTCAAAAACAGTTAATAGCATCTAAGGTTGGTATCCCAAGTATACCGGAATGGTTCAAAAACAGTTAATAGCAACTAGGGTTGGTATCCCAAGTACACCGAAATGGTTCAAAAACAGTTAATAGCATCTAGGGTTGGTATCCCAAGTATACCGAAATGGTTCAAAAACAGTTAATAGCATCTAGGGTTGGTATCCCAAGTATACCGAAATGGTTCAAAAACAGTTAATAGCATCTAGGGTTGGTATCCCAAGTATACCGAAATGGTTCAAAAACAGTTAATAGCATCTAGGGTTGGTATCCCAAGTACACCGAAATGGTTCAAAAACAGTTAATAGCATCTAGGGTTGGTATCCCAAGTACACCGAAATGGTTCAAAAACAGTTAATAGCATCTAAGGTTGGTATCCCAAGTACACCGAAATGGTTCAAAAACAGTTAATAGCATCTAAGGTTGGTATCCCAAGTATACCGGAATGGTTCAAAAACAGTTAATAGCAACTAGGGTTGGTATCCCAAGTACACCGAAATGGTTCAAAAACAGTTAATAGCATCTAGGGTTGGTATCCCAAGTATACCGAAATGGTTCAAAAACAGTTAATAGCATCTAAGGTTGGTATCCCAAGTATACCGAAATGGTTCAAAAACAGTTAATAGCATCTAGGGTTGGTATCCCAAGTACACCGAAATGGTTCAAAAACAGTTAATAGCATCTAAGGTTGGTATCCCAAGTACACCGAAATGGTTCAAAAACAGTTAATAGCATCTAAGGTTGGTATCCCAAGTATACCGGAATGGTTCAAAAACAGTTAATAGCAACTAGGGTTGGTATCCCAAGTACACCGAAATGGTTCAAAAACAGTTAATAGCATCTAGGGTTGGTATCCCAAGTATACCGAAATGGTTCAAAAACAGTTAATAGCATCTAAGGTTGGTATCCCAAGTATACCGAAATGGTTCAAAAACAGTTAATAGCATCTAGGGTTGGTATCCCAAGTACACCGAAATGGTTCAAAAACAGTTAATAGCATCTAAGGTTGGTATCCCAAGTACACCGAAATGGTTCAAAAACAGTTAATAGCATCTAAGGTTGGTATCCCAAGTACACCGAAATGGTTCAAAAACAGTTGATAGCATCTAGGGTTGGTATCCCAAGTATACCGAAATGGTTCAAAAACAGTTAATAGCATCTAGGGTTGGTATCCCAAGTACACCGAAATGGTTCAAAAACAGTTAATAGCATCTAGGGTTGGTATCCCAAGTACACCGAAATGGTTCAAAAACAGATAATAGCATCTAGGGTTGGTATCCCAAGTATACCGAAATGGTTCAAAAACAGTTAATAGCATCTAGGGTTGGTATCCCAAGTATACCGAAATGGTTCAAAAACAGTTAATAGCATCTAAGGTTGGTATCCCAAGTATACCGAAATGGTTCAAAAACAGTTAATAGCATCTAGGGTTGGTATCCCAAGTACACCGAAATGGTTCAAAAACAGTTGATAGCATCTAGGGTTGGTATCCCAAGTACACCGAAATGGTTCAAAAACAGTTAATAGCATCTAGGGTTGGTATCCCAAGTACACCGAAATGGTTCAAAAACAGTTGATAGCATCTAGGGTTGGTATCCCAAGTATACCGAAATGGTTCAAAAACAGTTAATAGCATCTAGGGTTGGTATCCCAAGTACACCGAAATGGTTCAAAAACAGTTAATAGCATCTAGGGTTGGTATCCCAAGTATACCGAAATGGTTCAAAAACAGTTAATAGCATCTAGGGTTGGTATCCCAAGTACACCGAAATGGTTCAAAAACAGTTAATAGCATCTAAGGTTGGTATCCCAAGTACACCGAAATGGTTCAAAAACAGTTGATAGCATCTAGGGTTGGTATCCCAAGTACACCGAAATGGTTCAAAAACAGTTAATAGCATCTAAGGTTGGTATCCCAAGTACACCGAAATGGTTCAAAAACAGTTAATAGCATCTAAGGTTGGTATCCCAAGTACACCGAAATGGTTCAAAAACAGTTGATAGCATCTAGGGTTGGTATCCCAAGTATACCGAAATGGTTCAAAAACAGTTAATAGCATCTAGGGTTGGTATCCCAAGTACACCGAAATGGTTCAAAAACAGTTAATAGCATCTAGGGTTGGTATCCCAAGTATACCGAAATGGTTCAAAAACAGTTGATAGCATCTAGGGTTGGTATCCCAAGTACACCGAAATGGTTCAAAAACAGTTAATAGCATCTAGGGTTGGTATCCCAAGTATACCGAAATGGTTCAAAAACAGTTAATAGCATCTAGGGTTGGTATCCCAAGTATACCGAAATGGTTCAAAAACAGTTAATAGCATCTAAGGTTGGTATCCCAAGTACACCGAAATGGTTCAAAAACAGTTAATAGCATCTAAGGTTGGTATCCCAAGTATACCGGAATGGTTCAAAAACAGTTAATAGCAACTAGGGTTGGTATCCCAAGTACACCGAAATGGTTCAAAAACAGTTAATAGCATCTAAGGTTGGTATCCCAAGTACACCGAAATGGTTCAAAAACAGTTGATAGCATCTAGGGTTGGTATCCCAAGTATACCGAAATGGTTCAAAAACAGTTAATAGCATCTAGGGTTGGTATCCCAAGTACACCGAAATGGTTCAAAAACAGTTAATAGCATCTAGGGTTGGTATCCCAAGTATACCGAAATGGTTCAAAAACAGTTAATAGCATCTAAGGTTGGTATCCCAAGTATACCGAAATGGTTCAAAAACAGTTAATAGCATCTAGGGTTGGTATCCCAAGTACACCGAAATGGTTCAAAAACAGTTAATAGCATCTAAGGTTGGTATCCCAAGTACACCGAAATGGTTCAAAAACAGTTGATAGCATCTAGGGTTGGTATCCCAAGTATACCGAAATGGTTCAAAAACAGTTAATAGCATCTAGGGTTGGTATCCCAAGTACACCGAAATGGTTCAAAAACAGTTAATAGCATCTAGGGTTGGTATCCCAAGTATACCGAAATGGTTCAAAAACAGTTAATAGCATCTAAGGTTGGTATCCCAAGTACACCGAAATGGTTCAAAAACAGTTAATAGCATCTAAGGTTGGTATCCCAAGTACACCGAAATGGTTCAAAAACAGTTGATAGCATCTAGGGTTGGTATCCCAAGTATACCGAAATGGTTCAAAAACAGTTAATAGCATCTAGGGTTGGTATCCCAAGTACACCGAAATGGTTCAAAAACAGTTAATAGCATCTAAGGTTGGTATCCCAAGTACACCGAAATGGTTCAAAAACAGTTGATAGCATCTAGGGTTGGTATCCCAAGTACACCGAAATGGTTCAAAAACAGTTAATAGCATCTAGGGTTGGTATCCCAAGTATACCGAAATGGTTCAAAAACAGTTAATAGCATCTAAGGTTGGTATCCCAAGTACACCGAAATGGTTCAAAAACAGTTAATAGCATCTAAGGTTGGTATCCCAAGTACACCGAAATGGTTCAAAAACAGTTGATAGCATCTAGGGTTGGTATCCCAAGTATACCGAAATGGTTCAAAAACAGTTAATAGCATCTAAGGTTGGTATCCCAAGTACACCGAAATGGTTCAAAAACAGTTAATAGCATCTAAGGTTGGTATCCCAAGTACACCGAAATGGTTCAAAAACAGTTGATAGCATCTAGGGTTGGTATCCCAAGTATACCGAAATGGTTCAAAAACAGTTGATAGCATCTAGGGTTGGTATCCCAAGTACACCGAAATGGTTCAAAAACAGTTAATAGCATCTAAGGTTGGTATCCCAAGTACACCGAAATGGTTCAAAAACAGTTGATAGCATCTAGGGTTGGTATCCCAAGTATACCGAAAGGGTTCAAAAACAGTTAATAGCATCTAGGGTTGGTATCCCAAGTATACCGAAATGGTTCAAAAACAGTTAATAGCATCTAGGGTTGGTATCCCAAGTACACCGAAATGGTTCAAAAACAGTTAATAGCATCTAAGGTTGGTATCCCAAGTGTACCGGAATGGTTCAAAAACAGTTAATAGCATCTAGGGTTGGTATCCCAAGTACACCGAAATGGTTCAAAAACAGTTAATAGCATCTAAGGTTGGTATCCCAAGTACACCGAAATGGTTCAAAAACAGTTAATAGCATCTAGGGTTGGTATCCCAAGTATACCGAAATGGTTCAAAAACAGTTAATAGCATCTAGGGTTGGTATCCCAAGTACACCGAAATGGTTCAAAAACAGTTAATAGCATCTAAGGTTGGTATCCCAAGTACACCGAAATGGTTCAAAAACAGTTAATAGCATCTAGGGTTGGTATCCCAAGTATACCGAAATGGTTCAAAAACAGTTAATAGCATCTAAGGTTGGTATCCCAAGTATACCGAAATGGTTCAAAAACAGTTAATAGCATCTAGGGTTGGTATCCCAAGTACACCGAAATGGTTCAAAAACAGTTAATAGCATCTAAGGTTGGTATCCCAAGTACACCGAAATGGTTCAAAAACAGTTAATAGCATCTAAGGTTGGTATCCCAAGTATACCGGAATGGTTCAAAAACAGTTAATAGCATCTAGGGTTGGTATCCCAAGTATACCGAAATGGTTCAAAAACAGTTAATAGCATCTAGGGTTGGTATCCCAAGTACACCGAAATGGTTCAAAAACAGTTAATAGCATCTAGGGTTGTCATCCCAAGTGTGCCGAAATGGTTCAAAAACAGTTTCTAGCTTCTTGGGTTGGTATCCCAAGTACACCGAAATGGTTCAAAAACAGTTAATAGCATCTAAGGTTGGTATCCCAAGTACACCGAAATGGTTCAAAAACAGTTAATAGCATCTAGGGTTGGTATCCCAAGTATACCGAAATGGTTCAAAAACAGTTAATAGCATCTAGGGTTGGTATCCCAAGTACACCGAAATGGTTCAAAAACAGTTAATAGCATCTAAGGTTGGTATCCCAAGTACACCGAAATGGTTCAAAAACAGTTAATAGCATCTAAGGTTGGTATCCCAAGTATACCGGAATGGTTCAAAAACAGTTAATAGCATCTAGGGTTGGTATCCCAAGTATACCGAAATGGTTCAAAAACAGTTAATAGCATCTAGGGTTGGTATCCCAAGTATACCGAAATGGTTCAAAAACAGTTAATAGCATCTAAGGTTGGTATCCCAAGTACACCGAAATGGTTCAAAAACAGTTAATAGCATCTAAGGTTGGTATCCCAAGTATACCGGAATGGTTCAAAAACAGTTAATAGCATCTAGGGTTGGTATCCCAAGTATACCGAAATGGTTCAAAAACAGTTAATAGCATCTAGGGTTGGTATCCCAAGTACAAAGAAATGGTTCAAAAACAGTTAATAGCATCTAGGGTTGGTATCCCAAGTACACCGAAATGGTTCAAAAACAGTTAATAGCATCTAAGGTTGGTATCCCAAGTATACCGAAATGGTTTCAAAACAGTTAATAGCATCTAAGGTTGGTATCCCAAGTATACCGAAATGGTTCAAAAACAGTTAATAGCATCTAGGGTTGGTATCCCAAGTACACCGAAATGGTTCAAAAACAGTTAATAGCATCTAAGGTTGGTATCCCAAGTACACCGAAATGGTTCAAAAACAGTTAATAGCATCTAAGGTTGGTATCCCAAGTATACCGGAATGGTTCAAAAACAGTTAATAGCATCTAGGGTTGGTATCCCAAGTATACCGAAATGGTTCAAAAACAGTTAATAGCATCTAGGGTTGGTATCCCAAGTACACCGAAATGGTTCAAAAACAGTTAATAGCATCTAGGGTTGGTATCCCAAGTATACCGAAATGGTTCAAAAACAGTTAATAGCATCTAGGGTTGGTATCCCAAGTATACCGAAATGGTTCAAAAACAGTTAATAGCATCTAGGGTTGGTATCCCAAGTACACCGAAATGGTTCAAAAACAGTTAATAGCATCTAGGGTTGGTATCCCAAGTACACCGAAATGGTTCAAAAACAGTTAATAGCATCTAAGGTTGGTATCCCAAGTGTACCGGAATGGTTCAAAAACAGTTAATAGCATCTAGGGTTGGTATCCCAAGTACACCGAAATGGTTCAAAAACAGTTAATAGCATCTAAGGTTGGTATCCCAAGTACACCGAAATGGTTCAAAAACAGTTAATAGCATCTAGGGTTGGTATCCCAAGTACACCGAAATGGTTCAAAAACAGTTAATAGCATCTAAGGTTGGTATCCCAAGTACACCGAAATGGTTCAAAAACAGTTAATAGCATCTAAGGTTGGTATCCCAAGTATACCGGAATGGTTCAAAAACAGTTAATAGCATCTAGGGTTGGTATCCCAAGTATACCGAAATGGTTCAAAAACAGTTAATAGCATCTAGGGTTGGTATCCCAAGTACACCGAAATGGTTCAAAAACAGTTAATAGCATCTAGGGTTGGTATCCCAAGTACACCGAAATGGTTCAAAAACAGTTAATAGCATCTAAGGTTGGTATCCCAAGTGTACCGGAATGGTTCAAAAACAGTTAATAGCATCTAGGGTTGGTATCCCAAGTACACCGAAATGGTTCAAAAACAGTTAATAGCATCTAAGGTTGGTATCCCAAGTACACCGAAATGGTTCAAAAACAGTTAATAGCATCTAGGGTTGGTATCCCAAGTATACCGAAATGGTTCAAAAACAGTTAATAGCATCTAGGGTTGGTATCCCAAGTATACCGAAATGGTTCAAAAACAGTTAATAGCATCTAGGGTTGGTATCCCAAGTACACCGAAATGGTTCAAAAACAGTTAATAGCATCTAGGGTTGGTATCCCAAGTATACCGAAATGGTTCAAAAACAGTTAATAGCATCTAAGGTTGGTATCCCAAGTATACCGAAATGGTTCAAAAACAGTTAATAGCATCTAGGGTTGGTATCCCAAGTACACCGAAATGGTTCAAAAACAGTTAATAGCATCTAAGGTTGGTATCCCAAGTATACCGGAATGGTTCAAAAACAGTTAATAGCATCTAGGGTTGGTATCCCAAGTATACCGAAATGGTTCAAAAACAGTTGATAGCATCTAGGGTTGGTATCCCAAGTACACCGAAATGGTTCAAAAACAGTTAATAGCATCTAGGGTTGGTATCCCAAGTATACCGAAATGGTTCAAAAACAGTTAATAGCATCTAGGGTTGGTATCCCAAGTATACCGAAATGGTTCAAAAACAGTTAATAGCATCTAAGGTTGGTATCCCAAGTACACCGAAATGGTTCAAAAACAGTTAATAGCATCTAGGGTTGGTATCCCAAGTACACCGAAATGGTTCAAAAACAGTTAATAGCATCTAGGGTTGGTATCCCAAGTATACCGAAATGGTTCAAAAACAGTTGATAGCATCTAGGGTTGGTATCCCAAGTACACCGAAATGGTTCAAAAACAGTTAATAGCATCTAGGGTTGGTATCCCAAGTATACCGAAATGGTTCAAAAACAGTTAATAGCATCTAAGGTTGGTATCCCAAGTACACCGAAATGGTTCAAAAACAGTTAATAGCATCTAGGGTTGGTATCCCAAGTACACCGAAATGGTTCAAAAACAGTTAATAGCATCTAAGGTTGGTATCCCAAGTACACCGAAATGGTTCAAAAACAGTTAATAGCATCTAGGGTTGGTATCCCAAGTACACCGAAATGGTTCAAAAACAGTTAATAGCATCTAGGGTTGGTATCCCAAGTATACCGAAATGGTTCAAAAACAGTTGATAGCATCTAGGGTTGGTATCCCAAGTACACCGAAATGGTTCAAAAACAGTTGATAGCATCTAGGGTTGGTATCCCAAGTATACCGAAATGGTTCAAAAACAGTTAATAGCATCTAGGGTTGGTATCCCAAGTATACCGAAATGGTTCAAAAACAGTTAATAGCATCTAAGGTTGGTATCCCAAGTACACCGAAATGGTTCAAAAACAGTTAATAGCATCTAAGGTTGGTATCCCAAGTATACCGGAATGGTTCAAAAACAGTTAATAGCAACTAGGGTTGGTATCCCAAGTACACCGAAATGGTTCAAAAACAGTTAATAGCATCTAAGGTTGGTATCCCAAGTACACCGAAATGGTTCAAAAACAGTTGATAGCATCTAGGGTTGGTATCCCAAGTATACCGAAATGGTTCAAAAACAGTTAATAGCATCTAGGGTTGGTATCCCAAGTACACCGAAATGGTTCAAAAACAGTTAATAGCATCTAGGGTTGGTATCCCAAGTATACCGAAATGGTTCAAAAACAGTTAATAGCATCTAAGGTTGGTATCCCAAGTATACCGAAATGGTTCAAAAACAGTTAATAGCATCTAAGGTTGGTATCCCAAGTACACCGAAATGGTTCAAAAACAGTTAATAGCATCTAAGGTTGGTATCCCAAGTACACCGAAATGGTTCAAAAACAGTTAATAGCATCTAGGGTTGGTATCCCAAGTACACCGAAATGGTTCAAAAACAGTTAATAGCATCTAGGGTTGGTATCCCAAGTATACCGAAATGGTTCAAAAACAGTTGATAGCATCTAGGGTTGGTATCCCAAGTACACCGAAATGGTTCAAAAACAGTTAATAGCATCTAAGGTTGGTATCCCAAGTATACCGGAATGGTTCAAAAACAGTTAATAGCATCTAGGGTTGGTATCCCAAGTATACCGAAATGGTTCAAAAACAGTTAATAGCATCTAGGGTTGGTATCCCAAGTACACCGAAATGGTTCAAAAACAGTTAATAGCATCTAGGGTTGGTATCCCAAGTATACCGAAATGGTTCAAAAACAGTTGATAGCATCTAGGGTTGGTATCCCAAGTACACCGAAATGGTTCAAAAACAGTTAATAGCATCTAGGGTTGGTATCCCAAGTATACCGAAATGGTTCAAAAACAGTTAATAGCATCTAGGGTTGGTATCCCAAGTATACCGAAATGGTTCAAAAACAGTTAATAGCATCTAAGGTTGGTATCCCAAGTACACCGAAATGGTTCAAAAACAGTTAATAGCATCTAGGGTTGGTATCCCAAGTACACCGAAATGGTTCAAAAACAGTTAATAGCATCTAGGGTTGGTATCCCAAGTATACCGAAATGGTTCAAAAACAGTTGATAGCATCTAGGGTTGGTATCCCAAGTACACCGAAATGGTTCAAAAACAGTTAATAGCATCTAGGGTTGGTATCCCAAGTATACCGAAATGGTTCAAAAACAGTTAATAGCATCTAGGGTTGGTATCCCAAGTATACCGAAATGGTTCAAAAACAGTTAATAGCATCTAAGGTTGGTATCCCAAGTACACCGAAATGGTTCAAAAACAGTTAATAGCATCTAAGGTTGGTATCCCAAGTATACCGGAATGGTTCAAAAACAGTTAATAGCAACTAGGGTTGGTATCCCAAGTACACCGAAATGGTTCAAAAACAGTTAATAGCATCTAAGGTTGGTATCCCAAGTACACCGAAATGGTTCAAAAACAGTTGATAGCATCTAGGGTTGGTATCCCAAGTATACCGAAATGGTTCAAAAACAGTTAATAGCATCTAAGGTTGGTATCCCAAGTACACCGAAATGGTTCAAAAACAGTTAATAGCATCTAGGGTTGGTATCCCAAGTACACCGAAATGGTTCAAAAACAGTTAATAGCATCTAGGGTTGGTATCCCAAGTACACCGAAATGGTTCAAAAACAGTTAATAGCATCTAGGGTTGGTATCCCAAGTACACCGAAATGGTTCAAAAACAGTTAATAGCATCTAAGGTTGGTATCCCAAGTACACCGAAATGGTTCAAAAACAGTTGATAGCATCTAGGGTTGGTATCCCAAGTATACCGAAATGGTTCAAAAACAGTTAATAGCATCTAGGGTTGGTATCCCAAGTACACCGAAATGGTTCAAAAACAGTTAATAGCATCTAAGGTTGGTATCCCAAGTATACCGAAATGGTTCAAAAACAGTTAATAGCATCTAGGGTTGGTATCCCAAGTACACCGAAATGGTTCAAAAACAGTTAATAGCATCTAAGGTTGGTATCCCAAGTACACCGAAATGGTTCAAAAACAGTTGATAGCATCTAGGGTTGGTATCCCAAGTATACCGAAATGGTTCAAAAACAGTTAATAGCATCTAGGGTTGGTATCCCAAGTATACCGAAATGGTTCAAAAACAGTTAATAGCATCTAGGGTTGGTATCCCAAGTACACCGAAATGGTTCAAAAACAGTTAATAGCATCTAGGGTTGGTATCCCAAGTACACCGAAATGGTTCAAAAACAGTTAATAGCATCTAGGGTTGGTATCCCAAGTATACCGAAATGGTTCAAAAACAGTTAATAGCATCTAGGGTTGGTATCCCAAGTATACCGAAATGGTTCAAAAACAGTTAATAGCATCTAGGGTTGGTATCCCAAGTACACCGAAATGGTTCAAAAACAGTTAATAGCATCTAGGGTTGGTATCCCAAGTATACCGAAATGGTTCAAAAACAGTTAATAGCATCTAAGGTTGGTATCCCAAGTATACCGAAATGGTTCAAAAACAGTTAATAGCATCTAGGGTTGGTATCCCAAGTACACCGAAATGGTTCAAAAACAGTTAATAGCATCTAAGGTTGGTATCCCAAGTACACCGAAATGGTTCAAAAACAGTTAATAGCATCTAAGGTTGGTATCCCAAGTACACCGAAATGGTTCAAAAACAGTTGATAGCATCTAGGGTTGGTATCCCAAGTATACCGAAATGGTTCAAAAACAGTTAATAGCATCTAGGGTTGGTATCCCAAGTACACCGAAATGGTTCAAAAACAGTTAATAGCATCTAGGGTTGGTATCCCAAGTATACCGAAATGGTTCAAAAACAGTTAATAGCATCTAGGGTTGGTATCCCAAGTATACCGAAATGGTTCAAAAACAGTTAATAGCATCTAAGGTTGGTATCCCAAGTACACCGAAATGGTTCAAAAACAGTTAATAGCATCTAAGGTTGGTATCCCAAGTATACCGGAATGGTTCAAAAACAGTTAATAGCAACTAGGGTTGGTATCCCAAGTACACCGAAATGGTTCAAAAACAGTTAATAGCATCTAAGGTTGGTATCCCAAGTACACCGAAATGGTTCAAAAACAGTTGATAGCATCTAGGGTTGGTATCCCAAGTATACCGAAATGGTTCAAAAACAGTTAATAGCATCTAGGGTTGGTATCCCAAGTACACCGAAATGGTTCAAAAACAGTTAATAGCATCTAGGGTTGGTATCCCAAGTATACCGAAATGGTTCAAAAACAGTTAATAGCATCTAAGGTTGGTATCCCAAGTATACCGAAATGGTTCAAAAACAGTTAATAGCATCTAGGGTTGGTATCCCAAGTATACCGAAATGGTTCAAAAACAGTTAATAGCATCTAGGGTTGGTATCCCAAGTATACCGAAATGGTTCAAAAACAGTTAATAGCATCTAAGGTTGGTATCCCAAGTATACCGAAATGGTTCAAAAACAGTTAATAGCATCTAGGGTTGGTATCCCAAGTACACCGAAATGGTTCAAAAACAGTTAATAGCATCTAAGGTTGGTATCCCAAGTACACCGAAATGGTTCAAAAACAGTTGATAGCATCTAGGGTTGGTATCCCAAGTATACCGAAATGGTTCAAAAACAGTTAATAGCATCTAGGGTTGGTATCCCAAGTACACCGAAATGGTTCAAAAACAGTTAATAGCATCTAGGGTTGGTATCCCAAGTATACCGAAATGGTTCAAAAACAGTTAATAGCATCTAAGGTTGGTATCCCAAGTACACCGAAATGGTTCAAAAACAGTTAATAGCATCTAAGGTTGGTATCCCAAGTACACCGAAATGGTTCAAAAACAGTTGATAGCATCTAGGGTTGGTATCCCAAGTATACCGAAATGGTTCAAAAACAGTTAATAGCATCTAGGGTTGGTATCCCAAGTACACCGAAATGGTTCAAAAACAGTTAATAGCATCTAAGGTTGGTATCCCAAGTACACCGAAATGGTTCAAAAACAGTTGATAGCATCTAGGGTTGGTATCCCAAGTATACCGAAATGGTTCAAAAACAGTTAATAGCATCTAGGGTTGGTATCCCAAGTATACCGAAATGGTTCAAAAACAGTTAATAGCATCTAGGGTTGGTATCCCAAGTACACCGAAATGGTTCAAAAACAGTTAATAGCATCTAAGGTTGGTATCCCAAGTGTACCGGAATGGTTCAAAAACAGTTAATAGCATCTAGGGTTGGTATCCCAAGTACACCGAAATGGTTCAAAAACAGTTAATAGCATCTAAGGTTGGTATCCCAAGTACACCGAAATGGTTCAAAAACAGTTAATAGCATCTAGGGTTGGTATCCCAAGTATACCGAAATGGTTCAAAAACAGTTAATAGCATCTAGGGTTGGTATCCCAAGTACACCGAAATGGTTCAAAAACAGTTAATAGCATCTAAGGTTGGTATCCCAAGTACACCGAAATGGTTCAAAAACAGTTGATAGCATCTAGGGTTGGTATCCCAAGTATACCGAAATGGTTCAAAAACAGTTAATAGCATCTAGGGTTGGTATCCCAAGTACACAGAAATGGTTCAAAAACAGTTGATAGCATCTAGGGTTGGTATCCCAAGTATACCGAAATGGTTCAAAAACAGTTAATAGCATCTAGGGTTGGTATCCCAAGTACACCGAAATGGTTCAAAAACAGTTAATAGCATCTAAGGTTGGTATCCCAAGTACACCGAAATGGTTCAAAAACAGTTAATAGCATCTAAGGTTGGTATCCCAAGTACACCGAAATGGTTCAAAAACAGTTAATAGCATCTAGGGTTGGTATCCCAAGTATACCGAAATGGTTCAAAAACAGTTAATAGCATCTAGGGTTGGTATCCCAAGTACACCGAAATGGTTCAAAAACAGTTAATAGCATCTAGGGTTGGTATCCCAAGTATACCGAAATGGTTCAAAAACAGTTAATAGCATCTAGGGTTGGTATCCCAAGTACACCGAAATGGTTCAAAAACAGTTAATAGCATCTAAGGTTGGTATCCCAAGTGTACCGGAATGGTTCAAAAACAGTTAATAGCATCTAGGGTTGGTATCCCAAGTACACCGAAATGGTTCAAAAACAGTTGATAGCATCTAGGGTTGGTATCCCAAGTATACCGAAATGGTTCAAAAACAGTTAATAGCATCTAGGGTTGGTATCCCAAGTACACCGAAATGGTTCAAAAACAGTTAATAGCATCTAGGGTTGGTATCCCAAGTATACCGAAATGGTTCAAAAACAGTTAATAGCATCTAGGGTTGGTATCCCAAGTACACCGAAATGGTTCAAAAACAGTTAATAGCATCTAAGGTTGGTATCCCAAGTACACCGAAATGGTTCAAAAACAGTTGATAGCATCTAGGGTTGGTATCCCAAGTATACCGAAATGGTTCAAAAACAGTTAATAGCATCTAGGGTTGGTATCCCAAGTACACCGAAATGGTTCAAAAACAGTTAATAGCATCTAGGGTTGGTATCCCAAGTATACCGAAATGGTTCAAAAACAGTTAATAGCATCTAGGGTTGGTATCCCAAGTACACCGAAATGGTTCAAAAACAGTTAATAGCATCTAAGGTTGGTATCCCAAGTACACCGAAATGGTTCAAAAACAGTTAATAGCATCTAAGGTTGGTATCCCAAGTACACCGAAATGGTTCAAAAACAGTTAATAGCATCTAGGGTTGGTATCCCAAGTATACCGAAATGGTTCAAAAACAGTTAATAGCATCTAGGGTTGGTATCCCAAGTACACCGAAATGGTTCAAAAACAGTTAATAGCATCTAGGGTTGGTATCCCAAGTATACCGAAATGGTTCAAAAACAGTTAATAGCATCTAGGGTTGGTATCCCAAGTACACCGAAATGGTTCAAAAACAGTTAATAGCATCTAAGGTTGGTATCCCAAGTGTACCGGAATGGTTCAAAAACAGTTAATAGCATCTAGGGTTGGTATCCCAAGTACACCGAAATGGTTCAAAAACAGTTAATAGCATCTAAGGTTGGTATCCCAAGTACACCGAAATGGTTCAAAAACAGTTAATAGCATCTAGGGTTGGTATCCCAAGTATACCGAAATGGTTCAAAAACAGTTAATAGCATCTAGGGTTGGTATCCCAAGTACACCGAAATGGTTCAAAAACAGTTAATAGCATCTAAGGTTGGTATCCCAAGTACACCGAAATGGTTCAAAAACAGTTAATAGCATCTAAGGTTGGTATCCCAAGTACACCGAAATGGTTCAAAAACAGTTGATAGCATCTAAGGTTGGTATCCCAAGTGTACCGGAATGGTTCAAAAACAGTTAATAGCATCTAGGGTTGGTATCCCAAGTACACCGAAATGGTTCAAAAACAGTTAATAGCATCTAAGGTTGGTATCCCAAGTACACCGAAATGGTTCAAAAACAGTTAATAGCATCTAGGGTTGGTATCCCAAGTATACCGAAATGGTTCAAAAACAGTTAATAGCATCTAGGGTTGGTATCCCAAGTACACCGAAATGGTTCAAAAACAGTTAATAGCATCTAAGGTTGGTATCCCAAGTACACCGAAATGGTTCAAAAACAGTTGATAGCATCTAGGGTTGGTATCCCAAGTATACCGAAATGGTTCAAAAACAGTTAATAGCATCTAGGGTTGGTATCCCAAGTACACAGAAATGGTTCAAAAACAGTTGATAGCATCTAGGGTTGGTATCCCAAGTATACCGAAATGGTTCAAAAACAGTTAATAGCATCTAGGGTTGGTATCCCAAGTACACCGAAATGGTTCAAAAACAGTTAATAGCATCTAGGATTGGAATCCCAAGTGTACCGAAATGGTTCAAAAACAGTTTCTAGCATCTAGGGTTGTCATCCCAAGTGTACCGAAATGGTTCAAAAACAGTTTCTAGCATCTAGGATTGGAATCCCAAGTGTACCGAAATGGTTCAAAAACAGTTTCTAGCATCTAGGGTTGTCATCCCAAGTGTGCCGAAATGGTTCAAAAACAGTTAATAGCATCTAGGGTTGGTATCCCAAGTACACCGAAATGGTTCAAAAACAGTTAATAGCATCTAAGGTTGGTATCCCAAGTACACCGAAATGGTTCAAAAACAGTTAATAGCATCTAAGGTTGGTATCCCAAGTACACCGAAATGGTTCAAAAACAGTTAATAGCATCTAAGGTTGGTATCCCAAGTGTACCGGAATGGTTCAAAAACAGTTAATAGCATCTAGGGTTGGTATCCCAAGTACACCGAAATGGTTCAAAAACAGTTAATAGCATCTAAGGTTGGTATCCCAAGTACACCGAAATGGTTCAAAAACAGTTAATAGCATCTAGGGTTGGTATCCCAAGTATACCGAAATGGTTCAAAAACAGTTAATAGCATCTAGGGTTGGTATCCCAAGTACACCGAAATGGTTCAAAAACAGTTAATAGCATCTAGGGTTGGTATCCCAAGTACACAGAAATGGTTCAAAAACAGTTGATAGCATCTAGGGTTGGTATCCCAAGTATACCGAAATGGTTCAAAAACAGTTAATAGCATCTAGGGTTGGTATCCCAAGTACACCGAAATGGTTCAAAAACAGTTAATAGCATCTAGGGTTGGTATCCCAAGTATACCGAAATGGTTCAAAAACAGTTAATAGCATCTAGGGTTGGTATCCCAAGTACACCGAAATGGTTCAAAAACAGTTAATAGCATCTAAGGTTGGTATCCCAAGTGTACCGGAATGGTTCAAAAACAGTTAATAGCATCTAAGGTTGGTATCCCAAGTACACCGAAATGGTTCAAAAACAGTTGATAGCATCTAGGGTTGGTATCCCAAGTATACCGAAATGGTTCAAAAACAGTTAATAGCATCTAGGGTTGGTATCCCAAGTACACCGAAATGGTTCAAAAACAGTTAATAGCATCTAGGGTTGGTATCCCAAGTATACCGAAATGGTTCAAAAACAGTTAATAGCATCTAGGGTTGGTATCCCAAGTACACCGAAATGGTTCAAAAACAGTTAATAGCATCTAAGGTTGGTATCCCAAGTACACCGAAATGGTTCAAAAACAGTTGATAGCATCTAGGGTTGGTATCCCAAGTATACCGAAATGGTTCAAAAACAGTTAATAGCATCTAGGGTTGGTATCCCAAGTACACCGAAATGGTTCAAAAACAGTTAATAGCATCTAGGGTTGGTATCCCAAGTATACCGAAATGGTTCAAAAACAGTTAATAGCATCTAGGGTTGGTATCCCAAGTACACCGAAATGGTTCAAAAACAGTTAATAGCATCTAAGGTTGGTATCCCAAGTACACCGAAATGGTTCAAAAACAGTTAATAGCATCTAGGGTTGGTATCCCAAGTACACCGAAATGGTTCAAAAACAGTTAATAGCATCTAGGGTTGGTATCCCAAGTACACAGAAATGGTTCAAAAACAGTTGATAGCATCTAGGGTTGGTATCCCAAGTATACCGAAATGGTTCAAAAACAGTTAATAGCATCTAGGGTTGGTATCCCAAGTACACCGAAATGGTTCAAAAACAGTTAATAGCATCTAAGGTTGGTATCCCAAGTACACCGAAATGGTTCAAAAACAGTTGATAGCATCTAGGGTTGGTATCCCAAGTATACCGAAATGGTTCAAAAACAGTTAATAGCATCTAGGGTTGGTATCCCAAGTACACCGAAATGGTTCAAAAACAGTTAATAGCATCTAGGGTTGGTATCCCAAGTACACCGAAATGGTTCAAAAACAGTTAATAGCATCTAGGGTTGGTATCCCAAGTATACCGAAATGGTTCAAAAACAGTTAATAGCATCTAGGGTTGGTATCCCAAGTACACCGAAATGGTTCAAAAACAGTTAATAGCATCTAAGGTTGGTATCCCAAGTACACCGAAATGGTTCAAAAACAGTTAATAGCATCTAAGGTTGGTATCCCAAGTACACCGAAATGGTTCAAAAACAGTTAATAGCATCTAAGGTTGGTATCCCAAGTGTACCGGAATGGTTCAAAAACAGTTAATAGCATCTAGGGTTGGTATCCCAAGTACACCGAAATGGTTCAAAAACAGTTAATAGCATCTAAGGTTGGTATCCCAAGTACACCGAAATGGTTCAAAAACAGTTAATAGCATCTAGGGTTGGTATCCCAAGTATACCGAAATGGTTCAAAAACAGTTAATAGCATCTAGGGTTGGTATCCCAAGTACACCGAAATGGTTCAAAAACAGTTAATAGCATCTAAGGTTGGTATCCCAAGTACACCGAAATGGTTCAAAAACAGTTGATAGCATCTAGGGTTGGTATCCCAAGTACACCGAAATGGTTCAAAAACAGTTAATAGCATCTAGGGTTGGTATCCCAAGTACACCGAAATGGTTCAAAAACAGTTAATAGCATCTAGGGTTGGTATCCCAAGTACACCGAAATGGTTCAAAAACAGTTAATAGCATCTAAGGTTGGTATCCCAAGTACACCGAAATGGTTCAAAAACAGTTAATAGCATCTAGGGTTGGTATCCCAAGTATACCGAAATGGTTCAAAAACAGTTAATAGCATCTAGGGTTGGTATCCCAAGTACACCGAAATGGTTCAAAAACAGTTAATAGCATCTAGGGTTGGTATCCCAAGTACACCGAAATGGTTCAAAAACAGTTAATAGCATCTAAGGTTGGTATCCCAAGTACACCGAAATGGTTCAAAAACAGTTAATAGCATCTAAGGTTGGTATCCCAAGTACACCGAAATGGTTCAAAAACAGTTAATAGCATCTAGGGTTGGTATCCCAAGTATACCGAAATGGTTCAAAAACAGTTAATAGCATCTAGGGTTGGTATCCCAAGTACACCGAAATGGTTCAAAAACAGTTAATAGCATCTAGGGTTGGTATCCCAAGTATACCGAAATGGTTCAAAAACAGTTAATAGCATCTAGGGTTGGTATCCCAAGTACACCGAAATGGTTCAAAAACAGTTAATAGCATCTAAGGTTGGTATCCCAAGTGTACCGGAATGGTTCAAAAACAGTTAATAGCATCTAGGGTTGGTATCCCAAGTACACCGAAATGGTTCAAAAACAGTTGATAGCATCTAGGGTTGGTATCCCAAGTACACCGAAATGGTTCAAAAACAGTTAATAGCATCTAGGGTTGGTATCCCAAGTACACCGAAATGGTTCAAAAACAGTTAATAGCATCTAGGGTTGGTATCCCAAGTATACCGAAATGGTTCAAAAACAGTTAATAGCATCTAGGGTTGGTATCCCAAGTACACCGAAATGGTTCAAAAACAGTTAATAGCATCTAAGGTTGGTATCCCAAGTACACCGAAATGGTTCAAAAACAGTTGATAGCATCTAGGGTTGGTATCCCAAGTATACCGAAATGGTTCAAAAACAGTTAATAGCATCTAGGGTTGGTATCCCAAGTACACCGAAATGGTTCAAAAACAGTTAATAGCATCTAGGGTTGGTATCCCAAGTATACCGAAATGGTTCAAAAACAGTTAATAGCATCTAGGGTTGGTATCCCAAGTACACCGAAATGGTTCAAAAACAGTTAATAGCATCTAAGGTTGGTATCCCAAGTACACCGAAATGGTTCAAAAACAGTTAATAGCATCTAAGGTTGGTATCCCAAGTACACCGAAATGGTTCAAAAACAGTTAATAGCATCTAGGGTTGGTATCCCAAGTATACCGAAATGGTTCAAAAACAGTTAATAGCATCTAGGGTTGGTATCCCAAGTATACCGAAATGGTTCAAAAACAGTTAATAGCATCTAGGGTTGGTATCCCAAGTATACCGAAATGGTTCAAAAACAGTTAATAGCATCTAGGGTTGGTATCCCAAGTACACCGAAATGGTTCAAAAACAGTTAATAGCATCTAAGGTTGGTATCCCAAGTGTACCGGAATGGTTCAAAAACAGTTAATAGCATCTAGGGTTGGTATCCCAAGTACACCGAAATGGTTCAAAAACAGTTAATAGCATCTAAGGTTGGTATCCCAAGTACACCGAAATGGTTCAAAAACAGTTAATAGCATCTAGGGTTGGTATCCCAAGTACACCGAAATGGTTCAAAAACAGTTAATAGCATCTAGGGTTGGTATCCCAAGTACACCGAAATGGTTCAAAAACAGTTAATAGCATCTAAGGTTGGTATCCCAAGTACACCGAAATGGTTCAAAAACAGTTAATAGCATCTAAGGTTGGTATCCCAAGTACACCGAAATGGTTCAAAAACAGTTGATAGCATCTAGGGTTGG
This sequence comes from Anopheles coustani, assembly GCF_943734705.1. Lineage (NCBI taxonomy): Eukaryota > Metazoa > Arthropoda > Insecta > Diptera > Culicidae > Anopheles > Anopheles coustani. The sequence continues at coordinate 426,640 of NW_026525394.1, read as the reverse complement.
TATCCCAAGTATACCGAAATGGTTCAAAAACAGTTAATAGCATCTAGGGTTGGTATCCCAAGTACACCGAAATGGTTCAAAAACAGTTGATAGCATCTAGGGTTGGTATCCCAAGTATACCGAAATGGTTCAAAAACAGTTAATAGCATCTAGGGTTGGTATCCCAAGTACACCGAAATGGTTCAAAAACAGTTAATAGCATCTAGGGTTGGTATCCCAAGTATACCGAAATGGTTCAAAAACAGTTAATAGCATCTAGGGTTGGTATCCCAAGTACACCGAAATGGTTCAAAAACAGTTAATAGCATCTAAGGTTGGTATCCCAAGTACACCGAAATGGTTCAAAAACAGTTGATAGCATCTAGGGTTGGTATCCCAAGTATACCGAAATGGTTCAAAAACAGTTAATAGCATCTAGGGTTGGTATCCCAAGTACACCGAAATGGTTCAAAAACAGTTAATAGCATCTAGGGTTGGTATCCCAAGTATACCGAAATGGTTCAAAAACAGTTAATAGCATCTAGGGTTGGTATCCCAAGTACACCGAAATGGTTCAAAAACAGTTAATAGCATCTAAGGTTGGTATCCCAAGTGTACCGGAATGGTTCAAAAACAGTTAATAGCATCTAGGGTTGGTATCCCAAGTACACCGAAATGGTTCAAAAACAGTTAATAGCATCTAAGGTTGGTATCCCAAGTACACCGAAATGGTTCAAAAACAGTTAATAGCATCTAGGGTTGGTATCCCAAGTATACCGAAATGGTTCAAAAACAGTTAATAGCATCTAAGGTTGGTATCCCAAGTACACCGAAATGGTTCAAAAACAGTTGATAGCATCTAGGGTTGGTATCCCAAGTATACCGAAATGGTTCAAAAACAGTTAATAGCATCTAGGGTTGGTATCCCAAGTACACCGAAATGGTTCAAAAACAGTTAATAGCATCTAGGGTTGGTATCCCAAGTACACCGAAATGGTTCAAAAACAGTTAATAGCATCTAGGGTTGGTATCCCAAGTATACCGAAATGGTTCAAAAACAGTTAATAGCATCTAGGGTTGGTATCCCAAGTACACCGAAATGGTTCAAAAACAGTTAATAGCATCTAAGGTTGGTATCCCAAGTACACCGAAATGGTTCAAAAACAGTTGATAGCATCTAGGGTTGGTATCCCAAGTATACCGAAATGGTTCAAAAACAGTTAATAGCATCTAGGGTTGGTATCCCAAGTACACCGAAATGGTTCAAAAACAGTTAATAGCATCTAGGGTTGGTATCCCAAGTATACCGAAATGGTTCAAAAACAGTTAATAGCATCTAGGGTTGGTATCCCAAGTACACCGAAATGGTTCAAAAACAGTTAATAGCATCTAAGGTTGGTATCCCAAGTGTACCGGAATGGTTCAAAAACAGTTAATAGCATCTAGGGTTGGTATCCCAAGTACACCGAAATGGTTCAAAAACAGTTAATAGCATCTAGGGTTGGTATCCCAAGTACACCGAAATGGTTCAAAAACAGTTAATAGCATCTAGGGTTGGTATCCCAAGTATACCGAAATGGTTCAAAAACAGTTAATAGCATCTAAGGTTGGTATCCCAAGTACACCGAAATGGTTCAAAAACAGTTAATAGCATCTAGGGTTGGTATCCCAAGTACACCGAAATGGTTCAAAAACAGTTAATAGCATCTAAGGTTGGTATCCCAAGTACACCGAAATGGTTCAAAAACAGTTGATAGCATCTAGGGTTGGTATCCCAAGTATACCGAAATGGTTCAAAAACAGTTAATAGCATCTAGGGTTGGTATCCCAAGTACACCGAAATGGTTCAAAAACAGTTAATAGCATCTAGGGTTGGTATCCCAAGTATACCGAAATGGTTCAAAAACAGTTAATAGCATCTAGGGTTGGTATCCCAAGTACACCGAAATGGTTCAAAAACAGTTAATAGCATCTAAGGTTGGTATCCCAAGTGTACCGGAATGGTTCAAAAACAGTTAATAGCATCTAGGGTTGGTATCCCAAGTACACCGAAATGGTTCAAAAACAGTTAATAGCATCTAAGGTTGGTATCCCAAGTACACCGAAATGGTTCAAAAACAGTTAATAGCATCTAGGGTTGGTATCCCAAGTATACCGAAATGGTTCAAAAACAGTTAATAGCATCTAAGGTTGGTATCCCAAGTACACCGAAATGGTTCAAAAACAGTTAATAGCATCTAGGGTTGGTATCCCAAGTACACCGAAATGGTTCAAAAACAGTTAATAGCATCTAAGGTTGGTATCCCAAGTATACCGAAATGGTTCAAAAACAGTTGATAGCATCTAGGGTTGGTATCCCAAGTATACCGAAATGGTTCTAAAACAGTTAATAGCATCTAGGGTTGGTATCCCAAGTACACCGAAATGGTTCAAAAACAGTTAATAGCATCTAGGGTTGGTATCCCAAGTATACCGAAATGGTTCAAAAACAGTTGATAGCATCTAGGGTTGGTATCCCAAGTACACCGAAATGGTTCAAAAACAGTTAATAGCATCTAAGGTTGGTATCCCAAGTACACCGAAATGGTTCAAAAACAGTTGATAGCATCTAGGGTTGGTATCCCAAGTATACCGAAATGGTTCAAAAACAGTTAATAGCATCTAGGGTTGGTATCCCAAGTACACCGAAATGGTTCAAAAACAGTTAATAGCATCTAAGGTTGGTATCCCAAGTACACCGAAATGGTTCAAAAACAGTTGATAGCATCTAGGGTTGGTATCCCAAGTATACCGAAATGGTTCAAAAACAGTTAATAGCATCTAAGGTTGGTATCCCAAGTACACCGAAATGGTTCAAAAACAGTTGATAGCATCTAGGGTTGGTATCCCAAGTATACCGAAATGGTTCAAAAACAGTTAATAGCATCTAGGGTTGGTATCCCAAGTACACCGAAATGGTTCAAAAACAGTTAATAGCATCTAGGGTTGGTATCCCAAGTATACCGAAATGGTTCAAAAACAGTTAATAGCATCTAGGGTTGGTATCCCAAGTACACCGAAATGGTTCAAAATCAGTTAATAGCATCTAGGGTTGGTATCCCAAGTACACCGAAATGGTTCAAAAACAGTTAATAGCATCTAGGGTTGGTATCCCAAGTACACCGAAATGGTTCAAAAACAGTTAATAGCATCTAGGGTTGTGTTGGCAGTGATATTGAAATAAAATTTGTCGGAATTTTCGGTATCGAAGAAACCACAAATTAGTGACTTTATTCCGCCAATTATCACGCCAACGTTATCGCGAAGAGCCTTATGGTGGCTCGCGCAGCCCTTTTATCCCCTTCGTGGCCTAAGCCCCATCGATGCTGCATGGGCCTCGGCCGCTGTCACATTGACTGCTGGTGCAGCTGACAGCGACGGTGTTGCGGTCTCATTCTAGCCGCAACATTCCCCCGGCCAGTGACAAAACAAAGTGTTGTCACTCTCTCTGTCCGTCCTGCTGTCGGCTGGCATCCAGAAAACCATGTGGCACGACTTCCAGAACGGCAATTTCGTGGCGGTCGATTAGTAGACACCGCAATTCTTTGCTACCGGCGTTTCGTTTACCGGCGAACCTGTCCATACTTGGCCACGATGGTCTTGTCGTCTCTCTGCCAGCTGCCCCGAGGTAAGTAACCATCTGCGGCAACCATTTCATCTTCCTTCTTTGCAGGTCTTGGCTTATCAACAGCGGATGCCGGTTTTCTCCCGTCTGCACTTCCTAAAGGAAAATGGTTTGGCGTAATCGGTAAGTCATCCAGGTCGTTCAGTGGTACGCATGTGAGCGGCCTAGAATTAATAACATTTTCTTTTCTTTTAGTGTGGTTAGTAAAACTTCGTCCATCGGCGTGCGTGGGAGATTCATCCGTTGAAGCTTGTTCTTCACGGAATGTACTAACCGCTCCCAGCACCCTCCAAAGTGTGGCCCACTAGGGGTCACTATCTTGCGATACGACACAAGTACTTGGTGTTTGCCAGCCCACCATCGAAGCCCGGGTTCCACGCAAGCGTCACGAAGTTCGAACCCAACTCCACCGGCCTCAGCTTCGTCGGATTCTCCGGTGGTACCTTCGGTTGCAGCCGGATCGGCACCTGGATGTTGTTGAGTGTGTTCGCCACCCGGCAGTGGTACTCGCCGTAGTCCTGGTGGCGCACGTTGCTGATCTTCAGGATGCTCGTGTACACATCGTTGCCGTCCGAGTTGGTGACGATCTTGTAGTGGCCACCGTTGTTCAGCAGGCTCGTGCCGAACTGCCACATAAACTCCGGCTTCGGGTAGGACTGCACCTTACACGGTATCTCCGCCGTCTCCTTGATATGGTGCAGGACGATCAGTGCGTGCTCGATCGTCAGGTGCATCATCGAATTCGCCTTGTTGACCGCGTTTTCGTACAGGCACGTGTACTGGCCGCGATCAGTTGAAATGAGCCAGTTCTCCTTCGGGCGCGCCTTGCCGGTGAACATGAGCGTGCTGTGAACCGTCACCGTACCGTTGGCTCCCCTCTCCCGGTTTGTCTTCACCTCGTACCGGCGCAGCTCGGGCGTAATCTCCACGACATCATTCAACCAGGTGGTCAACGGCTCCGACTTACCCTTCGCACCGCACATCACGAAGAAATCCACCTCGCTCGCCTTCTTGATCATGTTCGACTGCAGGTAAGCCAGAAACTGGGTCGGCTGGTGGATCTCCAGCGTCGCGCTCGTCATCCCACCGTTGCCCAGCTCGTTGTACTTGCCCTCGCACGGCTTCATCATGTTGATGCCCCGGCACACGTACATGCCCGTATCCTCCGCACGGACGTCGCGTAGCACCAGCGTGTCGCCCTCCTTCAGCCACTCGATCTTCACGGGCGGCGAGTTGGCCGCCAGGTTGCACTTGATCTGCACCGTTTCCTTATCCTCGGCCGACTTCACCTTCGCCTCGATCTGCATGATCGACTGGTAGAACACGTTCACCGGGATCTCCTCCTTGCCCAGCCCGTTGTCGGCGGAGGAAGCGTAGTGGCCGGCGTCCTGCAGCGACATCCGGTGGATCGTGTGCGTCGGGTGCGACAAACTAAAGCGCCCGTTACGCGTCCACTTCACCTGCTTCGGCTTCGGCTTCGCGTCGATGTTGAACTCCAGCTTTGCCGTCTGGTCTCGCTCCACGCTCAGCGGGTTCTCCGGCCCAATTCCGACACGCGGATGATAGTTCACGGACAGTGTCGTAACTGTCCTCAGCTGCTGAAACTCCTCGCGCAACGCGCTCATCGCCTCGCTCAATCCTTCCGGGTGAAAGAGAAACTGATCCACCGCCTCGTACGCCGGTCCGTTGCGATCCTTTTGAAGGCGGAGAATGTTTTCAACGTCCGAAATCCGCTCGGCTGTGTGTTTCGCCGAACCTTCAACGTAAACGGATCGCCTGCGACGTGAGACGTTTTGCACCGTGAGGATTTTCGGCAGTGCATGCGCCTTTTTTGATGACAGCACACCCGAAACACTCTCCTTCAATCCAACGGAGTGTACGTCCTGTCTCACTCCATCTCCCGTCCACTGCAGGCACAATTGATCTGGAACCCTGACCAACCTCAACAGCCGATCATCGTCAGTCGATGATGTCCCCTGAATGGAATGATCGGATGGGTTGACCTTTCGTCCATCAGCGTCATACATTTCAACCGATACAGTGTCGTAGCCGAGCAAGTGCGGGTTCGAGTTCTCGAGTACGCGTCCTCGATCGGTGACTGCGGTAGTGGTGTTGGTGTATTCGTGTCCCGTGTTTACGTTCATCTCCGGGGTGTCAGTGACGATTAGTGGACTGTAAACAAACTGACCCTTGCATACGGTTAGCTCGCGATGGGGTGTGCAGCTATTCCTGGAGGAGATGCTCGTCGCGACGTGGTCATCCTTCCTGTCCGCGTTGTGGGTAAACTCCAGCCCGTGTGCAAGTGCCAAGCTGTGACACTCGCTGGCCACTTCCGCATTTCCGCAATGCGTGTTGCACCCATCCGCCATCGCGCCTCCATCGCTCGTCGATCTCGTCCCCATCGCGCTCTCACGCGTCTCGCGTGCGGTGCTCGACGGCCCACCGCTCTCCGTTGCCGTACCCGTTATCGTTTCGTGCCGGTCTCCGATGCTGAGCTTCCTCCGTTCGGCTCGGGGATAGTCCAAACTATCGGAACATCGACTCCATCGCGCAAAATCCTGCGATTGGTGTTCCTGGATGCTTCCCGACCGGGTCGAACGATCATCCGTGATCGTCAGTGCGTGGGGCCAGCTTCGGTCGCTGGGGTCTGGGGTCGTTGATGCTGCCACGCCATGACTTGCGACAGGTTGTTCACCCGAAGTGAGGTGAACGCTCGGCGGGTCGCTTGGCGCCATCGTGGATTCGGCGGCAGTGCAGTGGCTCGACGGGTCGCTCGGCGCCATCGCGAAATCGGATGGCCGCGTTCCCGGAGAAGTGTGGTGGCTCGACGGGTCGCTCGTCGCCATCGCGAAATCGGCTGGCCGCGTTCCCGGAGCAGTGTGGTGGCTCGACGGGTCGCTCGTCGCCATCGCGAAATCGGCTGGCCGCGCACCCGGAGCAGTGTGGTGGCTCGACGGGTCGCTCGTCGCCATCGCGAAATCGGCTGGCCGCGTTCCCGGAGCAGTTTGGAGTTTGGACGGTTTCCGTTGGGCCATCCTTTTCTCGAGCGCGATGAGGTGCTCCTCAAACACCAACTCCCTTTGCGAGATTTTGATCTCGAACGCTTCTCGTTCCAGCGCGAGACGTTTCCGCGCCAGCTCTAGTTCGCGATCGATGATGGTTCGTTTTGCGCGCAATGACGACGCTGCACTCGCGCTTCCATCTGAACCCGCGTCACTATGTGTTTCGTTCTCCATTGGACCGGCGACTCGCGATGTAGACCCTTTGGTTTTATAACACCGTACGAATAACACCGAATTCGCGACGCAACACTGTTTTAGACGACCGGGCACTTTCACTTCTATCCGCGGTGCAAACCCTCCGGTTTTACAGCACCGTTCGAATAGAGGAAACTTAATTTGTGGAATGTCGGTTCCACAATGCTCACACAATAATTAGTGGAATGTTAGTTCCACACTCACAAACCTAATTTGTGGAATGTTGGCAGTGATATTGAAATAAAATTTGTCGGAATTTTCGGTATCGAAGAAACCACAAATTAGTGTCTTTATTCCGATCTAATTATCACGCCAACGTTATCGCGAAGAGGCCTTATGGTGGCTCGCGCAGCCCTTTTATCCCCTTCGTGGCCTAAGCCCCATCGATGCTGCATGGGCCTCGGCCGCTGTCACATTGACTGCTGGTGCAGCTGACAGCGACGGTGTTGCGGTCTCATTCTAGCCGCAACAGTTTAAAAACCGTTTCTAGCATCTTGGGTTGGTATCCCAAGTATACCGAAATGGTTTAAAAACTGTTTCTAGCATCTTGGGTTGGTATCCCAAGTGTACCGAAATGGTTTAAAAACTGTTTCAAGCATCTTGGGTTGGTATCCCAAGTATACCGAAATGGTTTAAAAACTGTTTCTAGCATCTTGGGTTGGTATCTCATGTATACCGAAATGGTTTAAAAACTGTTTCTAGCATCATGGGTTGGTATCTCATGTATACCGAAATGGTTTAAAAACTGTTTCTAGCATCTTGGGTTGGTATCCCAAGTGTACCGAAATGGTTTAAAAACTGTTTCTAGCATCTTGGGTTGGTATCCCAAGTGTACCGAAATGGTTTAAAAACCGTTTCTAGCATCTTGGGTTGGTATCCCAAGTATACCGAAATGGTTTAAAAACTGTTTCTAGCATCTTGGGTTGGTATCCCAAGTGTACCGAAATGGTTTAAAAACTGTTTCTAGCATCTTGGGTTGGTATCTCATGTATACCGAAATGGTTTAAAAACTGTTTCTAGCATCTTGGGTTGGTATCCCAAGTATACCGAAATGGTTTAAAAACTGTTTCTAGCATCTTGGGTTGGTATCCCAAGTATACCGAAATGGTTTAAAAACTGTTTCAAGCATCTTGGGTTGGTATCCCAAGTGTACCGAAATGGTTTAAAAACTGTTTCTAGCATCTTGGGTTGGTATCCCAAGTGTACCGAAATGGTTTAAAAACTGTTTCAAGCATCTTGGGTTGGTATCCCAAGTGTACCGAAATGGTTTAAAAACTGTTTCTAGCATCTTGGGTTGGTATCCCAAGTGTACCGAAATGGTTTAAAAACCGTTTCTAGCATCTTGGGTTGGTATCCCAAGTATACCGAAATGGTTTAAAAACTGTTTCTAGCATCTTGGGTTGGTATCCCAAGTGTACCGAAATGGTTTAAAAACTGTTTCTAGCATCTCGGGTTGGTATCTCATGTATACCGAAATGGTTTAAAAACTGTTTCTAGCATCTTGGGTTGGTATCCCAAGTGTACCGAAATGGTTTAAAAACCGTTTCTAGCATCTTGGGTTGGTATCCCAAGTATACCGAAATGGTTTAAAAACTGTTTCTAGCATCTTGGGTTGGTATCCCAAGTGTACCGAAATGGTTTAAAAACTGTTTCTAGCATCTTGGGTTGGTATCTCATGTATACCGAAATGGTTTAAAAACTGTTTCTAGCATCATGGGTTGGTATCTCAAGTATACCTAAATGGTTTAAAAACTGTTTCTAGCATCATGGGTTGGTATCTCATGTATACCGAAATGGTTTAAAAACTGTTTCTAGCATCATGGGTTGGTATCTCAAGTATACCGAAATGGTTTAAAAACTGTTTCTAGCATCTTGGGTTGGTATCCCAAGTATACCGAAATGGTTTAAAAACTGTTTCTAGCATCTTGGGTTGGTATCCCAAGTGTACCGAAATGGTTTAAAAACTGTTTCTAGCATCTTGGGTTGGTATCTCATGTATACCGAAATGGTTTAAAAACTGTTTCTAGCATCTTTGGTTGGTATCCCAAGTGTACCGAAATGGTTTAAAAACTGTTTCTAGCATCTTGGGTTGGTATCTCATGTATACCGAAATGGTTTAAAAACTGTTTCTAGCATCTTTGGTTGGTATCCCAAGAGTACCGAAATGGTTTAAAAACTGTTTCTAGCATCTTAGGTTGGTATCCCAAGTATACCGAAATGGTTTAAAAACTGTTTCTAGCATCTTGGGTTGGTATCTCAAGTATACCGAAATGGTTTAAAAACTGTTTCTAGCATCTTGGGTTGGTATCCCAAGTTCACCGAAATGGTTTAAAAACTGTTTCTAGCATCTTGGGTTGGTATCCCAAGTATACCGAAATGGTTTAAAAACTGTTTCTAGCATCTTGGGTTGGCATCCCAAGTATACCGAAATGGCTTAAAAACTGTTTCAAGCATCTTGGGTTGGTATCCCAAGTGTATCGAAATAGTTTAAAAACTGTTTCTAGCATCTTGGGTTGGTATCCCAAGTGTATCGAAATGGTTTAAAAACTGTTTCAAGCATCTTGGGTTGGTATCCCAAGTGTACCGAAATGGTTTAAAAACTGTTTCTAGCATCTTGGGTTGGTATCCCAAGTGTACCGAAATGGTTTAAAAACTGTTTCAAGCATCTTGGGTTGGTATCCCAAGTGTACCGAAATGGTTTAAAAACTGTTTCTAGCATCTTGGGTTGGTATCCCAAGTGTACCGAAATGGTTTAAAAACCGTTTCTAGCATCTTGGGTTGGTATCCCAAGTATACCGAAATGGTTTAAAAACTGTTTCTAGCATCTTGGGTTGGTATCCCAAGTGTACCGAAATGGTTTAAAAACCGTTTCTAGCATCTTGGGTTGGTATCCCAAGTATACCGAAATGGTTTAAAAACTGTTTCTAGCATCTTGGGTTGGTATCTCATGTATACCGAAATGGTTTAAAAACTGTTTCAAGCATCTTGGGTTGGTATCCCAAGTATACCGAAATGGTTTAAAAACTGTTTCTAGCATCTTGGGTTGGTATCTCATGTATACCGAAATGGTTTAAAAACTGTTTCTAGCATCATGGGTTGGTATCTCATGTATACCGAAATGGTTTAAAAACTGTTTCTAGCATCTTGGGTTGGTATCCCAAGTGTACCGAAATGGTTTAAAAACTGTTTCTAGCATCTTAGGTTGTCATCCCAAGTATACCGGAATGGTTTAAAAACCACTTCTAGCATCTTGGGTTGTCATCCCAAGTGCACCGGAATGGTTTAAAAACCGCTTCTAGCATCTTGGGTTGGCATCCCAAGTATACCGAAATGTTTTAAAAATTGTTTCTAGCATCTTGAGTTGGTATCCCAAGTATACCGAAATGGTTTAAAAACTGTTTCTAGCATCTTGGGTTGGTATCCCAAGTATACCGAAATGGTTTAAAAACTGTTTCTAGCATCTTGAGTTGGTATCCCAAGTATACCGAAATGGTTTAAAAACTGTTTCTAGCATCTTGGGTTGGCATCCCAAGTATACCGAAATGGTTTAAAAACCGCTTCTAGCATCTTGGGTTGGTATCCCAAGTATACCGAAATCGTTTAAAAACTGTTTCTAGCATCTTGGGTTGGTATCCCAAGTATACCGAAATGGTTTAAAAACTGTTTCTAGCATCTTGGGTTGGTATCCCAAGTATACCGAAATGGTTTAAAAACCGCTTCTAGCATCTTGGGTTGGTATCCGAAGTATACCGAAATGGTTTAAAAACCGCTTCTAGCATCTTGGGTTGGTATCCCAAGTATACAGAAATGGTTTAAAAACTGTTTCTAGCATCTTGGGTTGGTATCTCGAGTATACCGAAATGGTTTAAAAACCGCTTCTAGCATCTTGGGTTTTCATCCCAAGTATACCGAAATGGTTTAAAAACCGCTTCTAGCATCTTGGGTTGGTATCCCAAGTATACCGAAATGGTTTAAAAACTGTTTCTAGCATCTTGGGTTGGTATCCCAAGTATACCGAAATGGTTTAAAAACTGTTTCTAGCATCTTGAGTTGGTATCCCAACTATACCGAAATGGTTTAAAAACTGTTTCTAGCATCTTGGGTTGGCATCCCAAGTATACCGAAATGGTTTAAAAACTGTTTCTAGCATCTTGGGTTGGTATCCCAAGTATACCGAAATGGTTTAAAAACTGTTTCTAGCATCTTGGGTTGGTATCTCGAGTATACCGAAATGGTTTAAAAACCGCTTCTAGCATCTTGGGTTGGCATCCCAAGTATACCGAAATGGTTTAAAAACCGCTTCTAGCATCTTGGGTTGGTATCCCAAGTATACCGAAATGGTTTAAAAACTGTTTCTAGCATCTTGGGTTGGTATCCCAAGTATACCGAAATGGTTTAAAAACCGCTTCTAGCATCTTGGGTTGGTATCCCAAGTATACCGAAATGGTTTAAAAACTGTTTCTAGCATCTTGGGTTGGTATCCCAAGTATACCGAAATGGTTTAAAAACCGCTTCTAGCATCTTGGGTTGGTATCCGAAGTATACCGAAATGGTTTAAAAACCGCTTCTAGCATCTTGAGTTGGTATCCCAAGTATACAGAAATGGTTTAAAAACTGTTTCTAGCATCTTGGGTTTTCATCCCAAGTATACCGAAATGGTTTAAAAACCGCTTCTAGCATCTTGGGTTGGTATCCCAAGTATACCGAAATGGTTTAAAAACTGTTTCTAGCATCTTGGGTTGGTATCCCAAGTATACCGAAATGGTTTAAAAACTGTTTCTAGCATCTTGAGTTGGTATCCCAACTATACCGAAATGGTTTAAAAACTGTTTCTAGCATCTTGGGTTGGTATCCCAAGTATACCGAAATGGTTTAAAAACTGTTTCTAGCATCTTGGGTTGGCATCCCAAGTATACCGAAATGGTTTAAAAACCGCTTCTAGCATCTTGGGTTGGTATCCCAAGTATACCGAAATCGTTTAAAAACTGTTTCTAGCATCTTGGGTTGGTATCCCAAGTATACCGAAATGGTTTAAAAACTGTTTCTAGCATCTTGGGTTGGTATCCCAAGTATACCGAAATGGTTTAAAAACCGCTTCTAGCATCTTGGGTTGGTATCCGAAGTATACCGAAATGGTTTAAAAACCGCTTCTAGCATCTTGGGTTGGTATCCGAAGTATACCGAAATGGTTTAAAAACCGCTTCTAGCATCTTGGGTTGGTATCCCAAGTATACCGAAATGGTTTAAAAACTGTTTCTAGCATCTTGGGTTGGCATCCCAAGTATACCGAAATGGTTTAAAAACCGCTTCTAGCATCTTGAGTTGGCATCCCAAGTATACTGAAATGGTTTAAAAACCGTTTCTAGCATCTTGGGTTGGTATCCCAAGTATACCGAAATGGTTTAAAAACTGTTTCTAGCATCTTGGGTTGGTATCCCAAGTATACCGAAATGGTTTAAAAACCGCTTCTAGCATCTTGGGTTGGTATCCGAAGTATACCGAAATGGTTTAAAAACCGCTTCTAGCATCTTGGGTTGGTATCCCAAGTATACCGAAATGGTTTAAAAACTGTTTCTAGCATCTTGGGTTGGCATCCCAAGTATACCGAAATGGTTTAAAAACCGCTTCTAGCATCTTGAGTTGGCATCCCAAGTATACTGAAATGGTTTAAAAACCGTTTCTAGCATCTTGGGTTGGTATCCCAAGTATACCGAAATGGTTTAAAAACTGTTTCTAGCATCTTGGGTTGGTATCCCAAGTATACCGAAATGGTTTAAAAACCGCTTCTAGCATCTTGGGTTGGTATCCCAAGTATAGCGAAATGGTTTAAAAACTGTTTCTAGCATCTTGGGTTGGTATCCGAAGTATACCGAAATGGTTTAAAAACCGCTTCTAGCATCTTGGGTTGGTATCCGAAGTATACCGAAATGGTTTAAAAACCGCTTCTAGCATCTTGGGTTTGTATCCCAAGTATACCGAAATGGTTTAAAAACTGTTTCTAGCATCTTGGGTTGGCATCCCAAGTATACCGAAATGGTTTAAAAACCGCTTCTAGCATCTTGAGTTGGCATCCCAAGTATACTGAAATGGTTTAAAAACCGTTTCTAGCATCTTGGGTTGGTATCCCAAGTATACCGAAATGGTTTAAAAACTGTTTCTAGCATCTTGGGTTGGTATCCCAAGTATACCGAAATGGTTTAAAAACTGCTTCTAGCATCTTGGATTTGCATCCCAAGTATACCGAAATGGTTTAAAAACCGCTTCTAGCATCTTGGGTTGGTATCCCAAGTATACCGAAATGGTTTAAAAACTGTTTCTAGCATCTTGGGTTGGTATCCCAAGTATACCGAAATGGTTTAAAAACCGCTTCTAGCATCTTGGGTTGGTATCCGAAGTATACCGAAATGGTTTAAAAACCGCTTCTAGCATCTTGGGTTGGTATCCCAAGTATACCGAAATGGTTTAAAAACTGTTTCTAGCATCTTGGGTTGGCATCCCAAGTATACCGAAATGGTTTAAAAACCGCTTCTAGCATCTTGAGTTGGCATCCCAAGTATACTGAAATGGTTTAAAAACCGTTTCTAGCATCTTGGGTTGGTATCCCAAGTATACCGAAATGGTTTAAAAACTGTTTCTAGCATCTTGGGTTGGTATCCCAAGTATACCGAAATGGTTTAAAAACCGCTTCTAGCATCTTGGGTTGGTATCCCAAGTATAGCGAAATGGTTTAAAAACCGTTTCTAGCATCTTGGGTTGGTATCCGAAGTATACCGAAATGGTTTAAAAACCGCTTCTAGCATCTTGGGTTGGTATCCGAAGTATACCGAAATCGTTTAAAAACCGCTTCTAGCATCTTGGGTTGGTATCCCAAGTATACCGAAATGGTTTAAAAACTGTTTCTAGCATCTTGGGTTGGTATCCCAAGTATACCGAAATGGTTTAAAAACCGCTTCTAGCATCTTGGGTTGGTATCCGAAGTATACCGAAATGGTTTAAAAACCGTTTCTAGCATCTTGGGTTGGTATCCCAAGTATACCGAAATGGTTTAAAAACTGTTTCTAGCATCTTGGGTTGGTATCCCAAGTATACCGAAATGGTTTAAAAACCGCTTCTAGCATCTTGGGTTGGCATCCCAAGTATACCGAAATGGTTTAAAAACCGCTTCTAGCATCTTGGGTTGGTATCCCAAGTATACCGAAATGGTTTAAAAACTGTTTCTAGCATCTTGGGTTGGTATCCCAAGTATACCGAAATGGTTTAAAAACCGCTTCTAGCATCTTGGGTTGGTATCCGAAGTATACCGAAATGGTTTAAAAACCGCTTCTAGCATCTTGGGTTGGTATCCCAAGTATACCGAAATGGTTTAAAAACTGTTTCTAGCATCTTGGGTTGGCATCCCAAGTATACCGAAATGGTTTAAAAACCGCTTCTAGCATCTTGAGTTGGCATCCCAAGTATACTGAAATGGTTTAAAAACCGTTTCTAGCATCTTGGGTTGGTATCCCAAGTATACCGAAATGGTTTAAAAACTGTTTCTAGCATCTTGGGTTGGTATCCCAAGTATACCGAAATGGTTTAAAAACCGCTTCTAGCATCTTGGGTTGGTATCCGAAGTATACCGAAATGGTTTAAAAACCGCTTCTAGCATCTTGGGTTGGTATCCCAAGTATACCGAAATGGTTTAAAAACTGTTTCTAGCATCTTGGGTTGGCATCCCAAGTATACCGAAATGGTTTAAAAACCGCTTCTAGCATCTTGAGTTGGCATCCCAAGTATACTGAAATGGTTTAAAAACCGTTTCTAGCATCTTGGGTTGGTATCCCAAGTATACCGAAATGGTTTAAAAACTGTTTCTAGCATCTTGGGTTGGTATCCCAAGTATACCGAAATGGTTTAAAAACCGCTTCTAGCATCTTGGGTTGGTATCCCAAGTATAGCGAAATGGTTTAAAAACTGTTTCTAGCATCTTGGGTTGGTATCCGAAGTATACCGAAATGGTTTAAAAACCGCTTCTAGCATCTTGGGTTGGTATCCCAAGTATACCGAAATGGTTTAAAAACTGTTTCTAGCATCTTGGGTTGGCATCCCAAGTATACCGAAATGGTTTAAAAACCGCTTCTAGCATCTTGAGTTGGCATCCCAAGTATACTGAAATGGTTTAAAAACCGTTTCTAGCATCTTGGGTTGGTATCCCAAGTATACCGAAATGGTTTAAAAACTGTTTCTAGCATCTTGGGTTGGTATCTCGAGTATACCGAAATGGTTTAAAAACTGTTTCTAGCATCTTGGGTTGGCATCCCAAGTATACCGAAATGGTTTAAAAACCGCTTCTAGCATCTTGGGTTGGTATCCCAAGTATGCCGGAATGGTTCAAAATCCGTTTCTAGCATCTTGGGTTGTCATCCCAATTATGCCGGAATGGTTCAAAATCCGTTTCTAGCATCTTGGGTTGTCATCCCAAGTATGCCGGAATGGTTCAAAATCCGTTTCTATCATCTTGGGTTGTAATCCCAAGTATGCCGGAATGGTTCAAAATCCGTTTCTATCATCTTGGGTTGTCATCCCAAGTATGCCGGAATGGTTCAAAATTCGTTTCTAGCATCTTGGGTTGTCATCCCAAGTATGCCGGAATGGTTCAAAATCCGTTTCTAGCATCTTGGGTTGTCATCTCAAGTATGCATGAACGGTTCAAAATCCGTTTCTAGCATCTTGGGTTGTCATCATAAGTATGCCGGAATGGTTCAAAATCCGTTTCTAGCATCTTGGGTTGTCATCCCAAGTATGCCGGAATGGTTCAAAATCCGTTTCTAGCATCTTGGGTTGTCATCCCAAGTATGCCGGAATGGTTCAAAATCCGTTTCTAGCATCTTGGGTTGTCATCCCAAGTATGCCGGAATGGTTCAAAATCCGTTTCTAGCATCTTGGGTTGTCATCCCAAGTATGCCGGAACGGTTCAAAATCCGTTTCTATCATCTTTGGTTGTCATCCCAACTATGCCGGAACGGTTCAAAATCCGTTTCTAGCATCTTGGGTTGTCATCCCAAGTATGCCGGAATGGTTCAAAATCCGTTTCTAGCATCTTGGGTTGTCATCCCAAGTATGCCGGAATGGTTCAAAATCCGTTTCTAGCATCTTGGGTTGTCATCCCAAGTATGCCGGAATGGTTCAAAATCCGTTTCTATCATCTTTGGTTGTCATCCCAACTATGCCGGAACGGTTCAAAATCCGTTTCTATCATCTTTGGTTGTCATCCCAAGTATGCCGGAATGGTTCAAAATCCGTTTCTAGCATCTTGGGTTGTCATCCCAAGTATGCCGGAATGGTTCAAAATCCGTTTCTAGCATCTTGGGTTGTCATCCCAAGTATGCCGGAACGGCTCAAAATCCGTTTCTAGCATCTTGGGTTGTCATCCCAAGTATGCCGGAATGGTTCAAAATCCGTTTCTAGCATCTTGGGTTGTCATCCCATGTATGCCGGAATGGTTCAAAATCCGTTTCTATCATCTTGGGTTGTAATCGCAAGTATGCCGGAATGGTTCAAAATTCGTTTCTAGCATCTTGGGTTGTTATCCCAAGTATGCCGGAATGGTTCAAAATCCGTTTCTAGCATCTTGGGTTGTCATCTCAAGTATGCATGAACGGTTCAAAATCCGTTTCTAGCATCTTGGGTTGTCATCCCAAGTATGCCGGAATGGTTCAAAATTCGTTTCTAGCATCTTTGGTTGTTATCCCAAGTATACAGGAATGGTTCAAAATCCGTTTCTAGCATCTTGGGTTGTCATCCCAAGTATGCCGGAATGGTTCAAAATCCGTTTCTAGCATCTTGGGTTGTAATCCCAAGTATGCCGGAATGGTTCAAAATCCGTTTCTATCATCTTGGGTTGTAATCGCAAGTATGCCGGAATGGTTCAAAATCCGTTTCTAGCATCTTGGGTTGTCATCCCAAGTATGCCGGAATGGTTCAAAATCCGTTTCTAGCATCTTTGGTTGTTATCCCAAGTATACAGGAATGGTTCAAAATCCGTTTCTAGCATCTTGGGTTGTCATCCCAAGTATGCCGGAATGGTTCAAAATCCGTTTCTATCATCTTGGGTTGTAATCCCAAGTATGCCGGAATGGTTCAAAATCCGTTTCTATCATCTTGGGTTGTAATCGCAAGTATGCCGGAATGGTTCAAAATCCGTTTCTAGCATCTTGGGTTGTCATCCCAAGTATGCCGGAATGGTTCAAAATCCGTTTCTAGCATCTTGGGTTGTCATCCCAAGTATGCCGGAATGGTTCAAAATCCGTTTCTAGCATCTTGGGTTGTCATCCCATGTATGCCGGAATGGTTCAAAATCCGTTTCTATCATCTTGGGTTGTAATCGCAAGTATGCCGGAATGGTTCAAAATTCGTTTCTAGCATCTTGGGTTGTTATCCCAAGTATGCCGGAATGGTTCAAAATCCGTTTCTAGCATCTTGGGTTGTCATCCCAAGTATGCCGGAATGGTTCAAAATTCGTTTCTAGCATCTTGGGTGAAATCCCAAGTATGCCGGAATGGTTCAAATTCCGTTTCTGGCATCTTTGGTTGTTATCCCAAGTATACAGGAATGGTTCAAAATCCGTTTCTAGCATCTTGGGTTGTCATCCCAAGTATGCCGGAATGGTTCAAAATCCGTTTCTGGCATCTTTGGTTGTCATCCCAAGTATGCCGGAATGGTTCAAAATCCGTTTCTAGCATCTTGGGTTGTCATCCCAAGTATGCCGGAATGGTTCAAAATCCGTTTCTAGCATCTTGGGTTGTCATCCCAATTATGCCGGAATGGTTCAAAATCCGTTTCTATCATCTTGGGTTGTAATCGCAAGTATGCCGGAATGGTTCAAAATTCGTTTCTAGCATCTTGGGTTGTCATCCCAAGTATGCCGGAATGGTTCAAATTCCGTTTCTGGCATCTTTGGTTGTCATCCCAAGTATGCCGGAATGGTTCAAAATCCGTTTCTAGCATCTTGGGTTGTCATCCCAAGTATGCCGGAATGGTTCAAAATCCGTTTCTAGCATCTTGGGTTGTCATCCCAAGTATGCCGGAATGGTTCAAAATCCGTTTCTAGCATCTTGGGTTGTCATCCCAAGTATGCCGGAATGGTTCAAAATCCGTTTCTAGCATCTTGGGTTGTCATCCCAAGTATGCCGGAATGGTTCATTATCCGTTTTTAGCATCTTGGGATGTAATCCCAAATATGCCGGAATATTTCAAAATCCGTTTCTAGCATCTTGGGTTGTCATCCCAAGTATGCTGGAATGGTTCAAAATCCGTTTCTAGCATCTTGGGTTGTCATCCCAAGTATGCCGGAATGGTTCAAAATCCGTTTCTAGCATTTTGGGATGTCATCCCAAGTATGCCGGAATGGTTCAAAATCCGTTTCTAGCATCTTGGGTTGTCATCCCAAGTATGCCGGAACGGTTCAAAATCCGTTTCTAGCATCTTGGGTTGTCATCCCAAGTATGCCGGAACGGTTCAATATCCGTTTCTAGCATCTTGGGTTGTTATCCCAAGTATGCCGGAATGGTTCAAAATCCGTTTCTATCATCTTGGGTTGTAATCGCAAGTATGCCGGAATGGTTCAAAATTCGTTTCTAGCATCTTGGGTTGTTATCCCAAGTATGCCGGAATGGTTCAAAATCCGTTTCTAGCATCTTGGGTTGTCATCTCAAGTATGCATGAACGGTTCAAAATCCGTTTCTAGCATCTTGGGTTGTCATCCCAAGTATGCCGGAATGGTTCAAAATTCGTTTCTAGCATCTTGGGTTGAAATCCCAAGTATGCCGGAATGGTTCAAAATCCGTTTCTAGCATCTTTGGTTGTTATCCCAAGTATACAGGAATGGTTCAAAATCCGTTTCTAGCATCTTGGGTTGTCATCCCAAGTATGCCGGAATGGTTCAAAATCCGTTTCTATCATCTTGGGTTGTAATCCCAAGTATGCCGGAATGGTTCAAAATCCGTTTCTATCATCTTGGGTTGTAATCGCAAGTATGCCGGAATGGTTCAAAATCCGTTTCTAGCATCTTGGGTTGTCATCCCAAGTATGCCGGAATGGTTCAAAATTCGTTTCTAGCATCTTGGGTGAAATCCCAAGTATGCCGGAATGGTTCAAATTCCGTTTCTGGCATCTTTGGTTGTTATCCCAAGTATACAGGAATGGTTCAAAATCCGTTTCTAGCATCTTGGGTTGTCATCCCAAGTATGCCGGAATGGTTCAAAATCCGTTTCTGGCATCTTTGGTTGTCATCCCAAGTATGCCGGAATGGTTCAAAATCCGTTTCTAGCATCTTGGGTTGTCATCCCAAGTATGCCGGAATGGTTCAAAATCCGTTTCTAGCATCTTGGGTTGTCATCCCAATTATGCCGGAATGGTTCAAAATCCGTTTCTATCATCTTGGGTTGTAATCGCAAGTATGCCGGAATGGTTCAAAATTCGTTTCTAGCATCTTGGGTTGTCATCCCAAGTATGCCGGAATGGTTCAAATTCCGTTTCTGGCATCTTTGGTTGTCATCCCAAGTATGCCGGAATGGTTCAAAATCCGTTTCTAGCATCTTGGGTTGTCATCCCAAGTATGCCGGAATGGTTCAAAATCCGTTTCTAGCATCTTGGGTTGTCATCCCAAGTATGCCGGAATGGTTCAAAATCCGTTTCTAGCATCTTGGGTTGAAATCCCAAGTATGCCGGAACGGTTCAAAATCCGTTTCTAGCATCTTGGGTTGTCATCCCAAGTATGCCGGAATGGTTCAAAATCCGTTTCTAGCATCTTGGGTTGTCATCCCAAGTATGCCGGAACGGTTCAAAATCCGTTTCTAGCATCTTGGGTTGTCATCACAAGTATGCCGGAACGGTTCAAAATCCGTTTCTAGCATCTTGGGTTGTCATCCCAAGTATGCCGGAACGGTTCAATATCCGTTTCTAGCATCTTGGGTTGTTATCCCAAGTATGCCGGAATGGTTCAAAATCCGTTTCTAGCATCTTGGGTTGTCATCCCAAGTATGCCGGAATGGTTCAAAATCCGTTTCTAGCATCTTGGGTTGTCATCCCAAGTATGCCGGAATGGTTCAAAATCCGTTTCTAGCATCTTGGGTTGTCATCCCATGTATGCCGGAATGGTTCAAAATCCGTTTCTATCATCTTGGGTTGTAATCGCAAGTATGCCGGAATGGTTCAAAATTCGTTTCTAGCATCTTGGGTTGTTATCCCAAGTATGCCGGAATGGTTCAAAATCCGTTTCTAGCATCTTGGGTTGTCATCTCAAGTATGCATGAACGGTTCAAAATCCGTTTCTAGCATCTTGGGTTGTCATCCCAAGTATGCCGGAATGGTTCAAAATTCGTTTCTAGCATCTTGGGTTGAAATCCCAAGTATGCCGGAATGGTTCAAAATCCGTTTCTAGCATCTTTGGTTGTTATCCCAAGTATACAGGAATGGTTCAAAATCCGTTTCTAGCATCTTGGGTTGTCATCCCAAGTATGCCGGAATGGTTCAAAATCCGTTTCTATCATCTTGGGTTGTAATCCCAAGTATGCCGGAATGGTTCAAAATCCGTTTCTATCATCTTGGGTTGTAATCGCAAGTATGCCGGAATGGTTCAAAATCCGTTTCTAGCATCTTGGGTTGTCATCCCAAGTATGCCGGAATGGTTCAAAATCCGTTTCTAGCATCTTGGGTTGTCATCCCAAGTATGCCGGAATGGTTCAAAATCCGTTTCTAGCATCTTGGGTTGTCATCCCATGTATGCCGGAATGGTTCAAAATCCGTTTCTATCATCTTGGGTTGTAATCGCAAGTATGCCGGAATGGTTCAAAATTCGTTTCTAGCATCTTGGGTTGTTATCCCAAGTATGCCGGAATGGTTCAAAATCCGTTTCTAGCATCTTGGGTTGTCATCCCAAGTATGCCGGAATGGTTCAAAATTCGTTTCTAGCATCTTGGGTGAAATCCCAAGTATGCCGGAATGGTTCAAATTCCGTTTCTGGCATCTTTGGTTGTTATCCCAAGTATACAGGAATGGTTCAAAATCCGTTTCTAGCATCTTGGGTTGTCATCCCAAGTATGCCGGAATGGTTCAAAATCCGTTTCTGGCATCTTTGGTTGTCATCCCAAGTATGCCGGAATGGTTCAAAATCCGTTTCTAGCATCTTGGGTTGTCATCCCAAGTATGCCGGAATGGTTCAAAATCCGTTTCTAGCATCTTGGGTTGTCATCCCAATTATGCCGGAATGGTTCAAAATCCGTTTCTATCATTTTGGGTTGTAATCGCAAGTATGCCGGAATGGTTCAAAATTCGTTTCTAGCATCTTGGGTTGTCATCCCAAGTATGCCGGAATGGTTCAAATTCCGTTTCTGGCATCTTTGGTTGTCATCCCAAGTATGCCGGAATGGTTCAAAATCCGTTTCTAGCATCTTGGGTTGTCATCCCAAGTATGCCGGAATGGTTCAAAATCCGTTTCTAGCATCTTGGGTTGTCATCCCAAGTATGCCGGAATGGTTCAAAATCCGTTTCTAGCATCTTGGGTTGTCATCCCAAGTATGCCGGAATGGTTCAAAATCCGTTTCTAGCATCTTGGGTTGTCATCCCAAGTATGCCGGAATGGTTCATTATCCGTTTTTAGCATCTTGGGATGTAATCCCAAATATGCCGGAATATTTCAAAATCCGTTTCTAGCATCTTGGGTTGTCATCCCAAGTATGCTGGAATGGTTCAAAATCCGTTTCTAGCATCTTGGGTTGTCATCCCAAGTATGCCGGAATGGTTCAAAATCCGTTTCTAGCATTTTGGGATGTCATCCCAAGTATGCCGGAACGGTTCAAAATCCGTTTCTAGCATCTTGGGTTGTCATCCCAAGTATGCCGGAATGGTTCAAAATCCGTTTCTAGCATCTTGGGTTGTCATCCCAAGTATGCCGGAACGGTTCAAAATCCGTTTCTAGCATCTTGGGTTGTCATCACAAGTATGCCGGAACGGTTCAAAATCCGTTTCTAGCATCTTGGGTTGTCATCCCAAGTATGCCGGAACGGTTCAATATCCGTTTCTAGCATCTTGGGTTGTCATCCCAAGTATGCCGGAACGGTTCAAAATCCGTTTCTAGCATCTTGGGTTGTCATCCCAAGTATGCCGGAATGGTTTGAAATCCGTTTCTAGCATCTTGGGTTGTCATTCCAAGTATGCCGGAATGGTTCAAAATCCGTTTTTAGCATCTTGGGATGTAATCCCAAATATGCCGGAATATTTCAAAATCCGTTTCTAGCATCTTGGGTTGTCATCCCAAGTATGCTGGAATGGTTCAAAATCCGTTTCTAGCATCTTGGGTTGTCATCCCAAGTATGCCGGAATGGTTCAAAATCCGTTTCTAGCATCTTGGGTTGTAATCCCAAGTATGCTGGAATGGTTCAAAATCCGTTTCTAGCATCTTGGGTTGTCATCCCAAGTATGCCGGAATGGTTCAAAATCCGTTTCTAGCATCTTGGGTTGTCATCCCAAGTATGCAGGAATGGTTCAAAATCCGTTTCTAGCATCTTGGGTTGTCATCCCAAGTATGCCGGAATGGTTTAAAATCCGTTTCTAGCATCTTGGGTTGTCATCCCAAGTATGCCGGAATGGTTCAAAATCCGTTTCTAGCATCTTGGGTTGTAATCCCAAGTATGCCGGAATGGTTCAAAATCCGTTTCTAGCATCTTGGGTTGTCATCCCAAGTATGCCGGAATGGTTCAAAATCCGTTTCTAGCATCTTGGGTTGTCATCCCAAGTATGCCGGAATGGTTCAAAATCCGTTTCTAGCATCTTAGGTTGTCATCCCAAGTATGCCGGAATGGTTCAAAATCCGTTTCTAGCATCTTGGGTTGTCATCCCAAGTATGCCGGAATGGTTTAAAATCCGTTTCTAGCATCTTGGGTTGTCATCCCAAGTATGCCGGAATGGTTCAAAATCCGTTTCTAGCATCTTGGGTTGTCATCCCAAGTATGCCGGAATGGTTCAAAATCCGTTTCTAGCATCTTAGGTTGTCATCCCAAGTATGCCGGAATGGTTCAAAATCCGTTTCTAGCATCTTGGGTTGTCATCCCAAGTATGCCGGAAGGGTTCAAAATCCGTTTCTAGCATCTTGGGTTGTCATCCCAAGTATGCAGGAATGGTTCAAAATCCGTTTCTAGCATCTTGGGTTGTCATCCCAAGTATGCCGGAATGGTTCAAAATCCGTTTCTAGCATCTTGGGTTGTCATCCCAAGTATGCCGGAATGGTTTAAAATCCGTTTCTAGCATCTTGGGTTGTCATCCCAAGTATGCCGGAATGGTTCAAAATCCGTTTCTAGCATCTTGGGTTGTAATCCCAAGTATGCCGGAATGGTTCAAAATCCGTTTCTAGCATCTTGGGTTGTCATCCCAAGTATGCCGGAATGGTTCAAAATCCGTTTCTAGCATCTTGGGTTGTCATCCCAAGTATGCTGGAATGGTTCAAAATCCGTTTCTAGCATCTTGGGTTGTCATCCCAAGTATGCCGGAATGGTTTAAAATCCGTTTCTAGCATCTTGGGTTGTCATCCCAAGTATGCCGGAATGGTTCAAAATCCGTTTCTAGCATCTTGGGTTGTAATCCCAAGTATGCCGGAATGGTTCAAAATCCGTTTCTAGCATCTTGGGTTGTCATCCCAAGTATGCCGGAATGGTTCAAAATCCGTTTCTAGCATCTTGGGTTGTCATCCCAAGTATGCTGGAATGGTTCAAAATCCGTTTCTAGCATCTTGGGTTGTCATCCCAAGTATGCCGGAATGGTTTAAAATCCGTTTCTAGCATCTTGGGTTGTCATCCCAAGTATGCCGGAATGGTTCAAAATCCGTTTCTAGCATCTTGGGTTGTCATCCCAAGTATGCCGGAATGGTTCAAAATCCGTTTCTAGCATCTTGGGTTGTCATCCCAAGTATGCCGGAATGGTTTATAATCCGTTTCTAGCATCTTGGGTTGTCATCCCAAGTATGCCGGAATGGTTCAAAATCCGTTTCTAGCATCTTGGGTTGTAATCCCAAGTATGCCGGAATGGTTCAAAATCCGTTTCTAGCATCTTGGGTTGTCATCCCAAGTATGCCGGAATGGTTCAAAATCCGTTTCTAGCATCTTGGGTTGTCATCCCAAGTATGCTGGAATGGTTCAAAATCCGTTTCTAGCATCTTGGGTTGTCATCCCAAGTATGCCGGAATGGTTCAAAATCCGTTTCTAGCATCTTGGGTTGTCATCCCAAGTATGCCGGAATGGTTTAAAATCCGTTTCTAGCATCTTGGGTTGTCATCCCAAGTATGCCGGAATGGTTCAAAATCCGTTTCTAGCATCTTGGGTTGTCATCCCAAGTATGCCGGAATGGTTCAAAATCCGTTTCTAGCATCTTGGGTTGTCATCCCAAGTATGCCGGAATGGTTTATAATCCGTTTCTAGCATCTTGGGTTGTCATCCCAAGTATGCCGGAATGGTTCAAAATCCGTTTCTAGCATCTTGGGTTGTCATCCCAAGTATGCCGGAATGGTTTAAAACCGCTTCTAGCATCTTGGGTTGTCATCCCAAGTATGCCGGAATGGTTCAAAATCCGTTTCTAGCATCTTGGGTTGTCATCCCAAGTATGCTGGAATGGTTCAAAATCCGTTTCTAGCATCTTAGGTTGTCATCCCAAGTATGCCGGAATGGTTCAAAATCCGTTTCTAGCATCTTGGGTTGTCATCCCAAGTATGCCGGAATGGTTCAAAATCCGTTTCTAGCATCTTGGGTTGTCATCCCAAGTATGCAGGAATGGTTCAAAATCCGTTTCTAGCATCTTGGGTTGTCATCGCAAGTATGCCGGAATGGTTTAAAATCCGTTTCTAGCATCTTGGGTTGTCATCCCAAGTATGCCGGAATGATTTAAAATCCGTTTCTAGCATCTTGGGTTGTCATCCCAAGTATGCCGGAATGGTTCGAAATCCGTTTCTAGCATCTTGGGTTGTCATCCCAAGTATGCTGGAATGGTTCAAAATCCGTTTCTAGCATCTTGGGTTGTCATCCCAAGTATGCCGGAATGGTTCAAAATCCGTTTCTAGCATCTTGGGTTGTAATCCCAAGTATGCTGGAATGGTTCAAAATCCGTTTCTAGCATCTTAGGTTGTCATCCCAAGTATGCCGGAATGGTTCAAAATCCGTTTCTAGCATCTTAGGTTGTCATCCCAAGTATGCCGGAATGGTTCAAAATCCGTTTCTAGCATCTTGGGTTGTCATCCCAAGTATGCCGGAATGGTTTAAAATCCGTTTCTAGCATCTTGGGTTGTCATCCCAAGTATGCCGGAATGGTTCAAAATCCGCTTCTAGCATCTTGGGTTGTCATCCCAAGTATGCTGGAATGGTTCAAAATCCGTTTCTAGCATCTTGGGTTGTCATCCCAAGTATGCCGGAATGGTTCAAAATCCGTTTCTAGCATCTTGGGTTGTAATCCCAAGTATGCCGGAATGGTTCAAAATCCGTTTCTAGCATCTTGGGTTGTCATCCCAAGTATGCCGGAATGGTTTAAAATCCGTTTCTAGCATCTTGGGTTGTCATCCCAAGTATGCTGGAATGGTTCAAAATCCGTTTCTAGCATCTTAGGTTGTCATCCCAAGTATGCCGGAATGGTTCAAAATCCGTTTCTAGCATCTTAGGTTGTCATCCCAAGTATGCCGGAATGGTTCAAAATCCGTTTCTAGCATCTTGGGTTGTCATCCCAAGTATGCCGGAATGGTTCAAAATCCGTTTCTAGCATCTTGGGTTGTCATCCCAAGTATGCCGGAATGGTTCAAAATCCGTTTCTAGCATCTTGGGTTGTCATCCCAAGTATGCCGGAATGGTTTAAAATCCGTTTCTAGCATCTTGGGTTGTCATCCCAAGTATGCCGGAATGGTTCAAAATCCGTTTCTAGCATCTTGGGTTGTCATCCCAAGTATGCCGGAATGGTTCAAAATCCGTTTCTAGCATCTTAGGTTGTCATCCCAAGTATGCCGGAATGGTTCAAAATCCGTTTCTAGCATCTTGGGTTGTCATCCCAAGTATGCCGGAAGGGTTCAAAATCCGTTTCTAGCATCTTGGGTTGTCATCCCAAGTATGCAGGAATGGTTCAAAATCCGTTTCTAGCATCTTGGGTTGTCATCCCAAGTATGCCGGAATGGTTCAAAATCCGTTTCTAGCATCTTGGGTTGTCATCCCAAGTATGCCGGAATGGTTTAAAATCCGTTTCTAGCATCTTGGGTTGTCATCCCAAGTATGCCGGAATGGTTCAAAATCCGTTTCTAGCATCTTGGGTTGTAATCCCAAGTATGCCGGAATGGTTCAAAATCCGTTTCTAGCATCTTGGGTTGTCATCCCAAGTATGCTGGAATGGTTCAAAATCCGTTTCTAGCATCTTGGGTTGTCATCCCAAGTATGCTGGAATGGTTCAAAATCCGTTTCTAGCATCTTGGGTTGTCATCCCAAGTATGCCGGAATGGTTTAAAATCCGTTTCTAGCATCTTGGGTTGTCATCCCAAGTATGCCGGAATGGTTCAAAATCCGTTTCTAGCATCTTGGGTTGTAATCCCAAGTATGCCGGAATGGTTCAAAATCCGTTTCTAGCATCTTGGGTTGTCATCCCAAGTATGCCGGAATGGTTCAAAATCCGTTTCTAGCATCTTGGGTTGTCATCCCAAGTATGCTGGAATGGTTCAAAATCCGTTTCTAGCATCTTGGGTTGTCATCCCAAGTATGCCGGAATGGTTTAAAATCCGTTTCTAGCATCTTGGGTTGTCATCCCAAGTATGCCGGAATGGTTCAAAATCCGTTTCTAGCATCTTGGGTTGTCATCCCAAGTATGCCGGAATGGTTCAAAATCCGTTTCTAGCATCTTGGGTTGTCATCCCAAGTATGCCGGAATGGTTTATAATCCGTTTCTAGCATCTTGGGTTGTCATCCCAAGTATGCCGGAATGGTTCAAAATCCGTTTCTAGCATCTTGGGTTGTCATCCCAAGTATGCCGGAATGGTTTAAAATCCGTTTCTAGCATCTTGGGTTGTCATCCCAAGTATGCCGGAATGGTTCAAAATCCGTTTCTAGCATCTTGGGTTGTCATCCCAAGTATGCTGGAATGGTTCAAAATCCGTTTCTAGCATCTTAGGTTGTCATCCCAAGTATGCCGGAATGGTTCAAAATCCGTTTCTAGCATCTTGGGTTGTCATCCCAAGTATGCCGGAATGGTTCAAAATCCGTTTCTAGCATCTTGGGTTGTCATCCCAAGTATGCAGGAATGGTTCAAAATCCGTTTCTAGCATCTTGGGTTGTCATCGCAAGTATGCCGGAATGGTTTAAAATCCGTTTCTAGCATCTTGGGTTGTCATCCCAAGTATGCCGGAATGATTTAAAATCCGTTTCTAGCATCTTGGGTTGTCATCCCAAGTATGCCGGAATGGTTCGAAATCCGTTTCTAGCATCTTGGGTTGTCATCCCAAGTATGCTGGAATGGTTCAAAATCCGTTTCTAGCATCTTGGGTTGTCATCCCAAGTATGCCGGAATGGTTCAAAATCCGTTTCTAGCATCTTGGGTTGTAATCCCAAGTATGCTGGAATGGTTCAAAATCCGTTTCTAGCATCTTAGGTTGTCATCCCAAGTATGCCGGAATGGTTCAAAATCCGTTTCTAGCATCTTAGGTTGTCATCCCAAGTATGCCGGAATGGTTCAAAATCCGTTTCTAGCATCTTGGGTTGTCATCCCAAGTATGCCGGAATGGTTTAAAATCCGTTTCTAGCATCTTGGGTTGTCATCCCAAGTATGCCGGAATGGTTCAAAATCCGCTTCTAGCATCTTGGGTTGTCATCCCAAGTATGCTGGAATGGTTCAAAATCCGTTTCTAGCATCTTGGGTTGTCATCCCAAGTATGCCGGAATGGTTCAAAATCCGTTTCTAGCATCTTGGGTTGTAATCCCAAGTATGCCGGAATGGTTCAAAATCCGTTTCTAGCATCTTGGGTTGTCATCCCAAGTATGCCGGAATGGTTTAAAATCCGTTTCTAGCATCTTGGGTTGTCATCCCAAGTATGCTGGAATGGTTCAAAATCCGTTTCTAGCATCTTAGGTTGTCATCCCAAGTATGCCGGAATGGTTCAAAATCCGTTTCTAGCATCTTAGGTTGTCATCCCAAGTATGCCGGAATGGTTCAAAATCCGTTTCTAGCATCTTGGGTTGTCATCCCAAGTATGCCGGAATGGTTTAAAATCCGTTTCTAGCATCTTGGGTTGTCATCCCAAGTATGCCGGAATGGTTCAAAATCCGTTTCTAGCATCTTGGGTTGTCATCCCAAGTATGCTGGAATGGTTCAAAATCCGTTTCTAGCATCTTGGGTTGTCATCCCAAGTATGCCGGAATGGTTCAAAATCCGTTTCTAGCATCTTGGGTTGTAATCCCAAGTATGCCGGAATGGTTTAAAATCCGTTTCTAGCATCTTGGGTTGTCATCCCAAGTATGCTGGAATGGTTCAAAATCCGTTTCTAGCATCTTAGGTTGTCATCCCAAGTATGCCGGAATGGTTCAAAATCCGTTTCTAGCATCTTAGGTTGTCATCCCAAGTATGCCGGAATGGTTCAAAATCCGTTTCTAGCATCTTGGGTTGTCATCCCAAGTATGCCGGAATGGTTTAAAATCCGTTTCTAGCATCTTGGGTTGTCATCCCAAGTATGCCGGAATGGTTTAAAATCCGTTTCTAGCATCTTGGGTTGTCATCCCAAGTATGCCGGAATGGTTCAAAATCCGTTTCTAGCATCTTGGGTTGTCATCCCAAGTATGCCGGAATGGTTCAAAATCCGTTTCTAGCATCTTGGGTTGTAATCCCAAGTATGCCGGAATGGTTCAAAATCCGTTTCTAGCATCTTGGGTTGTCATCCCAAGTATGCCGGAATGGTTTAAAATCCGTTTCTAGCATCTTGGGTTGTAATCCCAAGTATGCTGGAATGGTTCAAAATCCGTTTCTAGCATCTTAGGTTGTCATCCCAAGTATGCCGGAATGGTTCAAAATCCGTTTGTAGCATCTTAGGTTGTCATCCCAAGTATGCCGGAATGGTTCAAAATCCTTTTCTAGCATCTTGGGTTGTCATCCCAAGTCTGCCGGAATGGTTTAAAATCCGTTTCTAGCATCTTGGGTTGTCATCCCAAGTATGCCGGAATGGTTCAAAATCCGTTTCTAGCATCTTGGGTTGTCATCCCAAGTATGCTGGAATGGTTTAAAATCCGTTTCTAGCATCTTGGGTTGTAATCCCAAGTATGCTGGAATGGTTCAAAATCCGTTTCTAGCATCTTAGGTTGTCATCCCAAGTATGCCGGAATGGTTCAAAATCCGTTTCTAGCATCTTGGGTTGTCATCCCAAGTATGCCGGAATGGTTTAAAATCCGTTTCTAGCATCTTGGGTTGTCATCCCAAGTATGCCGGAATGGTTTAAAATCTGTTTCTAGCATCTTGGGTTGTCATCCCAAGTATGCCGGAATGGTTCAAAATCCGTTTCTAGCATCTTGGGTTGTCATCCCAAGTATGCTGGAATGGTTCAAAATCCGTTTCTAGCATCTTGGGTTGTCATCCCAAGTATGCCGGAATGGTTCAAAATCCGTTTCTAGCATCTTGGGTTGTAATCCCAAGTATGCTGGAATGGTTCAAAATCCGTTTCTAGCATCTTAGGTTGTCATCCCAAGTATGCCGGAAGGGTTCAAAATCCGTTTCTAGCATCTTGGGTTGTCATCCCAAGTATGCAGGAATGGTTCAAAATCCGTTTCTAGCATCTTGGGTTGTCATCCCAAGTATGCCGGAATGGTTCAAAATCCGTTTCTAGCATCTTGGGTTGTCATCCCAAGTATGCTGGAATGGTTCAAAATCCGTTTCTAGCATCTTGGGTTGTCATCCCAAGTATGCCGGAATGGTTCAAAATCCGTTTCTAGCATCTTGGGTTGTCATCCCAAGTATGCCGGAATGGTTTAAAATCCGTTTCTAGCATCTTGGGTTGTCATCCCAAGTATGCCGGAATGGTTCAAAATCCGTTTCTAGCATCTTGGGTTGTAATCCCAAGTATGCCGGAATGGTTCAAAATCCGTTTCTAGCATCTTGGGTTGTCATCCCAAGTATGCTGGAATGGTTCAAAATCCGTTTCTAGCATCTTAGGTTGTCATCCCAAGTATGCCGGAATGGTTCAAAATCCTTTTCTAGCATCTTGGGTTGTCATCCCAAGTATGCCGGAATGGTTTAAAATCCGTTTCTAGCATCTTGGGTTGTAATCCCAAGTATGCTGGAATGGTTCAAAATCCGTTTCTAGCATCTTAGGTTGTCATCCCAAGTATGCCGGAATGGTTCAAAATCCGTTTCTAGCATCTTAGGTTGTCATCCCAAGTATGCCGGAATGGTTCAAAATCCGTTTCTAGCATCTTGGGTTGTCATCCCAAGTATGCCGGAATGGTTTAAAATCCGTTTCTAGCATCTTGGGTTGTCATCCCAAGTATGCCGGAATGGTTCAAAATCCGTTTCTAGCATCTTGGGTTGTCATCCCAAGTATGCCGGAATGGTTTAAAATCCGTTTCTAGCATCTTGGGTTGTCATCCCAAGTATGCCGGAATGGTTCAAAATCCGTTTCTAGCATCTTGGGTTGTCATCCCAAGTATGCTGGAATGGTTCAAAATCCGTTTCTAGCATCTTGGGTTGTCATCCCAAGTATGCCGGAATGGTTCAAAATCCGTTTCTAGCACCTTGGGTTGTAATCCCAAGTATGCTGGAATGGTTCAAAATCCGTTTCTAGCATCTTAGGTTGTCATCCCAAGTATGCCGGAATGGTTCAAAATCCGTTTCTAGCATCTTGGGTTGTCATCCCAAGTATGCCGGAATGGTTTAAAATCCGTTTCTAGCATCTTGGGTTGTCATCCCAAGTATGCCGGAATGGTTTAAAATCCGTTTCTAGCATCTTGGGTTGTCATCCCAAGTATGCCGGAATGGTTCAAAATCCGTTTCTAGCATCTTGGGTTGTCATCCCAAGTATGCAGGAATGGTTCAAAATCCGTTTCTAGCATCTTGGGTTGTCATCCCAAGTATGCCGGAATGGTTCAAAATCCGTTTCTAGCATCTTGGGTTGTAATCCCAAGTATGCTGGAATGGTTCAAAATCCGTTTCTAGCATCTTAGGTTGTCATCCCAAGTATGCCGGAATGGTTCAAAATCCGTTTCTAGCATCTTGGGTTGTCATCCCAAGTATGCAGGAATGGTTCAAAATCCGTTTCTAGCATCTTGGGTTGTCATCCCAAGTATGCCGGAATGGTTCAAAATCCGTTTCTAGCATCTTGGGTTGTCATCCCAAGTATGCCGGAATGGTTTAAAATCCGTTTCTAGCATCTTGGGTTGTAATCCCAAGTATGCCGGAATGGTTCAAAATCCGTTTCTAGCATCTTGGGTTGTCATCCCAAGTATGCCGGAATGGTTCAAAATCCGTTTCTAGCATCTTGGGTTGTCATTCCAAGTATGCCGGAATGGTTCATAATCCGTTTCTAGCATCTTAGGTTGTCATCCCAAGTATGCCGGAATGGTTCAAAATCCGTTTCTAGCATCTTGGGTTGTCATCCCAAGTATGCCGGAATGGTTTAAAATCCGTTTCTAGCATCTTGGGTTGTCATCCCAAGTATGCTGGAATGGTTCAAAATCCGTTTCTAGCATCTTGGGTTGTCATCCCAAGTATGCCGGAATGGTTCAAAATCCGTTTCTAGCATCTTGGGTTGTCATCCCAAGTATGCCGGAATGGTTTAAAATCCGTTTCTAGCATCTTGGGTTGTCATCCCAAGTATGCCGGAATGGTTCAAAATCCGTTTCTAGCATCTTGGGTTGTAATCCCAAGTATGCCGGAATGGTTCAAAATCCGTTTCTAGCATCTTGGGTTGTCATCCCAAGTATGCCGGAATGGTTCAAAATCCGTTTCTAGCATCTTGGGTTGTCATTCCAAGTATTCCGGAATGGTTCAAAATCCGTTTCTAGCATCTTAGGTTGTCATCCCAAGTATGCCGGAATGGTTCAAAATCCGTTTCTAGCATCTTGGGTTGTCATCCCAAGTATGCCGGAATGGTTTAAAATCCGTTTCTAGCATCTTGGGTTGTCATCCCAAGTATGTCGGAATGGTTCAATATCCGTTTCTAGCATCTTGGGTTGTCATCCCAAGTATGCCGGAATGGTTCAAAATCCGTTTCTAGCATCTTGGGTTGTCATCCCAAGTATGCCGGAATGGTTCAAAATCCGTTTCTAGCATCTTGGGTTGTCATTCCAAGTATGCCGGAATGGTTCAAAATCCGTTTCTAGCATCTTGGGTTGTCATCCCAAGTATGCCGGAATGGTTCAAAATCCGTTTCTAGCATCTTGGGTTGTCATCCCAAGTATGCCGGAATGGTTTAAAATCCGTTTCTAGCATCTTGGGTTGTCATCCCAAGTATGCCGGAATGGTTCAAAATCCGTTTCTAGCATCTTGGGTTGTCATCCCAAGTATGCCGGAATGGTTTAAAATCCGTTTCTAGCATCTTGGGTTGTCATCCCAAGTATGCTGGAATGGTTCAAAATCCGTTTCTAGCATCTTGGGTTGTCATCCCAAGTATGCCGGAATGGTTCAAAATCCGTTTCTAGCATCTTGGGTTGTCATCCCAAGTATGCCGGAATGGTTCAAAATCCGTTTCTAGCATCTTGGGTTGTCATCCCAAGTATGCCGGAATGGTTCAAAATCCGTTTCTAGCATCTTGGGTTGTAATCCCAAGTATGCCGGAATGGTTCAAAATCCGTTTCTAGCATCTTGGGTTGTCATCCCAAGTATGCCGGAATGGTTAAAAATCCGTTTCTAGCATCTTGGGTTGTCATCCCAAGTATGCCGGAATGGTTCAAAATCCGTTTCTAGCATCTTGGGTTGTCATCCCAAGTATGCCGGAATGGTTCAAAATCCGTTTCTAGCATCTTGGGTTGTCATCCCAAGTATGCCGGAATGGTTTAAAATCCGTTTCTAGCATCTTGGGTTGTCATCCCAAGTATGCCGGAATGGTTCAAAATCCGTTTCTAGCATCTTGGGTTGTCATCCCAAGTATGCCGGAATGGTTCAAAATCCGTTTCTAGCATCTTAGGTTGTCATCCCAAGTATGCCGGAATGGTTCAAAATCCGTTTCTAGCATCTTGGGTTGTCAACCCAAGTATGCCGGAATGGTTTAAAATCCGTTTCTAGCATCTTGGGTTGTCATCCCAAGTATGCCGGAATGGTTCAAAATCCGTTTCTAGCATCTTGGGTTGTCATCCCAAGTATGCAGGAATGGTTTAAAATCCGTTTCTAGCATCTTGGGTTGTCATCCCAAGTATGCCGGAATGGTTCAAAATCCGTTTCTAGCATCTTGGGTTGTCATCCCAAGTATGCCGGAATGGTTCAAAATCCGTTTCTAGCATCTTGGGTTGTCATCCCAAGTATGCTGGAATGGTTCAAAATCCGTTTCTAGCATCTTGGGTTGTCATCCCAAGTATGCCGGAATGGTTCAAAATCCGTTTCTAGCATCTTGGGTTGTCATCCCAAGTATGCTGGAATGGTTCAAAATCCGTTTCTAGCATCTTGGGTTGTCATCCCAAGTATGCCGGAATGGTTCAAAACCCGTTTCTAGCATCTTGGGTTGTCATCCCAAGTATGCCGGAATGGTTCAAAATCCGTTTCTAGCATCTTGGGTTGTCATCCCAAGTATGCCGGAATGGTTCACAATCCGTTTCTAGCATCATGGGTTGTCATCCCAAGTATGCCGGAATGGTTCAAAATCCGTTTCTAGCATCTTGGGTTGTCATCCCAAGTATGCCGGAATGGTTCAAAATCCGTTTCTAGCATCTTGGGTTGTCATCCCAATTATGCCGGAATGGTTCAAAATCCGTTTCTAGCATCTTGGGTTGTCATCCCAAGTATGCCGGAATGGTTCAAAATCCGTTTCTATCATCTTGGGTTGTCATCCCAAGTATGCCGGAATGGTTCAAAATTCGTTTCTAGCATCTTGGGTTGTCATCCCAAGTATGCCGGAATGGTTCAAAATCCGTTTCTAGCATCTTGGGTTGTCATCCCAAGTATGCCGGAATGGTTTATAATCCGTTTCTAGCATCTTGGGTTGTCATCCCAAGTATGCCGGAATGGTTTAAAATCCGTTTCTAGCATCTTGGGTTGTCATCCCAAGTATGCCGGAATGGTTCAAAATCCGTTTCTAGCATCTTGGGTTGTCATCCCAAGTATGCCGGAATGGTTCAAAATCCGTTTCTAGCATCTTGGGTTGTCATCCCAATTATGCCGGAATGGTTCAAAATCCGTTTCTAGCATCTTGGGTTGTCATCCCAAGTATGCCGGAATGGTTCAAAATCCGTTTCTAGCATCTTGGGTTGTCATCCCAATTATGCCGGAATGGTTCAAAATCCGTTTCTAGCATCTTGGGTTGTCGTCCCAAGTATGCCGGAATGGTTCAAAATGCGTTTCTAGTATCTTGGGTTGTCATCCCAAGTATGCCGGAATAGTTCAAAATCCGTTTCTAGCATCTTGGGTTGTCATCCCAAGTATGCCGGAACGGTTCAAAATGCGTTTCTAGCATCTTGGGTTGTCATCCCAAGTATGCCGGAATGGTTCAATATCCGTTTCTAGCATCTTGGGTTGTAATCCCAAGTATGCCGGAATGGTTCAAAATCCGTTTGTAACATCCTGGGTTGTCATCCCAAGTATGCCGGAATGGTTCAAAACCCGTTTCTAGCATCTTGGGTTGTCATCCCAAGTATGCCGGAATGGTTCAAAATCCGTTTCTAGCATCTTGGGTTGTCATCCCAAGTATGCCGGAATAGTTCAAAATCCGTTTCTAGCATCTTGGGTTGTCATCCCAAGTATGCCGGAACGGTTCAAAATGCGTTTCTAGCATCTTGGGTTGTCATCCCAAGTATGCCGGAATGGTTCAATATCCGTTTCTAGCATCATGGGTTGTCATCCCAAGTATGCCGGAATGGTTCAAAATCCGTTTCTAGCATCTTGGGTTGTCATCCCAAGTATGCCGGAATGGTTCAAAACCCGTTTCTAGCATCTTGGGTTGTCATCCCAAGTATGCCGGAATGGTTCAAAATCCGTTTCTAGCATCTTGGGTTGTCATCCCAATTATGCCGGAATGGTTCAAAATCCGTTTCTAGCATCTTGGGTTGTCGTCCCAAGTATGCCGGAATGGTTCAAAATGCGTTTCTAGTATCTTGGGTTGTCATCCCAAGTATGCCGGAATAGTTCAAAATCCGTTTCTAGCATCTTGGGTTGTCATCCCAAGTATGCCGGAACGGTTCAAAATGCGTTTCTAGCATCTTGGGTTGTCATCCCAAGTATGCCGGAATGGTTCAAAATCCGTTTCTAGCATCTTGGGTTGTCATCCCAAGTATGCCGGAATGGTTCAAAATCCGTTTCTAGCATCTTGGGTTGTCATCCCAATTATGCCGGAATGGTTCAAAATCCGTTTCTAGCATCTTGGGTTGTCGTCCCAAGTATGCCGGAATGGTTCAAAATGCGTTTCTAGTATCTTGGGTTGTCATCCCAAGTATGCCGGAATAGTTCAAAATCCGTTTCTAGCATCTTGGGTTGTCATCCCAAGTATGCCGGAACGGTTCAAAATGCGTTTCTAGCATCTTGGGTTGTCATCCCAAGTATGCCGGAATGGTTCACAATCCGTTTCTAGCATCATGGGTTGTCATCCCAAGTATGCCGGAATGGTTCAAAATCCGTTTCTAGCATCTTGGGTTGTCATCCCAAGTATGCCGGAATGGTTCAAAACCCGTTTCTAGCATCTTGGGTTGTCATCCCAAGTATGCCGGAATGGTTCAAAATCCGTTTCTAGCATCTTGGGTTGTCATCCCAAGTATGCCGGAATAGTTCAAAATCCGTTTCTAGCATCTTGGGTTGTCATCCCAAGTATGCCGGAACGGTTCAAAATGCGTTTCTAGCATCTTGGGTTGTCATCCCAAGTATGCCGGAATGGTTCAATATCCGTTTCTAGCATCTTGGGTTGTAATCCCAAGTATGCCGGAATGGTTCAAAATCCGTTTCTAGCATCTTGGGTTGTAATCCCAAGTATGCCGGAATAGTTCAAAATCCGTTTCTAGCATCTTGGGTTGTCATCCCAAGTATGCCGGAATAGTTCAAAATCCGTTTCTAGCATCTTGGGTTGTCATCCCAAGTATGCCGGAATAGTTCAAAATCCGTTTCTAGCATCTTGGGTTGTCATCCCAAGTATGCCGGAACGGTTCAAAATGCGTTTCTAGCATCTTGGGTTGTAATCCCAAGTATGCCGGAATGGTTCAAAATGCGCTTCTAGCATCTTGGGTTGTCATCCCAAGTATGCCGGAATAGTTCAAAATCCGTTTCTAGCATCTTGGGTTGTAATCCCAAGTATGCCGGAATAGTTCAAAATCCGTTTCTAGCATCTTGGGTTGTCATCCCAAGTATGCCGGAATAGTTCAAAATCCGTTTCTAGCATCTTGGGTTGTCATCCCAAGTATGCCGGAATAGTTCAAAATCCGTTTCTAGCATCTTGGGTTGTCATCCCAAGTATGCCGGAACGGTTCAAAATGCGTTTCTAGCATCTTGGGTTGTCATCCCAAGTATGCCGGAATGGTTCAATATACGTTTCTAGCATCTTGGGTTGTAATCCCAAGTATGCCGGAATAGTTCAAAATCCGTTTCTAGCATCTTGGGTTGTCATCCCAAGTATGCCGGAATAGTTCAAAATCCGTTTCTAGCATCTTGGGTTGTAATCCCAAGTATGCCGGAATAGTTCAAAATCCGTTTCTAGCATCTTGGGTTGTAATCCCAAGTATGCCGGAATAGTTCAAAATCCGTTTCTAGCATCTTGGGTTGTCATCCCAAGTATGCCGGAATAGTTCAAAATCCGTTTCTAGCATCTTGGGTTGTCATCCCAAGTATGCCGGAATAGTTCAAAATCCGTTTCTAGCATCTTGGGTTGTCATCCCAAGTATGCCGGAACGGTTCAAAATGCGTTTCTAGCATCTTGGGTTGTCATCCCAAGTATGCCGGAATGGTTCAATATCCGTTTCTAGCATCTTGGGTTGTAATCCCAAGTATGCCGGAATGGTTCAAAATGCGTTTCTAGCATCTTGGGTTGCCATCCCAAGTATGCCGGAATAGTTCAAAATCCGTTTCTAGCATCTTGGGTTGTAATCCCAAGTATGCCGGAATGGTTCAAAATGCGTTTCTAGCATCTTGGGTTGCCATCCCAAGTATGCCGGAATAGTTCAAAATCCGTTTCTAGCATCTTGGGTTGTAATCCCAAGTATGCCGGAATGGTTCAAAATGCGTTTCTAGCATCTTGGGTTGTCATCCCAAGTATGCCGGAACGGTTCAAAATGCGTTTCTAGCATCTTGGGTTGTCATCCCAAGTATGCCGGAATGGTTCAAAATGCGTTTCTAGCATCTTGGGTTGTCATCCCAAGAAGGCCGGAACGGTTCAAAATGCAATTCTAGCATCTTGGGTTGTCATCCCAAGTATGCCGGAATAGTTCAAAATCCGTTTCTAGCATCTTGGGTTGCCATCCCAAGTATGCCGGAATAGTTCAAAATCCGTTTCTAGCATCTTGGGTTGTAATCCCAAGTATGCCGGAACAGTTCAAAATCCGTTTCTAGCATCTTGGGTTGTAATCCCAAGTATGCCGGAATGGTTCAAAATGCGTTTCTAGTATCTTGGGTTGTCATCCCAAGTATGCCGGAAAAGTTCAAAATCCGTTTCTAGCATCTTGGGTTGTCATCCCAAGTATGCCGGAACGGTTCAAAATGCGTTTCTAGCATCTTGGGTTGTCATCCCAAGTATGCCGGAATGGTTCAATATCCGTTTCTAGCATCTTGGGTTGTCATTCCAAGTATGCCGGAATGGTTCAAAATCCGTTTCTAGCATCTTGGGTTGTTATCCAAAATATGCCGGAATGGTTCAAAATCCGTTTCTAGCATCTTGGGTTGTCATCCCAAGTATGCCGGAATGGTTCAAAATCCGTTTCTAGCATCTTGGGTTGTCATCCCAAGTATGCCGGAATGGTTTAAAATCCGTTTCTAGCATCTTGGGTTGTCATCCCAAGTATGCCGGAATGGTTCAAAATCCGTTTCTAGCATCTTGGGTTGTCATCCCAAGTATGCCGGAATGGTTCAAAATCCGTTTCTAGCATCTTGGGTTGTCATCCCAAGTATGCTGGAATGGTTCAAAATCCGTTTCTAGCATCTTGGGTTGTCATCCCAAGTATGCCGGAATGGTTCAAAATCCGTTTCTAGCATCTTGGGTTGTCATCCCAAGTATGCTGGAATGGTTCAAAATCCGTTTCTAGCATCTTGGGTTGTCATCCCAAGTATGCCGGAATGGTTCAAAACCCGTTTCTAGCATCTTGGGTTGTCATCCCAAGTATGCCGGAATGGTTTAAAATCCGTTTCTAGCATCTTGGGTTGTCATCCCAAGTATGCCGGAATGGTTCAAAATCCGTTTCTAGCATCTTGGGTTGTAATCCCAAGTATGCTGGAATGGTTCAAAATCCGTTTCTAGCATCTTGGGTTGTCATCCCAAGTATGCCGGAATGGTTCAAAATCCGTTTCTAGCATCTTGGGTTGTCATCCCAATTATGCCGGAATGGTTCAAAATCCGTTTCTAGCATCTTGGGTTGTCATCCCAAGTATGCCGGAATGGTTTAAAATCCGTTTCTAGCATCTTGGGTTGTCATCCCAAGTATGCCGGAATGGTTCAAAATCCGTTTCTAGCATCTTGGGTTGTCATCCCAAGTATGCCGGAATGGTTCAAAATCCGTTTCTAGCATCTTGGGTTGTCATCCCAAGTATGCCGGAATGGTTCACAATCCGTTTCTAGCATCATGGGTTGTCATCCCAAGTATGCCGGAATGGTTCAAAATCCGTTTCTAGCATCTTGGGTTGTCATCCCAAGTATGCCGGAATGGTTCAAAATCCGTT
Organism: Anopheles coustani; assembly: GCF_943734705.1. NCBI lineage: Eukaryota > Metazoa > Arthropoda > Insecta > Diptera > Culicidae > Anopheles > Anopheles coustani. The sequence goes on along the minus strand of NW_026525394.1, from coordinate 387,724 downwards.
TCTAGCATCTTGGGTTGTCATCCCAATTATGCCGGAATGGTTCAAAATCCGTTTCTAGCATCTTGGGTTGTCATCCCAAGTATGCCGGAATGGTTCAAAATCCGTTTCTATCATCTTGGGTTGTCATCCCAAGTATGCCGGAATGGTTCAAAATTCGTTTCTAGCATCTTGGGTTGTCATCCCAAGTATGCCGGAATGGTTCAAAATCCGTTTCTAGCATCTTGGGTTGTCATCCCAAGTATGCCGGAATGGTTTATAATCCGTTTCTAGCATCTTGGGTTGTCATCCCAAGTATGCCGGAATGGTTTAAAATCCGTTTCTAGCATCTTGGGTTGTCATCCCAAGTATGCCGGAATGGTTCAAAATCCGTTTCTAGCATCTTGGGTTGTCATCCCAAGTATGCCGGAATGGTTCAAAATCCGTTTCTAGCATCTTGGGTTGTCATCCCAATTATGCCGGAATGGTTCAAAATCCGTTTCTAGCATCTTGGGTTGTCATCCCAAGTATGCCGGAATGGTTCAAAATCCGTTTCTAGCATCTTGGGTTGTCATCCCAATTATGCCGGAATGGTTCAAAATCCGTTTCTAGCATCTTGGGTTGTCGTCCCAAGTATGCCGGAATGGTTCAAAATGCGTTTCTAGTATCTTGGGTTGTCATCCCAAGTATGCCGGAATAGTTCAAAATCCGTTTCTAGCATCTTGGGTTGTCATCCCAAGTATGCCGGAACGGTTCAAAATGCGTTTCTAGCATCTTGGGTTGTCATCCCAAGTATGCCGGAATGGTTCAATATCCGTTTCTAGCATCTTGGGTTGTAATCCCAAGTATGCCGGAATGGTTCAAAATCCGTTTCTAGCATCTTGGGTTGTAATCCCAAGTATGCCGGAATAGTTCAAAATCCGTTTCTAGCATCTTGGGTTGTCATCCCAAGTATGCCGGAATAGTTCAAAATCCGTTTCTAGCATCTTGGGTTGTCATCCCAAGTATGCCGGAATAGTTCAAAATCCGTTTCTAGCATCTTGGGTTGTCATCCCAAGTATGCCGGAACGGTTCAAAATGCGTTTCTAGCATCTTGGGTTGTAATCCCAAGTATGCCGGAATGGTTCAAAATGCGCTTCTAGCATCTTGGGTTGTCATCCCAAGTATGCCGGAATAGTTCAAAATCCGTTTCTAGCATCTTGGGTTGTAATCCCAAGTATGCCGGAATAGTTCAAAATCCGTTTCTAGCATCTTGGGTTGTCATCCCAAGTATGCCGGAATAGTTCAAAATCCGTTTCTAGCATCTTGGGTTGTCATCCCAAGTATGCCGGAATAGTTCAAAATCCGTTTCTAGCATCTTGGGTTGTCATCCCAAGTATGCCGGAACGGTTCAAAATGCGTTTCTAGCATCTTGGGTTGTCATCCCAAGTATGCCGGAATGGTTCAATATCCGTTTCTAGCATCTTGGGTTGTAATCCCAAGTATGCCGGAATAGTTCAAAATCCGTTTCTAGCATCTTGGGTTGTCATCCCAAGTATGCCGGAATAGTTCAAAATCCGTTTCTAGCATCTTGGGTTGTAATCCCAAGTATGCCGGAATAGTTCAAAATCCGTTTCTAGCATCTTGGGTTGTAATCCCAAGTATGCCGGAATAGTTCAAAATCCGTTTCTAGCATCTTGGGTTGTCATCCCAAGTATGCCGGAATAGTTCAAAATCCGTTTCTAGCATCTTGGGTTGTCATCCCAAGTATGCCGGAATAGTTCAAAATCCGTTTCTAGCATCTTGGGTTGTCATCCCAAGTATGCCGGAACGGTTCAAAATGCGTTTCTAGCATCTTGGGTTGTCATCCCAAGTATGCCGGAATGGTTCAATATCCGTTTCTAGCATCTTGGGTTGTAATCCCAAGTATGCCGGAATGGTTCAAAATGCGTTTCTAGCATCTTGGGTTGCCATCCCAAGTATGCCGGAATAGTTCAAAATCCGTTTCTAGCATCTTGGGTTGTAATCCCAAGTATGCCGGAATGGTTCAAAATGCGTTTCTAGCATCTTGGGTTGCCATCCCAAGTATGCCGGAATAGTTCAAAATCCGTTTCTAGCATCTTGGGTTGTAATCCCAAGTATGCCGGAATGGTTCAAAATGCGTTTCTAGCATCTTGGGTTGTCATCCCAAGTATGCCGGAACGGTTCAAAATGCGTTTCTAGCATCTTGGGTTGTCATCCCAAGTATGCCGGAATGGTTCAAAATGCGTTTCTAGCATCTTGGGTTGTCATCCCAAGAAGGCCGGAACGGTTCAAAATGCAATTCTAGCATCTTGGGTTGTCATCCCAAGTATGCCGGAATAGTTCAAAATCCGTTTCAAGCATCTTGGGTTGCCATCCCAAGTATGCCGGAATAGTTCAAAATCCGTTTCTAGCATCTTGGGTTGTAATCCCAAGTATGCCGGAACAGTTCAAAATCCGTTTCTAGCATCTTGGGTTGTAATCCCAAGTATGCCGGAATGGTTCAAAACGCGTTTCTAGTATCTTGGGTTGTCATCCCAAGTATGCCGGAAAAGTTCAAAATCCGTTTCTAGCATCTTGGGTTGTCATCCCAAGTATGCCGGAACGGTTCAAAATGCGTTTCTAGCATCTTGGGTTGTCATCCCAAGTATGCCGGAATGGTTCAATATCCGTTTCTAGCATCTTGGGTTGTCATTCCAAGTATGCCGGAATGGTTCAAAATCCGTTTCTAGCATCTTGGGTTGTTATCCAAAATATGCCGGAATGGTTCAAAATCCGTTTCTAGCATCTTGGGTTGTCATCCCAAGTATGCCGGAATGGTTCAATATCCGTTTCTAGCATCTTGGGTTGTCATTCCAAGTATGCCGGAATGGTTCAAAATCCGTTTCTAGCATCTTGGGTTGTCATCTCAAGTACGCCGAAATGGTTCAAAATCCGTTTCTAGCATCTTGGGTTGTCATCCCAAGTATGGCGGAATGGTTCAAAATCCGTTTCTAGCATCTTGGGTTGTTATCCAAAATATGCCGGAATGGTTCAAAATCCGTTTCTAGCATCTTGGGTTGTCATCCCCAGTATACCGGAATGGTTTAAAAACCGCTTCTAGCATCTTGGGTTGTCATCCCAAGTATACCGGAATGGTTTAAAAACCGCTTCTAGCATCTTGGGTTGTCATCCCAAGTATACCGGAATGGTTTAAAAACCGCTTCTAGCATCTTGGGTTGTCATCCCAAGTGTACCGGAATGGTTTAAAAACCGCTTCTAGCATCTTGGGTTGTCATCCCAAGTGTACCGGAATGGTTTAAAAACCGCTTCTAGCATCTTGGGTTGTCATCCCAAGTGTACCGGAATGGTTTAAAAACCGCTTCTAGCATCTTGGGTTGTCATCCCAAGTATACCGGAATGGTTTAAAAACAGCTTCTAGCATCTTGGGTTGTCATCCCCAGTATACCGGAATGGTTTAAAAACCACTTCTAGCATCTTGGGTTGTCATCCCAAGTGTACCGGAATGGTTTAAAAACCGCTTCTAGCATCTTGGGTTGTCATCCCAAGTGTACCGGAATGGTTTAAAAACCGCTTCTAGCATCTTGGGTTGTCATCCCAAGTGTACCGGAATGGTTTAAAAACCGCTTCTAGCATCTTGGGTTGTCATCCCAAGTATACCGGAATGGTTTAAAAACCACTTCTAGCATCTTGGGTTGTCATCCCCAGTATACCGGAATGGTTTAAAAACCGTTTCTGACATCTTGGGTTGTCATCCCCAGTATACCGGAATGGTTTAAAAACCACTTCTAGCATCTTGGGTTGTCATCCCCAGTATACCGGAATGGTTTAAAAACCGCTTCTAGCATCTAGGGTTGTCATCCCAAGTGCACCGGAATGGTTTAAAACCCGCTTCTAGCATCTTGGGTTGTCATCCCAAGTATACCGGAATGGTTTAAAAACCGCTTCTAGCATCTTGGGTTGTCATCCCAAGTGTACCGGAATGGTTTAAAAACCGCTTCTAGCATCTTGGGTCATCATCCCAAGTAAACCGGAATGGTTTAATAACACTTTCTAGCATCTTGGGTTGTCATCCCAAGTATGCCAGAATGGTTCAAAATCCGTTTCTGGCATCTTTGGTTGTCATCCCCAGTATACCGGAATGGTTTAAAAACCACTTCTAGCATCTTGGGTTGTCATCCCAAGTATGCCGGAATGGTTCAAAATCCGTTTCTAGCATCTTGGGTTGTTATCTCAAGTATGCCGGAATGGTTCAAAATCCGTTTCTAGCATCTTGGGTTGTCATCCCAAGAATGCCAGAATGGTTCAAAATCCGTTTCTGGCATCTTTGGTTGTCATCCCAAGTGCACCGGAATGGTTTAAAACCCGCTTCTAGCATCTTGGGTTGTCATCCCAAGTATACCGGAATGGTTTAAAAACCGCTTCTAGCATCTTGGGTTGTCATCCCAAGTGTACCGGAATGGTTTAAAAACCGCTTCTAGCATCTTGGGTTGTCATCCCCAGTGTACCGGAATGGTTTAAAAACCGCTTCTAGCATCTTGGGTTGTCATCCCAAGTATGCCAGAATGGTTCAAAATCCGTTTCTGGCATCTTTGTTTGTCATCCCCAGTATACCGGAATGGTTTAAAAACCGCTTCTAGCATCTTGGGTTGTCATCCCAAGTATACCGGAATGGTTTAAAAACCGCTTCTAGCATCTTGGGTTGTCATCCCAAGTGTACCGGAATGGTTTAAAAACCGCTTCTAGCATCTTGGGTTGTCATCCCAAGTATACCGGAATGGTTTAAAAACCGCTTCTAGCATCTTGGGTTGTCATCCCAAGTATACCGGAATGGTTTAAAAACCACTTCTAGCATCTTGGGTTGTCATCCCAAGTGTACCGGAATGGTTTAAAAACCGCTTCTAGCATCTTGGGTTGTCATCCCAAGTGCACCGGAATGGTTTAAAAACCGCTTCTAGCATCTTGGGTTGTCATCCCAAGTGTACCGGAATGGTTTAAAAACCGCTTCTAGCATCTTGGGTTGTCATCCCAAGTGTACCGGAATGGTTTAAAAACCGCTTCTAGCATCTTGGGTTGTCATCCCAAGTGTACCGGAATGGTTTAAAAACCGCTTCTAGCATCTTGGGTTGTCATCCCAAGTGTACCGGAATGGTTTAAAAACCGCTTCTAGCATCTTGGGTTGTCATCCCAAGTATACCGGAATGGTTTAAAAACAGCTTCTAGCATCTTGGGTTGTCATCCCCAGTATACCGGAATGGTTTAAAAACCACTTCTAGCATCTTGGGTTGTCATCCCAAGTGTACCGGAATGGTTTAAAAACCGCTTCTAGCATCTTGGGTTGTCATCCCAAGTATACCGGAATGGTTTAAAAACCGCTTCTAGCATCTTGGGTTGTCATCCCAAGTATACCGGAATGGTTTAAAAACCACTTCTAGCATCTTGGGTTGTCATCCCCAGTATACCGGAATGGTTTAAAAACCGCTTCTAGCATCTTGGGTTGTCATCCCAAGTATACCGGAATGGTTTAAAAACCGCTTCTAGCATCTTGGGTTGTCATCCCAAGTATACCGGAATGGTTTAAAAACCGCTTCTAGCATCTTGGGTTGTCATCCCAAGTGTACCGGAATGGTTTAAAAACCGCTTCTAGCATCTTGGGTTGTCATCCCAAGTGTACCGGAATGGTTTAAAAACCGCTTCTAGCATCTTGGGTTGTCATCCCAAGTATACCGGAATGGTTTAAAAACAGCTTCTAGCATCTTGGGTTGTCATCCCCAGTATACCGGAATGGTTTAAAAACCGCTTCTAGCATCTTGGGTTGTCATCCCAAGTGTACCGGAATGGTTTAAAAACCGCTTCTAGCATCTTGGGTTGTCATCCCAAGTAAACCGGAATGGTTTAATAACACTTTCTAGCATCTTGGGATGTCATCCCAAGTATGCCAGAATGGTTCAAAATCCGTTTCTGGCATCTTTGGTTGTCATCCCCAGTATACCGGAATGGTTTAAAAACCACTTCTAGCATCTTGGGTTGTCATCCCAAGTATGCCGGAATGGTTCAAAATCCGTTTCTAGCATCTTGGGTTGTCATCCCAAGAATGCCAGAATGGTTCAAAATCCGTTTCTGGCATCTTTGGTTGTCATCCCAAGTGCACCGGAATGGTTTAAAACCCGCTTCTAGCATCTTGGGTTGTCATCCCAAGTGTACCGGAATGGTTTAAAAACCGCTTCTAGCATCTTGGGTTGTCATCCCAAGTATGCCAGAATGGTTCAAAATCCGTTTCTGACATCTTTGGTTGTCATCCCAAGTGTACCGGAATGGTTTAAAAACCGCTTCTAGCATCTTGGGTTGTCATCCCCAGTATACCGGAATGGTTTAAAAACCGCTTCTAGCATCTAGGGTTGTCATCCCAAGTGCACCGGAATGGTTTAAAACCCGCTTCTAGCATCTTGGGTTGTCATCCCAAGTATACCGGAATGGTTTAAAAACCGCTTCTAGCATCTTGGGTTGTCATCCCAAGTGTACCGGAATGGTTTAAAAACCGCTTCTAGCATCTTGGGTTGTCATCCCAAGTATGCCGGAATGGTTCAAAATCCGTTTCTAGCATCTTGGGTTGTTATCTCAAGTATGCCGGAATGGTTCAAAATCCGTTTCTAGCATCTTGGGTTGTCATCCCAAGAATGCCAGAATGGTTCAAAATCCGCTTCTAGCATCTAGGGTTGTCATCCCAAGTGCACCGGAATGGTTTAAAAACCGCTTCTAGCATCTTGGGTTGTCATCCCCAGTATACCGGAATGGTTTAAAAACCGCTTCTAGCATCTTGGGTTGTCATCCCAAGTATGCCAGAATGGTTCAAAATCCGTTTCTGACATCTTTGGTTGTCATCCCAAGTGCACCGGAATGGTGTAAAAACCGCTTCTAGCATCTAAGGTAGGCATCCCAAGTGCACCGGAATGGTTTAAAAACCGCTTCTAGCATCTAAGGTTGTCATCCCAAGTGCACCGGAATGGTTTAAAAACCGCTTCTAGCATCTAAGGTTGTCATCCCAAGTGTACCGGAATGGTTTTAAAACCGCTTCTAGCATCTAAGGTTGTCATCTCAAAAGCACCGGAATGGTGTAAAAACCGCTTCTAGCATCTAAGGTTGTCATCCCAAGTATACCGGAATGGTTTTAAAACCGCTTCTAGCATCTAAGGTTGTCATCCCAAGTATACCGGAATGGTTTTAAAACCGCTTCTAGCATCTAAGGTTGTCATCCCAAGTATACCGGAATGGTTTAAAAACCGCTTCTAGCATCTAAGGTTGTCATCTCAAGTGCACCGGAATGGTGTAAAAACCGCTTCTAGCATCTAAGTTTGTCATCCCAAGTGCACCGGAATGGTTTAAAAACCGCTTCTAGCATCTAAGGTTGTCATCCCAAGTATACCGGAATGGTTTAAAAACCGCTTCTAGCATCTAAGGTTGTCATCTCAAGTGCACCGGAATGGTGTAAAAACCGCTTCTAGCATCTAAGGTTGTCATCTCAAAAGCACCGGAATGGTGTAAAAACCGCTTCTAGCATCTAAGGTTGTCATCCCAAGTATACCGGAATGGTTTTAAAACCGCTTCTAGCATCTAAGGTTGTCATCCCAAGTATACCGGAATGGTTTAAAAACCGCTTCTAGCATCTAAGGTTGTCATCTCAAGTGCACCGGAATGGTGTAAAAACCGCTTCTAGCATCTAAGGTTGGCATCCCAAGTATACCGGAATGGTTTAAAAACCGCTTCTAGCATCTAAGGTTGGCATCCCAAGTATACCGGAATGGTTTTAAAACCGCTTCTAGCATCTAAGGTTGTCATCCCAAGTGTACCGGAATGGTTTAAAAACCGCTTCTAGCATCTAAGGTTGTCATCTCAAGTGCACCGGAATGGTGTAAAAACCGCTTCTAGCATCTAAGGTTGACATCCCAAGTATACCGGAATGGTTCAAAAACCGTCTCTAGCATCTTAGGTTGACATCCCAAGTATACCGGAATGGTTTTAAAACCGTCTCTAGCATCTAAGGTTGGCATCCCAAGTATACCGGAATGGTTCAAAAACCGTCTCTAGCATCTTAGGTTGTCATCCCAAGTATACCGGAATGGTTCAAAAACCGTCTCTAGCATCTTAGGTTGACATCCCAAGTATACCGGAATGGTTTTAAAACCGTCTCTAGCATCTAAGGTTGGCATCCCAAGTATGCCGAAATGGTTCAAAAACCGTCTCTAGCATCTAAGGTTGGCATCCCAAGTATGCCGAAATGGTTCAAAAACCGTCTCTAGCATCTAAGGTTGGCATTCCAAGTATGCCGAAATGGTTCAAAAACCGTCTCTAGCATCTTAGGTTGGCATTCCAAGTATGCCGAAATGGTTCAAAAACCGTCTCTAGCATCTTAGGTTGGCATTCCAAGTATGCCGAAATAGTTTAAAAACCGTCTCAAGCATCTTAGGATGGCATTCCAAGTATGCCGAAATGGTTTAAAAACCGTCTCTAGCATCTTAGGTTGGCATTCCAAGTATGCCGAAATGGTTCAAAAACCGTCTCTAGCATCTAAGGTTGGCATTCCAAGTATGCCGAAATGGTTCAAAATCCGTCTCTAGCATCTTAGGTTGGCATTCGAAGTATGCCGAAATGGTTCAAAAACCGTCTCTAGCATCTAAGGTTGGCATTCCAAGTATGCCGAAATGGTTCAAAAACCGTCTCTAGCATCTAAGGTTGGCATTACAAGTAAACCGAAATGGTTCAAAAACCGTCTCTAGCATCTTAGGTTGGCACTCCAAGTAAGCCGTAATGGTTCAAAAACCGTCTCTTGCATCTAAGGTTGGCATTCCAAGTATGCCGAAATGGTTCAAAAACCGTCTCTAGCATCTTAGGTTGGCACTCCAAGTATGCCGAAATGGTTCAAAAACCGTCTCTAGCATCTTGGGTTGGCATTCCAAGTATGCCGAAATGGTTCAAAAACCGTCTCTAGCATCTTAGGTTGGCATTCCAAGTATACCGAAATGGTTCAAAAACCGTCTCTAGCATCTTAGGTTGGCATCCCAAGTATGCCGAAATGGTTCAAAAACCGTCTCTAGCATCTTAGGTTGGCACTCCAAGTATGCCGAAATGGTTAAAAACCGTCTCTAGCATCTTAGGTTGGCATTCCAAGTATGCCGAAATGGTTCAAAAACCGTCTCTAGCATCTTAGGTTGGCACTCCAAGTATGCTGAAATGGTTCAAAAACCGTCTCTAGCATCTTAGGTTGGCACTCCAAGTAAGCCGAAATGGTTCAAAAACCGTCTCTTGCATCTAAGGTTGGCATTCCAAGTATGCCGAAATGGTTCAAAAACCGTCTCTAGCATCTTAGGTTGGCACTCCAAGTATGCCGAAATGGTTCAAAAACCGTCTCTAGCATCTTGGGTTGGCATTCCAAGTATGCCGAAATGGTTCAAAAACCGTCTCTAGCATCTTAGGTTGGCATTCCAAGTATACCGAAATGGTTCAAAAACCGTCTCTAGCATCTTAGGTTGGCATCCCAAGTATGCCGAAATGGTTCAAAAACCGTCTCTAGCATCTTAGGTTGGCACTCCAAGTATGCCGGAATGGTTAAAAACCGTCTCTAGCATCTTAGGTTGGCATTCCAAGTATGCTGAAATGGTTCAAAAACTGTCTCTAGAATCTTTGGTTGGCACTCCAAGTATGCTGAAATGGTTCAAAAACCGTCTCTAGCATCTTAGGTTGGCATTCCAAGTATACCGAAATGGTTCAAAAACCGTCTCTAGCATCTTAGGTTGGCATTCCAAGTATGCCGAAATGGTTCAAAAACCGTCTCTAGCATCTTAGGTTGGCATTCCAAGTATACCGAAATGGTTCAAAAACCGTCTCTAGCATCTTAGGTTGGCATTCCAAGTATGCCGAAATGGTTCAAAAACCGTCTCTAGCATCTTAGGTTGGCATTCCAAGTATACCGAAATGGTTCAAAAACTGTCTCTAGCATCTTAGGTTGGCATTCCAAGTATACCGAAATGGTTCAAAAACTGTCTCTAGCATCTTAGGTTGGCATTCCAAGTATGCCGAAATGGTTCAAAAACCGTCTCTAGCATCTTAGGTTGGCATTCCAAGTATACCGAAATGGTTCAAAAACTGTCTCTAGCATCTTAGGTTGGCATTCCAAGTATACCGAAATGGTTCAAAAACTGTCTCTAGAATCTTTGGTTGGCACTCCAAGTATGCTGAAATGGTTCAAAAACCGTCTCTAGCATCTTAGGTTGGCACTCCAAGTATGCCGAAATGGTTAAAAACCGTCTCTAGCATCTTAGGTTGGCATTCCAAGTATGCCGAAATGGTTCAAAAACCGTCTCTAGCATCTTAGGTTGGCACTCCAAGTATGCCGAAATGGTTCAAAAACCGTCTCTAGCATCTTAGGTTGGCATTCCAAGCATTGCAGAATGGTTCAAAATCCGTTTCAAGCATCTTGGGTTGTCATCCCAAGTATGCCGGAATGGTTCAAAATCCGTTTCTAGCATCTTGGGTTGTCATCCCAAGTATGCCGGAACGGTTCAAAATCCGTTTCTAGCATCTTGGGTTGTCATCACAAGTATGCCGGAATGGTTCAAAATCCGTTTCTAGCATCTTGGGTTGTAATCCCAAGTATGCTGGAATGGTTCAAAATCCGTTTCTAGCATCTTGGGTTGTCATCCAAATTATGCCGGAATGGTTCAAAATCCGTTTCTAGCATCTTGGGTTGTCATCCCAAGTATGCCGGAACGGTTCAAAATCCGTTTCTAGCATCTTGGGTTGTCATCCCAAGTATGCCGGAACGGTTCAAAATCCGTTTCTAGCATGTTGGGTTGTCATCCCAAGTATGCCGGAATGGTTCAAAATCCGTTTCTAGCATCTTTGGTTGTCATCCCAAGTATGCCGGAACGGTTCAAAATCCGTTTCTAGCATGTTGGGTTGTCATCCCAAGTATGCCGGAATGGTTCAAAATCCGTTTCTAGCATCTTTGGTTGTCATCCCAAGTATGCCGGAACGGTTCAAAATCCGTTTCTAGCATCTTGGGTTGTCATCCCATGTATGCCGGAATTGTTCAAAATCCGTTTCTAGCATCTTGAGATGTCATCCCAAGTATGCCGGAACGGTTCAAAATCCGTTTCTAGCATCTTGGGTTGTAATCCCAAGTATGCCGGAATGGTTCAAAATCCGTTTCAAGCATCTTGGGTTGTCATCCCAAGTATGCCGGAATGGTTCAAAATCCGTTTCTAGCATTTTGGGATGTCATCCCAAGTATGCCGGAACGGTTCAAAATCCGTTTCTAGCATCTTGGGTTGTCATCCCAAGCATTGCAGAATGGTTCAAAATCCGTTTCAAGCATCTTGGGTTGTCATCCCAAGTATGCCGGAATGGTTCAAAATCCGTTTCTAGCATCTTGGGTTGTCATCCCAAGTATGCCGGAATGGTTCAAAATCCGTTTCTAGCATCTTGGGTTGTCATCCCAAGTATGCCGGAATGATTCAAAATCCGTTTCTAGCATCTTGGGTTGTTATCCCAAGTATGCCGGACTGGTTCAAAATCCGTTTCTTGCATCTTGGGTTGTCATCCCAAGTATGCCGGAATGGTTCAAAATCCGTTTCTGTCATCTTGGGTTGTTATCCCAAGTATGCCGGAATGGTTCAAAATCCGTTTCTAGCATCTTGGGTTGTCATCCCAAGTATGCTGGAATGGTTCAAAATCCGTTTCTAGCATCTTGGGTTGTCATCCCAAGTATGCCGGAATGGTTCAAAATCCGTTTCTAGCATCTTGGGTTGTCATCCCAAGTATGCTGGAATGGTTCAAAATCCGTTTCTAGCATCTTGGGTTGTCATCCCAAGTATGCCGGAATGGTTCAAAATCCGTTTCAAGCATCTTGGGTTGTCATCCCAAGTATGCCGGAATGGTTCAAAATCCATTTCTAGCATCTTGGGTTGTCATCCCAAGTATGCCGGAATGGTTCAAAATCCGTTTCTTGTATCTTGGGTTGTCATCCCAATTATGCCGGAATGGTTCAAAATCCGTTTCGAGCATCTTGGGTTGTAATCCCAAGTGTGCCGAAATGGTTCAAAATCCGTTTCTAGCATCTTGGGTTGTCATCCCAAGTATGCCGGAATGGTTCAAAATCCGTTTCTAGCATCTTGGGTTGTCATCCCAAGTATGCCGGAATGGTTCAAAATCCGTTTCTAGCATCTTGGGTTGTTATCCCAAGTATGCCGGAATGGTTCAAAATCCGTTTCTAGCATCTTGGGTTGTCATCCCAAGTATGCCGGAATGGTTCAAAATCCGTTTCAAGCATCTTGGGTTGTCATCCCAAGTATGCCGGAATGGTTCAAAATCCATTTTTAGCATCTTGGGTTGTCATCCCAAGTATGCCGGAATGGTTCAAAATCCGTTTCTTGTATCTTGGGTTGTCATCCCAATTATGCCGGAATGGTTCAAAATCCGTTTCGAGCATCTTGGGTTGTCATCCCAAGTATGCCGGAATGGTTCAAAATCCGTTTCGAGCATCTTGGGTTGTCATCCCAAGTATGCCGGAATGGTTCAAAATCCGTTTCTAGCATCTTGGGTTGTCATCCCAAGTATGCCGGAATGGTTCAAAATCCGTTTCTAGCATCTTGGGTTGTCATCCCAAGTATGCCGGAATGGTTCAAAATCCATTTCTAGCATCTTGGGTTGTCATCCCAAGTATGCTGGAATGGTTCAAAATCCGTTTCTTGCATCTTGGGTTGTCATCCCAAGTATGCCGAAATGGTTCAAAATCCGTTTCTGTCATCTTGGGTTGTCATCCCAAGTATGCTGGAATGGTTCAAAATCCGTTTCTAGCATCTTGGGTTGTCATCCCAAGTATGCCGGAATGGTTCAAAATCCGTTTCTAGCATCTTGGGTTGTCATCCCAAGTATGCCGGAATGGTTCAAAATCCGTTTCTAGCATCTTGGGTTGTCATCCCAAGTATGCTGGAATGGTTCAAAATCCGTTTCTAGCATCTTGGGTTGTCATCCCAAGTATGCCGGAATGGTTCAAAATCCGTTTCTAGCATCTTGGGTTGTCATCCCAAGTATGCTGGAATGGTTCAAAATCCGTTTCTAGCATCTTGGGTTGTCATCCCAAGTATGCCGGAATGGTTCAAAATCCGTTTCAAGCATCTTGGGTTGTCATCCCAAGTATGCCGGAATGGTTCAAAATCCATTTCTAGCATCTTGGGTTGTCATCCCAAGTATGCCGGAATGGTTCAAAATCCGTTTCTTGTATCTTGGGTTGTCATCCCAATTATGCCGGAATGGTTCAAAATCCGTTTCGAGCATCTTGGGTTGTAATCCCAAGTGTGCCGAAATGGTTCAAAATCCGTTTCTAGCATCTTGGGTTGTCATCCCAAGTATGCCGGAATGGTTCAAAATCCGTTTCTAGCATCTTGGGTTGTCATCCCAAGTATGCCGGAATGGTTCAAAATCCGTTTCTAGCATCTTGGGTTGTTATCCCAAGTATGCCGGAATGGTTCAAAATCCGTTTCTAGCATCTTGGGTTGTCATCCCAAGTATGCCGGAATGGTTCAAAATCCGTTTCAAGCATCTTGGGTTGTCATCCCAAGTATGCCGGAATGGTTCAAAATCCATTTTTAGCATCTTGGGTTGTCATCCCAAGTATGCCGGAATGGTTCAAAATCCGTTTCTTGTATCTTGGGTTGTCATCCCAATTATGCCGGAATGGTTCAAAATCCGTTTCGAGCATCTTGGGTTGTCATCCCAAGTATGCCGGAATGGTTCAAAATCCGTTTCGAGCATCTTGGGTTGTCATCCCAAGTATGCCGGAATGGTTCAAAATCCGTTTCTAGCATCTTGGGTTGTCATCCCAAGTATGCCGGAATGGTTCAAAATCCGTTTCTAGCATCTTGGGTTGTCATCCCAAGTATGCCGGAATGGTTCAAAATCCATTTCTAGCATCTTGGGTTGTCATCCCAAGTATGCTGGAATGGTTCAAAATCCGTTTCTTGCATCTTGGGTTGTCATCCCAAGTATGCCGAAATGGTTCAAAATCCGTTTCTGTCATCTTGGGTTGTCATCCCAAGTATGCTGGAATGGTTCAAAATCCGTTTCTAGCATCTTGGGTTGTCATCCCAAGTATGCCGGAATGGTTCAAAATCCGTTTCTAGCATCTTGGGTTGTCATCCCAAGTATGCCGGAATGGTTCAAAATCCGTTTCTAGCATCTTGGGTTGTCATCCCAAGTATGCTGGAATGGTTCAAAATCCGTTTCTAGCATCTTGGGTTGTCATCCCAAGTATGCCGGAATGGTTCAAAATCCGTTTCAAGCATCTTGGGTTGTCATCCCAAGTATGCCGGAATGGTTCAAAATCCATTTCTAGCATCTTGGGTTGTCATCCCAAGTATGCCGGAATGGTTCAAAATCCGTTTCTAGCATCTTGGGTTGTAATCCCAAGTGTGCCGAAATGGTTCAAAATCCGTTTCTAGCATCTTGGGTTGTCATCCCAAGTATGCCGGAATGGTTCAAAATCCGTTTCTAGCATCTTGGGTTGTCATCCCAAGTATGCCGGAATGATTCAAAATCCGTTTCTAGCATCTTGGGTTGTTATCCCAAGTATGCCGGACTGGTTCAAAATCCGTTTCTTGCATCTTGGGTTGTCATCCCAAGTATGCCGGAATGGTTCAAAATCCGTTTCTGTCATCTTGGGTTGTTATCCCAAGTATGCCGGAATGGTTCAAAATCCATTTCTAGCATCTTGGGTTGTCATCCCAAGTATGCCGGAATGGTTCAAAATCCGTTTCTTGTATCTTGGGTTGTCATCCCAATTATGCCGGAATGGTTCAAAATCCGTTTCGAGCATCTTGGGTTGTAATCCCAAGTGTGCCGAAACGGTTCAAAATCCGTTTCTAGCATCTTGGGTTGTCATCCCAAGTATGCCGGAATGGTTCAAAATCCGTTTCTAGCATCTTGGGTTGTCATCCCAAGTGTGCCGAAATGGTTCAAAATCCGTTTCTAGCATCTTGGGTTGTCATCCCAAGTATGCCGGAATGGTTCAAAATCCGTTTCTAGCATCTTGGGTTGTCATCCCAAGTATGCCGGAATGATTCAAAATCCGTTTCTAGCATCTTGGGTTGTTATCCCAAGTATGCCGGACTGGTTCAAAATCCGTTTCTTGCATCTTGGGTTGTCATCCCAAGTATGCCGGAATGGTTCAAAATCCGTTTCTAGCATCTTGGGTTGTCATCCCAAGTATGCTGGAATGGTTCAAAATCCGTTTCTTGTATCTTGGGTTGTCATCCCAATTATGCCGGAATGGTTCAAAATCCGTTTCTTGTATCTTGGGTTGTCATCCCAAGTATGCCGGAATGGTTCAAAATCCGTTTCTCGCATCTTGGGTTGTCATCCCAAGTATGCCGGAATGGTTCAAAATCCGTTTCTAGCATCTTGGGTTGTCATCCCAAGTATGCCGGATTGGTTCAAAATCCGTTTCTAGCATCTTGGGTTGTCATCCCAAGTATGCCGGAATGGTTCAAAATCCGTTTCTAGCATCTTGAGTTGTCATCCCAACTATGCCGGAATGGTTCAAAATCCGTTTCTTGCATCTTGGGTTGTCATCCCAAGTATGCCGGATTGGTTCAAAATCCGTTTCTAGCATCTTGGGTTGTCTTCCCAAGTATGCCGGAATGGTTCAAAATCCGTTTCTAGCATCTTGAGTTGTCATCCTTAGTATGCCGGAATGGTTCAAAATCCGTTTCTCGCATCTTGGGATGTCATCCCAAGTATACCAAAATGGTTCAAAATCCGTTTCTAGCATCTTGGGTTGTCATCCCAAGTATGCCGGATTGGTTCAAAATCCGTTTCTAGCATCTTGGGTTGTCTTCCCAAGTATGCCGGAATGGTTCAAAATCCGTTTCTAGCATCTTGAGTTGTCATCCTTAGTATGCCGGAATGGTTTAAAATCCGTTTATAGCATCTTGGGTTTAAATCCCAAGTATGCCGGAATGGTTCAAAATCCGTTTCTAGCATCTTGGGTTGTCATCCCAAGTATGCCGGAATGGTTCAAAATCCGTTTCTCGCATCTTGGGTTGTCATCCCAAGTATGCCGGAATGGTTCAAAATCCGTTTCTAGCATCTTGGGTTGTCTTCCCAAGTATGCCGGAATGGTTCAAAATCCGTTTCTAGCATCTTGAGTTGTCATCCTTAGTATGCCGGAATGGTTTAAAATCCGTTTCTTGCATCTTGGGTTGTCATCCCAAGTATGCCGGATTGGTTCAAAATCCGTTTCTAGCATCTTTGGTTGTCATCCCAAGTATACCAAAATGGTTCAAAATCCGTTTCTAGCATCTTGGGTTGTCATCTCAAGTATGCCGGAATGGTTTAAAATCCGTTTCTAGCATCTTGAGTTGTCATCCCAAGTATGCCGGAATGGTTCAAAATCCGTTTCTAGCATCTTGAGTTGTCATCCCAACTATGCCGGAATGGTTCAAAATCCGTTTCTTGCATCTTGGGTTGTCATCCCAAGTATGCCGGATTGGTTCAAAATCCGTTTCTAGCATCTTGGGTTGTCATCCCAAGTATGCTGGAATGGTTCAAAATCCGTTTCTAGCATCTTGGGTTGTCATCCCAAGTATGCCGGAATGGTTCAAAATCCGTTTCTAGCATCTTGGGTTGTCATCCCAAGTATGCCGGAATGGTTCAAAATCAGTTTCTAGCATCTTGGGTTGTCATCCCAAGTATGCCGGAATGGTTCAAAATCCATTTCTAGCATCTTGGGTTGTCATCCCAAGTATGCCGGAATGGTTCAAAATCCGTTTCTTGTATCTTGGGTTGTCATCCCAATTATGCCGGAATGGTTCAAAATCCGTTTCGAGCATCTTGGGTTGTAATCCCAAGTGTGCCGAAATGGTTCAAAATCCGTTTCTAGCATCTTGGGTTGTCATCCCAAGTATGCCGGAATGGTTCAAAATCCGTTTCTAGCATCTTGGGTTGTCATCCCAAGTATGCCGGAATGGTTCAAAATCCGTTTCTAGCATCTTGGGTTGTCATCCCAAGCATGGCAGAATGGTTCAAAATCCGTTTCTAGCATCTTTGGTTGTCATCCCAAGTATGCCGGAATGGTTTAAAATACGTTATTAGCATCTTGGGTTGTCATCCCAAGTATGCCGGAATGGTTCAAAATCCGTTTCTTGCATCTTGGGTTGTCATCCCAAGTATGCCGGATTGGTTCAAAATCCGTTTCTAGCATCTTGGGTTGCCATCCCAAGTATGCCGGAATGGTTCAAAATCCGTTTCTCGCATCTTGGGTTGTCATCCCAAGTATGCCGGAATGGTTCAAAATCCGTTTCTAGCATCTTGGGTTGTCTTCCCAAGTATGCCGGAATGGTTCAAAATCCGTTTCTAGCATCTTGAGTTGTCATCCTTAGTATGCCGGAATGGTTTAAAATCCGTTTCTTGCATCTTGGGTTGTAATCCCAAGTATGCCGGATTGGTTCAAAATCCGTTTCTAGCATCTTTGGTTGTCATCCCAAGTATACCAAAATGGTTCAAAATCCGTTTCTAGCATCTTGGGTTGTCATCCCAAGTATGCCGGATTGGTTCAAAATCCGTTTCTAGCATCTTGGGTTGTCATCCCAAGTATGCCGGAATGGTTCAAAATCCGTTTCTAGCATCTTGGGTTGTCTTCCCAAGTATGCCGGAATGGTTCAAAATCCGTTTCTAGCATCTTGAGTTGTCATCCTTAGTATGCCGGATTGGTTCAAAATCCGTTTCTTGCATCTTGGGTTGTCATCCCAAGTATGCCGGATTGGTTCAAAATCCGTTTCTAGCATCTTGGGTTGTCTTCCCAAGTATGCCGGAATGGTTCAAAATCCGTTTCTAGCATCTTGAGTTGTCATCCTTAGTATGCCGGAATGGTTCAAAATCCGTTTCTCGCATCTTGGGATGTCATCCCAAGTATACCAAAATGGTTCAAAATCCGTTTCTAGCATCTTGGGTTGTCATCCCAAGTATGCCGGATTGGTTCAAAATCCGTTTCTAGCATCTTGGGTTGTCTTCCCAAGTATGCCGGAATGGTTCAAAATCCGTTTCTAGCATCTTGAGTTGTCATCCTTAGTATGCCGGAATGGTTTAAAATCCGTTTATAGCATCTTGGGTTTAAATCCCAAGTATGCCGGAATGGTTCAAAATCCGTTTCTAGCATCTTGGGTTGTCATCCCAAGTATGCCGGAATGGTTTAAAATACGTTATTAGCATCTTGGGTTGTCATCCCAAGTATGCCGGAATGGTTCAAAATCCGTTTCTTGCATCTTGGGTTGTCATCCCAAGTATGCCGGATTGGTTCAAAATCCGTTTCTAGCATCTTGGGTTGCCATCCCAAGTATGCCGGAATGGTTCAAAATCCGTTTCTCGCATCTTGGGTTGTCATCCCAAGTATGCCGGAATGGTTTAAAATCCGTTTCTAGCATCTTGAGTTGTCATCCCAAGTATGCCGGAATGGTTCAAAATCCGTTTCTTGCATCTTGGGTTGTCATCCCAAGTATGCCGAATTGGTTCAAAATCCGTTTCTAGCATCTTGGGTTGTCTTCCCAAGTATGCCGGAATGGTTCAAAATCCGTTTCTAGCATCTTGGGTTTAAATCCCAAGTATGCCGGAATGGTTCAAAATCCGTTTCTAGCATCTTGGGTTGTCATCCCAAGTATGCCGGAATGGTTCAAAATCCGTTTCTTGCATCTTGGGTTGTCATCCCAAGTATGCCGGAATAGTTCAAAATCCGTTTCTAGCATCTTGGGTTGTCATCCCAAGTATGCCGGAACGGTTCAAAATGCGTTTCTAGCATCTTGGGTTGTAATCCCAAGTATGCCGGAATAGTTCAAAATCCGTTTCTAGCATCTTGGGTTGTAATCCCAAGTATGCCGGAATAGTTCAAAATCCGTTTCTAGCATCTTGGGTTGTAATCCCAAGTATGCCGGAATAGTTCAAAATCCGTTTCTAGCATCTTGGGTTGTAATACCAAGTATGCCGGAATGGTTCAAAATGCGTTTCTAGCATCTTGGGTTGTCATCCCAAGTATGCCGGAATAGTTCAAAATCCGTTTCTAGCATCTTGGGTTGCCATCCCAAGTATGCCGGAATAGTTCAAAATCCGTTTCTAGCATCTTGGGTTGTAATCCCAAGTATGCCGGAATAGTTCAAAATCCGTTTCTAGCATCTTGGGTTGTAATCCCAAGTATGCCGGAATGGTTCAAAATGCGTTTCTAGCATCTTGGGTTGTCATCCCAAGTATGCCGGAATAGTTCAAAATCCGTTTCTAGCATCTTGGGTTGCCATCCCAAGTATGCCGGAATAGTTCAAAATACGTTTCTAGCATCTTGGGTTGTAATCCCAAGTATGCCGGAATGGTTCAAAATGCGTTTCTAGCATCTTGGGTTGTCATCCCAAGTATGCCGGAATAGTTCAAAATCCGTTTCTAGCATCTTGGGTTGCCATCCCAAGTATGCCGGAATAGTTCAAAATGCGTTTCTAGCATCTTGGGTTGTAATCCCAAGTATGCCGGAATGGTTCAAAATACGTTTCTAGCATCTTGGGTTGTCATCCCAAGTATACCGGAATGGTTCAAAATCCGTTTCTAACATGTTGGGTTGTAATCCCAAGTATGCCGGAATGGTTCAAAATCCGTTTCTAGCATCTTCGGTTGTCATCCCAAGTATGCCGGAATGGTTCAAAATCCGTTTCTAGCATCTTGGGTTGTAATCCCAAGTATGCCGGAACGGTTCAAAATCCGTTTCTAGCATCTAGGGTTGTCATCTCAAGTATGCCGGAATGGTTCAAAATCCGTTTCTAGCATCTTGGGTTGTAATCCCAAGTATGCCGGAATGGTTCAAAATACGTTTCTAGCATCTTGGGTTGTCATCCCAAGTATGCCGGAATGGTTCAAAATCCGTTTCTAACATGTTGGGTTGTCATCCCAAGTATGCCGGAATGGTTCAAAATCCGTTTCTAGCATCTTGGGTTGTAATCCCAAGTATGCCGGAACGGTTCAAAATCCGTTTCTAGCATCTTGGGTTGTCATCCCAAGTATGCCGGAATGGTTCAAAATCCGTTTCTAGCATCTTGGGTTGTCATCCCAAGTATACCGGAATGGTTCAAAATCCGTTTCTAGCATCTTGGGTTGTCATCCCAAGTATGCAGGAATGGTTCAAAATCGGTTTCCAGCATCTTGGGTTGTCATCCCAAGAAGGCCGGAATGGTTCAAAATCCGTTTCTAGCATCTTGGGTTGTCATCCCAAGTATGCCGGAATGGTTCAAAATGCGTTTCTAGCATCTTGGGTTGTCATCCCAAGTATGCCGGAATAGTTCAAAATCCGTTTCTAGCATCTTGGGTTGTAATCCCAAGTATGCCGGAATGGTTCAAAATCCGTTTCTAGCATCTTGGGTTGCCATCCCAAGTATGCCGGAATAGTTCAAAATCCGTTTCTAGCATCTTGGGTTGTAATCCCAAGTATGCCGGAATGGTTCAAAATCCGTTTCTAGCATCTTGGGTTGTCATCCCAAGTATGCAGGAATGGTTCAAAATCGGTTTCCAGCATCTTGGGTCATCATCTCAAGAATACCAGAATGGTTTAAAAACACTTTCTAGCTTCTTTGATCATCATCCCAAGTATATCGGAATGGTTTAAAAACACTTTCTAGCATCTTGGGTCATTATCCCAAGTAAACCGGAATGGTTTAAAAACACTTTCTAGCATCTTGGGTCATCATCCCAAGTATACCGGAATGGTTTAAAAACACTTTCTAGCATCTTGGGTCATCATCCCAAGTATACCGGAATGGTTTAAAAACACTTTCTAGCATCTTGGGTCATCATCCCAAGTATACCGGAATGGTTTAAAAACACTTTCTAGCATCTTGGGTCATCATCCCAAGTATACCGGAATGGTTTAAAAACACTTTCTAGCATCTTGGGTCATCATCCCAAGTATACCGGAATGGTTTAAAAACACTTTCTAGCATCTTGGGTCATCATCCCAAGTATACCGGAATGGTTTAAAAACACTTTCTAGCATCTTGGGTCATCATCCCAAGTATACCGGAATGGTTTAAAAACACTTTCTAGCATCTTGGGTCATCATCTCAAGAATACCAGAATGGTTTAAAAACACTTTCTAGCTTCTTTGATCATCATCCCAAGTATATCGGAATGGTTTAAAAACACTTTCTAGCATCTTGGGTCATCATCCCAAGTATACCGGAATGGTTTAAAAACACTTTCTAGCATCTTGGGTCATCATCCCAAGTATACCGGAATGGTTTAAAAACACTTTCTAGCATCTTGGGTCATCATCCCAAGTATACCGGAATGGTTTAAAAACACTTTCTAGCATCTTGGGTCATCATCCCAAGTATACCGGAATGGTTTAAAAACACTTTCTAGCATCTTGGGTCATCATCCCAAGTATACCGGAATGGTTTAAAAACACTTTCTAGCATCTTGGGTCATCATCCCAAGTATATCGGAATGGTTTAAAAACACTTCTAGCATCTTGGGTCATCATCCCAAGTAAACCGGAATGTTTTAAAAACACTTTCTAGCATCTTGGGTCATCATCCCAAGTATATCGGAATGGTTTAAAAACACTTTCTAGCATCTTGGGTCATCATCCCAAGTAAACGGGAATGGTTTAAAAACACTTTCTAGCATCTTGGGTCAACATCCCAAGTAAACCGGAATGGTTTAAAAACACTTTCTAGCATCTTGGGTCATCATCCTAAGTAAACCGGAATGGTTTAAAAACACTTACTAGCATCTTGGGTCATCATCCCAAGTAAACCGGAATGGTTTAAAAACACTTTCCAGCATCTTGGGTCATCATCCCAAGTATATCGGAATGGTTTAAAAACACTTTCTAGCATCTTGGGTCATCATCCTAAGTAAACCGGAATGGTTTAAAAACACTTACTAGCATCTTGGGTCATCATCCCAAGTATATCGGAATGGTTTAAAAACACTTTCTAGCATCTTGGGTCATCATCCCAAGTATATCGGAATGGTTTAAAAACACTTTCTAGCATCTTGGGTCATCATCCCAAGTATATAGGAATGGTTTAAAAACACTTCTAGCATCTTGGGTCATCATCCTAAGTAAACCGGAATGGTTTAAAAACACTTACTAGCATCTTGGGTCATCATCCCAAGTAAACCGGAATGGTTTAAAAACACTTTCTAGCATCTTGGGTCATCATCCCAAGTATATCGGAATGGTTTTAAAACACTTTCTAGCATCTTGGGTCATCATCCCAAGTATATCGGAATGGTTTAAAAAGACTTTCTAGCATCTTGGGTCATCATCCCAAGTAAACCGGAATGGTTTAAAAACACTTTCTAGCATCTTGGGTCATCATCCCAAGTATATCGGAATGGTTTAAAAACACTTTCTAGCATCTTGAATCATCATCCCAAGTATATCGGAATGGTTTAAAAACACTTTCTAGCATCTTGGGTCATCATCCCAAGTAAACCGGAATGGTTTAAAAACACTTTCTAGCATCTTGGGTCATCATCCCAAGTATATCGGAATGGTTTTAAAACACTTTCTAGCATCTTGGGTCATCATCCCAAGTAAACCGGAATGTTTTAAAAACACTTTCTAGCATCTTGGGTCATCATCCCAAGTAAACCGGAGTGGTTTAAAAACACTTCTAGCATCTTGGGTCATCATCCCAAGTATATCGGAATGGTTTAAAAACACTTTCTAGCATCTTGGGTCATCATCCCAAGTATATCGGAATGGTTTAAAAACACTTTCTAGCATCTTGGGTCATCATCCCAAGTAAACCGGAGTGGTTTAAAAACACTTCTAGCATCTTGGGTCATCATCCTAAGTAAACCGGAATGGTTTAAAAACACTTTCTAGCATCTTGGGTCATCATCCCAAGTAAACCGGAATGGTTTAAAAACACTTCCTAGCATCTTGGGTCATCATCCCAAGTAAACCGGAATGGTTTAAAAACACTTTCTAGCATCTTGGGTCATCATCCCAAGTATATCGGAATGGTTTAAAAACACTTTCTAGCATCTTGGGTCATCATCCCAAGTAAACCGGAATGGTTTTAAAACACTTTCTAGCATCTTGGGTCATCATCCCAAGTATATCGGAATGGTTTTAAAACACTTTCTAGCATCTTGGGTCATCATCCCAAGTAAACCGGAATGGCTTAAAAACACTTCTAGCATCTTGGGTCATCATCCCAAGTATATCGGAATGGTTTAAAAACACTTTCTAGCATCTTGGGTCATCATCCCAAGTATATCGGAATGGTTTAAAAACACTTTCTAGCATCTTGGGTCATCATCCCAAGTATATCGGAATGGTTTAAAAACACTTTCTAGCATCTTGGGTCATCATCTCAAGTATATCGGAATGGTTTAAAAACACTTCTAGCATCTTGGGTCATCATCCTAAGTAAACCGGAATGGTTTAAAAACACTTACTAGCATCTTGGGTCATCATCCCAAGTATATCGGAATGGTTTTAAAACACTTTATAGCATCTTGGGTCATCATCCCAAGTAAACCGGAATGGTTTAAAAACACTTTCTAGCATCTTGGGTCATCATCCCAAGTATATCGGAATGGTTTAAAAACACTTTCTAGCATCTTGGGTCATCATCCCAAGTATATCGGAATGGTTTAAAAACACTTTCTAGCATCTTGGGTCATCATCCCAAGTAAACCGGAGTGGTTTAAAAACACTTCTAGCATCTTGGGTCATCATCCCAAGTAAACCGGAATGGTTTAAAAACACTTTCTAGCATCTTGGGTCATCATCTCAAGTATATCGGAATGGTTTAAAAACACTTTCTAGCATCTTGGGTCATCATCCCAAGTATATCGGAATGGTTTAAAAACACTTTCTAGCATCTTGGGTCATCATCCCAAGTGTACCGGAATGGTTTAAAAACACTTTCTAGCATCTTGGGTCATCATCCCAAGTAAACGGGAATGGTTTAAAAACACTTTCTAGCATCTTGGGTCAACATCCCAAGTAAACCGGAATGGTTTAAAAACACTTTCTAGCATCTTGGGTCATCATCCTAAGTAAACCGGAATGGTTTAAAAACACTTACTAGCATCTTGGGTCATCATCCCAAGTAAACCGGAATGGTTTAAAAACACTTTCCAGCATCTTGGGTCATCATCCCAAGTATATCGGAATGGTTTAAAAACACTTTCTAGCATCTTGGGTCATCATCCCAAGTAAACCGGAATGTTTTAAAAACACTTTCTAGCATCTTGGGTCATCATCCCAAGTATATCGGAATGGTTTTAAAACACTTTCTAGCATCTTGGGTCATCATCCCAAGTATATCGGAATGGTTTAAAAACACTTTCTAGCATCTTGGGTCATCATCCCAAGTATATCGGAATGGTTTAAAAACACTTTCTAGCATCTTGGGTCATCATCTCAAGTATATCGGAATGGTTTAAAAACACTTCTAGCATCTTGGGTCATCATCCTAAGTAAACCGGAATGGTTTAAAAACACTTACTAGCATCTTGGGTCATCATCCCAAGTAAACCGGAATGGTTTAAAAACACTTTCTAGCATCTTGGGTCATCATCCCAAGTATATCGGAATGGTTTTAAAACACTTTCTAGCATCTTGGGTCATCATCCCAAGTATATCGGAATGGTTTAAAAACACTTTCTAGCATCTTGGGTCATCATCCCAAGTAAACCGGAATGGTTTAAAAACACTTTCTAGCATCTTGGGTCATCATCCCAAGTAAACCGGAATGGTTTAAAAACACTTTCTAGCATCTTGGGTCATCATCCCAAGTATATCGGAATGGTTTTAAAACACTTTCTAGCATCTTGGGTCATCATCCCAAGTAAACCGGAATGTTTTAAAAACACTTTCTAGCATCTTGGGTCATCATCCCAAGTAAACCGGAGTGGTTTAAAAACACTTCTAGCATCTTGGGTCATCATCCCAAGTATATCGGAATGGTTTAAAAACACTTTCTAGCATCTTGGGTCATCATCCCAAGTATATCGGAATGGTTTAAAAACACTTTCTAGCATCTTGGGTCATCATCCCAAGTAAACCGGAGTGGTTTAAAAACACTTCTAGCATCTTGGGTCATCATCCTAAGTAAACCGGAATGGTTTAAAAACACTTACTAGCATCTTGGGTCATCATCCCAAGTATATCGGAATGGTTTTAAAACACTTTATAGCATCTTGGGTCATCATCCCAAGTAAACCGGAATGGTTTAAAAACACTTTCCAGCATCTTGGGTCATCATCCCAAGTATATCGGAATGGTTTAAAAACACTTTCTAGCATCTTGGGTCATCATCCCAAGTATATCGGAATGGTTTAAAAACACTTTCTAGCATCTTGGGTCATCATCCCAAGTATATCGGAATGGTTTAAAAACACTTTCTAGCATCTTGGGTCATCATCCCAAGTAAACCGGAATGTTTTAAAAACACTTTCTAGCATCTTGGGTCATCATCCCAAGTATATCGGAATGGTTTTAAAACACTTTATAGCATCTTGGGTCATCATCCCAAGTAAACCGGAGTGGTTTAAAAACACTTCTAGCATCTTGGGTCATCATCCCAAGTATATCGGAATGGTTTAAAAACACTTTCTAGCATCTTGGGTCATCATCCCAAGTATATCGGAATGGTTTAAAAACACTTTCTAGCATCTTGGGTCATCATCCCAAGTATATCGGAATGGTTTAAAAACACTTTCTAGCATCTTGGGTCATCATCCCAAGTATATCGGAATGGTTTAAAAACACTTTCTAGCATCTTGGGTCATCATCCCAAGTATATCGGAATGGTTTTAAAACACTTTATAGCATCTTGGGTCATCATCCCAAGTAAACCGGAGTGGTTTAAAAACACTTCTAGCATCTTGGGTCATCATCCCAAGTATATCGGAATGGTTTAAAAACACTTTCTAGCATCTTGGGTCATCATCCCAAGTATATCGGAATGGTTTAAAAACACTTTCTAGCATCTTGGGTCATCATCCCAAGTAAACCGGAGTGGTTTAAAAACACTTCTAGCATCTTGGGTCATCATCCTAAGTAAACCGGAATGGTTTAAAAACACTTCTAGCATCTTGGGTCATCATCCCAAGTATATCGGAATGGTTTAAAAACACTTTATAGCATCTTGGGTCATCATCCCAAGTAAACCGGAATGGTTTAAAAACACTTTCTAGCATCTTGGGTCATCATCCCAAGTATATCGGAATGGTTTAAAAACACTTTCTAGCATCATGGGTCTTCATCCCAAGTATATCGGAATGGTTTAAAAACACTTTCTAGCATCTTGGGTCATCATTCCAAGTATATCGGAATGGTTTAAAAACACTTTCTAGCATCTTGGGTCATCATCCCAAGTATATCGGAATGGTTTAAAAACACTTTCTAGCATCTTGGGTTATCATCCCAATTATATCGGAATGGTTTAAAAACACTTTCTAGCATCTTGGGTCATCATCCCAAGTGTATCGGAATGGTTTAAAAACACTTTCTAGCATCTTGGGTCATCATCCCAAGTATATCGGAATGGTTTAAAAACACTTTCTAGCATCTTGGGTCATCATCCCAAGTATATCGGAATGGTTTAAAAACACTTTCTAGCATCTTGGGTCATCATCCCAGGCATATCGGAATGGTTTAAAAACACTTTCTAGCATCTTGGGTCATCATCCCAAGTAAACCGGAATGGTTTAAAAACACTTTTTAGCATCTTGGGTCATCATCCCAAGTGTATCGGAATGGTTTAAAAACACTTTCTAGCATCTTGGGTTATCATCCCAATTATATCGGAATGGTTTAAAAACACTTTCTAGCATCTTGGGTCATCATCCCAAGTATATCGGAATGGTTTAAAAACACTTTCCAGCATCTTGGGTCATCATCCCAAGTATATCGGAATGGTTTAAAAACACTTTCTAGCATCTTGGGTCATCATCCCAAGTATATCGGAATGGTTTAAAAACACTTTCTAGCATCTTGGGTCATCATCCCAAGTATATCGGAATGGTTTAAAAACACTTTCTAGCATCTTGGGTCATCATCCCAAGTAAACCGGAATGTTTTAAAAACACTTTCTAGCATCTTGGGTCATCATCCCAAGTATATCGGAATGGTTTTAAAACACTTTATAGCATCTTGGGTCATCATCCCAAGTAAACCGGAGTGGTTTAAAAACACTTCTAGCATCTTGGGTCATCATCCCAAGTATACCGGAATGGTTCAAAAACACTTTCTAGCATCTTGGATCATCATCCCAAGTAAACCGGAATGGTTTAAAAACACTTTCTAGCATCTTGGGTCATCATCCCAAGTATACCGGAATGGTTT
Organism: Anopheles coustani; assembly: GCF_943734705.1. Lineage (NCBI taxonomy): Eukaryota > Metazoa > Arthropoda > Insecta > Diptera > Culicidae > Anopheles > Anopheles coustani. Next base: position 360,351 of record NW_026525394.1, on the reverse strand, counting down.
AAAAACACTTTCTAGCATCTTGGGTCATCATCCCAAGTATACCGGAATGGTTCAAAAACACTTTCTAGCATCTTGGGTCATCATCCCAATTAAACCGGAATGGTTTAAAAACACTTTCTAGCATCTTGGGTCATCATCCCAAGTATATCGGAATGGGTTAAAAACACTTTCTAGCATCTTGGTTCATCATCCCAAGTATATCGGAATGGTTTAAAAACACTTTCTAGCATCTAGGGTCATCATCCCAAGTATACCGGAATGGTTTAAAAACACTTTCTAGCATCTTGGGTCATCATCCCAAGTATACCGGAATGGTTTAAAAACACTTTCTAGCATCTTGGGTCATCATCCCAATTAAACCGGAATGGTTTAAAAACACTTTCTAGCATCTTGGGTCATCATCCCAATTAAACCGGAATGGTTTAAAAACACTTTCTAGCATCTTGGGTCATCATCCCAAGTATATCGGAATGGGTTAAAAACACTTTCTAGCATCTTGGGTCATCATCATAAGTATACCGGAATGGTTTAAAAACACTTTCTAGCATCTTGGGTCATCATCCCAAGTAAACCGGAATGGTTTAAAAACACTTTCTAGCATCTTGGGTCATCATCCCAAGTATACCGGAATGGTTTAAAAACACTTTCTAGCATCTTGGGTCATCATCCCAATTAAACCGGAATGGTTTAAAAACACTTTCTAGCATCTTGGGTCATCATCCCAATTAAACCGGAATGGTTTAAAAACACTTTCTAGCATCTTGGGTCATCATCCCAAGTATATCGGAATGGGTTAAAAACACTTTCTAGCATCTTGGGTCATCATCATAAGTATACCGGAATGGTTTAAAAACACTTTGTAGCATCTTGGGTCATCATCCCAAGTAAACCGGAATGGTTCAAAAACACTTTCTAGCATCTAGGGTCATCATCCCAAGTATACCGGAATGGTTTAAAAACACTTTCTAGCATCTTGGGTCATCATCCCAAGTATACCGGAATGGTTCAAAAACACTTTCTAGCATCTTGGGTCATCATCCCAATTAAACCGGAATGGTTTAAAAACACTTTCTAGCATCTTGGGTCATCATCCCAATTAAACCGGAATGGTTTAAAAACACTTTCTAGCATCTTGGGTCATCATCCCAAGTATACCGGAATGGTTTAAAAACACTTTCTAGCATCTTGGGTCATCATCCCAAGTATACCGGAATGGTTTAAAAACACTTTCTAGCATCTAGGGTCATCATCCCAAGTATATCGGAATGGGTTAAAAACACTTTCTAGCATCTTGGTTCATCATCCCAAGTATACCGGAATGGTTTAAAAACACTTTCTAGCATCTTGGGTCATCATCCCAAGTATACCGGAATGGTTTAAAAACACTTTCTAGCATCTTGGGTCATCATCCCAATTAAACCGGAATGGTTTAAAAACACTTTCTAGCATCTTGGGTCATCATCCCAATTAAACCGGAATGGTTTAAAAACACTTTCTAGCATCTTGGGTCATCATCCCAAGTATATCGGAATGGGTTAAAAACACTTTCTAGCATCTTGGGTCATCATCATAAGTATACCGGAATGGTTTAAAAACACTTTCTAGCATCTTGGGTCATCATCCCAAGTATACCGGAATGGTTTAAAAACACTTTCTAGCATCTTGGGTCATCATCCCAAGTATACCGGAATGGTTTAAAAACACTTTCTAGCATCTTGGGTCATCATCCCAAGTATACCGGAATGGTTTAAAAACACTTTCTAGCATCTTGGGTCATCATCCCAATTGAACCGGAATGGTTTAAAAACACTTTCTAGCATCTTGGGTCATCATCCCAATTAAACCGGAATGGTTTAAAAACACTTTCTAGCATCTTGGGTCATCATCCCAAGTATATCGGAATGGGTTAAAAACACTTTCTAGCATCTTGGGTCATCATCATAAGTATACCGGAATGGTTTAAAAACACTTTCTAGCATCTTGGGTCATCATCCCAAGTAAACCGGAATGGTTTAAAAACACTTTCTAGCATCTTGGGTCATCATCCCAAGTATACCGGAATGGTTTAAAAACACTTTCTAGCATCTTGGGTCATCATCCCAAGTATACCGGAATGGTTTAAAAACACTTTCTAGCATCTTGGGTCATCATCCCAAGTATACCGGAATGATTTAAAAACACTTTCTAGCATCTTGGGTCACCATCCCAATTAAACCGGAATGGTTTAAAAACACTTTCTAGCATCTTGGGTCATCATCCCAAGAAAACCGGAATGGTTTAAAAACACTTTCTAGCATCTTGGGTCATCATCCCAAGTAAACCGGAATGGTTTAAAAACACTTTATAGCATCTTGGGTCATCATCCCAAGTAAACCGGAATGGTTTAAAAACACTTTCTAGCATCTTGGGTCATCATCCCAAGTATACCGGAATGGTTTAAAAACACTTTCTAGCATCTTGGGTCATCATCCCAAGTATATCGGAATGGGTTAAAAACACTTTCTAGCATCTTGGGTCATCATCCCAAGTAAACCGGAATAGTTTAAAAACACATTCTAGCATCTTGGGTCATCATCCCAAGTATACCGGAATGGTTTAAAAACACTTTCTAGCATCTTGGGTCATCATCCCAAGTATACCGGAATGATTTACAAACACTTTCTAGCATCTTGGGTCATCATCCCAATTAAACCGGAATGGTTTAAAAACACTTTCTAGCATCTTGGGTCATCATCCCAAGCATATCGGAATGGGTTAAAAACACTTTCTAGCATCTTGGGTCATCATCATAAGTATACCGGAATGGTTTAAAAACACTTTCTAGCATCTTGGGTCATCATCCCAAGTAAACCGGAATGGTTTAAAAACACTTTCTAGCATCTTGGGTCATCATCCCAAGTATATCGGAATGGGTTAAAAACACTTTCTAGCATCTTGGGTCATCATCCCAAGTATACCGGAATGATTTACAAACACTTTCTAGCATCTTGGGTCATCATCCCAATTAAACCGGAATGGTTTAAAAACACTTTCTAGCATCTTGGGTCATCATCCCAAGTATATCGGAATGGGTTAAAAACACTTTCTAGCATCTTGGGTCATCATCATAAGTATACCGGAATGGTTTAAAAACACTTTCTAGCATCTTGGGTCATCATCCCAAGTAAACCGGAATGGTTTAAAAACACTTTCTAGCATCTTGGGTCATCATCCCAAGTATACCGGAATGGTTCAAAAACACTTTCTAGCATCTTGGATCATCATCCCAAGTAAACCGGAATGGTTTAAAAACACTTTCTAGCATCTTGGGTCATCATCCCAAGTAAACCGGAATGGTTCAAAAACACTTTCTAGCATCTAGGGTCATCATCCCAAGTATACCGGAATGGTTTAAAAACACTTTCTAGCATCTTGGGTCATCATCCCAAGTATACCGGAATGGTTCAAAAACACTTTCTAGCATCTTGGGTCATCATCCCAATTAAACCGGAATGGTTTAAAAACACTTTCTAGCATCTTGGGTCATCATCCCAATTAAACCGGAATGGTTTAAAAACACTTTCTAGCATCTTGGGTCATCATCCCAAGTATATCGGAATGGGTTAAAAACACTTTCTAGCATCTTGGTTCATCATCCCAAGTATATCGGAATGGTTTAAAAACACTTTCTAGCATCTAGGGTCATCATCCCAAGTATACCGGAATGGTTTAAAAACACTTTCTAGCATCTTGGGTCATCATCCCAAGTATACCGGAATGGTTTAAAAACACTTTCTAGCATCTTGGGTCATCATCCCAATTAAACCGGAATGGTTTAAAAACACTTTCTAGCATCTTGGGTCATCATCCCAAGTATACCGGAATGGTTTAAAAACACTTTCTAGCATCTTGGGTCATCATCCCAAGTATACCGGAATGGTTTAAAAACACTTTCTAGCATCTTGGGTCATCATCCCAAGTATACCGGAATGGTTTAAAAACACTTTCTAGCATCTTGGGTCATCATCCCAATTAAACCGGAATGGTTTAAAAACACTTTCTAGCATCTTGGGTCATCATCCCAAGTATATCGGAATGGGTTAAAAACACTTTCTAGCATCTTGGGTCATCATCATAAGTATACCGGAATGGTTTAAAAACACTTTCTAGCATCTTGGGTCATCATCCCAAGTATACCGGAATGGTTTAAAAACACTTTCTAGCATCTTGGGTCATCATCCCAAGTATACCGGAATGGTTTAAAAACACTTTCTAGCATCTTGGGTCATCATCCCAAGTATACCGGAATGATTTAAAAACACTTTCTAGCATCTTGGGTCATCATCCCAAGTATATCGGAATGGGTTAAAAACACTTTCTAGCATCTTGGGTCATCATCATAAGTATACCGGAATGGTTTAAAAACACTTTCTAGCATCTTGGGTCATCATCCCAAGTAAACCGGAATGGTTTAAAAACACTTTCTAGCATCTTGGGTCATCATCCCAAGTATACCGGAATGGTTTAAAAACACTTTCTAGCATCTTGGGTCATCATCCCAAGTATACCGGAATGGTTTAAAAACACTTTCTAGCATCTTGGGTCATCATCCCAAGTATACCGGAATGGTTTAAAAACACTTTCTAGCATCTTGGGTCATCATCCCAAGTATACCGGAATGGTTTAAAAACACTTTCTAGCATCTTGGGTCATCATCCCAATTAAACCGGAATGGTTTAAAAACACTTTCTAGCATCTTGGGTCATCATCCCAAGTATATCGGAATGGGTTAAAAACACTTTCTAGCATCTTGGGTCATCATCCCAAGTAAACCGGAATGGTTTAAAAACACTTTCTAGCATCTTGGGTCATCATCCCAAGTATACCGGAATGGTTTAAAAACACTTTCTAGCATCTTGGGTCATCATCCCAATTAAACCGGAATGGTTTAAAAACACTTTCTAGCATCTTGGGTCATCATCCCAAGTATATCGGAATGGGTTAAAAACACTTTCTAGCATCTTGGGTCATCATCATAAGTATACCGGAATGGTTTAAAAACACTTTCTAGCATCTTGGGTCATCATCCCAAGTATACCGGAATGGTTTAAAAACACTTTCTAGCATCTTGGGTCATCATCCCAAGTATACCGGAATGATTTAAAAACACTTTCTAGCATCTTGGGTCATCATCCCAAGTATATCGGAATGGGTTAAAAACACTTTCTAGCATCTTGGGTCATCATCATAAGTATACCGGAATGGTTTAAAAACACTTTCTAGCATCTTGGGTCATCATCCCAATTAAACCGGAATGGTTTAAAAACACTTTCTAGCATCTTGGGTCATCATCCCAATTAAACCGGAATGGTTTAAAAACACTTTCTAGCATCTTGGGTCATCATCCCAAGTATATCGGAATGGGTTAAAAACACTTTCTAGCATCTTGGGTCATCATCCCAAGTATACCGGAATGGTTTAAAAACACTTTCTAGCATCTTGGGTCATCATCCCAAGTATACCGGAATGGTTTAAAAACACTTTCTAGCATCTTGGGTCATCATCCCAATTAAACCGGAATGGTTTAAAAACACTTTCTAGCATCTTGGGTCATCATCCCAAGTATATCGGAATGGGTTAAAAACACTTTCTAGCATCTTGGGTCATCATCCCAAGTAAACCGGAATGGTTCAAAAACACTTTCTAGCATCTAGGGTCATCATCCCAAGTATACCGGAATGGTTTAAAAACACTTTCTAGCATCTTGGGTCATCATCCCAAGTATACCGGAATGGTTTAAAAACACTTTCTAGCATCTTGGGTCATCATCCCAATTAAACCGGAATGGTTTAAAAACACTTTCTAGCATCTTGGGTCATCATCCCAAGTATATCGGAATGGTTTAAAAACACTTTCTAGCATCTTGGGTCATCATCATAAGTATACCGGAATGGTTTAAAAACACTTTCTAGCATCTTGGGTCATCATCCCAAGTAAACCGGAATGGTTTAAAAACACTTTCTAGCATCTTGGGTCATCATCCCAAGTATACCGGAATGGTTTAAAAACACTTTCTAGCATCTTGGGTCATCATCCCAAGTATACCGGAATGGTTTAAAAACACTTTCTAGCATCTTGGGTCATCATCCCAAGTATACCGGAATGGTTTAAAAACACTTTCTAGCATCTTGGGTCATCATCCCAATTAAACCGGAATGGTTTAAAAACACTTTCTAGCATCTTGGGTCATCATCCCAATTAAACCGGAATGGTTTAAAAACACTTTCTAGCATCTTGGGTCATCATCCCAAGTATATCGGAATGGGTTAAAAACACTTTCTAGCATCTTGGGTCATCATCATAAGTATACCGGAATGGTTTAAAAACACTTTCTAGCATCTTGGGTCATCATCCCAAGTAAACCGGAATGGTTTAAAAACACTTTCTAGCATCTTGGGTCATCATCCCAAGTATACCGGAATGGTTTAAAAACACTTTCTAGCATCTTGGGTCATCATCCCAAGTATACCGGAATGGTTTAAAAACACTTTCTAGCATCTTGGGTCATCATCCCAAGTATACCGGAATGATTTAAAAACACTTTCTAGCATCTTGGGTCATCATCATAAGTATACCGGAATGGTTTAAAAACACTTTCTAGCATCTTGGGTCATCATCCCAAGTATACCGGAATGGTTTAAAAACACTTTCTAGCATCTTGGGTCATCATCCCAAGTATACCGGAATGGTTTAAAAACACTTTCTAGCATCTTGGGTCATCATCCCAAGTATACCGGAATGATTTAAAAACACTTTCTAGCATCTTGGGTCATCATCCCAAGTATATCGGAATGGGTTAAAAACACTTTCTAGCATCTTGGGTCATCATCATAAGTATACCGGAATGGTTTAAAAACACTTTCTAGCATCTTGGGTCATCATCCCAAGTAAACCGGAATGGTTTAAAAACACTTTCTAGCATCTTGGGTCATCATCCCAAGTATACCGGAATGGTTTAAAAACACTTTCTAGCATCTTGGGTCATCATCCCAAGTATACCGGAATGGTTTAAAAACACTTTCTAGCATCTAGGGTCATCATCCCAAGTATACCGGAATGGTTTAAAAACACTTTCTAGCATCTTGGGTCATCATCCCAAGTATACCGGAATGGTTTAAAAACACTTTCTAGCATCTTGGGTCATCATCCCAATTAAACCGGAATGGTTTAAAAACACTTTCTAGCATCTTGGGTCATCATCCCAAGTATACCGGAATGGTTTAAAAACACTTTCTAGCATCTTGGGTCATCATCCCAAGTATACCGGAATGGTTTAAAAACACTTTCTAGCATCTTGGGTCATCATCCCAAGTATACCGGAATGGTTTAAAAACACTTTCTAGCATCTTGGGTCATCATCCCAATTAAACCGGAATGGTTTAAAAACACTTTCTAGCATCTTGGGTCATCATCCCAAGTATATCGGAATGGGTTAAAAACACTTTCTAGCATCTTGGGTCATCATCCCAAGTAAACCGGAATGGTTTAAAAACACTTTCTAGCATCTAGGGTCATCATCCCAAGTATACCGGAATGGTTTAAAAACACTTTCTAGCATCTTGGGTCATCATCCCAAGTATACCGGAATGGTTTAAAAACACTTTCTAGCATCTTGGGTCATCATCCCAATTAAACCGGAATGGTTTAAAAACACTTTCTAGCATCTTGGGTCATCATCCCAAGTATATCGGAATGGGTTAAAAACACTTTCTAGCATCTTGGGTCATCATCATAAGTATACCGGAATGGTTTAAAAACACTTTCTAGCATCTTGGGTCATCATCCCAAGTAAACCGGAATGGTTTAAAAACACTTTCTAGCATCTTGGGTCATCATCCCAAGTATACCGGAATGGTTTAAAAACACTTTCTAGCATCTTGGGTCATCATCCCAAGTATACCGGAATGGTTTAAAAACACTTTCTAGCATCTTGGGTCATCATCCCAAGTAAACCGGAATGGTTTAAAAACACTTTCTAGCATCTTGGGTCATCATCCCAATTAAACCGGAATGGTTTAAAAACACTTTCTAGCATCTTGGGTCATCATCCCAATTAAACCGGAATGGTTTAAAAACACTTTCTAGCATCTTGGGTCATCATCCCAAGTATATCGGAATGGGTTAAAAACACTTTCTAGCATCTTGGGTCATCATCATAAGTATACCGGAATGGTTTAAAAACACTTTCTAGCATCTTGGGTCATCATCCCAAGTAAACCGGAATGGTTTAAAAACACTTTCTAGCATCTTGGGTCATCATCCCAAGTATACCGGAATGGTTTAAAAACACTTTCTAGCATCTTGGGTCATCATCCCAAGTATACCGGAATGGTTTAAAAACACTTTCTAGCATCTTGGGTCATCATCCCAAGTATACCGGAATGATTTAAAAACACTTTCTAGCATCTTGGGTCATCATCATAAGTATACCGGAATGGTTTAAAAACACTTTCTAGCATCTTGGGTCATCATCCCAAGTAAACCGGAATGGTTTAAAAACACTTTCTAGCATCTTGGGTCATCATCCCAAGTATATCGGAATGGTTTAAAAACACTTTCTAGCATCTTGGGTCATCATCCCAAGTAAACCGGAATAGTTTAAAAACACATTCTAGCATCTTGGGTCATCATCCCAAGTATACCGGAATGGTTTAAAAACACTTTCTAGCATCTTGGGTCATCATCCCAAGTATACCGGAATGGTTTAAAAACACTTTCTAGCATCTTGGGTCATCATCCCAATTAAACCGGAATGGTTTAAAAACACTTTCTAGCATCTTGGGTCATCATCCCAAGTATATCGGAATGGGTTAAAAACACTTTCTAGCATCTTGGGTCATCATCATAAGTATACCGGAATGGTTTAAAAACACTTTCTAGCATCTTGGGTCATCATCCCAAGTAAACCGGAATGGTTTAAAAACACTTTCTAGCATCTTGGGTCATCATCCCAAGTATATCGGAATGGTTTAAAAACACTTTCTAGCATCTTGGGTCATCATCCCAAGTAAACCGGAATGGTTTAAAAACACATTCTAGCATTTTGGGTCATCATTCCAAGTATATCGGAATGGTTTAAAAACACTTTCTAGCATCTTGGGTCATTATCCCAAGTATATCGGAATGGTTTAACAACACTTTCTAGCATCTTGGGTCATTATCCCAAGTATATCGGAATGGTTTAAAAACACTTTCTAGCATCTTGGGTCATCATCCCAAGTATATCGGAATGGTTTAAAAACACTTTCTAGCATCTTGGGTCATCATCCCAAGAAAACCGGAATGGTTTAAAAACACTTTCTAGCATCTTGGGTCATCATCCCAAGAAAACCGGAATGGTTTAAAAACACTTTCTAGCATCTTGGGTCATCATCCCAATTAAACCGGAATGGTTTAAAAACACTTTCTAGCATCTTGGGTCATCATCCCAGGTTTATCGGAATGGTTTAAAATCACTTTCTAGCATCTTGGGTCGTCATCCCAAGTACATCGGAATGGTTTAAAAACACTTTCTAGCATCTTGGGTCATCATCCCAAGTAAACCGGAATGGTTTAAAAACACTTTCTAGCATCTTGGGTCATCATCCCAAGAAAACCGGAATGGTTTAAAAACACTTTCTAGCATCTTGGGTCGTCATCCCAAGTATTTCGGAATGGTTTAAAAACACTTTCTAGCATCTTGGGTCATCATCCCAAGAAAACCGGAATGGTTTAAAAACACTTTCTAGCATCTTGGGTCATCATCCCAATTAAACCGGAATGGTTTAAAAACACTTTCTAGCATCTTGGGTCATCATCCCAAGAAAACCGGAATGGTTTAAAAACACTTTCTAGCATCTTGGGTCATCATCCCAATTAAACCGGAATGGTTTAAAAACACTTTCTAGCATCTTGGGTCATCATCCCAAGTAAACCGGAATGGTTTAAAAACACTTTCTAGCATCTTGGGTCATCATCCCAAGTATATCGGAATGGTTTAAACACTTTCTAGCTTCTTGGGTCATCATCCCAAGTATATCGGAATGGTTTAAAAACACTTTCTAGCATCTTTCGTCATCACTCCAAGTATATCGGAATGGTTTAAAAACACTTTCTAGCATCTTGGGTCATCATCCCAAGAAAACCGGAATGGTTTAAAAACACTTTCTAGCATCTTGGGTCATCATCCCAAGTAAACCGGAATGGTTTAAAAACACTTTCTAGCATCTTGGGTCATCATCCCAAGTATATCGGAATGGTTTAAACACTTTCTAGCTTCTTGGGTCATCATCCCAAGTATTTCGGAATGGTTTAAAAACACTTTCTAGCATCTTGGGTCATCATTCCAAGTATATCGGAATGGTTTAAAAACACTTTCTAGCATCTTGGGTCATCATCCCAAATATATCGGAATGGTATAAAAAGACTTTCTAGCATCTTGGGTCATCATCCCAAGTATACCGGAATGGTTTAAAAACACTTTCTAGCATCTTGGGTCATCATCCCAATTAAACCGGAATGGTTTAAAAACACTTTCTAGCATCTTGGGTCATCATCCCAAGTAAACCGGAATGGTTTAAAAACACTTTCTAGCATCTTGGGTCATCATCCCAAGTATATCGGAATGGTTTAAACACTTTCTAGCTTCTTGGGTCATCATCCCAAGTATATCGGAATGGTTTAAAAACACTTTCTAGCATCTTTCGTCATCACTCCAAGTATATCGGAATGGTTTAAAAACACTTTCTAGCATCTTGGGTCATCATTCCAAGTATATCGGAATGGTTTAAAAACACTTTCTAGCATCTTGGGTCATCATCCCAAGTAAACCGGAATGTTTTTAAAACACTTTCTAGCATCTTGGGTCATCATCCCAAGTAAACCGGAATGGTTTAAAAACACTTTCTAGCATCTTGGGTCATCATCCCAAGTATATCGGAATGGTTTAAACACTTTCTAGCTTCTTGGGTCATCATCCCAAGTATTTCGGAATGGTTTAAAAACACTTTCTAGCATCTTGGGTCATCATTCCAAGTATATCGGAATGGTTTAAAAACACTTTCTAGCATCTTGGGTCATCATCCCAATTAAACCGGAATGGTTTAAAAACACTTTCTAGCATCTTGGGTCATCATCCCAAGAAAACCGGAATGGTTTAAAAACACTTTCTAGCATCTTGGGTCATCATCCCAATTAAACCGGAATGGTTTAAAAACACTTTCTAGCATCTTGGGTCATCATCCCAAGTAAACCGGAATGGTTTAAAAACACTTTCTAGCATCTTGGGTCATCATCCCAAGTATATCGGAATGGTTTAAACACTTTCTAGCTTCTTGGGTCATCATCCCAAGTATATCGGAATGGTTTAAAAACACTTTCTAGCATCTTTCGTCATCACTCCAAGTATATCGGAATGGTTTAAAAACACTTTCTAGCATCTTGGGTCATCATCCCAAGAAAACCGGAATGGTTTAAAAACACTTTCTAGCATCTTGGGTCATCATCCCAAGTAAACCGGAATGTTTTTAAAACACTTTCTAGCATCTTGGGTCATCATCCCAAGTATATCGGAATGGTTTAAAAACACTTCTAGCATCTTGGGTCATCATCCCAAGTATATCGGAATGGTTTAAAAACACTTTCTAGCATCTTGGGTCATCATCCCAGGTATATCGGAATGGTTTAAAATCACTTTCTAGCATCTTGGGTCGTCATCCCAAGTATATCGGAATGGTTTAAAAACACTTTCTAGCATCTTGGGTCGTCATCCCAAGTATATCGGAATGGTTTAAAAACACTTTCTAGCATCTTGGGTCATTATCCCAAGTATATCGGAATGGTTTAACAACACTTTCTAGCATCTTGGGTCATTATCCCAAGTATATCGGAATGGTTTAAAAACACTTTCTAGCATCTTGGGTCATCATCCCAAGTATATCGGAATGGTTTAAAAACACTTTCTAGCATCTTTCGTCATCATTCCAAGTATATCGGAATGGTTTAAAAAACACTTTCTAGCATCTTGGGTCATCATCCCAAGAAAACCGGAATGGTTTAAAAACACTTTCTAGCATCTTGGGTCGTCATCCCAAGTATTTCGGAATGGTTTAAAAACACTTTCTAGCATCTTGGGTCATCATCCCAAGAAAACCGGAATGGTTTAAAAACACTTTCTAGCATCTTGGGTCATCATCCCAATTAAACCGGAATGGTTTAAAAACACTTTCTAGCATCTTGGGTCATCATCCCAGGTTTATCGGAATGGTTTAAAATCACTTTCTAGCATCTTGGGTCGTCATCCCAAGTATATCGGAATGGTTTAAAAACACTCTCTAGCATCTTGGGTCGTCATCCCAAGTACATCGGAATGGTTTAAAAACACTTTCTAGCATCTTGGGTCATCATCCCAAGTATATCGGAATGGTTTTAAAACACTTTCTAGCATATTGGGTCATCATCCCAAGTATATCGGAATGGTTTAAAAACACTTTCTAGCATCTTTCGTCATCATTCCAAGTATATCGGAATGGTTTAAAAACACTTTCTAGCATCTTGGGTCATCATCCCAAGAAAACCGGAATGGTTTAAAAACACTTTCTAGCATCTTGGGTCATCATCCCAAGTAAACCGGAATGGTTTAAAAACACTTTCTAGCATCTTGGGTCATCATCCCAAGTATATCGGAATGGTTTAAACACTTTCTAGCTTCTTGGGTCATCATCCCAAGTATTTCGGAATGGTTTAAAAACACTTTCTAGCATCTTGGTTCATCATTCCAAGTATATCGGAATGGTTTAAAAACACTTTCTAGCATCTTGGGTCATCATCCCAAATATATCGGAATGGTATAAAAAGACTTTCTAGCATCTTGGGTCATTATCCCAAGTATATCGGAATGGTTTAAAAACACTTTCTAGCATCTTGGGTCATCATCCCAAGTATATCGGAATGGTTTAAAAACACTTTCTAGCATCTTTCGTCATCATTCCAAGTATATCGGAATGGTTTAAAAACACTTTCTAGCATCTTGGGTCATCATCCCAAGAAAACCGGAATGGTTTAAAAACACTTTCTAGCATCTTGGGTCATCATCCCAAGTAAACCGGAATGGTTTAAAAACACTTTCTAGCATCTTGGGTCATCATCCCAAGTATATCGGAATGGTTTAAACACTTTCTAGCTTCTTGGGTCATCATCCCAAGTATTTCGGAATGGTTTAAAAACACTTTCTAGCATCTTGGTTCATCATTCCAAGTATATCGGAATGGTTTAAAAACACTTTCTAGCATCTTGGGTCATCATCCCAAATATATCGGAATGGTATAAAAAGACTTTCTAGCATCTTGGGTCATTATCCCAAGTATATCGGAATGGTTTAAAAACACTTTCTAGCATCTTGGGTCATCATCCCAAGTATATCGGAATGGTTTAAAAACACTTTCTAGCATCTTTCGTCATCATTCCAAGTATATCGGAATGGTTTAAAAACACTTTCTAGCATCTTGGGTCATCATCCCAAGAAAACCGGAATGGTTTAAAAACACTTTCTAGCATCTTGGGTCATCATCCCAATTAAACCGGAATGGTTTAAAAACACTTTCTAGCATCTTGGGTCATCATCCCAGGTTTATCGGAATGGTTTAAAATCACTTTCTAGCATCTTGGGTCGTCATCCCAAGTATATCGGAATGGTTTAAAAACACTCTCTAGCATCTTGGGTCGTCATCCCAAGTACATCGGAATGGTTTAAAAACACTTTCTAGCATCTTGGGTCATCATCCCAAGTATATCGGAATGGTTTTAAAACACTTTCTAGCATATTGGGTCATCATCCCAAGTATATCGGAATGGTTTAAAAACACTTTCTAGCATCTTTCGTCATCATTCCAAGTATATCGGAATGGTTTAAAAACACTTTCTAGCATCTTGGGTCATCATCCCAAGAAAACCGGAATGGTTTAAAAACACTTTCTAGCATCTTGGGTCATCATCCCAAGTAAACCGGAATGGTTTAAAAACACTTTCTAGCATCTTGGGTCATCATCCCAAGTATATCGGAATGGTTTAAACACTTTCTAGCTTCTTGGGTCATCATCCCAAGTATTTCGGAATGGTTTAAAAACACTTTCTAGCATCTTGGTTCATCATTCCAAGTATATCGGAATGGTTTAAAAACACTTTCTAGCATCTTGGGTCATCATCCCAAATATATCGGAATGGTATAAAAAGACTTTCTAGCATCTTGGGTCATTATCCCAAGTATATCGGAATGGTTTAAAAACACTTTCTAGCATCTTGGGTCATCATCCCAAGTATATCGGAATGGTTTAAAAACACTTTCTAGCATCTTTCGTCATCATTCCAAGTATATCGGAATGGTTTAAAAACACTTTCTAGCATCTTGGGTCATCATCCCAAGAAAACCGGAATGGTTTAAAAACACTTTCTAGCATCTTGGGTCATCATCCCAATTAAACCGGAATGGTTTAAAAACACTTTCTAGCATCTTGGGTCATTATCCCAAGTATATCGGAATGGTTAAAAAAACACTTTCTAGCATCTTGGGTCGTCATCCCAAGTATTTCGGAATGGTTTAAAAACACTTTCTAGCATCTTGAGTCATTATCCCAAGTATATCGGAATGGTTTAAAAACACTTTCTAGCATCTTGGGTTATCATTCCAAGTATTTCGGAATGGTTTAAAAACACTTTCTAGCATCTTGGGTCATCATCCCAAGTATATCGGAATGGTTTAAAAACACTTTCTAGCATCTTTCGTCATCATTCCAAGTATATCGGAATGGTTTAAAAACACTTTCTAGCATCTTTCGTCATCATTCCAAGTATATCGGAATGGTTTAAAATCACTTTCTAGCATCTTGGGTCTTTATCCCAAGTATATCGGAATGGTTTAAAAACACTTTCTAGCATCTTGGGTCGTCATCCCAAGTAAACCGGAATGGTTTAAAAACACTTTCTAGCATCTTGGGTCATTATCCCAAGTATATCGGAATGGTTAAAAAAACACTTTCTAGCATCTTGGGTCGTCATCCCAAGTATTTCGGAATGGTTTAAAAACACTTTCTAGCATCTTGGGTCATTATCCCAAGTATATCGGAATGGTTTAAAAACACTTTCTAGCATCTTGGGTCATCATCCCAAGTATTTCGGAATGGTTTAAAAACACTTTCTAGCATCTTGGGTCATCATCCCAAGTATATCGGAATGGTTTAAAAACACTTTCTAGCATCTTTCGTCATCATTCCAAGTATATCGGAATGGTTTAAAAACACTTTCTAGCATCTTGGGTCATCATCCCAAGTATATCGGAATGGTTTAAGAACACTTTCTAGCATCTTTCGTCATCATTCCAAGTATATCGGAATGGTTTAAAAACACTTTCTAGCATCTTGGGTCATCATCCCAAGAAAACCGGAATGGTTTAAAAACACTTTCTAGCATCTTGGGTCATCATCCCAAGTAAACCGGAATGGTTTAAAAACACATTCTAGCATCTTGGGTCATCATCCCAAGTATATCGGAATGGTTTAAAAACACTTTCTAGCTTCTTGGGTCATCATCCCAAGTATTTCGGAATGGTTTAAAAACACTTTCTACCATCTTGGGTCATTATCCCAAGTATATCGGAAGGGTTAAAAAAACACTTTCTAGCATCTTTCGTCATCATTCCAAGTATATCGGAATGGTTTAAAAACACTTTCTAGCATCTTGGGTCATCATCCCAAGTATATCGGAATGGTTTAAGAACACTTTCTAGCATCTTTCGTCATCATTCCAAGTATATCGGAATGGTTTAAAAACACTTTCTAGCATCTTGGGTCATCATCCCAAGAAAACCGGAATGGTTTAAAAACACTTTCTAGCATCTTGGGTCATCATCCCAAGTAAACCGGAATGGTTTAAAAACACATTCTAGCATCTTGGGTCATCATCCCAAGTATATCGGAATGGTTTAAAAACACTTTCTAGCTTCTTGGGTCATCATCCCAAGTATTTCGGAATGGTTTAAAAACACTTTCTAGCATCTTGGGTCGTCATCCCAAGTATATCGGAATGGTTTAAAAACATTTTCTAGCATCTTGGGTCATTATCCCAAGTATATCGGAATGGTTTAAAAACACTTTCTAGCTTCTTGGGTCATCATCCCAAGTATTTCGGAATGGTTTAAAAACACTTTCTAGCATCTTGGGTCATTATCCCAAGTATATCGGAATGGTTTAAGAACACTTTCTAGCATCTTTCGTCATCATTCCAAGTATATCGGAATGGTTTAAAAACACTTTCTAGCATCTTGGGTCATCATCCCAAGAAAACCGGAATGGTTTAAAAACACTTTCTAGCATCTTGGGTCATCATCCCAAGTAAACCGGAATGGTTTAAAAAC
The DNA here is from genome assembly GCF_943734705.1 of Anopheles coustani. Taxonomy (NCBI): domain Eukaryota; kingdom Metazoa; phylum Arthropoda; class Insecta; order Diptera; family Culicidae; genus Anopheles; species Anopheles coustani. The sequence continues at coordinate 343,928 of NW_026525394.1, read as the reverse complement.
ACATTCTAGCATCTTGGGTCATCATCCCAAGTATATCGGAATGGTTTAAAAACACTTTCTAGCTTCTTGGGTCATCATCCCAAGTATTTCGGAATGGTTTAAAAACACTTTCTAGCATCTTGGGTCATTATCCCAAGTATATCGGAATGGTTAAAAAAACACTTTCTAGCATCTTGGGTCGTCATCCCAAGTATATCGGAATGGTTTAAAAACACTTTCTAGCATCTTGGGTCGTCATCCCAAGTATATCGGAATGGTTTAAAAACACTTTCTAGCATCTTGGGTCATTATCCCAAGTATATCGGAATGGTTTAACAACACTTTCTAGCATCTTGGGTCATTATCCCAAGTATATCGGAATGGTTTAAAAACACTTTCTAGCATCTTGGGTCATCATCCCAAGTATATCGGAATGGTTTAAAAACACTTTCTAGCATCTTTCGTCATCATTCCAAGTATATCGGAATGGTTTAAAAACACTTTCTAGCATCTTGGGTCATCATCCCAAGAAAACCGGAATGGTTTAAAAACACTTTCTAGCATCTTGGGTCATCATCCCAATTAAACCGGAATGGTTTAAAAACACTTTCTAGCATCTTGGGTCATCATCCCAGGTATATCGGAATGGTTTATAATCACTTTCTAGCATCTTGGGTCATCATCCCAAGTATATCGGAATGGTTTAAAAACACTTTCTAGCATCTTGGGTCGTCATCCCAAGTATATCGGAATGGTTTAAAAACACTTTCTAGCATCTTGGGTCGTCATCCCAAGTATATCGGAATGGTTTAAAAACACTTTCTAGCATCTTGGGTCATTATCCCAAGTATATCGGAATGGTTTAAAAACACTTTCTAGCTTCTTGGGTCATCATCCCAAGAATTTCGGAATGGTTTAAAAACACTTTCTAGCATCTTGGGTCATCATCCCAAGTATATCGGAATGGTTTAAAAACACTTTCTAGCATCTTGGGTCATCATCCCAAGTAAACCGGAATGGTTTAAAAACACTTTCTAGCATCTTGGGTCATCATCCCAAGTATATAGGAATGGAGTAAAAACACTTTCTAGCATCTTGGGTCATCATCCCAAGTACACCGGAATGGTTTAAAAACACTTTCTAGCATCTTGGGTCATCATCCCAAGTATTTCGTAATGGTTTAAAAACACTTTCTAGCATCTTGGGTCATCATCCCAAGTATATCGGAATGGTTTAAAAACACTTTCTAGCATCTTGGGTCATCATCCCAAGTACACCGGAATGGTTTAAAAACACTTTCTAGCATCTTGGGTCATCATCCCAAGTATTTCGTAATGGTTTAAAAACACTTTCTAGCATCTTGGGTCATCATCCCAAGTATACCGGAATGGTTTAAAAACACTTTCTAGCATCTTGGGTCATCATCCCAAGTACACCGGAATGGTTTAAAAACACTTTCTAGCATCTTGGGTCATCATCCCAAGTACACCGGAATGGTTTAAAAACACTTTCTAGCATCTTGGGTCATCATCCCAAGTATTTCGTAATGGTTTAAAAACACTTTCTAGCATCTTGGGTCATCATCCCAAGTATACCGGAATGGTTTAAAAACACTTTCTAGCATCTTGGGTCATCATCCCAAGTACACCGGAATGGTTTAAAAACACTTTCTAGCATCTTGGGTCATCATCCCAAGTACACCGGAATGGTTTAAAAACACTTTCTAGCATCTTGGGTCATCATCCCAAGTATATCGGAATGGTTTAAAAACACTTTCTAGCATCTTGGGTCATCATCCCAAGTATACCGGAATGGTTTAAAAACACTTTCTAGCATCTTGGGTCATCATCCCAAGTACACCGGAATGGTTTAAAAACACTTTCTAGCATCTTGGGTCATCATCCCAAGTACACCGGAATGGTTTAAAAACACTTTCTAGCATCTTGGGTCATCATCCCAAGTACACCGGAATGGTTTAAAAACACTTTCTAGCATCTTGGGTCATCATCCCAAGTATTTCGTAATGGTTTAAAAACACTTTCTAGCATCTTGGGTCATCATCCCAAGTATACCGGAATGGTTTAAAAACACTTTCTAGCATCTTGGGTCATCATCCCAAGTATTTCGTAATGGTTTAAAAACACTTTCTAGCATCTTGGGTCATCATCCCAAGTACACCGGAATGGTTTAAAAACACTTTCTAGCATCTTGGGTCATCATCCCAAGTATTTCGTAATGGTTTAAAAACACTTTCTAGCATCTTGGGTCATCATCCCAAGTATATCGGAATGGTTTAAAAACACTTTCTAGCATCTTGGGTCATCATCCCAAGTATACCGGAATGGTTTAAAAACACTTTCTAGCATCTTGGGTCATCATCCCAAGTATATCGGAATGGTTTAAAACACTTTCTAGAATCTTGGGTCATCATCCCAAGTATATCGGAATGGTTTAAAACACTTTCTAGCATCTTGGGTCATCATCCCAAGTATATCGGAATGGTTTTAAAACACTTTCTAGCTTCATGGGTCATCATCCCAAGTATATCGGAATGGTTTAAAAACACTTTCTAGCATCTTGGGTCATCATCCCAAGTATATCGGAATGGTTTTAAAACACTTTCTAGCATCTTGGGTCATCATCCCAAGTATATCGGAATGGTTTTAAAACACTTCCTAGCATCTTGGGTCATCATCCCAAGTATACCGGAATGGTTTAAAAACACTTTCTAGCATCTTGGGTCATCATCCCAAGTATACCGGAATGGTTTAAAAACACTTTCTAGCATCTTGGGTCATCATCCCAAGTATATCGGAATGGTTTAAAACACTTTCTAGAATCTTGGGTCATCATCCCAAGTATATCGGAATGGTTTAAAACACTTTCTAGCATCTTGGGTCATCATCCCAAGTATATCGGAATGGTTTTAAAACACTTTCTAGCTTCATGGGTCATCATCCCAAGTATTTCGTAATGGTTTAAAAACACTTTCTAGCATCTTGGGTCATCATCCCAAGTAAACCGGAATGGTTTAAAAACACTTTCTAGCATCTTGGGTCATCATCCCAAGTATATCGGAATGGTTTTAAAACACTTCCTAGCATCTTGGGTCATCATCCCAAGTATATCGGAATGGTTTTAAAACACTTTCTAGCATCTTGGGTCATCATCCCAAGTATATCGGAATGGTTTTAAAACACTTTCTAGCTTCATGGGTCATCATCCCAAGTATTTCGTAATGGTTTAAAAACACTTTCTAGCATCTTGGGTCATCATCCCAAGTAAACCGGAATGGTTTAAAAACACTTTCTAGCATCTTGGGTCATCATCCCAAGTACACCGGAATGGTTTAAAAACACTTTCTAGCATCTTGGGTCATCATCCCAAGTGAACCGGAATGGTTTAAAAACACTTTCTAGCATCTTGGGTCATCATCCCAAGTATATCGGAATGGTTTTAAAACACTTTCTAGCTTCATGGGTCATCATCCCAAGTATTTCGTAATGGTTTTAAAACACTTTCTAGCTTCATGGGTCATCATCCCAAGTACACCGGAATGGTTTAAAAACACTTTCTAGCATCTTGGGTCATCATCCCAAGTACACCGGAATGGTTTAAAAACACTTTCTAGCATCTTGGGTCATCATCCCAAGTATATCGGAATGGTTTAAAAACACTTTCTAGCATCTTGGGTCATCATCCCAAGTATATCGGAATGGTTTTAAAACACTTTCTAGCATCTTGGGTCATCATCCCAAGTACACCGGAATGGTTTAAAAACACTTTCTAGCATCTTGGGTCATCATCCCAAGTATATCGGAATGGTTTTAAAACACTTTCTAGCTTCATGGGTCATCATCCCAAGTATTTCGTAATGGTTTTAAAACACTTTCTAGCTTCATGGGTCATCATCCCAAGTACACCGGAATGGTTTAAAAACACTTTCTAGCATCTTGGGTCATCATCCCAAGTACACCGGAATGGTTTAAAAACACTTTCTAGCATCTTGGGTCATCATCCCAAGTATATCGGAATGGTTTTAAAACACTTTCTAGCTTCATGGGTCATCATCCCAAGTATTTCGTAATGGTTTTAAAACACTTTCTAGCTTCATGGGTCATCATCCCAAGTACACCGGAATGGTTTAAAAACACTTTCTAGCATCTTGGGTCATCATCCCAAGTACACCGGAATGGTTTAAAAACACTTTCTAGCATCTTGGCTCATCATCCCAAGTATATCGGAATGGTTTAAAAACACTTTCTAGCATCTTGGGTCATCATCCCAAGTGTATCGGAATGGTTTAAAAACACTTTCTAGCATCTTGGGTCTTCATCCCAAGTATATCGGAATGGTTTAAAAACACTTTCTAGCATCTTGGGTCATCATCCCAAGTATACCGGAATGGTTTAAAAACACTTTCTAGCATCTTGGGTCATCATCCCAAGTATATCGGAATGGTTTAAAACACTTTCTAGAATCTTGGGTCATCATCCCAAGTATATCGGAATGGTTTAAAACACTTTCTAGCATCTTGGGTCATCATCCCAAGTATATCGGAATGGTTTTAAAACACTTTCTAGCTTCATGGGTCATCATCCCAAGTATTTCGTAATGGTTTAAAAACACTTTCTAGCATCTTGGGTCATCATCCCAAGTAAACCGGAATGGTTTAAAAACACTTTCTAGCATCTTGGGTCATCATCCCAAGTATATCGGAATGGTTTGAAAACACTTCCTAGCATCTTGGGTCATCATCCCAAGTATACCGGAATGGTTTGAAAACACTTTCTAGCATCTTTGGTCATCATCCCAAGTAAACCGGAATGGTTTAAAAACACTTTCTAGCATCTTGGGTCATCATCCCAAGTATATCGGAATGGTTTTAAAACACTTCCTAGCATCTTGGGTCATCATCCCAAGTATATCGGAATGGTTTTAAAACACTTTCTAGCATCTTGGGTCATCATCCCAAGTATATCGGAATGGTTTTAAAACACTTTCTAGCTTCATGGGTCATCATCCCAAGTATTTCGTAATGGTTTTAAAACACTTTCTAGCTTCATGGGTCATCATCCCAAGTACACCGGAATGGTTTAAAAACACTTTCTAGCATCTTGGGTCATCATCCCAATTAAACCGGAATGGTTTAAAAACACTTTCTAGCATCTTGGGTCATCATCCCAGGTTTATCGGAATGGTTTAAAATCACTTTCTAGCATCTTGGGTCGTCATCCCAAGTATATCGGAATGGTTTAAAAACACTCTCTAGCATCTTGGGTCGTCATCCCAAGTACATCGGAATGGTTTAAAAACACTTTCTAGCATCTTGGGTCATCATCCCAAGTATATCGGAATGGTTTTAAAACACTTTCTAGCTTCATGGGTCATCATCCCAAGTACACCGGAATGGTTTAAAAACACTTTCTAGCATCTTGGGTCATCATCCCAAGTAAACCGGAATGGTTTAAAAACACTTTCTAGCATCTTGGGTCATCATCCCAAGTAAACCGGAATGGTTTAAAAACACTTTCTAGCATCTTGGGTCATCATCCCAAGTACACCGGAATGGTTTAAAAACACTTTCTAGCATCTTGGGTCATCATCCCAAGTACACCGGAATGGTTTAAAAACACTTTCTAGCATCTTGGGTCATCATCCCAAGTATACCGGAATGGTTTAAAAACACTTTCTAGCATCTTGGGTCATCATCCCAAGTATACCGGAATGGTTTAAAAACACTTTCTAGCATCTTGGGTCATCATCCCAAGTACACCGGAATGGTTTAAAAACACTTTCTAGCATCTTGGGTCATCATCCCAAGTATACCGGAATGGTTTAAAAACACTTTCTAGCATCTTGGGTCATCATCCCAAGTATACCGGAATGGTTTAAAAACACTTTCTAGCATCTTGGGTCATCATCCCAAGTATACCGGAATGGTTTAAAAACACTTTCTAGCATCTTGGGTCATCATCCCAAGTACATCGGAATGGTTTAAAAACACTTTCTAGCATCTTGGGTCATCATCCCAAGTAAACCGGAATGGTTTAAAAACACTTTCTAGCATCTTGGGTCATCATCCCAAGTATATCGGAATGGTTTTAAAACACTTTCTAGCATCTTGGGTCATCATCCCAAGTAAACCGGAATGGTTTAAAAACACTTTCTAGCATCTTTCGTCATCATCCCAAGTATATAGGAATGGTGTAAAAACACTTTCTAGCATCTTGGGTCATCATCCCAAGTAAACCGGAATGGTTTAAAAACACTTTCTAGCATCTTGGGTCATCATCCCAAGTACACCGGAATGGTTTAAAAACACTTTCTAGCATCTTGGGTCATCATCCCAAGTACACCGGAATGGTTTAAAAACACTTTCTAGCATCTTGGGTCATCATCCCAAGTATACCGGAATGGTTTAAAAACACTTTCTAGCATCTTGGGTCATCATCCCAAGTATACCGGAATGGTTTAAAAACACTTTCTAGCATCTTGGGTCATCATCCCAAGTACACCGGAATGGTTTAAAAACACTTTCTAGCATCTTGGGTCATCATCCCAAGTATACCGGAATGGTTTAAAAACACTTTCTAGCATCTTGGGTCATCATCCCAAGTAAACCGGAATGGTTTAAAAACACTTTCTAGCATCTTGGGTCATCATCCCAAGTAAACCGGAATGGTTTAAAAACACTTTCTAGCATCTTGGGTCATCATCCCAAGTAAACCGGAATGGTTTAAAAACACTTTCTAGCATCTTGGGTCATCATCCCAAGTATATCGGAATGGTTTTAAAACACTTCCTAGCATCTTGGGTCATCATCCCAAGTATATCGGAATGGTTTTAAAACACTTTCTAGCATCTTGGGTCATCATCCCAAGTAAACCGGAATGGTTTAAAAACACTTTCTAGCATCTTTCGTCATCATCCCAAGTATATAGGAATGGTGTAAAAACACTTTCTAGCATCTTGGGTCATCATCCCAAGTAAACCGGAATGGTTTAAAAACACTTTCTAGCATCTTGGGTCATCATCCCAAGTAAACCGGAATGGTTTAAAAACACTTTCTAGCATCTTGGGTCATCATCCCAAGTATATAGGAATGGTGTAAAAACACTTTCTAGCATCTTGGGTCATCATCCCAAGTAAACCGGAATGGTTTAAAAACACTTTCTAGCATCTTGGGTCATCATCCCAAGTAAACCGGAATGGTTTAAAAACACTTTCTAGCATCTTGGGTCATCATCCCAAGTAAACCGGAATGGTTTAAAAACACTTTCTAGCATCTTGGGTCATCATCCCAAGTAAACCGGAATGGTTTAAAAACACTTTCTAGCATCTTGGGTCATCATCCCAAGTATATCGGAATGGTTTTAAAACACTTCCTAGCATCTTGGGTCATCATCCCAAGTATATCGGAATGGTTTAAAAACACTTTCTAGCATCTTGGGTCATCGTCCCAAGTAAACCGGAATGGTTTAAAAACACTTTCTAGCATCTTGGGTCATCATCCCAAGTATATCGGAATGGTGTAAAAACACTTTCTAGCATCTTGGGTCATCATCCCAAGTATATCGGAATGGTTTTAAAACACTTTCTAGCATCTTGGGTCATTATCCCAAGTAAACCGGAATGGTTTAAAAACACTTTCTAGCATCTTGGGTCATCATCCCACGTATATCGAAATGGTTTAAAAACACTTTCTAGCATCGCGGGTCATCATCCCAAGTATATCGGAATGGTTTAAATCACTTTCTAGCATCTTGGGTCATCATCCCAAGTAAACCGGAATGGTTTAAAAACACTTTCTAGCATCTTGGGTCATCATCCCAAGCATATCGGAATGGTTTAAAAACACTTTCTAGCATCTTGGGTCATCATCCCAAGCATATCGGAATGGTTTAAAAACACTTTCTAGCATCTTGGGTCATCATCCCAAGTATATCGGAATGGTTTTAAAACACTTTCTAGCATCTTGGGTCATCATCCCAAGTAAACCGGAATGGTTTAAAAACACTTTCTAGCATCTTGGGTCATCATCCCAAGTAAACCGGAATGGTTTAAAAACACTTTCTAGCATCTTGGGTCATCATCCCAAGCATATCGGAATGGTTTAAAAACACTTTCTAGCATCTTGGGTCATCATCCCAAGTACATCGGAATGGTTTAAAAACACTTTCTAGCATCTTGGGTCATCATCCCAAGTATATCGGAATGGTTTTAAAACACTTTCTAGCTTCTTGGGTCATCATCCCAAGTAAACCGGAATGGTTTAAAAACACTTTCTAGCATCTTGGGTCATCATCCCAAGTATATAGGAATGGTGTAAAAATACTTTCTAGCATCTTGGGTCATCATCCCAAGTAAACCGGAATGGTTTAAAAACACTTTCTAGCATCTTGGGTCATCATCCCAAGCATATCGGAATGGTTTAAAAACACTTTCTAGCATCTTGGGTCATCATCCAAAGTATATCGGAATGATTTAAAAACACTTTCTAGCATCTTGGGTCATCATCCCAAGCATATCGGAATGGTTTAAAAACACTTTCTAGCATCTAGGGCCATCATCCCTTGTATACCGGAATGGTTTAAAAACACTTTCTAGCATCTTGGGTCATCATCCCAAGTAAACCGGAATGGTTTAAAAACACTTTCTAGCATCTTGGGTCATCATCCCAAGTAAACCGGAATGGTTTAAAAACACTTTCTAGCATCTTGGGTCATCATCCCAAGTAAACCGGAATGGTTTAAAAACACTTTCTAGCATCTTGGGTCATCATCCCAAGTAAACCGGAATGGTTTAAAAACACTTTCTAGCATCTTGGGTCATCATCCCAAGTATATCGGAATGGTTTTAAAACACTTCCTAGCATCTTGGGTCATCATCCCAAGTATATCGGAATGGTTTAAAAACACTTTCTAGCATCTTGGGTCATCATCCCAAGTATATCGGAATGGTTTAAAAACACTTTCTAGCATCTTGGGTCATCATCCCAAGTAAACCGGAATGGTTTAAAAACACTTTCTAGCATCTTGGGTCATCATCCCAAGTAAACCGGAATGGTTTAAAAACACTTTCTAGCATCTTGGGTCATCATCCCAAGCATATCGGAATGGTTTAAAAACACTTTCTAGCATCTTGGGTCATCATCCCAAGCATATCGGAATGGTTTAAAAACACTTTCTAGCATCTTGGGTCATCATCCCAAGCATATCGGAATGGTTTAAAAACACTTTCTAGCATCTTGGGTCATCATCCCAAGTATATCGGAATGGTTTTAAAACACTTTCTAGCATCTTGGGTCATCATCCCAAGTAAACCGGAATGGTTTAAAAACACTTTCTAGCATCTTGGGTCATCATCCCAAGTAAACCGGAATGGTTTAAAAACACTTTCTAGCATCTTGGGTCATCATCCCAAGCATATCGGAATGGTTTAAAAACACTTTCTAGCATCTTGGGTCATCATCCCAAGTACATCGGAATGGTTTAAAAACACTTTCTAGCATCTTGGGTCATCATCCCAAGTATATCGGAATGGTTTTAAAACACTTTCTAGCTTCTTGGGTCATCATCCCAAGTAAACCGGAATGGTTTAAAAACACTTTCTAGCATCTTGGGTCATCATCCCAAGTATATAGGAATGGTGTAAAAATACTTTCTAGCATCTTGGGTCATCATCCCAAGTAAACCGGAATGGTTTAAAAACACTTTCTAGCATCTTGGGTCATCATCCCAAGCATATCGGAATGGTTTAAAAACACTTTCTAGCATCTTGGGTCATCATCCAAAGTATATCGGAATGATTTAAAAACACTTTCTAGCATCTTGGGTCATCATCCCAAGCATATCGGAATGGTTTAAAAACACTTTCTAGCATCTAGGGCCATCATCCCTTGTATACCGGAATGGTTTAAAAACACTTTCTAGCATCTTGGGTCATCATCCCAAGTAAACCGGAATGGTTTAAAAACACTTTCTAGCATCTTGGGTCATCATCCCAAGTAAACCGGAATGGTTTAAAAACACTTTCTAGCATCTTGGGTCATCATCCCAAGTAAACCGGAATGGTTTAAAAACACTTTCTAGCATCTTGGGTCATCATCCCAAGTAAACCGGAATGGTTTAAAAACACTTTCTAGCATCTTGGGTCATCATCCCAAGTATATCGGAATGGTTTTAAAACACTTCCTAGCATCTTGGGTCATCATCCCAAGTATATCGGAATGGTTTAAAAACACTTTCTAGCATCTTGGGTCATCATCCCAAGTATATCGGAATGGTTTTAAAACACTTTCTAGCATCTTGGGTCATCATCCCAAGTAAACCGGAATGGTTTAAAAACACTTTCTAGCATCTTGGGTCATCATCCCAAGTAAACCGGAATGGTTTAAAAACACTTTCTAGCATCTTGGGTCATCATCCCAAGTATATCGGAATGGTTTAAAAACACTTTCTAGCATCTTGGGTCATCATCCCAAGCATATCGGAATGGTTTAAAAACACTTTCTAGCATCTTGGGTCATCATCCCAAGTATATCGGAATGGTTTAAAAACACTTTCTAGCATCTTGGGTCATCATCCCAAGTAAACCGGAATGGTTTAAAAACACTTTCTAGCATCTTGGGTCATCATCCCAAGTAAACCGGAATGGTTTAAAAACACTTTCTAGCATCTTGGGTCATCATCCCAAGCATATCGGAATGGTTTAAAAACACTTTCTAGCATCTTGGGTCATCATCCCAAGTACATCGGAATGGTTTAAAAACACTTTCTAGCATCTTGGGTCATCATCCCAAGTATATCGGAATGGTTTTAAAACACTTTCTAGCTTCTTGGGTCATCATCCCAAGTAAACCGGAATGGTTTAAAAACACTTTCTAGCATCTTGGGTCATCATCCCAAGTATATAGGAATGGTGTAAAAATACTTTCTAGCATCTTGGGTCATCATCCCAAGTAAACCGGAATGGTTTAAAAACACTTTCTAGCATCTTGGGTCATCATCCCAAGCATATCGGAATGGTTTAAAAACACTTTCTAGCATCTTGGGTCATCATCCCAAGCATATCGGAATGGTTTAAAAACACTTTCTAGCATCTTGGGTCATCATCCCAAGTAAACCGGAATGGTTTAAAAACACTTTCTAGAATCTTGGGTCATCATCCCAAGTAAACCGGAATGGTTTAAAAACACTTTCTAGCATCTTGGGTCATCATCCCAAGTAAACCGGAATGGTTTAAAAACACTTTCTAGCATCTTGGGTCATCATCCCAAGTATATCGGAATGGTTTTAAAACACTTTCTAGCTTCTTGGGTCATCATCCCAAGTAAACCGGAATGGTTTAAAAACACTTTCTAGCATCTTGGGTCATCATCCCAAGTATATCGGAATGGTTTTAAAACACTTTCTAGCTTCTTGGGTCATCATCCCAAGTAAACCGGAATGGTTTAAAAACACTTTCTAGCATCTTGGGTCATCATCCCAAGTATATAGGAATGGTGTAAAAACACTTTCTAGCATCTTGGGTCATCATCCCAAGTAAACCGGAATGGTTTAAAAACACTTTCTAGCATCTTGGGTCATCATCCCAAGTATACCGGAATGGTTTAAAAACACTTTCTAGCATCTTGGGTCATCATCCCAAGTATATAGGAATGGTGTAAAAATACTTTCTAGCATCTTGGGTCATCATCCCAAGTAAACCGGAATGGTTTAAAAACACTTTCTAGCTTCTTGGGTCATCATCCCAAGTAAACCGGAATGGTTTAAAAACACTTTCTAGCATCTTGGGTCATCATCCCAAGTATATAGGAATGGTGTAAAAACACTTTCTAGCATCTTGGGTCATCATCCCAAGTAAACCGGAATGGTTTAAAAACACTTTCTAGCATCTTGGGTCATCATCCCAAGCATATCGGAATGGTTTAAAAACACTTTCTAGCATCTTGGATCATCATCCCAAGTATACCGGAATGGTTTAAAAACACTTTCTAGCATCTTGGGTCATCATCCCAAGTAAACCGGAATGGTTTAAAAACACTTTCTAGCATCTTGGGTCATCATCCCAAGCATATCGGAATGGTTTAAAAACACTTTCTAGCATCTTGGGTCATCATCCCAAGTAAACCGGAATGGTTTAAAAACACTTTCTAGCATCTTGGGTCATCATCCCAAGTATATCGGAATGGTTTAAAAACACTTTCTAGCTTCTTGGGTCATCATCCCAAGTAAACCGGAATGGTTTAAAAACACTTTCTAGCATCTTGGGTCATCATCCCAAGTATATAGGAATGGTGTAAAAATACTTTCTAGCATCTTGGGTCATCATCCCAAGTAAACCGGAATGGTTTAAAAACACTTTCTAGCATCTTGGGTCATCATCCCAAGCATATCGGAATGGTTTAAAAACACTTTCTAGCATCTTGGGTCATCATCCAAAGTATATCGGAATGGTTTAAAAACACTTTCTAGCATCTTGGATCATCATCCCAAGTATACCGGAATGGTTTAAAAACACTTTCTAGCATCTTGGGTCATCATCCAAAGTATATCGGAATGATTTAAAAACACTTTCTAGCATCTTGGGTCATCATCCCAAGCATATCGGAATGGTTTAAAAACACTTTCTAGCATCTTGGGTCATCATCCCAAGCATATCGGAATGGTTTAAAAACACTTTCTAGCATCTTGGGTCATCATCCCAAGTAAACCGGAATGGTTTAAAAACACTTTCTAGCATCTTGGGTCATCATCCCAAGTAAACCGGAATGGTTTAAAAACACTTTCTAGCATCTTGGGTCATCATCCCAAGTAAACCGGAAGGGTTTAAAAACACTTTCTAGCATCTTGGGTCATCATCCCAAGTATATCGGAATGGTTTTAAAACACTTTCTAGCTTCTTGGGTCATCATCCCAAGTAAACCGGAATGGTTTAAAAACACTTTCTAGCATCTTGGGTCATCATCCCAAGTATATAGGAATGGTGTAAAAACACTTTCTAGCATCTTGGGTCATCATCCCAAGTAAACCGGAATGGTTTAAAAACACTTTCTAGCATCTTGGATCATCATCCCAAGTATACCGGAATGGTTTAAAAACACTTTCTAGCATCTTGGGTCATCATCCAAAGTATATCGGAATGATTTAAAAACACTTTCTAGCATCTTGGGTCATCATCCCAAGCATATCGGAATGGTTTAAAAACACTTTCTAGCATCTTGGGTCATCATCCCAAGCATATCGGAATGGTTTAAAAACACTTTCTAGCATCTTGGGTCATCATCCCAAGTATACCGGAATGGTTTAAAAACACTTTCTAGCATCTTGGGTCATCATCCCAAGTATACCGGAATGGTTTAAAAACACTTTCTAGCATCTTGGGTCATCATCCCAAGTATACCGGAATGGTTTAAAAACACTTTCTAGCATCTTGGATCATCATCCCAAGTATACCGGAATGGTTTAAAAACACTTTCTAGCATCTTGGGTCATCATCCCAAGTATACCGGAATGGTTTAAAAACACTTTCTAGCATCTTGGATCATCATCCCAAGTATACCGGAATGGTTTAAAAACACTTTCTAGCATCTTGGGTCATCATCCCAAGTATACCGGAATGGTTTAAAAACACTTTCTAGCATCTTGGGTCATCATCCCAAGTAAACCGGAATGGTTTAAAAACACTTTCTAGCATCTTGGGTCATCATCCCAAGTAAACCGGAATGGTTTAAAAACACTTTCTAGCATCTTGGGTCATCATCCCAAGTAAACCGGAATGGTTTAAAAACACTTTCTAGCATCTTGGGTCATCATCCCAAGTAAACCGGAATGGTTTAAAAACACTTTCTAGCATCTTGGGTCATCATCCCAAGTATATCGGAATGGTTTTAAAACACTTCCTAGCATCTTGGGTCATCATCCCAAGTATATCGGAATGGTTTTAAAACACTTCCTAGCATCTTGGGTCATCATCCCAAGTATATCGGAATGGTTTAAAAACACTTTCTAGCATCTTGGGTCATCATCCCAAGTAAACCGGAATGGTTTAAAAACACTTTCTAGCATCTTGGGTCATCATCCCAAGTAAACCGGAATGGTTTAAAAACACTTTCTAGCATCTTGGGTCATCATCCCAAGTAAACCGGAATGGTTTAAAAACACTTTCTAGCATCTTGGGTCATCATCCCAAGTATACCGGAATGGTTTAAAAACACTTTCTAGCATCTTGGGTCATCATCCCAAGTAAACCGGAATGGTTTAAAAACACTTTCTAGCATCTTGGGTCATCATCCCAAGTATATCGGAATGGTTTTAAAACACTTTCTAGCATCTTGGGTCATCATCCCAAGTATATCGGAATGGTTTAAAAACACTTTCTAGCATCTTGGGTCATCATCCCAAGTAAACCGGAATGGTTTAAAAACACTTTCTAGCATCTTGGGTCATCATCCCAAGTATACCGGAATGGTTTAAAAACACTTTCTAGCATCTTGGGTCATCATCCCAAGTAAACCGGAATGGTTTAAAAACACTTTCTAGCATCTTGGGTCATCATCCCAAGTAAACCGGAATGGTTTAAAAACACTTTCTAGCATCTTGGGTCATCATCCCAAGTAAACCGGAATGGTTTAAAAACACTTTCTAGCATCTTGGGTCATCATCCCAAGTAAACCGGAATGGTTTAAAAACACTTTCTAGCATCTTGGGTCATCATCCCAAGTATATCGGAATGGTTTTAAAACACTTCCTAGCATCTTGGGTCATCATCCCAAGTATACCGGAATGGTTTAAAAACACTTTCTAGCATCTTGGGTCATCATCCCAAGTAAACCGGAATGGTTTAAAAACACTTTCTAGCATCTTGGGTCATCATCCCAAGTAAACCGGAATGGTTTAAAAACACTTTCTAGCATCTTGGGTCATCATCCCAAGTAAACCGGAATGGTTTAAAAACACTTTCTAGCATCTTGGGTCATCATCCCAAGTAAACCGGAATGGTTTAAAAACACTTTCTAGCATCTTGGGTCATCATCCCAAGTATATCGGAATGGTTTTAAAACACTTCCTAGCATCTTGGGTCATCATCCCAAGTATATCGGAATGGTTTAAAAACACTTTCTAGCATCTTGGGTCATCATCCCAAGTATATAGGAATGGTGTAAAAACACTTTCTAGCATCTTGGGTCATCATCCCAAGTAAACCGGAATGGTTTAAAAACACTTTCTAGCATCTTCGGTCATCATCCCAAGTAAACCGGAATGGTGTAAAAACACTTTCTAGCATCTTGGGTCATCATCCCAAGTAAACCGGAATGGTTTAAAAACACTTTCTAGCATCTTGGGTCATCATCCCAAGTATACCGGAATGGTTTAAAAACACTTTCTAGCATCTTGGGTCATCATCCCAAGTATATAGGAATGGTGTAAAAATACTTTCTAGCATCTCGGGTCATCATCCCAAGTAAACCGGAATGGTTTAAAAACACTTTCTAGCATCTTGGGTCATCATCCCAAGTATATCGGAATGGTTTTAAAACACTTTCTAGCATCTTGGGTCATCATCCCAAGTATATCGGAATGGTTTAAAAACACTTTCTAGCATCTTGGGTCATCATCCCAAGTATATCGGAATGGTTTTAAAACACTTTCTAGCATCTTGGGTCATCATCCCAAGTAAACCGGAATGGTTTAAAAACACTTTCTAGCATCTTGGGTCATCATCCCAAGTAAACCGGAATGGTTTAAAAACACTTTCTAGCATCTTGGGTCATCATCCCAAGTAAACCGGAATGGTTTAAAAACACTTTCTAGCATCTTGGGTCATCATCCCAAGTATATCGGAATGGTTTTAAAACACTTTCTAGCTTCTTGGGTCATCATCCCAAGTAAACCGGAATGGTTTAAAAACACTTTCTAGCATCTTGGGTCATCATCCCAAGTATATAGGAATGGTGTAAAAACACTTTCTAGCATCTTGGGTCATCATCCCAAGTAAACCGGAATGGTTTAAAAACACTTTCTAGCATCTTGGGTCATCATCCCAAGTATACCGGAATGGTTTAAAAACACTTTCTAGCATCTTGGGTCATCATCCCAAGTATATCGGAATGGTTTTAAAACACTTCCTAGCATCTTGGGTCATCATCCCAAGTATATCGGAATGGTTTAAAAACACTTTCTAGCATCTTGGGTCATCATCCCAAGTATATCGGAATGGTTTAAAAACACTTTCTAGCATCTTGGGTCATCATCCCAAGTATACCGGAATGGTTTAAAAACACTTTCTAGCATCTTGGATCATCATCCCAAGTATATCGGAATGGTTTTAAAACACTTTCTAGCATCTTGGGTCATCATCCCAAGTATATCGGAATGGTTTAAAAACACTTTCTAGCATCTTGGGTCATCATCCCAAGTATATCGGAATGGTTTTAAAACACTTTCTAGCATCTTGGGTCATCATCCCAAGTAAACCGGAATGGTTTAAAAACACTTTCTAGCATCTTGGGTCATCATCCCAAGTAAACCGGAATGGTTTAAAAACACTTTCTAGCATCTGCGGTCATCATCCCAAGTAAACCGGAATGGTTTAAAAACACTTTCTAGCATCTTGGGTCATCATCCCAAGTATACCGGAATGGTTTAAAAACACTTTCTAGCATCTCGGGTCATCATCCCAAGTAAACCGGAATGGTTTAAAAACACTTTCTAGCATCTTGGGTCATCATCCCAAGTATACCGGAATGGTTTAAAAACACTTTCTAGCATCTAGGGTCATCATCCCAAGTATACCGGAATGGTTTAAAAACACTATCTAGCATCTTGGGTCATCATCCCAAGTATACCGGAATGGTTTAAAAACACTTTCTAGCATCTTGGGTCATCATCCCAAGTATACCGGAATGGTTTAAAAACACTTTCTAGCATCTTGGGTCATCATCCCAAGTATATCGGAATGGTTTTAAAACACTTCCTAGCATCTTGGGTCATCATCCCAAGTATATCGGAATGGTTTAAAAACACTTTCTAGCATCTTGGGTCATCATCCCAAGTATATCGGAATGGTTTTAAAACACTTTCTAGCATCTTGGGTCATCATCCCAAGTAAACCGGAATGGTTTAAAAACACTTTCTAGCATCTTGGGTCATCATCCCAAGTAAACCGGAATGGTTTAAAAACACTTTCTAGCATCTTGGGTCATCATCCCAAGTAAACCGGAATGGTTTAAAAACACTTTCTAGCATCTTGGGTCATCATCCCAAGTATATCGGAATGGTTTTAAAACACTTTCTAGCTTCTTGGGTCATCATCCCAAGTAAACCGGAATGGTTTAAAAACACTTTCTAGCATCTTGGGTCATCATCCCAAGTATATAGGAATGGTGTAAAAACACTTTCTAGCATCTTGGGTCATCATCCCAAGTAAACCGGAATGGTTTAAAAACACTTTCTAGCATCTTGGGTCATCATCCCAAGTAAACCGGAATGGTTTAAAAACACTTTCTAGCATCTTGGGTCATCATCCCAAGTAAACCGGAATGGTTTTAAAACACTTTCTAGCATCTTGGGTCATCATCCCAAGTATATCGGAATGGTTTAAAAACACTTTCTAGCATCTTGGGTCATCATCCCAAGTATATCGGAATGGTTTAAAAACACTTTCTAGCATCTTGGGTCATCATCCCAAGTAAACCGGAATGGTTTAAAAACACTTTCTAGCATCTTGGGTCATCATCCCAAGTACATCGGAATGGTTTAAAAACACTTTCTAGCATCTTGGGTCTTCATCCCAAGTATATCGGAATGGTTTAAAAACACTTTCTAGCATCTTGGGTCATCATCCCAAGTGTTTCGGAATGGTTTAAAAACACTTTCTAGCATCTTGGGTCATCATCCCAAGTATACCGGAATGGTTTAATAACACTTTCTAGCATCTTGGGTCATCATCCCAAGAATATCGGAATGGTTTAAAAACACTTTCTAGCATCTTGGGTCATTATCACAAGTGTATCGGAATGGTTTAAAAACACTTTCTAGCATCTTGGGTCATCATCCCAAGTATACCGGATTGGTTTAAAAACACTTTCAAGCATCTTGGGTCATCATCCCAAGTAAACCGGAATGGTTTAAAAACACTTTCTGGCATCTTGGGTCATCATCCCAAGTAAACCGGAATGGTTTAAAATCACTTTCTAGCATCTTGGGTCATCATCCCAAGTATATCGGAATGGTTTAAAAACATTTTTTAGCATCTTGGGTCATCATCCCAAGTATATCGGAATGGTTTAAAAACACTTTCTAGCATCTTGGGTCATCATATCAAGTATATCGGAATGGTTTAAAAACATTTTTTAGCATCTTGGGTCATCATCCCAAGTAAACCGGAATGGTTTAAAATCACTTTCTAGCATCTTGGGTCATCATCCCAAGTATATCGGAATGGTTTAAAAACATTTTTTAGCATCTTGGGTCATCATCCCAAGTATATCGGAATGGTTTAAAAACACTTTCTAGCATCCTGGGTCATCATATCAAGTATATCGGAATGGTTTAAAAACACTTTCTAGCATCTTGGGTCATCATCCAAAGTATATCGGAATGGTTTAAAAACACTTTCTAGCATCTTGGGTCATCATCCCAAGTATATCGGAATGGTTTAAAAACAGTTTCTAGCATCTTGGGTCATCATCCCAAGTATACCGGAATGGTTTAAAAACACTTTCTAGCATCTTGAGTCATCATCCCAAGTATATCGGAATGGTTTAAAAACACTTTCTAGCATCTTGGGTCATCATCCCAAGTATATCGGAATGGTTTAAAAACACTTTCTAGCATCTTGGGTCATCATCCCAAGTAAACCGGAATGGTTTAAAAACACTTTCTAGCATCTTGGGTCATCATTTCAAGTATATCGAAATGGTTTAAAAACACTTTCTAGCATCTTGGGTCATCATCCCAAGTATATCGGAATGGTTTAAAAACACTTTCTAGCATCTTGGGTCATCATCCCAAGTATATCGGAATGGTTTAAAAACACTTTCTAGCATCTTGGGTCATCATCCCAAGTATATCGGAATGGTTTAAAAACACTTTCTAGCATCTTGGGTCATCATCCCAAGTAAACCGGAATGGTTTAAAAACACTTTCTAGCATCTTGGGTCATCATTCCAAGTATATCGGAATGGTTTAAAAACACTTTCTAGCATCTTGGGTCATCATCCCAAGTATATCGGAATGGTTTAAAAACACTTTCTAGCATCTTGGGTCATCATCCCAAGTATATCGGAATGGTTTAAAAACACTTTCTAGCATCTTGGGTCATCATCCCAAGTATACCGGATTGGTTTAAAAACACTTTCAAGCATCTTGGGTCATCATCCCAAGTAAACCGGAATGGTTTAAAAACACTTTCTGGCATCTTGGGTCATCATCCCAAGTATATCGGAATGGTTTAAAAACACTTTCTAGCATCTTGGGTCATCATCCCAAGTATATCGGAATGGTTTAAAAACACTTTCTAGCATCTTTGGTCATCATCCCAAGTAAACCGGAATGGTTTAAAAACACTTTCTAGCATCTTGGGTCATCATTCCAAGTATATCGGAATGGTTTAAAAACACTTTCTAGCATCTTGGGTCATCATCCCAAGTATATCGGAATGGTTTAAAAACACTTTCTAGCATCTTGGGTCATCATCCCAAGTATACCGGATTGGTTTAAAAACACTTTCTAGCATCTTGGGTCATCATCCCAAGTATATAGGAATGGTGTAAAAATACTTTCTAGCATCTCGGGTCATCATCCCAAGTAAACCGGAATGGTTTAAAAACACTTTCTAGCATCTTGGGTCATCATCCCAAGTATATAGGAATGGTGTAAAAACACTTTCTAGCATCTTGGGTCATCATCCCAAGTAAACCGGAATGGTTTAAAAACACTTTCTAGCATCTTGGATCATCATCCCAAGTATACCGGAATGGTTTAAAAACACTTTCTAGCATCTTGGGTCATCATCCAAAGTATATCGGAATGATTTAAAAACACTTTCTAGCATCTTGGGTCATCATCCCAAGCATATCGGAATGGTTTAAAAACACTTTCTAGCATCTTGGGTCATCATCCCAAGCATATCGGAATGGTTTAAAAACACTTTCTAGCATCTTGGGTCATCATCCCAAGTATACCGGAATGGTTTAAAAACACTTTCTAGCATCTTGGGTCATCATCCCAAGTATACCGGAATGGTTTAAAAACACTTTCTAGCATCTTGGGTCATCATCCCAAGTATACCGGAATGGTTTAAAAACACTTTCTAGCATCTTGGATCATCATCCCAAGTATACCGGAATGGTTTAAAAACACTTTCTAGCATCTTGGGTCATCATCCCAAGTATACCGGAATGGTTTAAAAACACTTTCTAGCATCTTGGATCATCATCCCAAGTATACCGGAATGGTTTAAAAACACTTTCTAGCATCTTGGGTCATCATCCCAAGTATACCGGAATGGTTTAAAAACACTTTCTAGCATCTTGGGTCATCATCCCAAGTAAACCGGAATGGTTTAAAAACACTTTCTAGCATCTTGGGTCATCATCCCAAGTAAACCGGAATGGTTTAAAAACACTTTCTAGCATCTTGGGTCATCATCCCAAGTAAACCGGAATGGTTTAAAAACACTTTCTAGCATCTTGGGTCATCATCCCAAGTAAACCGGAATGGTTTAAAAACACTTTCTAGCATCTTGGGTCATCATCCCAAGTATATCGGAATGGTTTTAAAACACTTCCTAGCATCTTGGGTCATCATCCCAAGTATATCGGAATGGTTTTAAAACACTTCCTAGCATCTTGGGTCATCATCCCAAGTATATCGGAATGGTTTAAAAACACTTTCTAGCATCTTGGGTCATCATCCCAAGTAAACCGGAATGGTTTAAAAACACTTTCTAGCATCTTGGGTCATCATCCCAAGTAAACCGGAATGGTTTAAAAACACTTTCTAGCATCTTGGGTCATCATCCCAAGTAAACCGGAATGGTTTAAAAACACTTTCTAGCATCTTGGGTCATCATCCCAAGTATACCGGAATGGTTTAAAAACACTTTCTAGCATCTTGGGTCATCATCCCAAGTAAACCGGAATGGTTTAAAAACACTTTCTAGCATCTTGGGTCATCATCCCAAGTATATCGGAATGGTTTTAAAACACTTTCTAGCATCTTGGGTCATCATCCCAAGTATATCGGAATGGTTTAAAAACACTTTCTAGCATCTTGGGTCATCATCCCAAGTAAACCGGAATGGTTTAAAAACACTTTCTAGCATCTTGGGTCATCATCCCAAGTATACCGGAATGGTTTAAAAACACTTTCTAGCATCTTGGGTCATCATCCCAAGTAAACCGGAATGGTTTAAAAACACTTTCTAGCATCTTGGGTCATCATCCCAAGTAAACCGGAATGGTTTAAAAACACTTTCTAGCATCTTGGGTCATCATCCCAAGTAAACCGGAATGGTTTAAAAACACTTTCTAGCATCTTGGGTCATCATCCCAAGTAAACCGGAATGGTTTAAAAACACTTTCTAGCATCTTGGGTCATCATCCCAAGTATATCGGAATGGTTTTAAAACACTTCCTAGCATCTTGGGTCATCATCCCAAGTATACCGGAATGGTTTAAAAACACTTTCTAGCATCTTGGGTCATCATCCCAAGTAAACCGGAATGGTTTAAAAACACTTTCTAGCATCTTGGGTCATCATCCCAAGTAAACCGGAATGGTTTAAAAACACTTTCTAGCATCTTGGGTCATCATCCCAAGTAAACCGGAATGGTTTAAAAACACTTTCTAGCATCTTGGGTCATCATCCCAAGTAAACCGGAATGGTTTAAAAACACTTTCTAGCATCTTGGGTCATCATCCCAAGTATATCGGAATGGTTTTAAAACACTTTCTAGCATCTTGGGTCATCATCCCAAGTATATCGGAATGGTTTAAAAACACTTTCTAGCATCTTGGGTCATCATCCCAAGTATATAGGAATGGTGTAAAAACACTTTCTAGCATCTTGGGTCATCATCCCAAGTAAACCGGAATGGTTTAAAAACACTTTCTAGCATCTTCGGTCATCATCCCAAGTAAACCGGAATGGTTTAAAAACACTTTCTAGCATCTTGGGTCATCATCCCAAGTAAACCGGAATGGTTTAAAAACACTTTCTAGCATCTTGGGTCATCATCCCAAGTATACCGGAATGGTTTAAAAACACTTTCTAGCATCTTGGGTCATCATCCCAAGTATATAGGAATGGTGTAAAAATACTTTCTAGCATCTCGGGTCATCATCCCAAGTAAACCGGAATGGTTTAAAAACACTTTCTAGCATCTTGGGTCATCATCCCAAGTATATCGGAATGGTTTTAAAACACTTTCTAGCATCTTGGGTCATCATCCCAAGTATATCGGAATGGTTTAAAAACACTTTCTAGCATCTTGGGTCATCATCCCAAGTATATCGGAATGGTTTTAAAACACTTTCTAGCATCTTGGGTCATCATCCCAAGTAAACCGGAATGGTTTAAAAACACTTTCTAGCATCTTGGGTCATCATCCCAAGTAAACCGGAATGGTTTAAAAACACTTTCTAGCATCTTGGGTCATCATCCCAAGTAAACCGGAATGGTTTAAAAACACTTTCTAGCATCTTGGGTCATCATCCCAAGTATATCGGAATGGTTTTAAAACACTTTCTAGCTTCTTGGGTCATCATCCCAAGTAAACCGGAATGGTTTAAAAACACTTTCTAGCATCTTGGGTCATCATCCCAAGTATATAGGAATGGTGTAAAAACACTTTCTAGCATCTTGGGTCATCATCCCAAGTAAACCGGAATGGTTTAAAAACACTTTCTAGCATCTTGGGTCATCATCCCAAGTATACCGGAATGGTTTAAAAACACTTTCTAGCATCTTGGGTCATCATCCCAAGTATATCGGAATGGTTTTAAAACACTTCCTAGCATCTTGGGTCATCATCCCAAGTATATCGGAATGGTTTAAAAACACTTTCTAGCATCTTGGGTCATCATCCCAAGTATATCGGAATGGTTTTAAAACACTTTCTAGCATCTTGGGTCATCATCCCAAGTATACCGGAATGGTTTAAAAACACTTTCTAGCATCTTGGATCATCATCCCAAGTATATCGGAATGGTTTTAAAACACTTTCTAGCATCTTGGGTCATCATCCCAAGTATATCGGAATGGTTTAAAAACACTTTCTAGCATCTTGGGTCATCATCCCAAGTATATCGGAATGGTTTTAAAACACTTTCTAGCATCTTGGGTCATCATCCCAAGTAAACCGGAATGGTTTAAAAACACTTTCTAGCATCTTGGGTCATCATCCCAAGTAAACCGGAATGGTTTAAAAACACTTTCTAGCATCTTGGGTCATCATCCCAAGTAAACCGGAATGGTTTAAAAACACTTTCTAGCATCTTGGGTCATCATCCCAAGTATACCGGAATGGTTTAAAAACACTTTCTAGCATCTCGGGTCATCATCCCAAGTAAACCGGAATGGTTTAAAAACACTTTCTAGCATCTTGGGTTATCATCCCAAGTATACCGGAATGGTTTAAAAACACTTTCTAGCATCTAGGGTCATCATCCCAAGTATACCGGAATGGTTTAAAAACACTATCTAGCATCTTGGGTCATCATCCCAAGTATACCGGAATGGTTTAAAAACACTTTCTAGCATCTTGGGTCATCATCCCAAGTATACCGGAATGGTTTAAAAACACTTTCTAGCATCTTGGGTCATCATCCCAAGTATATCGGAATGGTTTTAAAACACTTCCTAGCATCTTGGGTCATCATCCCAAGTATATCGGAATGGTTTAAAAACACTTTCTAGCATCTTGGGTCATCATCCCAAGTATATCGGAATGGTTTTAAAACACTTTCTAGCATCTTGGGTCATCATCCCAAGTAAACCGGAATGGTTTAAAAACACTTTCTAGCATCTTGGGTCATCATCCCAAGTAAACCGGAATGGTTTAAAAACACTTTCTAGCATCTTGGGTCATCATCCCAAGTAAACCGGAATGGTTTAAAAACACTTTCTAGCATCTTGGGTCATCATCCCAAGTATATCGGAATGGTTTTAAAACACTTTCTAGCTTCTTGGGTCATCATCCCAAGTAAACCGGAATGGTTTAAAAACACTTTCTAGCATCTTGGGTCATCATCCCAAGTATATAGGAATGGTGTAAAAACACTTTCTAGCATCTTGGGTCATCATCCCAAGTAAACCGGAATGGTTTAAAAACACTTTCTAGCATCTTGGGTCATCATCCCAAGTAAACCGGAATGGTTTAAAAACACTTTCTAGCATCTTGGGTCATCATCCCAAGTAAACCGGAATGGTTTTAAAACACTTTCTAGCATCTTGGGTCATCATCCCAAGTATATCGGAATGGTTTAAAAACACTTTCTAGCATCTTGGGTCATCATCCCAAGTATATCGGAATGGTTTAAAAACACTTTCTAGCATCTTGGGTCATCATCCCAAGTAAACCGGAATGGTTTAAAAACACTTTCTAGCATCTTGGGTCATCATCCCAAGTACATCGGAATGGTTTAAAAACACTTTCTAGCATCTTGGGTCATCATCCCAAGTATATCGGAATGGTTTAAAAACACTTTCTAGCATCTTGGGTCATCATCCCAAGTGTTTCGGAATGGTTTAAAAACACTTTCTAGCATCTTGGGTCATCATCCCAAGTATACCGGAATGGTTTAATAACACTTTCTAGCATCTTGGGTCATCATCCCAAGAATATCGGAATGGTTTAAAAACACTTTCTAGCATCTTGGGTCATTATCACAAGTGTATCGGAATGGTTTAAAAACACTTTCTAGCATCTTGGGTCATCATCCCAAGTATACCGGATTGGTTTAAAAACACTTTCAAGCATCTTGGGTCATCATCCCAAGTAAACCGGAATGGTTTAAAAACACTTTCTGGCATCTTGGGTCATCATCCCAAGTAAACCGGAATGGTTTAAAATCACTTTCTAGCATCTTGGGTCATCATCCCAAGTATATCGGAATGGTTTAAAAACATTTTTTAGCATCTTGGGTCATCATCCCAAGTATATCGGAATGGTTTAAAAACACTTTCTAGCATCTTGGGTCATCATATCAAGTATATCGGAATGGTTTAAAAACATTTTTTAGCATCTTGGGTCATCATCCCAAGTAAACCGGAATGGTTTAAAATCACTTTCTAGCATCTTGGGTCATCATCCCAAGTATATCGGAATGGTTTAAAAACATTTTTTAGCATCTTGGGTCATCATCCCAAGTATATCGGAATGGTTTAAAAACACTTTCTAGCATCCTGGGTCATCATATCAAGTATATCGGAATGGTTTAAAAACACTTTCTAGCATCTTGGGTCATCATCCAAAGTATATCGGAATGGTTTAAAAACACTTTCTAGCATCTTGGGTCATCATCCCAAGTATATCGGAATGGTTTAAAAACAGTTTCTAGCATCTTGGGTCATCATCCCAAGTATACCGGAATGGTTTAAAAACACTTTCTAGCATCTTGAGTCATCATCCCAAGTATATCGGAATGGTTTAAAAACACTTTCTAGCATCTTGGGTCATCATCCCAAGTATATCGGAATGGTTTAAAAACACTTTCTAGCATCTTGGGTCATCATCCCAAGTAAACCGGAATGGTTTAAAAACACTTTCTAGCATCTTGGGTCATCATTTCAAGTATATCGAAATGGTTTAAAAACACTTTCTAGCATCTTGGGTCATCATCCCAAGTATATCGGAATGGTTTAAAAACACTTTCTAGCATCTTGGGTCATCATCCCAAGTATATCGGAATGGTTTAAAAACACTTTCTAGCATCTTGGGTCATCATCCCAAGTATATCGGAATGGTTTAAAAACACTTTCTAGCATCTTGGGTCATCATCCCAAGTAAACCGGAATGGTTTAAAAACACTTTCTAGCATCTTGGGTCATCATTTCAAGTATATCGGAATGGTTTAAAAACACTTTCTAGCATCTTGGGTCATCATCCCAAGTATATCGGAATGGTTTAAAAACACTTTCTAGCATCTTGGGTCATCATCCCAAGTATATCGGAATGGTTTAAAAACACTTTCTAGCATCTTGGGTCATCATCCCAAGTATACCGGATTGGTTTAAAAACACTTTCAAGCATCTTGGGTCATCATCCCAAGTAAACCGGAATGGTTTAAAAACACTTTCTGGCATCTTGGGTCATCATCCCAAGTATATCGGAATGGTTTAAAAACACTTTCTAGCATCTTGGGTCATCATCCCAAGTATATCGGAATGGTTTAAAAACACTTTCTAGCATCTTTGGTCATCATCCCAAGTAAACCGGAATGGTTTAAAAACACTTTCTAGCATCTTGGGTCATCATTCCAAGTATATCGGAATGGTTTAAAAACACTTTCTAGCATCTTGGGTCATCATCCCAAGTATATCGGAATGGTTTAAAAACACTTTCTAGCATCTTGGGTCATCATCCCAAGTATACCGGATTGGTTTAAAAACACTTTCAAGCATCTTGGGTCATCATCCCAAGTAAACCGGAATGGTTTAAAAACACTTTCTGGCATCTTGGGTCATCATCCCAAGTATATCGGAATGGTTTAAAAACACTTTCAAGCATCTTGGGTCATCATCCCAAGTAAACCGGAATGGTTTAAAAACACTTTCTAGCATCTTGAGTCATCATCCCAAGTATATCGGAATGGTTTAAAAACACTTTCTAGCATCTTGGGTCATCATCCCAAGTAAACCGGAATGGTTTAAAAACACTTTCTAGCATCTTGGGTCATCATTCCAAGTATATCGGAATGGTTTAAAAACACTTTCTAGCATCTTGGGTCATCATCCCAAGTATATCGGAATGGTTTAAAAACACTTTCTAGCATCTTGGGTCATCATCCCAAGTATATCGGAATGGTTTAAAAACACTTTCTAGCATCTTGGGTCATCATCCCAAGTATATCGGAATGGTTTAAAAACACTTTCTAGCATCTTGAGTCATCATCCCAAGTAAACCGGAATGGTCTAAAAACACTTTCTAGCATCTTTGGTCATCATCCCAAGTATATCGGAATGGTTTAAAAACACTTTCTAGCATCTTGGGTCATCATCCCAAGTATATCGGAATGGTCTAAAAACACTTTCTAGCATCTTTGGTCATCATCCCAAGTATATCGGAATGGTTTAAAAACACTTTCTAGCATCTTGAGTCATCATCCCAAGTAAACCGGAATGGTCTAAAAACACTTTCTAGCATCTTTGGTCATCATCCCAAGTATATCGGAATGGTTTAAAAACACTTTCTAGCATCTTGGGTCATCATCCCAAGTATATCGGAATGGTTTAAAAACACTTTCTAGCATCTTGGGTCATCATCCCAAGTAAACCGGAATGGTTTAAAAACACTTTCTGGCATCTTGGGTCATCATCCCAAGTATATCGGAATGGTTTAAAAACACTTTCTAGCATCTTTGGTCATCATCCCAAGTAAACCGGAATGGTCTAAAAACACTTTCTAGCATCTTGGGTCATCATCCCAAGTATATCGGAATGGTTTAAAAACACTTTCTAGCATCTTGGGTCATCATCCCAAGTATATCGGAATGGTTTAAAAACACTTTCTAGCATCTTGGGTCATCATCCCAAGTATACCGGATTGGTTTAAAAACACTTTCAAGCATCTTGGGTCATCATCCCAAGTAAACCGGAATGGTTTAAAAACACTTTCTGGCATCTTGGGTCATCATCCCAAGTATATCGGAATGGTTTAAAAACACTTTCTAGCATCTTGGGTCATCATCCCAAGTATATCGGAATGGTTTAAAAACACTTTCTAGCATCTTGGGTCATCATCCCAAGTATATCGGAATGGTTTAAAAACACTTTCTAGCATCTTGGGTCATCATCCCAAGTATACCGGATTGGTTTAAAAACACTTTCTAGCATCTTGGGTCATCATCCCAAGTAAACCGGAATGGTTTAAAAACACTTTCTGGCATCTTGGGTCATCATCCCAAGTATATCGGAATGGTTTAAAAACACTTTCTAGCATCTTGGGTCATCATCCCAAGTATATCGGAATGGTTTAAAAACACTTTCTAGCATCTTTGGTCATCATCCCAAGTAAACCGGAATGGTTTAAAAACACTTTCTAGCATCTTGGGTCATCATCCCAAGTATATCGGAATGGTTTAAAAACACTTTCTAGCATCTTTGGTCATCATCCCAAGTAAACCGGAATGGTTTAAAAACACTTTCTAGCATCTTGGGTCATCATTCCAAGTATATCGGAATGGTTTAAAAACACTTTCTAGCATCTTGGGTCATCATCCCAAGTATATCGGAATGGTTTAAAAACACTTTCTAGCATCTTTGGTCATCATCCCAAGTAAACCGGAATGGTTTAAAAACACTTTCTAGCATCTTGGGTCATCATCCCAAGTATATCGGAATGGTTTAAAAACACTTTCTAGCATCTTGGGTCATCATCCCAAGTATATCGGAATGGTTTAAAAACACTTTCTAGCATCTTGGGTCATCATCCCAAGTACATCGGAATGGTTTAAAAACACTTTCTAGCATCTTGGGTCATCATCCCAAGTATATCGGAATGGTTTAAAAACACTTTCTAGCATCTTGGGTCATCATCCCAAGTATATCGGAATGGTTTAAAAACACTTTCTAGCATCTTGGGTCATCATCCCAAGTATACCGGATTGGTTTAAAAACACTTTCAAGCATCTTGGGTCATCATCCCAAGTAAACCGGAATGGTTTAAAAACACTTTCTGGCATCTTGGGTCATCATCCCAAGTATATCGGAATGGTTTAAAAACACTTTCTAGCATCTTGGGTCATCATCCCAAGTATATCGGAATGGTTTAAAAACACTTTCTAGCATCTTGGGTCATCATCCCAAGTATATCGGAATGGTTTAAAAACACTTTCTAGCATCTTGGGTCATCATCCCAAGTAAACCGGAATGGTTTAAAAACACTTTCTAGCATCTTGGGTCATCATTCCAAGTATATCGGAATGGTTTAAAAACACTTTCTAGCATCTTGGGTCATCATCCCAAGTATATCGGAATGGTTTAAAAACACTTTCTAGCATCTTGGGTCATCATCCCAAGTATATCGGAATGGTTTAAAAACACTTTCTAGCATCTTGAGTCATCATCCCAAGTAAACCGGAATGGTCTAAAAACACTTTCTAGCATCTTTGGTCATCATCCCAAGTATATCGGAATGGTTTAAAAACACTTTCTAGCATCTTGGGTCATCATCCCAAGTATATCGGAATGGTCTAAAAACACTTTCTAGCATCTGTGGTCATCATCCCAAGTATATCGGAATGGTTTAAAAACACTTTCTAGCATCTTGAGTCATCATCCCAAGTAAACCGGAATGGTCTAAAAACACTTTCTAGCATCTTTGGTCATCATCCCAAGTATATCGGAATGGTTTAAAAACACTTTCTAGCATCTTGGGTCATCATCCCAAGTATATCGGAATGGTTTAAAAACACTTTCTAGCATCTTTGGTCATCATCCCAAGTAAACCGGAATGGTTTAAAAACACTTTCTGGCATCTTGGGTCATCATCCCAAGTATATCGGAATGGTTTAAAAACACTTTCTAGCATCTTTGGTCATCATCCCAAGTAAACCGGAATGGTCTAAAAACACTTTCTAGCATCTTGGGTCATCATCCCAAGTATATCGGAATGGTTTAAAAACACTTTCTAGCATCTTGGGTCATCATCCCAAGTATATCGGAATGGTTTAAAAACACTTTCTAGCATCTTTGGTCATCATCCCAAGTAAACCGGAATGGTTTAAAAACACTTTCTGGCATCTTGGGTCATCATCCCAAGTATATCGGAATGGTTTAAAAACACTTTCTAGCATCTTTGGTCATCATCCCAAGTAAACCGGAATGGTCTAAAAACACTTTCTAGCATCTTGGGTCATCATCCCAAGTATATCGGAATGGTTTAAAAACACTTTCTAGCATCTTGGGTCATCATCCCAAGTATATCGGAATGGTTTAAAAACACTTTCTAGCATCTTGGGTCATCATCCCAAGTATACCGGATTGGTTTAAAAACACTTTCTAGCATCTTGGGTCATCATCCCAAGTAAACCGGAATGGTTTAAAAACACTTTCTGGCATCTTGGGTCATCATCCCAAGTATATCGGAATGGTTTAAAAACACTTTCTAGCATCTTGGGTCATCATCCCAAGTATATCGGAATGGTTTAAAAACACTTTCTAGCATCTTTGGTCATCATCCCAAGTAAACCGGAATGGTTTAAAAACACTTTCTAGCATCTTGGGTCATCATCCCAAGTATATCGGAATGGTTTAAAAACACTTTCTAGCATCTTGGGTCATCATCCCAAGTAAACCGGAATGGTTTAAAAACACTTTCTAGCATCTTGGGTCATCATTCCAAGTATATCGGAATGGTTTAAAAACACTTTCTAGCATCTTGGGTCATCATCCCAAGTATATCGGAATGGTTTAAAAACACTTTCTAGCATCTTTGGTCATCATCCCAAGTAAACCGGAATGGTTTAAAAACACTTTCTAGCATCTTGGGTCATCATTCCAAGTATATCGGAATGGTTTAAAAACACTTTCTAGCATCTTGGGTCATCATCCCAAGTATATCGGAATGGTTTAAAAACACTTTCTAGCATCTTGGGTCATCATCCCAAGTATATCGGAATGGTTTAAAAACACTTTCTAGCATCTTGGGTCATCATCTCAAGTATATCGGAATGGTTTAAAAACACTTTCTAGCATCTTGGGTCATCATCCCAAGTATATCGGAATGGTTTAAAAACACTTTCTAGCATCTTGGGTCATCATCCCAAGTATACCGGATTGGTTTAAAAACACTTTCAAGCATCTTGGGTCATCATCCCAAGTAAACCGGAATGGTTTAAAAACACTTTCTGGCATCTTGGGTCATCATCCCAAGTATATCGGAATGGTTTAAAAACACTTTCTAGCATCTTGGGTCATCATCCCAAGTATATCGGAATGGTTTAAAAACACTTTCTAGCATCTTGGGTCATCATCCCAAGTATATCGGAATGGTTTAAAAACACTTTCAAGCATCTTGGGTCATCATCCCAAGTAAACCGGAATGGTTTAAAAACACTTTCTAGCATCTTGGGTCATCATTCCAAGTATATCGGAATGGTTTAAAAACACTTTCTAGCATCTTGGGTCATCATCCCAAGTATATCGGAATGGTTTAAAAACACTTTCTAGCATCTTGGGTCATCATCCCAAGTATATCGGAATGGTTTAAAAACACTTTCTAGCATCTTGGGTCATCATCCCAAGTATATCGGAATGGTTTAAAAACACTTTCTAGCATCTTGAGTCATCATCCCAAGTAAACCGGAATGGTCTAAAAACACTTTCTAGCATCTTTGGTCATCATCTCAAGTATATCGGAATGGTTTAAAAACACTTTCTAGCATCTTGGGTCATCATCCCAAGTATACCGGATTGGTTTAAAAACACTTTCAAGCATCTTGGGTCATCATCCCAAGTAAACCGGAATGGTTTAAAAACACTTTCTGGCATCTTGGGTCATCATCCCAAGTATATCGGAATGGTTTAAAAACACTTTCAAGCATCTTGGGTCATCATCCCAAGTAAACCGGAATGGTTTAAAAACACTTTCTAGCATCTTGAGTCATCATCCCAAGTAAACCGGAATGGTCTAAAAACACTTTCTAGCATCTTTGGTCATCATCCCAAGTATATCGGAATGGTTTAAAAACACTTTCTAGCATCTTGGGTCATCATCCCAAGTATATCGGAATGGTTTAAAAACACTTTCTAGCATCTTTGGTCATCATCCCAAGTAAACCGGAATGGTTTAAAAACACTTTCTAGCATCTTGGGTCATCATCCCAAGTAAACCGGAATGGTTTAAAAACACTTTCAAGCATCTTGGGTCATCATCCCAAGTAAACCGGAATGGTTTAAAAACACTTTCTAGCATCTTGGGTCATCATCCCAAGTATATCGGAATGGTTTAAAAACACTTTCTAGCATCTTGGGTCATCATCCCAAGTATATCGGAATGGTTTAAAAACACTTTCTTGCATCTTGGGTCATCATCCCAAGTATATCGGAATGGTTTAAAAACACTTTCTGGCATCTTGGGTCATCATCCCAAGTATATCGGAATGGTTTAAAAACACTTTCTAGCATCTTGGGTCATCATCCCAAGTATACCGGAATGGTTTAAAAACACTTTCTAGCATCTTGGGTCATCGTCCCAAGTATACCGGAATGGTTTAAAAACACTTTCTAGCATCTTGGGTCATCATCCCACGTATATCGAAATGGTTTAAAAACACTTTCTAGCATCTTGGGTCATCATCCCAAGTATATCGGAATGGTTTAAAAACACTTTCTAGCATCTTGGGTCATCATCCCAAGTATATCGAAATGGTTTAAAAACACTTTCTAGCATCTTGGGTCATCATCCCAAGTTTATCGAAATGGTTTAAAAACACTTTCTAGCATCGCGGGTCATCATCCCAAGTATACCGGAATGGTTTAAAAACACTTTCTAGCATCTTGGGTCATCATCCCACGTATATCGAAATGGTTTAAAAACACTTTCTAGCATCTTGGGTCATCATCCCACGTATATCGAAATGGTTTAAAAACACTTTCTAGCATCGCGGGTCATCATCCCAAGTATATCGGAATGGTTTAAATCACTTTCTAGCATCTTGGGTCATCATCCCAAGTATATCGGAATGGTTTAAAAACACTTTCTAGCATCTTGGGTCATCATCCCAAGTATATCGGAATGGTTTAAAAACACTTTCTAGCATCTTGGGTCATCATCCCAAGTATATCGGAATGGTGTAAAAACACTTTTTAGCATCTTTGGTCATCATCCCAAGTATACCGGAATGGTTTAAAAACACTTTCTAGCATCTTGGGTCATCATCCCAAGTATACCGGAATGGTTTAAAAACACTTTCTAGCATCTTGGGTCTTCATCCCACGTATATCGAAATGGTTTAAAAACACTTTCTAGCATCTTGGGTCATCATCCCAAGTATATCGGAATGGTTTAAAAACACTTTCTAGCATCTTGGGTCATCATCCCAAGTATATCGGAATGGTTTAAATCACTTTCTAGCATCTTGGGTCATCATCCCAAGTATATCGGAATGGTTTAAAAACACTTTCTAGCATCTTGGGTCATCATCCCAAGTATATCGGAATGGTTTAAAAACACTTTCTAGCATCTTGGGTCATCATCCCAAGTATACCGGAATGGTTTAAAAACACTTTCTAGCATCTTGGGTCTTCATCCCACGTATATCGAAATGGTTTAAAAACACTTTCTAGCGTCTTGGGTCATCATCCCAAGTATATCGGAATGGTTTAAATCACTTTCTAGCATCTTGGGTCATCATCTCAAGTAAACCGGAATGGTTTAAAAACACTTTCTAGCATCTTGGGTCATCATCCCACGTATATCGGAATGGTTTAAAAACACTTTTTAGCATCTTTGGTCATCATCCCAAGTATATCGGAATGGTTTAAAAACACTTTCTAGCATCTTGGGTCATCATCCCAAGTCTACCGGAATGGTTTAAAAACACTTTCTAGCGTCTTGGGTCATCATCCCAAGTATATCGGAATGGTTTAAAAACACTTTCTAGCATCTTGGGTCATCATCTCAAGTAAACCGGAATGGTTTAAAAACACTTTCTTGCATCTTGGGTCATCATCCCAAGTATATCGGAATGGTTTAAAAACACTTTCTAGCATCTTGGGTCATCATCCCAAGTCTACCGGAATGGTTTAAAAACACTTTCTAGCATCTTGGGTCATCATCCCAAGTGCACCGGAATGGTTTAAAAACACTTTCTAGCGTCTTGGGTCATCATCCCAAGTATATCGGAATGGTTTAAAAACACTTTCTAGCATCTTGGGTCATCATCTCAAGTAAACCGGAATGGTTTAAAAACACTTTCTAGCATCTTGGGTCTTCATCCCAAGTATATCGGAATGGTTTAAAAACACTTTCTAGCATCTTGGGTCATCATCCCAAGTATATCGGAATGGTATAAAAACACTTTCTAGCATCTTGGGTCATCATCCCAAGTATATCGGAATGGTTTAAAAACACTTTCTAGCGTCTTGGGTCATCATCTCAAGTATATCGGAATGGTTTAAAAACACTTTCTAGCATCTTGGGTCATTATCCCAAGTATACCGGAATGGTTTAAAAACACTTTCTAGCGTCTTGGGTCATCATGCCAAGTATATCGGAATGGTTTAAAAACACTTTCTAGCATCTTGGGTCATCATCTCAAGTATATCGGAATGGTTTAAAAACACTTTCTAGCATCTTGGGTCATCATCCCAAGTATATCGGAATGGTTTAAAAACACTTTCTAGAATCTCCGGTCATCATCCCAAGTCTACCGGAATGGTTTAAAAACACTTTCTAGCGTCTTGGGTCATCATCCCAAGTATATCGGAATGGTTTAAAAACACTTTCTAGAATCTTCGGTCATCATCCCAAGTACATCGGAATGGTTTAAAAACACTTT
Organism: Anopheles coustani; assembly: GCF_943734705.1. Taxonomy (NCBI): domain Eukaryota; kingdom Metazoa; phylum Arthropoda; class Insecta; order Diptera; family Culicidae; genus Anopheles; species Anopheles coustani. Next base: position 309,217 of record NW_026525394.1, on the reverse strand, counting down.
CTAGCATCTTGGGTCATCATCCCAAGAATATCGGAATGGTTTAAAAACACTTTCTAGCATCTTGGGTCATCATCCCAAGTATATCGGAATGGTTTAAAAACACTTTCTAGCATCTTGGGTCATCATCCCAAGTCTACCGGAATGGTTTAAAAACACTTTCTAGCATCTTGGGTCATCATCCCAAGTGAACCGGAATGGTTTAAAAACACTTTCTAGCAACTTGGGTCTTCATCCCAAGTATACCGGAATGGTTTAAAAACACTTTCTAGCATCTTGGGTCATCTCCCCAAGTATATCGGAATGGTTTAAAAACACTTTCTAGCATCTTGGGTCATCATCCCAAGTGTATCGGAATGGTTTAAAAACACTTTCTAGCAACTTGGGTCTTCATCCCAAGTATATCGGAATGGTTTAAAAACACTTTCTAGCAACTTGGGTCTTCATCCCAAGTATATCGGAATGGTTTAAAAACACTTTCTAGCATCTAGGGTCATCATCCCAAGTATACCGGAATGGTTTAAAAACACTTTCTAGCATCTTGGGTCATCATCACAAGTATATCGGAATGGTTTAAAAACACTTTCTAGCATCTTGGGTCATCATCCCAAGTAAACCGGAATGGTTTAAAAACACTTTCCAGCATCTTGGGTCATCATCCCAAGTAAACCGGAATGGTTTTAAAACACTTTCTAGCATCTTGGGTCATCATCCCAAGTATATAGGAATGGTTTAAAAACACTTCTAGCATCTTGGGTCATCATCCTAAGTAAACCGGAATGGTTTAAAAACACTTACTAGCATCTTGGGTCATCATCCCAAGTATATCGGAATGGTTTTAAAACACTTTATAGCATCTTGGGTCATCATCCCAAGTAAACCGGAATGGTTTAAAAACACTTTCCAGCATCTTGGGTCATCATCCCAAGTATATCGGAATGGTTTAAAAACACTTTCTAGCATCTTGGGTCATCATCCCAAGCATATCGGAATGGTTTAAAAACACTTTCTAGCATCTTGGGTCATCATCCCAAGCATATCGGAATGGTTTAAAAACACTTTCTAGCATCTTGGGTTATCATCACAAGTATACCGGAATGGTTTAAAAACACTTTCTAGCATCTAGGGTCATCATCCCAAGTATACCGGAATGGTTTAAAAACACTTTCTAGCATCTTGGGTTATCATCACAAGTATACCGGAATGGTTTAAAAACACTTTCTAGCATCTTGGGTCTTCATCCCTAGTATATCGAAATGGTTTAAAAACACTTTCTAGCATCTTGGGTCATCATCCCAAGTATACTGGAATGGTTTAAAAACACTTTCTAGCATCTTGGGTCATCATCCCAAGTATACCGGAATGATTTAAAAACACTTTCTAGCATCTTGGGTCATCATCCCAAGTATTTCGGAATGGTTTAAAAACACTTTCTAGCATCTTGGGTCATCATCCCAAGCATATCGGAATGGTTTAAAAACACTTTCTAGCATCTTGGGTCATCATCCCAAGCATATCGGAATGGTTTAAAAACACTTTCTAGCATCTTGGGTCATCATCCCAAGCATATCGGAATGGTTTAAAAACACTTTCTAGCATCTTGGGTTATCATCACAAGTATACCGGAATGGTTTAAAAACACTTTCTAGCATCTAGGGTCATCATCCCAAGTATACCGGAATGGTTTAAAAACACTTTCTAGCATCTTGGGTCATCATCCCAAGCATATCGGAATGGTTTAAAAACACTTTCTAGCATCTTGGGTCATCATCCCAAGCATATCGGAATGGTTTAAAAACACTTTCCAGCATCTTGGGTCATCATCCCAAGTAAACCGGAATGGTTTAAAAACACTTTCTAGCATCTTGGGTCATCATCCCAAGTAAATCGGAATGGTTTTAAAACACTTCCTAGCATCTTGGGTCATCATCCCAAGTATATCGGAATGGTTTTAAAACACTTTCTAGCATCTTGGGTCATCATCCCAAGTGTACCGGAATGGTTTAAAAACACTTTCTAGCATCTTGGGTCATCATCCCAAGTAAACCGGAATGGTTTAAAAACACTTTCTAGCATCTTGGGTCATCATCCCAAGTATATAGGAATGGTGTAAAAACACTTTCTAGCATCTTGGGTCATCATCCCAAGTATACCGGAATGGTTTAAAAACACTTTCTAGCATCTTGGGTCATCATCCCAAGCATATCGGAATGGTTTAAAAACACTTTCTAGCATCTAGGGTCATCATCCCAAGTATACCGGAATGGTTTAAAAACACTTTCTAGCATCTTGGGTCATCATCCCAAGTATATCGGAATGGTTTAAAAACACTTTCTAGCATCTTGGGTTATCATCACAAGTATACCGGAATGGTTTAAAAACACTTTCTAGCATCTTGGGTCTTCATCCCTAGTATATCGAAATGGTTTAAAAACACTTTCTAGCATCTTGGGTCATCATCCCAAGTATACCGGAATGGTTTAAAAACACTTTCTAGCATCTTGGGTCATCATCCCAAGTATACCGGAATGATTTAAAAACACTTTCTAGCATCTTGGGTCATCATCCCAAGTATTTCGGAATGGTTTAAAAACACTTTCTAGCATCTTGGGTCATCATCCCAAGCATATCGGAATGGTTTAAAAACACTTTCTAGCATCTTGGGTCATCATCCCAAGCATATCGGAATGGTTTAAAAACACTTTCTAGCATCCTGGGTCATCATCCCAAGCATATCGGAATGGTTTAAAAACACTTTCTAGCATCTAGGGTCATCATCCCAAGTATATCGGAATGGTTTAAAAACACTTTCTAGCATCTTGGATCATCATCCCAAGTATACCGGAATGGTTTAAAAACACTTTCTAGCATCTTGGGTCATCATCCCAAGTATACCGGAATGGTTTAAAAACACTTTCTAGCATCTTGGGTCATCATCCCAAGCATATCGGAATGGTTTAAAAACACTTTCTAGCATCTTGGGTCATCATCCCAAGTATACCGGAATGGTTTAAAAACACTTTCTAGCATCTTGGGTCATCATCTCAAGTAAACAGGAACGGTTTAAAAACACTTTCTAGCATCTTGGGTCATCATCCCAAGTATATAGGAATGGTGTAAAAACACTTTCTAGCATCTTGGGTCATCATCCCAAGTAAACCGGAATGGTTTAAAAACACTTTCTAGCATCTTGGGTCATCATCCCAAGTATATCGGAATGGTTTTAAAACACTTTCTAGCTTCTTGGGTCATCATCCCAAGTATATCGGAATGGTTTTAAAACACTTCCTAGCATCTTGGGTCATCATTTCAAGTATATCGGAATGGTTTAAAAACACTTTCTAGCATCTTTGGTCATCATCCCAAGTATATCGGAATGGTTTTAAAACACTTTCTAGCATCTTGGGTCATCATCCCAAGTAAACCGGAATGGTTTAAAAACACTTTCTAGCATCTTGGGTCATCATCCCAAGTAAACCGGAATGGTTTAAAAACACTTTCTAGCATCTTGAGTCATCATCCCAAGTAAACCGGAATGGTTTAAAAACACTTTCTAGCATCTTGGGTCATCATCCCAAGTATATCGGAATGGTTTTAAAACACTTCCTAGCATCTTGGGTCATCATCCCAAGTAAACCGGAATGGTTTAAAAACACTTTCTAGCATCTTGGGTCATCATCCCAAGTAAACCGGAATGGTTTAAAAACACTTTCTAGCATCTTGGGTCATCATCCCAAGCATATCGGAATGGTTTAAAAACACTTTCTAGCATCTTGGGTCATCATCCCAAGTGTACCGGAATGGTTTAAAAACACTTTCTAGCATCTTGGGTCATCATCCCAAGTAAATCGGAATGGTTTTAAAACACTTCCTAGCATCTTGGGTCATCATCCCAAGTAAATCGGAATGGTTTTAAAACACTTCCTAGCATCTTGGGTCATCATCCCAAGTATATCGGAATGGTTTTAAAACACTTTCTAGCATCTTGGGTCATCATCCCAAGTGTACCGGAATGGTTTAAAAACACTTTCTAGCATCTTGGGTCATCATCCCAAGTAAACCGGAATGGTTTAAAAACACTTTCTAGCATCTTGGGTCATCATCCCAAGTATATAGGAATGGTGTAAAAACACTTTCTAGCATCTTGGGTCATCATCCCAAGTATACCGGAATGGTTTAAAAACACTTTCTAGCATCTTGGGTCATCATCCCAAGCATATCGGAATGGTTTAAAAACACTTTCTAGCATCTTGGGTCATCATCCCAAGCATATCGGAATGGTTTAAAAACACTTTCTAGCATCTTGGGTCATCATCCCAAGCATATCGGAATGGTTTAAAAACACTTTCTAGCATCTTGGGTCATCATCCCAAGTATATCGGAATGGTTTAAAAACACTTTCTAGCATCTTGGGTTATCATCACAAGTATACCGGAATGGTTTAAAAACACTTTCTAGCATCTTGGGTCTTCATCCCTAGTATATCGAAATGGTTTAAAAACACTTTCTAGCATCTTGGGTCATCATCCCAAGTATTTCGGAATGGTTTAAAAACACTTTCTAGCATCTTGGGTCATCATCCCAAGCATATCGGAATGGTTTAAAAACACTTTCTAGCATCTTGGGTCATCATCCCAAGCATATCGGAATGGTTTAAAAACACTTTCTAGCATCTTGGGTCATCATCCCAAGCATATCGGAATGGTTTAAAAACACTTTCTAGCATCTTGGGTCATCATCCCAAGCATATCGGAATGGTTTTAAAACACTTTCTAGCATCTTGGGTCATCATCCCAAGTGTACCGGAATGGTTTAAAAACACTTTCTAGCATCTTGGGTCATCATCCCAAGTAAACCGGAATGGTTTAAAAACACTTTCTAGCATCTTGGGTCATCATCCCAAGTATATAGGAATGGTGTAAAAACACTTTCTAGCATCTTGGGTCATCATCCCAAGTATACCGGAATGGTTTAAAAACACTTTCTAGCATCTTGGGTCATCATCCCAAGCATATCGGAATGGTTTAAAAACACTTTCTAGCATCTTGGGTCATCATCCCAAGCATATCGGAATGGTTTAAAAACACTTTCTAGCATCTTGGGTCATCATCCCAAGCATATCGGAATGGTTTAAAAACACTTTCTAGCATCTTGGGTCATCATCCCAAGTATATCGGAATGGTTTAAAAACACTTTCTAGCATCTTGGGTTATCATCACAAGTATACCGGAATGGTTTAAAAACACTTTCTAGCATCTTGGGTCTTCATCCCTAGTATATCGAAATGGTTTAAAAACACTTTCTAGCATCTTGGGTCATCATCCCAAGTATATCGGAATGGTTTAAAAACACTTTCTAGCATCTTGGATCATCATCCCAAGTATACCGGAATGGTTTAAAAACACTTTCTAGCATCTTGGGTCATCATCCCAAGTATACCGGAATGGTTTAAAAACACTTTCTAGCATCTTGGGTCATCATCCCAAGCATATCGGAATGGTTTAAAAACACTTTCTAGCATCTTGGGTCATCATCCCAAGTATACCGGAATGGTTTAAAAACACTTTCTAGCATCTTGGGTCATCATCTCAAGTAAACAGGAACGGTTTAAAAACACTTTCTAGCATCTTGGGTCATCATCCCAAGCATATCGGAATGGTTTAAAAACACTTTCTAGCATCTTGGGTCATCATCCCAAGCATATCGGAATGGTTTAAAAACACTTTCTAGCATCTTGGGTCATCATCCCAAGTATATCGGAATGGTTTAAAAACACTTTCTAGCATCTTGGGTTATCATCACAAGTATACCGGAATGGTTTAAAAACACTTTCTAGCATCTTGGGTCTTCATCCCTAGTATATCGAAATGGTTTAAAAACACTTTCTAGCATCTTGGGTCATCATCCCAAGTATATCGGAATGGTTTAAAAACACTTTCTAGCATCTTGGATCATCATCCCAAGTATACCGGAATGGTTTAAAAACACTTTCTAGCATCTTGGGTCATCATCCCAAGTATATCGGAATGGTTTAAAAACACTTTCTAGCATCTTGGGTCATCATCCCAAGCATATCGGAATGGTTTAAAAACACTTTCTAGCATCTTGGGTCATCATCCCAAGCATATCGGAATGGTTTAAAAACACTTTCTAGCATCTTGGGTCATCATCCCAAGCATATCGGAATGGTTTAAAAACACTTTCTAGCATCTTGGGTCATCATCCCAAGCATATCGGAATGGTTTAAAAACACTTTCTAGCATCTTGGGTCATCATCCCAAGCATATCGGAATGGTTTAAAAACACTTTCTAGCATCCTGGGTCATCATCCCAAGCATATCGGAATGGTTTAAAAACACTTTCTAGCATCTAGGGTCATCATCCCAAGTATATCGGAATGGTTTAAAAACACTTTCTAGCATCTTGGATCATCATCCCAAGTATACCGGAATGGTTTAAAAACACTTTCTAGCATCTTGGGTCATCATCCCAAGTATACCGGAATGGTTTAAAAACACTTTCTAGCATCTTGGGTCATCATCCCAAGCATATCGGAATGGTTTAAAAACACTTTCTAGCATCTTGGGTCATCATCCCAAGTACATCGGAATGGTTTAAAAACACTTTCTAGCATCTTGGGTCATCATCTCAAGTAAACAGGAACGGTTTAAAAACACTTTCTAGCATCTTGGGTCATCATCCCAAGTATATAGGAATGGTGTAAAAACACTTTCTAGCATCTTGGGTCATCATCCCAAGTAAACCGGAATGGTTTAAAAACACTTTCTAGCATCTTGGGTCATCATCCCAAGTATATCGGAATGGTTTTAAAACACTTTCTAGCTTCTTGGGTCATCATCCCAAGTATATCGGAATGGTTTTAAAACACTTCCTAGCATCTTGGGTCATCATCCCAAGTATATCGGAATGGTTTAAAAACACTTTCTAGCATCTTTGGTCATCATCCCAAGTATATCGGAATGGTTTTAAAACACTTTCTAGCATCTTGGGTCATCATCCCAAGTAAACCGGAATGGTTTAAAAACACTTTCTAGCATCTTGGGTCATCATCCCAAGTAAACCGGAATGGTTTAAAAACACTTTCTAGCATCTTGAGTCATCATCCCAAGTAAACCGGAATGGTTTAAAAACACTTTCTAGCATCTTGGGTCATCATCCCAAGTATATCGGAATGGTTTTAAAACACTTCCTAGCATCTTGGGCCATCATCCCAAGTAAACCGGAATGGTTTAAAAACACTTTCTAGCATCTTGGGTCATCATCCCAAGTAAACCGGAATGGTTTAAAAACACTTTCTAGCATCTTGGGTCATCATCCCAAGCATATAGGAATGGTGTAAAAACACTTTCTAGCATCTTGGGTCATCATCCCAAGTAAACCGGAATGGTTTAAAAACACTTTCCAGCATCTTGGGTCATCATCCCAAGTAAACCGGAATGGTTTAAAAACACTTTCTAGCATCTTGGGTCATCATCCCAAGTAAATCGGAATGGTTTTAAAACACTTCCTAGCATCTTGGGTCATCATCCCAAGTATATCGGAATGGTTTTAAAACACTTTCTAGCATCTTGGGTCATCATCCCAAGTGTACCGGAATGGTTTAAAAACACTTTCTAGCATCTTGGGTCATCATCCCAAGTAAACCGGAATGGTTTTAAAACACTTTCTAGCATCTTGGGTCATCATCCCAAGTATATCGGAATGGTGTAAAAACACTTTCTAGCATCTTGGGTCATCATCCCAAGTATACCGGAATGGTTTAAAAACACTTTCTAGCATCTTGGGTCATCATCCCAAGCATATCGGAATGGTTTAAAAACACTTTCTAGCATCTTGGGTCATCATCCCAAGTATATCGGAATGGTTTAAAAACACTTTCTAGCATCTTGGGTCATCATCCCAAGCATATCGGAATGGTTTAAAAACACTTTCTAGCATCTTGGGTCATCATCCCAAGTATATCGGAATGGTTTAAAAACACTTTCTAGCATCTTGGGTTATCATCACAAGTATACCGGAATGGTTTAAAAAACACTTTCTAGCATCTTGGGTCTTCATCCCTAGTATATCGAAATGGTTTAAAAACACTTTCTAGCATCTTGGGTCATCATCCCAAGTATACCGGAATGGTTTAAAAACACTTTCTAGCATCTTGGGTCATCATCCCAAGTATTTCGGAATGGTTTAAAAACACTTTCTAGCATCTTGGGTCATCATCCCAAGCATATCGGAATGGTTTAAAAACACTTTCTAGCATCTTGGGTCATCATCCCAAGCATATCGGAATGGTTTAAAAACACTTTCTAGCATCTTGGGTCATCATCCCAAGCATATCGGAATGGTTTAAAAACACTTTCTAGCATCTAGGGTCATCATCCCAAGTATATCGGAATGGTTTAAAAACACTTTCTAGCATCTTGGGTCATCATCCCAAGTATACCGGAATGGTTTAAAAACACTTTCTAGCATCTTGGGTCATCATCCCAAGTATACCGGAATGGTTTAAAAACACTTTCTAGCATCTTGGGTCATCATCCCAAGTAAACCGGAATGGTTTAAAAACACTTTCTAGCATCTTGGGTCATCATCCCAAGTATACCGGAATGATTTAAAAACACTTTCTAGCATCTTGGGTCATCATCCCAAGTATTTCGGAATGGTTTAAAAACACTTTCTAGCATCTTGGGTCATCATCCCAAGTAAACCGGAATGGTTTAAAAACACTTTCTAGCATCTTGGGTCATCATCCCAAGTATACCGGAATGGTTTAAAAACACTTTCTAGCATCTTGGGTCATCATCCCAAGCATATCGGAATGGTTTAAAAACACTTTCTAGCATCTTGGGTCATCATCCCAAGTATACCGGAATGGTTTAAAAACACTTTCTAGCATCTTGGGTCATCATCTCAAGTAAACAGGAACGGTTTAAAAACACTTTCTAGCATCTTGGGTCATCATCCCAAGTATATAGGAATGGTGTAAAAACACTTTCTAGCATCTTGGGTCATCATCCCAAGTAAACCGGAATGGTTTAAAAACACTTTCTAGCATCTTGGGTCATCATCCCAAGCATATCGGAATGGTTTAAAAACACTTTCTAGCATCTAGGGTCATCATCCCAAGTATATCGGAATGGTTTAAAAACACTTTCTAGCATCTTGGATCATCATCCCAAGTATACCGGAATGGTTTAAAAACACTTTCTAGCATCTTGGGTCATCATCCCAAGTATACCGGAATGGTTTAAAAACACTTTCTAGCATCTTGGGTCATCATCCCAAGTAAACCGGAATGGTTTAAAAACACTTTCTAGCATCTTGGGTCATCATCCCAAGTAAACCGGAATGGTTTAAAAACACTTTCTAGCATCTTGGGTCATCATCCCAAGTATACCGGAATGGTTTAAAAACACTTTCTAGCATCTTGGGTCATCATCCCAAGCATATCGGAATGGTTTAAAAACACTTTCTAGCATCTTGGGTCATCATCCCAAGTATACCGGAATGGTTTAAAAACACTTTCTAGCATCTTGGGTCATCATCTCAAGTAAACAGGAACGGTTTAAAAACACTTTCTAGCATCTTGGGTCATCATCCCAAGTATATAGGAATGGTGTAAAAACACTTTCTAGCATCTTGGGTCATCATCCCAAGTAAACCGGAATGGTTTAAAAACACTTTCTAGCATCTTGGGTCATCATCCCAAGTATATCGGAATGGTTTAAAAACACTTTCTAGCATCTTGGGTCATCATCCCAAGTATATCGGAATGGTTTTAAAACACTTTCTAGCATCTTGGGTCATCATCCCAAGTAAACCGGAATGGTTTAAAAACACTTTCTAGCATCTTGGGTCATCATCCCAAGTAAACCGGAATGGTTTAAAAACACTTTCTAGCATCTTGGGTCATCATCCCAAGTAAACCGGAATGGTTTAAAAACATTTTCTAGCATCTTGGGTCATCATCCCAAGTATATCGGAATGGTTTTAAAACACTTCCTAGCATCTTGGGTCATCATCCCAAGTAAACCGGAATGGTTTAAAAACACTTTCTAGCATCTTGGGTCATCATCCCAAGTAAACCGGAATGGTTTAAAAACACTTTCTAGCATCTTGGGTCATCATCCCAAGTATATAGGAATGGTGTAAAAACACTTTCTAGCATCTTGGGTCATCATCCCAAGTAAACCGGAATGGTTTAAAAACACTTTCCAGCATCTTGGGTCATCATCCCAAGTAAACCGGAATGGTTTAAAAACACTTTCTAGCATCTTGGGTCATCATCCCAAGTAAATCGGAATGGTTTTAAAACACTTCCTAGCATCTTGGGTCATCATCCCAAGTATATCGGAATGGTTTTAAAACACTTTCTAGCATCTTGGGTCATCATCCCAAGTGTACCGGAATGGTTTTAAAACACTTTCTAGCATCTTGGGTCATCATCCCAAGTAAACCGGAATGGTTTAAAAACACTTTCTAGCATCTTGGGTCATCATCCCAAGTATATAGGAATGGTGTAAAAACACTTTCTAGCATCTTGGGTCATCATCCCAAGCATATCGGAATGGTTTAAAAACACTTTCTAGCATCTTGGGTCATCATCCCAAGTGTACCGGAATGGTTTAAAAACACTTTCTAGCATCTTGGGTCATCATCCCAAGTAAACCGGAATGGTTTAAAAACACTTTCTAGCATCTTGGGTCATCATCCCAAGTATATAGGAATGGTGTAAAAACACTTTCTAGCATCTTGGGTCATCATCCCAAGCATATCGGAATGGTTTAAAAACACTTTCTAGCATCTTGGGTCATCATCCCAAGTATATCGGAATGGTTTAAAAACACTTTCTAGCATCTTGGGTTATCATCACAAGTATACCGGAATGGTTTAAAAACACTTTCTAGCATCTTGGGTCTTCATCCCTAGTATATCGAAATGGTTTAAAAACACTTTCTAGCATCTTGGGTCATCATCCCAAGTATACCGGAATGGTTTAAAAACACTTTCTAGCATCTTGGGTCATCATCCCAAGTATTTCGGAATGGTTTAAAAACACTTTCTAGCATCTTGGGTCATCATCCCAAGCATATCGGAATGGTTTAAAAACACTTTCTAGCATCTTGGGTCATCATCCCAAGCATATCGGAATGGTTTAAAAACACTTTCTAGCATCTTGGGTCATCATCCCAAGCATATCGGAATGGTTTAAAAACACTTTCTAGCATCTAGGGTCATCATCCCAAGTATATCGGAATGGTTTAAAAACACTTTCTAGCATCTTGGATCATCATCCCAAGTATACCGGAATGGTTTAAAAACACTTTCTAGCATCTTGGGTCATCATCCCAAGTATACCGGAATGGTTTAAAAACACTTTCTAGCATCTTGGGTCATCATCCCAAGTATACCGGAATGGTTTAAAAACACTTTCTAGCATCTTGGGTCATCATCCCAAGTATACCGGAATGATTTAAAAACACTTTCTAGCATCTTGGGTCATCATCCCAAGTATTTCGGAATGGTTTAAAAACACTTTCTAGCATCTTGGGTCATCATCCCAAGCATATCGGAATGGTTTAAAAACACTTTCTAGCATCTTGGGTCATCATCCCAAGCATATCGGAATGGTTTAAAAACACTTTCTAGCATCTAGGGTCATCATCCCAAGTATATCGGAATGGTTTAAAAACACTTTCTAGCATCTTGGATCATCATCCCAAGTATATCGGAATGGTTTAAAAACACTTTCTAGCATCTTGGGTCATCATCCCAAGTAAACCGGAATGGTTTAAAAACACTTTCTAGCATCTTGGGTCATCATCCCAAGCATATCGGAATGGTTTAAAAACACTTTCTAGCATCTTGGGTCATCATCCCAAGCATATCGGAATGGTTTAAAAACACTTTCTAGCATCTTGGGTCATCATCCCAAGCATATCGGAATGGTTTAAAAACACTTTCTAGCATCTAGGGTCATCATCCCAAGTATATCGGAATGGTTTAAAAACACTTTCTAGCATCTTGGGTCATCATCCCAAGTAAACCGGAATGGTTTAAAAACACTTTCTAGCATCTTGGGTCATCATCCCAAGTATACCGGAATGATTTAAAAACACTTTCTAGCATCTTGGGTCATCATCCCAAGTATTTCGGAATGGTTTAAAAACACTTTCTAGCATCTTGGGTCATCATCCCAAGCATATCGGAATGGTTTAAAAACACTTTCTAGCATCTTGGGTCATCATCCCAAGCATATCGGAATGGTTTAAAAACACTTTCTAGCATCTAGGGTCATCATCCCAAGTATATCGGAATGGTTTAAAAACACTTTCTAGCATCTTGGGTCATCATCCCAAGTAAACCGGAATGGTTTAAAAACACTTTCTAGCATCTTGGGTCATCATCCCAAGTATACCGGAATGATTTAAAAACACTTTCTAGCATCTTGGGTCATCATCCCAAGTATTTCGGAATGGTTTAAAAACACTTTCTAGCATCTTGGGTCATCATCCCAAGTAAACCGGAATGGTTTAAAAACACTTTCTAGCATCTTGGGTCATCATCCCAAGTATATCGGAATGGTTTAAAAACACTTTCTAGCATCTTGGGTCATCATCCCAAGTATATCGGAATGGTTTTAAAACACTTTCTAGCATCTTGGGTCATCATCCCAAGTAAACCGGAATGGTTTAAAAACACTTTCTAGCATCTTGGGTCATCATCCCAAGTAAACCGGAATGGTTTAAAAACACTTTCTAGCATCTTGAGTCATCATCCCAAGTAAACCGGAATGGTTTAAAAACACTTTCTAGCATCTTGGGTCATCATCCCAAGTATATCGGAATGGTTTTAAAACACTTCCTAGCATCTTGGGTCATCATCCCAAGTAAACCGGAATGGTTTAAAAACACTTTCTAGCATCTTGGGTCATCATCCCAAGTAAACCGGAATGGTTTAAAAACACTTTCTAGCATCTTGGGTCATCATCCCAAGTATATAGGAATGGTGTAAAAACACTTTCTAGCATCTTGGGTCATCATCCCAAGTAAACCGGAATGGTTTAAAAACACTTTCCAGCATCTTGGGTCATCATCCCAAGTAAACCGGAATGGTTTAAAAACACTTTCTAGCATCTTGGGTCATCATCCCAAGTAAATCGGAATGGTTTTAAAACACTTCCTAGCATCTTGGGTCATCATCCCAAGTATATCGGAATGGTTTTAAAACACTTTCTAGCATCTTGGGTCATCATCCCAAGTGTACCGGAATGGTTTAAAAACACTTTCTAGCATCTTGGGTCATCATCCCAAGTAAACCGGAATGGTTTAAAAACACTTTCTAGCATCTTGGGTCATCATCCCAAGTATATAGGAATGGTGTAAAAACACTTTCTAGCATCTTGGGTCATCATCCCAAGTATACCGGAATGGTTTAAAAACACTTTCTAGCATCTTGGGTCATCATCCCAAGCATATCGGAATGGTTTAAAAACACTTTCTAGCATCTTGGGTCATCATCCCAAGTACATCGGAATGGTTTAAAAACACTTTCTAGCATCTTGGGTCATCATCCCAAGCATATCGGAATGGTTTAAAAACACTTTCTAGCATCTTGGGTCATCATCCCAAGTATATCGGAATGGTTTAAAAACACTTTCTAGCATCTTGGGTTATCATCACAAGTATACCGGAATGGTTTAAAAACACTTTCTAGCATCTTGGGTCTTCATCCCTAGTATATCGAAATGGTTTAAAAACACTTTCTAGCATCTTGGGTCATCATCCCAAGTATACCGGAATGGTTTAAAAACACTTTCTAGCATCTTGGGTCATCATCCCAAGTATTTCGGAATGGTTTAAAAACACTTTCTAGCATCTTGGGTCATCATCCCAAGCATATCGGAATGGTTTAAAAACACTTTCTAGCATCTTGGGTCATCATCCCAAGCATATCGGAATGGTTTAAAAACACTTTCTAGCATCTTGGGTCATCATCCCAAGCATATCGGAATGGTTTAAAAACACTTTCTAGCATCTAGGGTCATCATCCCAAGTATATCGGAATGGTTTAAAAACACTTTCTAGCATCTTGGATCATCATCCCAAGTATACCGGAATGGTTTAAAAACACTTTCTAGCATCTTGGGTCATCATCCCAAGTATACCGGAATGGTTTAAAAACACTTTCTAGCATCTTGGGTCATCATCCCAAGTATACCGGAATGGTTTAAAAACACTTTCTAGCATCTTGGGTCATCATCCGAAGTATATCGGAATGGTTTAAAAACACTTTCTAGCATCTTGGGTCATCATCCCAAGCATATCGGAATGGTTTAAAAACACTTTCTAGCATCTTGGGTCATCATCCCAAGCATATCGGAATGGTTTAAAAACACTTTCTAGCATCTTGGGTCATCATCCCAAGCATATCGGAATGGTTTAAAAACACTTTCTAGCATCTAGGGTCATCATCCCAAGTATATCGGAATGGTTTAAAAACACTTTCTAGCATCTTGGGTCATCATCCCAAGTAAACCGGAATGGTTTAAAAACACTTTCTAGCATCTTGGGTCATCATCCCAAGTATACCGGAATGATTTAAAAACACTTTCTAGCATCTTGGGTCATCATCCCAAGTATTTCGGAATGGTTTAAAAACACTTTCTAGCATCTTGGGTCATCATCCCAAGCATATCGGAATGGTTTAAAAACACTTTCTAGCATCTTGGGTCATCATCCCAAGCATATCGGAATGGTTTAAAAACACTTTCTAGCATCTAGGGTCATCATCCCAAGTATATCGGAATGGTTTAAAAACACTTTCTAGCATCTTGGGTCATCATCCCAAGTACACCGGAATGGTTTAAAAACACTTTCTAGCATCTTGGGTCATCATCCCAAGTATACCGGAATGATTTAAAAACACTTTCTAGCATCTTGGGTCATCATCCCAAGTATTTCGGAATGGTTTAAAAACACTTTCTAGCATCTTGGGTCATCATCCCAAGCATATCGGAATGGTTTAAAAACACTTTCTAGCATCTTGGGTCATCATCCCAAGCATATCGGAATGGTTTAAAAACACTTTCTAGCATCTAGGGTCATCATCCCAAGTATATCGGAATGGTTTAAAAACACTTTCTAGCATCTTGGGTCATCATCCCAAGTATATAGGAATGGTGTAAAAACACTTTCTAGCATCTTGGGTCATCATCCCAAGTATACCGGAATGGTTTAAAAACACTTTCTAGCATCTTGGGTCATCATCCCAAGCATATCGGAATGGTTTAAAAACACTTTCTAGCATCTTGGGTCATCATCCCAAGTACATCGGAATGGTTTAAAAACACTTTCTAGCATCTTGGGTCATCATCCCAAGCATATCGGAATGGTTTAAAAACACTTTCTAGCATCTTGGGTCATCATCCCAAGTATATCGGAATGGTTTAAAAACACTTTCTAGCATCTTGGGTTATCATCACAAGTATACCGGAATGGTTTAAAAACACTTTCTAGCATCTTGGGTCTTCATCCCTAGTATATCGAAATGGTTTAAAAACACTTTCTAGCATCTTGGGTCATCATCCCAAGTATACCGGAATGGTTTAAAAACACTTTCTAGCATCTTGGGTCATCATCCCAAGTATTTCGGAATGGTTTAAAAACACTTTCTAGCATCTTGGGTCATCATCCCAAGCATATCGGAATGGTTTAAAAACACTTTCTAGCATCTTGGGTCATCATCCCAAGCATATCGGAATGGTTTAAAAACACTTTCTAGCATCTAGGGTCATCATCCCAAGTATATCGGAATGGTTTAAAAACACTTTCTAGCATCTTGGGTCATCATCCCAAGTATACCGGAATGGTTTAAAAACACTTTCTAGCATCTTGGGTCATCATCCCAAGTATACCGGAATGGTTTAAAAACACTTTCTAGCATCTTGGGTCATCATCCCAAGTAAACCGGAATGGTTTAAAAACACTTTCTAGCATCTTGGGTCATCATCCCAAGTAAACCGGAATGGTTTAAAAACACTTTCTAGCATCTTGGGTCATCATCCCAAGTAAACCGGAATGGTTTAAAAACACTTTCTAGCATCTTGGGTCATCATCCCAAGTATACCGGAATGGTTTAAAAACACTTTCTAGCATCTTGGGTCATCATCCCAAGTATATCGGAATGGTTTAAAAACACTTTCTAGCATCTTGGGTCATCATCCCAAGTATACCGGAATGGTTTAAAAACACTTTCTAGCATCTTGGGTCATCATCCCAAGTATACCGGAATGGTTTAAAAACACTTTCTAGCATCTTGGGTCATCATCCCAAGTATATCGGAATAGTTTAAAAACACTTTCTAGCATCTTGGGTCATCATCCCAAGTATACCGGAATGGTTTAAAAACACTTTGTAGCATCTTGGGTCATCATCCCAAGTATACCGGAATGGTTTAAAAACACTTTATAGCATCTTGGGTCATCATCCCAAGTATATCGGAATAGTTTAAAAACACTTTCTAGCATCTTGGGTCATCATCCCAAGTATACCGGAATGGTTTAAAAACACTTTCTAGCATCTTGGGTCATCATCCCAAGTATACCGGAATGGTTTAAAAACACTTTCTAGCATCTTGGGTCATCATCCCAAGTATACCGGAATGGTTTAAAAACACTTTCTAGCATCTTGGGTCATCATCCCAAGTATACCGGAATGGTTTAAAAACACTTTATAGCATCTTGGGTCATCATCCCAAGTATATCGGAATAGTTTAAAAACACTTTCTAGCATCTTGGGTCATCATCCCAAGTATACCGGAATGGTTTAAAAACACTTTCTAGCATCTTGGGTCATCATCCCAAGTATACTGGAATGGTTTAAAAACACTTTCTAGCATCTTGGGTCATCATCCCAAGTATACCGGAATGGTTTAAAAACACTTTCTAGCATCTTGGGTCATCATCCCAAGTATATCGGAATGGTTTAAAAACACTTTCTAGCATCTTGGGTCATCATCCCAAGTATACAGGAATGGTTTAAAAACACTTTCTAGCATCTTGGGTCATCATCCCAAGTATACCGAAATGGTTTAAAAACACTTTCTAGCATCTTGGGTCATCATCCCAAGTATACCGAAATGGTTTAAAAACACTTTCTAGCATCTTCGGTCATCATCCCAAGTATATCGGAATGGTTTAAAAACACTTTCTAGCATCTTGGGTCATCATCCCAAGTATACCGGAATGGTTTAAAAACACTTTCTAGCATCTTGGGTCATCATCCCAAGTATATCGGAATGGTTTAAAAACACTTTCTAGCATCTTGGGTCATCATCCCAAGTATATCGGAATGGTTTAAAAACACTTTCTAGCATCTTGGGTCATCATCCCAAGTATACCGGAATGGTTTAAAAACACTTTATAGCATCTTGGGTCATCATCCCAAGTATACTGGAATGGTTTAAAAACACTTTCTAGCATCTTGGGTCATCATCCCAAGTATACCGGAATGGTTTAAAAACACTTTCTAGCATCTTGGGTTATCATCCCAAGTATACCGGAATGGTTTAAAAACACTTTCTAGCATCTTGGGTCATCATCCCAAGTATATCGGAATGGTTTAAAAACACTTTCTAGCATCTTGGGTCATCATTCCAAGTATATCGGAATGGTTTAAAAACACTTTCTAGCATCTTGGGTCATCATCCCAAGTATATCGGAATGGTTTCAAAACACTTTCTAGCATCTTGGGTCATCATCCCAAGTATATCGGAATGGTTTAAAAACACTTTCTAGCATCTTGGGTCATCATCCCAAGTATACCGGAATGGTTTAAAAACACTTTCTAGCATCTTCGGTCATCATCCCAAGTATATCGGAATGGTTTAAAAACACTTTCTAGCATCTTGGGTCATCATCCCAAGTATACCGGAATGGTTTAAAAACACTTTCTAGCATCTTGGGTCATCATCTCAAGTATATCGGAATGGTTTAAAAACACTTTATAGCATCTTGGGTCATCATCCCAAGTATATCGGAATGGTTTAAAAACACTTTCTAGCATCTTGGGTCATCATCCCAAGTATACAGGAATGGTTTAAAAACACTTTCTAGCATCTTGGGTCATCATCCCAAGTATACCGGAATGGTTTAAAAACACTTTCTAGCATCTTGGGTCATCATCCCAAGTATACCGAAATGGTTTAAAAACACTTTCTAGCATCTTGGGTCATCATCCCAAGTATATCGGAATGGTTTAAAAACACTTTGTAGCATCTTGGGTCATCATCCCAAGTATACCGGAATGGTTTAAAAACACTTTCTAGCATCTTGGGTCATCATCCCAAGTATACCGGAATGGTTTAAAAACACTTTCTAGCATCTTGGGTCATCATCCCAAGTATACCGGAATGGTTTAAAAACACTTTCTAGCATCTTGGGTCATCATCCCAAGTATACCGGAATGGTTTAAAAACACTTTATAGCATCTTGGGTCATCATCCCAAGTATACTGGAATGGTTTAAAAACACTTTCTAGCATCTTGGGTCATCATCCCAAGTATACCGGAATGGTTTAAAAACACTTTCTAGCATCTTGGGTTATCATCCCAAGTATACCGGAATGGTTTAAAAACACTTTCTAGCATCTTGGGTCATCATCCCAAGTATATCGGAATGGTTTAAAAACACTTTCTAGCATCTTGGGTCATCATTCCAAGTATATCGGAATGGTTTAAAAACACTTTCTAGCATCTTGGGTCATCATCCCAAGTATATCGGAATGGTTTAAAAACACTTTCTAGCATCTTGGGTCATCATCCCAAGTATATCGGAATGGTTTAAAAACACTTTCTAGCATCTTGGGTCATCATCCCAAGTATACCGGAATGGTTTAAAAACACTTTCTAGCATCTTCGGTCATCATCCCAAGTATACCGGAATGGTTTAAAAACACTTTCTAGCATCTTGGGTCATCATCTCAAGTATATCGGAATGGTTTAAAAACACTTTATAGCATCTTGGGTCATCATCCCAAGTATATCGGAATGGTTTAAAAACACTTTCTAGCATCTTGGGTCATCATCCCAAGTATACTGGAATGGTTTAAAAACACTTTCTAGCATCTTGGGTCATCATCCCAAGTATACTGGAATGCTTTAAAAACACTTTCTAGCATCTTGGGTCATCATCCCAAGTATATCGGAATGGTATAAAAACACTTTCTAGCATCTTGGGTCATCATTCCAAGTATATCGGAATGGTTTAAAAACACTTTCTAGCATCTTGGGTCATCATCCCAAGTATACCGGAATGGTTTAAAAACACTTTCTAGCATCTTGGGTCATCATCCCAAGTATACCGGAATGGTTTAAAAACACTTTCTAGCATCTTGGGTCATCATCCCAAGTATACTGGAATGCTTTAAAAACACTTTCTAGCATCTTGGGTCATCATCCCAAGTATATCGGAATGGTATAAAAACACTTTCTAGCATCTTGGGTCATCATCCCAAGTATATCGGAATGGTTTAAAAACACTTTCTAGCATCTTGGGTCATCATTCCAAGTATATCGGAATGGTTTAAAAACACTTTCTAGCATCTTGGGTCATCATCCCAAGTATATCGGAATGGTTTAAAAACACTTTCTAGCATCTTGGGTCATCATCCCAAGTATATCGGAATGGTTTAAAAACACTTTCTAGCATCTTGGGTCATCATCCCAAGTATACCGGAATGGTTTAAAAACACTTTCTAGCATCTTCGGTCATCATCCCAAGTATACCGGAATGGTTTAAAAACACTTTCTAGCATCTTGGGTCATCATCTCAAGTATATCGGAATGGTTTAAAAACACTTTATAGCATCTTGGGTCATCATCCCAAGTATATCGGAATGGTTTAAAAACACTTTCTAGCATCTTGGGTCATCATCCCAAGTATACTGGAATGGTTTAAAAACACTTTCTAGCATCTTGGGTCATCATCCCAAGTATATCGGAATGGTTTAAAAACACTTTCTAGCATCTTGGGTCATCATTCCAAGTATATCGGAATGGTTTAAAAACACTTTCTAGCATCTTGGGTCATCATCCCAAGTATATCGGAATGGTTTCAAAACACTTTCTAGCATCTTGGGTCATCATCCCAAGTATATCGGAATGGTTTAAAAACACTTTCTAGCATCTTCGGTCATCATCCCAAGTATATCGGAATGGTTTAAAAACACTTTCTAGCATCTTGGGTCATCATCCCAAGTATACCGGAATGGTTTAAAAACACTTTCTAGCATCTTGGGTCATCATCTCAAGTATATCGGAATGGTTTAAAAACACTTTATAGCATCTTGGGTCATCATCCCAAGTATATCGGAATGGTTTAAAAACACTTTCTAGCATCTTGGGTCATCATCCCAAGTATACTGGAATGGTTTAAAAACACTTTCTAGCATCTTGGGTCATCATCCCAAGTATACTGGAATGCTTTAAAAACACTTTCTAGCATCTTGGGTCATCATCCCAAGTATATCGGAATGGTATAAAAACACTTTATAGCATCTTGGGTCATCATCCCAAGTATACCGGAATGGTTTAAAAACACTTTCTAGCATCTTGGGTCATCATCCCAAGTATATCGGAATGGTTTAAAAACACTATCTAGCATCTTGGGTCATCATCCCAAGTATATCGGAATGGTTTAAAAACACTTTCTAGCAACTTGGGTCATCATCCCAAGTATATCGGAATGGTTTAAAAACACTTTGTAGCATCTTGGGTCATCATCCCAAGTATATCGGAATGGTTTAAAAACACTTTGTAGCATCTTGGGTCATCATCCCAAGTATATCGGAATGGTTTAAAAACACTTTCTAGCATCTTGGGTCATCATCCCAAGTATACCGGAATGGTTTAAAAACACTTTCTAGCATCTTGGGTCTTCATCCCAAGTATATCGGAATGGTTTAAAAACACTTTCTAGCATCTTGGGTCATCATCCCAAGTATACCGGAATGGTTTAAAAACACTTTCTAGCATCTTGGGTCATCATCCCAAGTATACCGGAATGGTTTAAAAACACTTTCTAGCATCTTGGGTCATCATCCCAAGTATACCGGAATGGTTTAAAAACACTTTCTAGCATCTTTGGTCATCATCCCAAGTATATCGGAATGGTTTAAAAACACTTTCTAGCATCTTGGGTCATCATCCCAAGTATACCGGAATGGTTTAAAAACACTTTCTAGCATCTTGGGTCATCATCCCAAGTATATCGGAATGGTTTAAAAACACTTTCTAGCATCTTGGGTCATCATCCCAAGTATACCGGAATGGTTTAAAAACACTTTCTAGCATCTTGGGTCATCATCCCAAGTATACCGGAATGGTTTAAAAACACTTTCTAGCATCTTGGGTCATCATCCCAAGTATATCGGAATAGTTTAAAAACACTTTCTAGCATCTTGGGTCATCATCCCAAGTATACCGGAATGGTTTAAAAACACTTTGTAGCATCTTGGGTCATCATCCCAAGTATACCGGAATGGTTTAAAAACACTTTATAGCATCTTGGGTCATCATCCCAAGTATATCGGAATAGTTTAAAAACACTTTCTAGCATCTTGGGTCATCATCCCAAGTATACCGGAATGGTTTAAAAACACTTTCTAGCATCTTGGGTCATCATCCCAAGTATACCGGAATGGTTTAAAAACACTTTCTAGCATCTTGGGTCATCATCCCAAGTATACCGGAATGGTTTAAAAACACTTTCTAGCATCTTGGGTCATCATCCCAAGTATACCGGAATGGTTTAAAAACACTTTATAGCATCTTGGGTCATCATCCCAAGTATATCGGAATAGTTTAAAAACACTTTCTAGCATCTTGGGTCATCATCCCAAGTATACCGGAATGGTTTAAAAACACTTTCTAGCATCTTGGGTCATCATCCCAAGTATACTGGAATGGTTTAAAAACACTTTCTAGCATCTTGGGTCATCATCCCAAGTATACCGGAATGGTTTAAAAACACTTTCTAGCATCTTGGGTCATCATCCCAAGTATATCGGAATGGTTTAAAAACACTTTCTAGCATCTTGGGTCATCATCCCAAGTATACAGGAATGGTTTAAAAACACTTTCTAGCATCTTGGGTCATCATCCCAAGTATACCGGAATGGTTTAAAAACACTTTCTAGCATCTTGGGTCATCATCCCAAGTATACCGAAATGGTTTAAAAACACTTTCTAGCATCTTGGGTCATCATCCCAAGTATATCGGAATGGTTTAAAAACACTTTGTAGCATCTTGGGTCATCATCCCAAGTATACCGGAATGGTTTAAAAACACTTTCTAGCATCTTGGGTCATCATCCCAAGTATACCGGAATGGTTTAAAAACACTTTCTAGCATCTTGGGTCATCATCCCAAGTATACCGGAATGGTTTAAAAACACTTTCTAGCATCTTGGGTCATCATCCCAAGTATACCGGAATGGTTTAAAAACACTTTATAGCATCTTGGGTCATCATCCCAAGTATATCGGAATAGTTTAAAAACACTTTCTAGCATCTTGGGTCATCATCCCAAGTATACTGGAATGGTTTAAAAACACTTTCTAGCATCTTGGGTCATCATCCCAAGTATACTGGAATGGTTTAAAAACACTTTCTAGCATCTTGGGTCATCATCCCAAGTATACCGGAATGGTTTAAAAACACTTTCTAGCATCTTGGGTTATCATCCCAAGTATACCGGAATGGTTTAAAAACACTTTCTAGCATCTTGGGTCATCATCCCAAGTATATCGGAATGGTTTAAAAACACTTTCTAGCATCTTGGGTCATCATTCCAAGTATATCGGAATGGTTTAAAAACACTTTCTAGCATCTTGGGTCATCATCCCAAGTATATCGGAATGGTTTAAAAACACTTTCTAGCATCTTGGGTCATCATCCCAAGTATATCGGAATGGTTTAAAAACACTTTCTAGCATCTTGGGTCATCATCCCAAGTATACCGGAATGGTTTAAAAACACTTTCTAGCATCTTCGGTCATCATCCCAAGTATATCGGAATGGTTTAAAAACACTTTCTAGCATCTTGGGTCATCATCCCAAGTATACCGGAATGGTTTAAAAACACTTTCTAGCATCTTGGGTCATCATCTCAAGTATATCGGAATGGTTTAAAAACACTTTATAGCATCTTGGGTCATCATCCCAAGTATATCGGAATGGTTTAAAAACACTTTCTAGCATCTTGGGTCATCATCCCAAGTATACTGGAATGGTTTAAAAACACTTTCTAGCATCTTGGGTCATCATCCCAAGTATACTGGAATGCTTTAAAAACACTTTCTAGCATCTTGGGTCATCATCCCAAGTATATCGGAATGGTATAAAAACACTTTATAGCATCTTGGGTCATCATCCCAAGTATACCGGAATGGTTTAAAAACACTTTCTAGCATCTTGGGTCATCATCCCAAGTATATCGGAATGGTTTAAAAACACTATCTAGCATCTTGGGTCATCATCCCAAGTATATCGGAATGGTTTAAAAACACTTTCTAGCAACTTGGGTCATCATCCCAAGTATATCGGAATGGTTTAAAAACACTTTGTAGCATCTTGGGTCATCATCCCAAGTATATCGGAATGGTTTAAAAACACTTTGTAGCATCTTGGGTCATCATCCCAAGTATATCGGAATGGTTTAAAAACACTTTCTAGCATCTTGGGTCATCATCCCAAGTATACCGGAATGGTTTAAAAACACTTTCTAGCATCTTGGGTCTTCATCCCAAGTATATCGGAATGGTTTAAAAACACTTTATAGAATCTTGGGTCATCATCCCAAGTATACCGGAATGGTTTAAAAACACTTTATAGCATCTTGGGTCATCATCCCAAGTATATCGGAATGGTTTAAAAACACTTTCTAGCATCTTGGGTCATCATCCCAAGTATACCGGAATGGTTTAAAAACACTTTATAGCATTTTGGGTCATCATCCCAAGTATATCGGAATGGTTTAAAAACACTTTCTAGCATCTTGGGTCATCATCCCAAGTATACCGGAATGGTTTAAAAACACTTTCTAGCATCTTGGGTCATCATCCCAAGTATATCGGAATGGTTTAAAAACACTTTCTAGCATCTTGGGTCATCATCCCAAGTATACCGGAATGGTTTAAAAACACTTTCTAGCATCTTGGGTCATCATCCCAAGTATACCGGAATGGTTTAAAAACACTTTCTAGCATCTTGGGTCATCATCCCAAGTATACCGGAATGGTTTAAAAACACTTTCTAGCATCTTGGGTCATCATCCCAAGTATATCGGAATGGTTTAAAAACACTTTATAGCATCTTGGGTCATCATCCCAAGTATACCGGAATGGTTTAAAAACACTTTCTAGCATCTTGGGTCATCATCCGAAGTATATCGGAATGGTTTAAAAACACTTTCTAGCATCTTCGGTCATCATCCCAAGTATATCGGAATGGTTTAAAAACACTTTCTAGCATCTTGGGTCATCATCCCAAGTATACCGGAATGGTTTAAAAACACTTTCTAGCATCTTGGGTCATCATCCCAAGTATACCGGAATGGTTTAAAAACACTTTCTAGCATCTTTGGTCATCATCCCAAGTATATCGGAATGGTTTAAAAACACTTTCTAGCAACTTGGGTCATCATCCCAAGTATACCGGAATGGTTTAAAAACACTTTCTAGCATCTTGGGTCATCATCCCAAGTATACCGGAATGGTTTAAAAACACTTTCTAGCATCTTGGGTCATCATCCCAAGTATACCGGAATGGTTTAAAAACACTTTCTAGCATCTTGGGTCATCATCCCAAGTATACCGGAATGGTTTAAAAACACTTTCTAGCATCTTGGGTCATCATCCCAAGTATACCGGAATGGTTTAAAAACACTTTCTAGCATCTTTGGTCATCATCCCAAGTATATCGGAATGGTTTAAAAAGACTTTGTAGCATCTTGGGTCATCATCCCAAGTATACCGGAATGGTTTAAAAACACTTTCTAGCATCTTGGGTCATCATCCCAAGTATACCGGAATGGTTTAAAAACACTTTCTAGCATCTTGGGTCATCATCCCAAGTATACCGGAATGGTTTAAAAACACTTTCTAGCATCTTGGGTCATCATCCCAAGTATATCGGAATGGTTTAAAAACACTTTCTAGCATCTTGGGTGATCATCCCAAGTATACCGGAATGGTTTAAAAACACTTTCTAGCATCTTGGGTCATCATCCCAAGTATACCGGAATGGTTTAAAAACACTATCTAGCATCTTGGGTCATCATCCGAAGTATATCGGAATGGTTTAAAAGCACTTTATAGCATCTTGGGTCATCATCCCAAGTATATCGGAATGGTTTAAAAACACTTTCTAGCATCTTGGGTCATCATCCCAAGTATACCGGAATGGTTTAAAAACACTATCTAGCATCTTGGGTCATCATCCGAAGTATATCGGAATGGTTTAAAAGCACTTTATAGCATCTTGGGTCATCATCCGAAGTATACCGGAATGGTTTAAAAACACTTTCTAGCATCTTGGGTCATCATCCCAAGTATATCGGAATGGTTTAAAAACACTTTCTAGCATCTTGGGTCATCATCCCAAGTATATCGGAATGGTTTAAAAACACTTTCTAGCATCTTGGGTCATCATCCCAAGTATACCGGAATGGTTTAAAAACACTTTCTAGCATCTTGGGTCATCATCCCAAGTATACCGGAATGGTTTAAAAACACTTTCTAGCATCTTGGGTCATCATCCCAAGTATATCGGAATGGTTTAAAAACACTTTCTAGCATCTTGGGTCATCATCCCAAGTATACCGGAATGGTTTAAAAACACTTTCTAGCATCTTGGGTCATCATCCCAAGTATACCGGAATGGTTTAAAAACACTTTCTAGCATCTTGGGTCATCATCCCAAGTATACCGGAATGGTTTAAAAACACTATCTAGCATCTTGGGTCATCATCCGAAGTATACCGGAATGGTTTAAAAACACTTTCTAGCATCTTGGGTCATCATCCCAAGTATATCGGAATGGTTTAAAAACACTTTCTAGCATCTTGGGTCATCATCCCAAGTATACCGGAATGGTTTAAAAACACTATCTAGCATCTTGGGTCATCATCCGAAGTATATCGGAATGGTTTAAAAGCACTTTATAGCATCTTGGGTCATCATCCCAAGTATATCGGAATGGTTTAAAAACACTTTCTAGCATCTTGGGTCATCATCCCAAGTATACCGGAATGGTTTAAAAACACTATCTAGCATCTTGGGTCATCATCCGAAGTATATCGGAATGGTTTAAAAACACTATCTAGCATCTTGGGTCATCATCCGAAGTATATCGGAATGGTTTAAAAGCACTTTATAGCATCTTGGGTCATCATCCCAAGTATATCGGAATGGTTTAAAAACACTTTCTAGCATCTTGGGTCATCATCCCAAGTATACCGGAATGGTTTAAAAACACTATCTAGCATCTTGGGTCATCATCCCAAGTATACCGGAATGGTTTAAAAACACTTTCTAGCATCTTGGGTCATCATCCCAAGTATATCGGAATGGTTTAAAAGCACTTTATAGCATCTTGGGTCATCATCCCAAGTATATCGGAATGGTTTAAAAACACTTTCTAGCATCTTGGGTCATCATCCCAAGTATACCGGAATGGTTTAAAAACACTATCTAGCATCTTGGGTCATCATCCCAAGTATACCGGAATGGTTTAAAAACACTATCTAGCATCTTGGGTCATCATCCGAAGTATATCGGAATGGTTTAAAAGCACTTTATAGCATCTTGGGTCATCATCCCAAGTATATCGGAATGGTTTAAAAACACTTTCTAGCATCTTGGGTCATCATCCCAAGTATACCGGAATGGTTTAAAAACACTATCTAGCATCTTGGGTCATCATCCGAAGTATATCGGAATGGTTTAAAAGCACTTTATAGCATCTTGGGTCATCATCCCAAGTATATCGGAATGGTTTAAAAACACTTTCTAGCATCTTGGGTCATCATCCCAAGTATACCAGAATGGTTTAAAAACACTATCTAGCATCTTGGGTCATCATCCGAAGTATATCGGAATGGTTTAAAAGCACTTTATAGCATCTTGGGTCATCATCCGAAGTATACCGGAATGGTTTAAAAACACTTTCTAGCATCTTGGGTCATCATCCCAAGTATATCGGAATGGTTTAAAAACACTTTCTAGCATCTTGGGTCATCATCCCAAGTATATCGGAATGGTTTAAAAACACTTTCTAGCATCTTGGGTCATCATCCCAAGTATACCGGAATGGTTTAAAAACACTTTCTAGCATCTTGGGTCATCATCCCAAGTATATCGGAATGGTTTAAAAGCACTTTATAGCATCTTGGGTCATCATCCGAAGTATACCGGAATGGTTTAAAAACACTTTCTAGCATCTTGGGTGATCATCCCAAGTATACCGGAATGGTTTAAAAACACTTTCTAGCATCTTGGGTCATCATCCCAAGTATACCGGAATGGTTTAAAAACACTATCTAGCATCTTGGGTCATCATCCGAAGTATATCGGAATGGTTTAAAAGCACTTTATAGCATCTTGGGTCATCATCCCAAGTATATCGGAATGGTTTAAAAACACTTTCTAGCATCTTGGGTCATCATCCCAAGTATACCGGAATGGTTTAAAAACACTATCTAGCATCTTGGGTCATCATCCGAAGTATATCGGAATGGTTTAAAAGCACTTTATAGCATCTTGGGTCATCATCCGAAGTATACCGGAATGGTTTAAAAACACTTTCTAGCATCTTGGGTCATCATCCCAAGTATATCGGAATGGTTTAAAAACACTTTCTAGCATCTTGGGTCATCATCCCAAGTATATCGGAATGGTTTAAAAACACTTTCTAGCATCTTGGGTCATCATCCCAAGTATACCGGAATGGTTTAAAAACACTTTCTAGCATCTTGGGTCATCATCCCAAGTATACCGGAATGGTTTAAAAACACTTTCTAGCATCTTGGGTCATCATCCCAAGTATATCGGAATGGTTTAAAAACACTTTCTAGCATCTTGGGTCATCATCCCAAGTATACCGGAATGGTTTAAAAACACTTTCTAGCATCTTGGGTCATCATCCCAAGTATACCGGAATGGTTTAAAAACACTTTCTAGCATCTTGGGTCATCATCCCAAGTATACCGGAATGGTTTAAAAACACTATCTAGCATCTTGGGTCATCATCCGAAGTATACCGGAATGGTTTAAAAACACTTTCTAGCATCTTGGGTCATCATCCCAAGTATACCGGAATGGTTTAAAAACACTTTCTAGCATCTTGGGTCATCATCCCAAGTATACCGGAATGGTTTAAAAACACTTTCTAGCATCTTGGGTCATCATCCCAAGTATACCGGAATGGTTTAAAAACACTTTCTAGCATCTTGGGTCATCATCCGAAGTATATCGGAATGGTTTAAAAGCACTTTATAGCATCTTGGGTCATCATCCCAAGTATATCGGAATGGTTTAAAAACACTTTCTAGCATCTTGGGTCATCATCCCAAGTATACCGGAATGGTTTAAAAACACTTTCTAGCATCTTGGGTCATCATCCCAAGTATACCGGAATGGTTTAAAAACACTTTCTAGCATCTTGGGTCATCATCCCAAGTATACCGGAATGGTTTAAAAACACTTTCTAGCATCTTGGGTCATCATCCCAAGTATATCGGAATGGTTTAAAAACACTTTCTAGCATCTTGGGTCATCATCCCAAGTATACCGGAATGGTTTAAAAACACTTTCTAGCATCTTGGGTCATCATCCCAAGTATACCGGAATGGTTTAAAAACACTATCTAGCATCTTGGGTCATCATCCGAAGTATATCGGAATGGTTTAAAAACACTTTCTAGCATCTTGGGTCATCATCCCAAGTATATCGGAATGGTTTAAAAACACTTTCTAGCATCTTGGGTCATCATCCCAAGTATACCGGAATGGTTTAAAAACACTTTCTAGCATCTTGGGTCATCATCCCAAGTATACCGGAATGGTTTAAAAACACTTTCTAGCATCTTGGGTCATCATCCCAAGTATATCGGAATGGTTTAAAAGCACTTTATAGCATCTTGGGTCATCATCCCAAGTATATCGGAATGGTTTAAAAACACTTTCTAGCATCTTGGGTCATCATCCCAAGTATACCGGAATGGTTTAAAAACACTATCTAGCATCTTGGGTCATCATCCGAAGTATATCGGAATGGTTTAAAAGCACTTTATAGCATCTTGGGTCATCATCCCAAGTATATCGGAATGGTTTAAAAACACTTTCTAGCATCTTGGGTCATCATCCCAAGTATACCGGAATGGTTTAAAAACACTATCTAGCATCTTGGGTCATCATCCCAAGTATACCGGAATGGTTTAAAAACACTATCTAGCATCTTGGGTCATCATCCGAAGTATATCGGAATGGTTTAAAAGCACTTTATAGCATCTTGGGTCATCATCCCAAGTATATCGGAATGGTTTAAAAACACTTTCTAGCATCTTGGGTCATCATCCCAAGTATACCGGAATGGTTTAAAAACACTATCTAGCATCTTGGGTCATCATCCGAAGTATATCGGAATGGTTTAAAAGCACTTTATAGCATCTTGGGTCATCATCCCAAGTATATCGGAATGGTTTAAAAACACTTTCTAGCATCTTGGGTCATCATCCCAAGTATACCGGAATGGTTTAAAAACACTTTCTAGCATCTTGGGTCATCATCCCAAGTATACCGGAATGGTTTAAAAACACTTTCTAGCATCTTGGGTCATCATCCCAAGTATACCGGAATGGTTTAAAAACACTTTCTAGCATCTTGGGTCATCATCCCAAGTATATCGGAATGGTTTAAAAACACTTTCTAGCATCTTGGGTCATCATCCCAAGTATACCGGAATGGTTTAAAAACACTTTCTAGCATCTTGGGTCATCATCCCAAGTATACCGGAATGGTTTAAAAACACTTTCTAGCATCTTGGGTCATCATCCCAAGTATACCGGAATGGTTTAAAAACACTTTCTAGCATCTTGGGTCATCATCCGAAGTATACCGGAATGGTTTAAAAACACTTTCTAGCATCTTGGGTCATCATCCCAAGTATATCGGAATGGTTTAAAAACACTTTCTAGCATCTTGGGTCATCATCCCAAGTATACCGGAATGGTTTAAAAACACTTTCTAGCATCTTGGGTCATCATCCCAAGTATACCGGAATGGTTTAAAAACACTATCTAGCATCTTGGGTCATCATCCGAAGTATATCGGAATGGTTTAAAAGCACTTTATAGCATCTTGGGTCATCATCCCAAGTATATCGGAATGGTTTAAAAACACTTTCTAGCATCTTGGGTCATCATCCCAAGTATACCGGAATGGTTTAAAAACACTATCTAGCATCTTGGGTCATCATCCGAAGTATATCGGAATGGTTTAAAAGCACTTTATAGCATCTTGGGTCATCATCCCAAGTATACCGGAATGGTTTAAAAACACTTTCTAGCATCTTTGGTCATCATCCCAAGTATATCGGAATGGTTTAAAAACACTTTGTAGCATCTTGGGTCATCATCCCAAGTATACCGGAATGGTTTAAAAACACTTTCTAGCATCTTGGGTCATCATCCCAAGTATACCGGAATGGTTTAAAAACACTTTCTAGCATCTTGGGTCATCATCCCAAGTATACCGGAATGGTTTAAAAACACTTTCTAGCATCTTGGGTCATCATCCCAAGTATATCGGAATGGTTTAAAAACACTTTCTAGCATCTTGGGTCATCATCCCAAGTATACCGGAATGGTTTAAAAACACTTTCTAGCATCTTGGGTCATCATCCCAAGTATATCGGAATGGTTTAAAAACACTTTCTAGCATCTTGGGTCATCATCCCAAGTATACCGGAATGGTTTAAAAACACTTTCTAGCATCTTGGGTCATCATCCCAAGTATACCGGAATGGTTTAAAAACGCTATCTAGCATCTTGGGTCATCATCCGAAGTATATCGGAATGGTTTAAAAGCACTTTATAGCATCTTGGGTCATCATCCCAAGTATATCGGAATGGTTTAAAAACACTTTCTAGCATCTTGGGTCATCATCCCAAGTATACCGGAATGGTTTAAAAACACTATCTAGCATCTTGGGTCATCATCCGAAGTTTATCGGAATGGTTTAAAAGCACTTTATAGCATCTTGGGTCATCATCCCAAGTATATCGGAATGGTTTAAAAACACTTTCTAGCATCTTGGGTCATCATCCCAAGTATACCGGAATGGTTTAAAAACACTTTCTAGCATCTTGGGTCATCATCCGAAGTATATCGGAATGGCTTAAAAGCACTTTATAGCATCTTGGGTCATCATCCCAAGTATACCGGAATGGTTTAAAAACACTTTCTAGCATCTTGGGTCATCATCCCAAGTATACCGGAATGGTTTAAAAACACTTTCTAGCATCTTGGGTCATCATCCCAAGTATACCGGAATGGTTTAAAAACGCTATCTAGCATCTTGGGTCATCATCCGAAGTATATCGGAATGGTTTAAAAGCACTTTATAGCATCTTGGGTCATCATCCCAAGTATATCGGAATGGTTTAAAAACACTTTCTAGCATCTTGGGTCATCATCCCAAGTATACCGGAATGGTTTAAAAACACTATCTAGCATCTTGGGTCATCATCCGAAGTATACCGGAATGGTTTAAAAACACTTTCTAGCATCTTGGGTCATCATCCCAAGTATATCGGAATGGTTTAAAAACACTTTCTAGCATCTTGGGTCATCATCCCAAGTATACCGGAATGGTTTAAAAACACTTTCTAGCATCTTGGGTCATCATCCCAAGTATACCGGAATGGTTTAAAAACACTATCTAGCATCTTGGGTCATCATCCGAAGTATATCGGAATGGTTTAAAAGCACTTTATAGCATCTTGGGTCATCATCCCAAGTATATCGGAATGGTTTAAAAACACTTTCTAGCATCTTGGGTCATCATCCCAAGTATACCGGAATGGTTTAAAAACACTATCTAGCATCTTGGGTCATCATCCGAAGTATATCGGAATGGTTTAAAAGCACTTTATAGCATCTTGGGTCATCATCCCAAGTATACCGGAATGGTTTAAAAACACTATCTAGCATCTTGGGTCATCATCCGAAGTATACCGGAATGGTTTAAAAACGCTATCTAGCATCTTGGGTCATCATCCCAAGTATATCGGAATGGTTTAAAAACACTTTCTAGCATCTTGGGTCATCATCCCAAGTATACCGGAATGGTTTAAAAACACTTTCTAGCATCTTGGGTCATCATCCCAAGTATACCGGAATGGTTTAAAAACACTTTGTAGCATCTTGGGTCATCATCCCAAGTATACCGGAATGGTTTAAAAACACTTTCTAGCATCTTGGGTCATCATCCCAAGTATACCGGAATGGTTTAAAAACACTATCTAGCATCTTGGGTCATCATCCGAAGTATATCGGAATGGTTTAAAAGCACTTTATAGCATCTTGGGTCATCATCCCAAGTATATCGGAATGGTTTAAAAACACTTTCTAGCATCTTGGGTCATCATCCCAAGTATACCGGAATGGTTTAAAAACACTTTCCAGCATCTTGGGTCATCATCCCAAGTATACCGGAATGGTTTAAAAACACTATCTAGCATCTTGGGTCATCATCCCAAGTATATCGGAATGGTTTAAAAACACTTTCTAGCATCTTGGGTCATCATCCCAAGTATATCGGAATGGTTTAAAAACACTTTCTAGCATCTTGGGTCATCATCCCAAGTATACCGGAATGGTTTAAAAACACTTTCTAGCATCTTGGGTCATCATCCCAAGTATACCGGAATGGTTTAAAAACACTATCTAGCATCTTGGGTCATCATCCGAAGTATATCGGAATGGTTTAAAAGCACTTTATAGCATCTTGGGTCATCATCCCAAGTATATCGGAATGGTTTAAAAACACTTTCTAGCATCTTGGGTCATCATCCCAAGTATATCGGAATGGTTTAAAAACACTATCTAGCATCTTGGGTCATCATCCGAAGTATATCGGAATGGTTTAAAAGCACTTTATAGCATCTTGGGTCATCATCCCAAGTATATCGGAATGGTTTAAAAACACTTTATAGCATCTTGGGTCATCATCCCAAGTATACCGGAATGGTTTAAAAACACTATCTAGCATCTTGGGTCATCATCCGAAGTATATCGGAATGGTTTAAAAGCACTTTATAGCATCTTGGGTCATCATCCCAAGTATACCGGAATGGTTTAAAAACACTTTCTAGCATCTTGGGTCATCATCCCAAGTATATCGGAATGGTTTAAAAACACTTTGTAGCATCTTGGGTCATCATCCCAAGTATACCGGAATGGTTTAAAAACACTTTCTAGCATCTTGGGTCATCATCCCAAGTATACCGGAATGGTTTAAAAACACTATCTAGCATCTTGGGTCATCATCCGAAGTATATCGGAATGGTTTAAAAGCACTTTATAGCATCTTGGGTCATCATCCCAAGTATATCGGAATGGTTTAAAAACACTTTCTAGCATCTTGGGTCATCATCCCAAGTATACCGGAATGGTTTAAAAACACTTTCTAGCATCTTGGGTCATCATCCCAAGTATACCGGAATGGTTTAAAAACACTATCTAGCATCTTGGGTCATCATCCCAAGTATATCGGAATGGTTTAAAAACACTTTCTAGCATCTTGGGTCATCATCCCAAGTATACCGGAATGGTTTAAAAACACTTTCTAGCATCTTGGGTCATCATCCCAAGTATATCGGAATGGTTTAAAAACACTTTCTAGCATCTTGGGTCATCATCCGAAGTATACCGGAATGGTTTAAAAACACTTTCTAGCATCTTGGGTCATCATTCCAAGTATATCGGAATGGTTTAAAAACACTTTCTAGCATCTTGGGTCATCATCCCAAGTATACCGGAATGGTTTAAAAACACTTTCTAGCATCTTGGGTCATCATCCCAAGTATATCGGAATGGTTTAAAAACACTTTCTAGCATCTTGGGTCATCATCCCAAGTATACCGGAATGGTTTAAAAACACTATCTAGCATCTTGGGTCATCATCCCAAGTATATCGGAATGGTTTAAAAGCACTTTATAGCATCTTTGGTCATCATCCCAAGTATATCGGAATGGTTTAAAAACACTTTCTAGCATCTTGGGTCATCATCCCAAGTATACCGGAATGGTTTAAAAACACTTTCTAGCATCTTGGGTCATCATCCGAAGTATACCGGAATGGTTTAAAAACACTTTCTAGCATCTTGGGTCATCATCCCAAGTATATCGGAATGGTTTAAAAACACTTTCTAGCATCTTGGGTCATCATCCCAAGTATACCGGAATGGTTTAAAAACACTTTCTAGCATCTTGGGTCATCATCCCAAGTATACCGGAATGGTTTAAAAACGCTATCTAGCATCTTGGGTCATCATCCGAAGTATATCGGAATGGTTTAAAAGCACTTTATAGCATCTTATGTCATCATCCCAAGTATATCGGAATGGTTTAAAAACACTTTCTAGCATCTTGGGTCATCATCCCAAGTATATCGGAATGGTTTAAAAACACTTTCTAGCATCTTGGGTCATCATCCCAAGTAAACCGGAATGGTTTAAAAACACTTTCTAGCATCTTTGGTCATTATCCCAAGTAAACCGGAATGGTTTAAAAACACTTTCTAGCATCTTTGGTCATCATCCCTAGTAAACCGGAATGGTTTAAAAACACTTTCTAGCATCTTGGGTCATCATCCCAAGTATATCGGAATGGTTTAAAAACACTTTCTAGCATCTTGGGTCATCATCCGAAGTATACCGGAATGGTTTAAAAACACTTTCTAGCATCTTGGGTCATCATCCGAAGTATATCGGAATGGTTTAAAAGCACTTTATAGCATCTTGGGTCATCATCCCAAGTATATCGGAATGGTTTAAAAACACTTTCTAGCATCTTGGGTCATCATCCCAAGTATACCGGAATGGTTTAAAAACACTTTCTAGCATCTTGGGTCATCATCCCAAGTATACCGGAATGGTTTAAAAACACTATCTAGCATCTTGGGTCATCATCCCAAGTATATCGGAATGGTTTAAAAACACTTTCTAGCATCTTGGGTCATCATCCCAAGTATACCGGAATGGTTTAAAAACACTTTCTAGCATCTTGGGTCATCATCCCAAGTATATCGGAATGGTTTAAAAACACTTTCTAGCATCTTGGGTCATCATCCGAAGTATACCGGAATGGTTTAAAAACACTTTCTAGCATCTTGGGTCATCATCCCAAGTATATCGGAATGGTTTAAAAACACTTTCTAGCATCTTGGGTCATCATCCCAAGTATACCGGAATGGTTTAAAAACACTTTCTAGCATCTTGGGTCATCATCCGAAGTATACCGGAATGGTTTAAAAACACTTTCTAGCATCTTGGGTCATCATCCCAAGTATACCGGAATGGTTTAAAAACACTATCTAGCATCTTGGGTCATCATCCCAAGTATATCGGAATGGTTTAAAAGCACTTTATAGCATCTTGGGTCATCATCCCAAGTATATCGGAATGGTTTAAAAACACTTTCTAGCATCTTGGGTCATCATCCCAAGTATACCGGAATGGTTTAAAAACACTTTCTAGCATCTTGGGTCATCATCCGAAGTATACCGGAATGGTTTAAAAACACTTTCTAGCATCTTGGGTCATCATCCCAAGTATATCGGAATGGTTTAAAAACACTTTCTAGCATCTTGGGTCATCATCCCAAGTATACCGGAATGGTTTAAAAACACTTTCTAGCATCTTGGGTCATCATCCCAAGTATACCGGAATGGTTTAAAAACGCTATCTAGCATCTTGGGTCATCATCCGAAGTATATCGGAATGGTTTAAAAGCACTTTATAGCATCTTATGTCATCATCCCAAGTATATCGGAATGGTTTAAAAACACTTTCTAGCATCTTGGGTCATCATCCCAAGTATATCGGAATGGTTTAAAAACACTTTCTAGCATCTTGGGACATCATCCCAAGTAAACCGGAATGGTTTAAAAACACTTTCTAGCATCTTTGGTCATTATCCCAAGTAAACCGGAATGGTTTAAAAACACTTTCTAGCATCTTTGGTCATCATCCCTAGTAAACCGGAATGGTTTAAAAACACTTTCTAGCATCTTGGGTCATCATCCCAAGTATATCGGAATGGTTTAAAAACACTTTCTAGCATCTTGGGTCATCATCCGAAGTATACCGGAATGGTTTAAAAACACTTTCTAGCATCTTGGGTCATCATCCGAAGTATATCGGAATGGTTTAAAAGCACTTTATAGCATCTTGGGTCATCATCCCAAGTATATCGGAATGGTTTAAAAACACTTTCTAGCATCTTGGGTCATCATCCCAAGTATACCGGAATGGTTTAAAAACACTTTCTAGCATCTTGGGTCATCATCCCAAGTATACCGGAATGGTTTAAAAACACTATCTAGCATCTTGGGTCATCATCCCAAGTATATCGGAATGGTTTAAAAACACTTTCTAGCATCTTGGGTCATCATCCCAAGTATACCGGAATGGTTTAAAAACACTTTCTAGCATCTTGGGTCATCATCCCAAGTATATCGGAATGGTTTAAAAACACTTTCTAGCATCTTGGGTCATCATCCGAAGTATACCGGAATGGTTTAAAAACACTTTCTAGCATCTTGGGTCATCATCCCAAGTATATCGGAATGGTTTAAAAACACTTTCTAGCATCTTGGGTCATCATCCCAAGTATACCGGAATGGTTTAAAAACACTTTCTAGCATCTTGGGTCATCATCCCAAGTATACCGGAATGGTTTAAAAACACTTTCTAGCATCTTGGGTCATCATCCCAAGTATACCGGAATGGTTTAAAAACACTATCTAGCATCTTGGGTCATCATCCCAAGTATATCGGAATGGTTTAAAAGCACTTTATAGCATCTTTGGTCATCATCCCAAGTATATCGGAATGGTTTAAAAACACTTTCTAGCATCTTGGGTCATCATCCCAAGTATACCGGAATGGTTTAAAAACACTTTCTAGCA
Source organism: Anopheles coustani (assembly GCF_943734705.1). Lineage (NCBI taxonomy): Eukaryota > Metazoa > Arthropoda > Insecta > Diptera > Culicidae > Anopheles > Anopheles coustani. The sequence continues at coordinate 271,952 of NW_026525394.1, read as the reverse complement.
TCTTGGGTCATCATCCGAAGTATACCGGAATGGTTTAAAAACACTTTCTAGCATCTTGGGTCATCATCCCAAGTATATCGGAATGGTTTAAAAACACTTTCTAGCATCTTGGGTCATCATCCCAAGTATACCGGAATGGTTTAAAAACACTTTCTAGCATCTTGGGTCATCATCCCAAGTATACCGGAATGGTTTAAAAACGCTATCTAGCATCTTGGGTCATCATCCGAAGTATATCGGAATGGTTTAAAAGCACTTTATAGCATCTTATGTCATCATCCCAAGTATATCGGAATGGTTTAAAAACACTTTCTAGCATCTTGGGTCATCATCCCAAGTATATCGGAATGGTTTAAAAACACTTTCTAGCATCTTGGGACATCATCCCAAGTAAACCGGAATGGTTTAAAAACACTTTCTAGCATCTTTGGTCATTATCCCAAGTAAACCGGAATGGTTTAAAAACACTTTCTAGCATCTTTGGTCATCATCCCTAGTAAACCGGAATGGTTTAAAAACACTTTCTAGCATCTTGGGTCATCATCCCAAGTATATCGGAATGGTTTAAAAACACTTTCTAGCATCTTGGGTCATCATCCCAAGTATACCGGAATGGTTTAAAAACGCTATCTAGCATCTTGGGTCATCATCCGAAGTATATCGGAATGGTTTAAAAGCACTTTATAGCATCTTGGGTCATCATCCCAAGTATATCGGAATGGTTTAAAAACACTTTCTAGCATCTTGGGTCATCATCCCAAGTATACCGGAATGGTTTAAAAACACTTTCTAGCATCTTGGGTCATCATCCCAAGTATACCGGAATGGTTTAAAAACACTATCTAGCATCTTGGGTCATCATCCCAAGTATATCGGAATGGTTTAAAAACACTTTCTAGCATCTTGGGTCATCATCCCAAGTATACCGGAATGGTTTAAAAACACTTTCTAGCATCTTGGGTCATCATCCCAAGTATATCGGAATGGTTTAAAAACACTTTCTAGCATCTTGGGTCATCATCCGAAGTATACCGGAATGGTTTAAAAACACTTTCTAGCATCTTGGGTCATCATCCCAAGTATATCGGAATGGTTTAAAAACACTTTCTAGCATCTTGGGTCATCATCCCAAGTATACCGGAATGGTTTAAAAACACTTTCTAGCATCTTGGGTCATCATCCGAAGTATACCGGAATGGTTTAAAAACACTTTCTAGCATCTTGGGTCATCATCCCAAGTATACCGGAATGGTTTAAAAACACTATCTAGCATCTTGGGTCATCATCCCAAGTATATCGGAATGGTTTAAAAGCACTTTATAGCATCTTGGGTCATCATCCCAAGTATATCGGAATGGTTTAAAAACACTTTCTAGCATCTTGGGTCATCATCCCAAGTATACCGGAATGGTTTAAAAACACTTTCTAGCATCTTGGGTCATCATCCGAAGTATACCGGAATGGTTTAAAAACACTTTCTAGCATCTTGGGTCATCATCCCAAGTATATCGGAATGGTTTAAAAACACTTTCTAGCATCTTGGGTCATCATCCCAAGTATACCGGAATGGTTTAAAAACACTTTCTAGCATCTTGGGTCATCATCCCAAGTATACCGGAATGGTTTAAAAACGCTATCTAGCATCTTGGGTCATCATCCGAAGTATATCGGAATGGTTTAAAAGCACTTTATAGCATCTTATGTCATCATCCCAAGTATATCGGAATGGTTTAAAAACACTTTCTAGCATCTTGGGTCATCATCCGAAGTATATCGGAATGGTTTAAAAGCACTTTATAGCATCTTGGGTCATCATCCCAAGTATATCGGAATGGTTTAAAAACACTTTCTAGCATCTTGGGTCATCATCCCAAGTATACCGGAATGGTTTAAAAACACTTTCTAGCATCTTGGGTCATCATCCCAAGTATACCGGAATGGTTTAAAAACACTTTCTAGCATCTTGGGTCATCATCCCAAGTATATCGGAATGGTTTAAAAACGCTATCTAGCATCTTGGGTCATCATCCGAAGTATATCGGAATGGTTTAAAAGCACTTTATAGCATCTTGGGTCATCATCCCAAGTATATCGGAATGGTTTAAAAACACTTTCTAGCATCTTGGGTCATCATCCGAAGTTTATCGGAATGGTTTAAAAGCACTTTATAGCATCTTGGGTCATCATCCCAAGTATATCGGAATGGTTTAAAAACACTTTCTAGCATCTTGGGTCATCATCCCAAGTATACCGGAATGGTTTAAAAACGCTATCTAGCATCTTGGGTCATCATCCGAAGTTTATCGGAATGGTTTAAAAGCACTTTATAGCATCTTGGGTCATCATCCCAAGTATATCGGAATGGTTTAAAAGCACTTTATAGCATCTTGGGTCATCATCCCAAGTATATCGGAATGGTTTAAAAACACTTTCTAGCATCTTGGGTCATCATCCCAAGTATACCGGAATGGTTTAAAAACACTTTCTAGCATCTTGGGTCATCATCCCAAGTATACCGGAATGGTTTAAAAACACTATCTAGCATCTTGGGTCATCATCCGAAGTATATCGGAATGGTTTAAAAGCACTTTATAGCATCTTGGGTCATCATCCCAAGTATATCGGAATGGTTTAAAAACACTTTCTAGCATCTTGGGTCATCATCCCAAGTATACCGGAATGGTTTAAAAACACTTTCTAGCATCTTGGGTCATCATCCCAAGTATACCGGAATGGTTTAAAAACACTATCTAGCATCTTGGGTCATCATCCCAAGTATATCGGAATGGTTTAAAAACACTTTCTAGCATCTTGGGTCATCATCCCAAGTATATCGGAATGGTTTAAAAACACTTTCTAGCATCTTGGGTCATCATCCCAAGTATACCGGAATGGTTTAAAAACACTTTCTAGCATCTTGGGTCATCATCCCAAGTATACCGGAATGGTTTAAAAACACTATCTAGCATCTTGGGTCATCATCCGAAGTATATCGGAATGGTTTAAAAGCACTTTATAGCATCTTGGGTCATCATCCCAAGTATATCGGAATGGTTTAAAAACACTTTCTAGCATCTTGGGTCATCATCCCAAGTATATCGGAATGGTTTAAAAACACTATCTAGCATCTTGGGTCATCATCCGAAGTATATCGGAATGGTTTAAAAGCACTTTATAGCATCTTGGGTCATCATCCCAAGTATATCGGAATGGTTTAAAAACACTTTCTAGCATCTTGGGTCATCATCCCAAGTATACCGGAATGGTTTAAAAACACTATCTAGCATCTTGGGTCATCATCCGAAGTATATCGGAATGGTTTAAAAGCACTTTCTAGCATCTTGGGTCATCATCCCAAGTATACCGGAATGGTTTAAAAACACTTTCTAGCATCTTTGGTCATCATCCCAAGTATATCGGAATGGTTTAAAAACACTTTGTAGCATCTTGGGTCATCATCCCAAGTATACCGGAATGGTTTAAAAACACTTTCTAGCATCTTGGGTCATCATCCCAAGTATACCGGAATGGTTTAAAAACACTATCTAGCATCTTGGGTCATCATCCGAAGTATATCGGAATGGTTTAAAAGCACTTTATAGCATCTTGGGTCATCATCCCAAGTATATCGGAATGGTTTAAAAACACTTTCTAGCATCTTGGGTCATCATCCCAAGTATATCGGAATGGTTTAAAAACACTTTCTAGCATCTTGGGTCATCATCCCAAGTATACCGGAATGGTTTAAAAACACTATCTAGCATCTTGGGTCATCATCCCAAGTATATCGGAATGGTTTAAAAACACTTTCTAGCATCTTGGGTCATCATCCCAAGTATACCGGAATGGTTTAAAAACACTTTCTATCATCTTGGGTCATCATCCCAAGTATATCGGAATGGTTTAAAAACACTTTCTAGCATCTTGGGTCATCATCCGAAGTATACCGGAATGGTTTAAAAACACTTTCTAGCATCTTGGGTCATCATCCCAAGTATATCGGAATGGTTTAAAAACACTTTCTAGCATCTTGGGTCATCATCCCAAGTATACCGGAATGGTTTAAAAACACTTTCTAGCATCTTGGGTCATCATCCCAAGTATACCGGAATGGTTTAAAAACACTTTCTAGCATCTTGGGTCATCATCCCAAGTATACCGGAATGGTTTAAAAACACTATCTAGCATCTTGGGTCATCATCCCAAGTATATCGGAATGGTTTAAAAGCACTTTATAGCATCTTTGGTCATCATCCCAAGTATATCGGAATGGTTTAAAAACACTTTCTAGCATCTTGGGTCATCATCCCAAGTATACCGGAATGGTTTAAAAACACTTTCTAGCATCTTGGGTCATCATCCGAAGTATACCGGAATGGTTTAAAAACACTTTCTAGCATCTTGGGTCATCATCCCAAGTATATCGGAATGGTTTAAAAACACTTTCTAGCATCTTGGGTCATCATCCCAAGTATACCGGAATGGTTTAAAAACACTTTCTAGCATCTTGGGTCATCATCCCAAGTATACCGGAATGGTTTAAAAACGCTATCTAGCATCTTGGGTCATCATCCGAAGTATATCGGAATGGTTTAAAAGCACTTTATAGCATCTTATGTCATCATCCCAAGTATATCGGAATGGTTTAAAAACACTTTCTAGCATCTTGGGTCATCATCCCAAGTATATCGGAATGGTTTAAAAACACTTTCTAGCATCTTGGGTCATCATCCGAAGTATACCGGAATGGTTTAAAAACACTTTCTAGCATCTTGGGTCATCATCCCAAGTATACCGGAATGGTTTAAAAACACTATCTAGCATCTTGGGTCATCATCCCAAGTATATCGGAATGGTTTAAAAGCACTTTATAGCATCTTGGGTCATCATCCCAAGTATATCGGAATGGTTTAAAAACACTTTCTAGCATCTTGGGTCATCATCCCAAGTATACCGGAATGGTTTAAAAACACTTTCTAGCATCTTGGGTCATCATCCGAAGTATACCGGAATGGTTTAAAAACACTTTCTAGCATCTTGGGTCATCATCCCAAGTATATCGGAATGGTTTAAAAACACTTTCTAGCATCTTGGGTCATCATCCCAAGTATACCGGAATGGTTTAAAAACACTTTCTAGCATCTTGGGTCATCATCCCAAGTATACCGGAATGGTTTAAAAACGCTATCTAGCATCTTGGGTCATCATCCGAAGTATATCGGAATGGTTTAAAAGCACTTTATAGCATCTTATGTCATCATCCCAAGTATATCGGAATGGTTTAAAAACACTTTCTAGCATCTTGGGTCATCATCCGAAGTATATCGGAATGGTTTAAAAGCACTTTATAGCATCTTGGGTCATCATCCCAAGTATATCGGAATGGTTTAAAAACACTTTCTAGCATCTTGGGTCATCATCCCAAGTATACCGGAATGGTTTAAAAACACTTTCTAGCATCTTGGGTCATCATCCCAAGTATACCGGAATGGTTTAAAAACACTTTCTAGCATCTTGGGTCATCATCCCAAGTATATCGGAATGGTTTAAAAACGCTATCTAGCATCTTGGGTCATCATCCGAAGTATATCGGAATGGTTTAAAAGCACTTTATAGCATCTTGGGTCATCATCCCAAGTATATCGGAATGGTTTAAAAACACTTTCTAGCATCTTGGGTCATCATCCGAAGTTTATCGGAATGGTTTAAAAGCACTTTATAGCATCTTGGGTCATCATCCCAAGTATATCGGAATGGTTTAAAAACACTTTCTAGCATCTTGGGTCATCATCCCAAGTATACCGGAATGGTTTAAAAACACTTTCTAGCATCTTGGGTCATCATCCCAAGTATACCGGAATGGTTTAAAAACGCTATCTAGCATCTTGGGTCATCATCCGAAGTATATCGGAATGGTTTAAAAGCACTTTATAGCATCTTATGTCATCATCCCAAGTATATCGGAATGGTTTAAAAACACTTTCTAGCATCTTGGGTCATCATCCCAAGTATATCGGAATGGTTTAAAAACACTTTCTAGCATCTTGGGTCATCATCCGAAGTATACCGGAATGGTTTAAAAACACTTTCTAGCATCTTGGGTCATCATCCCAAGTATACCGGAATGGTTTAAAAACACTATCTAGCATCTTGGGTCATCATCCCAAGTATATCGGAATGGTTTAAAAGCACTTTCTAGCATCTTGGGTCATCATCCCAAGTATACCGGAATGGTTTAAAAACACTTTGTAGCATCTTAGGTCATCATCCCAAGTATACCGGAATGGTTTAAAAACACTTTATAGCATCTTGGGTCATCATCCCAAGTATATCGGAATAGTTTAAAAACACTTTCTAGCATCTTGGGTCATCATCCCAAGTATACCGGAATGGTTTAAAAACACTTTCTAGCATCTTGGGTCATCATCCCAAGTATATCGGAATGGTTTAAAAACACTTTCTAGCATCTTGGGTCATCATCCGAAGTATACCGGAATGGTTTAAAAACACTTTCTAGCATCTTGGGTCATCATCCCAAGTATACCGGAATGGTTTAAAAACACTATCTAGCATCTTGGGTCATCATCCCAAGTATATCGGAATGGTTTAAAAGCACTTTATAGCATCTTGGGTCATCATCCCAAGTATATCGGAATGGTTTAAAAACACTTTCTAGCATCTTGGGTCATCATCCCAAGTATACCGGAATGGTTTAAAAACACTTTCTAGCATCTTGGGTCATCATCCGAAGTATACCGGAATGGTTTAAAAACACTTTCTAGCATCTTGGGTCATCATCCCAAGTATATCGGAATGGTTTAAAAACACTTTCTAGCATCTTGGGTCATCATCCCAAGTATACCGGAATGGTTTAAAAACACTTTCTAGCATCTTGGGTCATCATCCCAAGTATACCGGAATGGTTTAAAAACGCTATCTAGCATCTTGGGTCATCATCCGAAGTATATCGGAATGGTTTAAAAGCACTTTATAGCATCTTATGTCATCATCCCAAGTATATCGGAATGGTTTAAAAACACTTTCTAGCATCTTGGGTCATCATCCGAAGTATATCGGAATGGTTTAAAAGCACTTTATAGCATCTTGGGTCATCATCCCAAGTATATCGGAATGGTTTAAAAACACTTTCTAGCATCTTGGGTCATCATCCCAAGTATACCGGAATGGTTTAAAAACACTTTCTAGCATCTTGGGTCATCATCCCAAGTATACCGGAATGGTTTAAAAACACTTTCTAGCATCTTGGGTCATCATCCCAAGTATACCGGAATGGTTTAAAAACGCTATCTAGCATCTTGGGTCATCATCCGAAGTATATCGGAATGGTTTAAAAGCACTTTATAGCATCTTATGTCATCATCCCAAGTATATCGGAATGGTTTAAAAACACTTTCTAGCATCTTGGGTCATCATCCGAAGTTTATCGGAATGGTTTAAAAGCACTTTATAGCATCTTGGGTCATCATCCCAAGTATATCGGAATGGTTTAAAAACACTTTCTAGCATCTTGGGTCATCATCCCAAGTATACCGGAATGGTTTAAAAACACTTTCTAGCATCTTGGGTCATCATCCGAAGTATATCGGAATGGCTTAAAAGCACTTTATAGCATCTTGGGTCATCATCCCAAGTATATCGGAATGGTTTAAAAACACTTTATAGCATCTTGGGTCATCATCCCAAGTATATCGGAATAGTTTAAAAACACTTTCTAGCATCTTGGGTCATCATCCCAAGTATACCGGAATGGTTTAAAAACACTTTCTAGCATCTTGGGTCATCATCCCAAGTATACCGGAATGGTTTAAAAACACTTTCTAGCATCTTGGGTCATCATCCCAAGTATACCGGAATGGTTTAAAAACACTATCTAGCATCTTGGGTCATCATCCGAAGTATATCGGAATGGTTTAAAAGCACTTTATAGCATCTTGGGTCATCATCCCAAGTATATCGGAATGGTTTAAAAACACTTTCTAGCATCTTGGGTCATCATCCCAAGTATACCGGAATGGTTTAAAAACACTTTCTAGCATCTTGGGTCATCATCCCAAGTATATCGGAATAGTTTAAAAACACTTTCTAGCATCTTGGGTCATCATCCCAAGTATACCGGAATGGTTTAAAAACACTTTCTAGCATCTTGGGTCATCATCCCAAGTATACCGGAATGGTTTAAAAACACTTTCTAGCATCTTGGGTCATCATCCCAAGTATACCGGAATGGTTTAAAAACACTATCTAGCATCTTGGGTCATCATCCGAAGTATATCGGAATGGTTTAAAAGCACTTTATAGCATCTTGGGTCATCATCCCAAGTATATCGGAATGGTTTAAAAACACTTTCTAGCATCTTGGGTCATCATCCCAAGTAAACCGGAATGGTTTAAAAACACTTTCTAGCATCTTGGGTCATCATCCCAAGTATATCGGAATAGTTTAAAAACACTTTCTAGCATCTTGGGTCATCATCCCAAGTATACCGGAATGGTTTAAAAACACTTTGTAGCATCTTAGGTCATCATCCCAAGTATACCGGAATGGTTTAAAAACACTTTATAGCATCTTGGGTCATCATCCCAAGTATATCGGAATAGTTTAAAAACACTTTCTAGCATCTTGGGTCATCATCCCAAGTATACCGGAATGGTTTAAAAACACTTTCTAGCATCTTGGGTCATCATCCCAAGTATACCGGAATGGTTTAAAAACACTTTCTAGCATCTTGGGTCATCATCCCAAGTATACCGGAATGGTTTAAAAACACTTTCTAGCATCTTGGGTCATCATCCCAAGTATACCGGAATGGTTTAAAAACACTTTATAGCATCTTGGGTCATCATCCCAAGTATATCGGAATAGTTTAAAAACACTTTCTAGCATCTTGGGTCATCATCCCAAGTATACCGGAATGGTTTAAAAACACTTTCTAGCATCTTGGGTCATCATCCCAAGTATACTGGAATGGTTTAAAAACACTTTCTAGCATCTTGGGTCATCATCCCAAGTATACCGGAATGGTTTAAAAACACTTTCTAGCATCTTGGGTCATCATCCCAAGTATATCGGAATGGTTTAAAAACACTTTCTAGCATCTTGGGTCATCATCCCAAGTATACAGGAATGGTTTAAAAACACTTTCTAGCATCTTGGGTCATCATCCCAAGTATACCGGAATGGTTTAAAAACACTTTCTAGCATCTTGGGTCATCATCCCAAGTATACCGAAATGGTTTAAAAACACTTTCTAGCATCTTGGGTCATCATCCCAAGTATATCGGAATGGTTTAAAAACACTTTGTAGCATCTTGGGTCATCATCCCAAGTATACCGGAATGGTTTAAAAACACTTTCTAGCATCTTGGGTCATCATCCCAAGTATACCGGAATGGTTTAAAAACACTTTCTAGCATCTTGGGTCATCATCCCAAGTATCTCTTGGGTCATCATCCCAAGTATACCGGAATGGTTTAAAAACACTTTCTAGCATCTTGGGTCATCATCCCAAGTATATCGGAATGGTTTAAAAACACTTTGTAGCATCTTGGGTCATCATCCCAAGTATACCGGAATGGTTTAAAAACACTTTCTAGCATCTTGGGTCATCATCCCAAGTATACCGGAATGGTTTAAAAACACTTTCTAGCATCTTGGGTCATCATCCCAAGTATACCGGAATGGTTTAAAAACACTTTCTAGCATCTTGGGTCATCATCCCAAGTATACCGGAATGGTTTAAAAACACTTTATAGCATCTTGGGTCATCATCCCAAGTATATCGGAATAGTTTAAAAACACTTTCTAGCATCTTGGGTCATCATCCCAAGTATACCGGAATGGTTTAAAAACACTTTCTAGCATCTTCGGTCATTATCCCAAGTATATCGGAATGGTTTAAAAACACTTTCTAGCATCTTGGGTCATCATCCCAAGTATACCGGAATGTTTTAAAAACACTTTCTAGCATCTTGGGTCATCATCTCAAGTATACCGGAATGATTTAAAAACACTTTCTAGCATCTTGGGTCATCATCCCAAGTATACCGGAATGGTTTAAAAACACTTTCTAGCATCTTGGGTCATCATCCCAAGTATACCGGAATGGTTTAAAAACACTTTCTAGCATCTTGGGTCATCATCCCAAGTATACCGGAATGGTTTAAAAACACTTTCTAGCATCTTGGGTCATCATCCCAAGTATACCGGAATGGTTTAAAAACACTTTATAGCATCTTGGGTCATCATCCCAAGTATATCGGAATGGTTTAAAAACACTTTCTAGCATCTTGGGTCATCATCCCAAGTATACTGGAATGGTTTAAAAACACTTTCTAGCATCTTGGGTCATCATCCCAAGTATACTGGAATGCTTTAAAAACACTTTCTAGCATCTTGGGTCATCATCCCAAGTATACCGGAATGGTTTAAAAACACTTTCTAGCATCTTGGGTCATCATCCCAAGTATACTGGAATGGTTTAAAAACACTTTCTAGCATCTTGGGTCATCATCCCAAGTATACCGGAATGGTTTAAAAACACTTTCTAGCATCTTGGGTCATCATCCCAAGTATATCGGAATGGTTTAAAAACACTTTCTAGCATCTTGGGTCATCATCCCAAGTATACTGGAATGGTTTAAAAACACTTTCTAGCATCTTGGGTCATCATCCCAAGTATACTGGAATGCTTTAAAAACACTTTCTAGCATCTTGGGTCATCATCCCAAGTATACCGGAATGGTTTAAAAACACTTTCTAGCATCTTGGGTCATCATCCCAAGTATACCGGAATGGTTTAAAAACACTTTCTAGCATCTTTGGTCATCATCCCAAGTATATCGGAATGGTTTAAAAACACTTTCTAGCATCTTGGGTCATCATCCCAAGTATACTGGAATGGTTTAAAAACACTTTCTAGCATCTTGGGTCATCATCCCAAGTATACCGGAATGGTTTAAAAACACTTTCTAGCATCTTGGGTCATCATCCCAAGTATACCGGAATGGTTTAAAAACACTTTCTAGCATCTTTGGTCATCATCCCAAGTATATCGGAATGGTTTAAAAACACTTTCTAGCATCTTGGGTCATCATCCCAAGTATACCGGAATGGTTTAAAAACACTTTCTAGCATCTTGGGTCATCATCCCAAGTATACCGGAATGGTTTAAAAACACTTTCTAGCATCTTGGGTCATCATCCCAAGTATATCGGAATGGTTTAAAAACACTTTATAGCATCTTGGGTCATCATCCCAAGTATACCGGAATGGTTTAAAAACACTTTCTAGCATCTTGGGTCATCATCCCAAGTATACTGGAATGGTTTAAAAACACTTTCTAGCATCTTGGGTCATCATCCCAAGTATACCGGAATGGTTTAAAAACACTTTCTAGCATCTTGGGTCATCATCCCAAGTATACCGGAATGGTTTAAAAACACTTTCTAGCATCTTTGGTCATCATCCCAAGTATATCGGAATGGTTTAAAAACACTTTATAGCATCTTGGGTCATCATCCCAAGTATACCGGAATGGTTTAAAAACACTTTCTAGCATCTTGGGTCATCATCCCAAGTATACCGGAATGGTTTAAAAACACTTTCTAGCATCTTGGGTCATCATCCCAAGTATATCGGAATGGTTTAAAAACACTTTATAGCATCTTGGGTCATCATCCCAAGTATATCGGAATGGTTTAAAAACACTTTCTAGCATCTTGGGTCATCATCCCAAGTATACTGGAATGGTTTAAAAACACTTTCTAGCATCTTGGGTCATCATCCCAAGTATACCGGAATGGTTTAAAAACACTTTCTAGCATCTTGGGTCATCATCCCAAGTATACCGGAATGGTTTAAAAACACTTTCTAGCATCTTGGGTCATCATCCCAAGTATATCGGAATGGTTTAAAAACACTTTATAGCATCTTGGGTCATCATCCCAAGTATACCGGAATGGTTTAAAAACACTTTCTAGCATCTTGGGTCATCATCCCAAGTATACCGGAATGGTTTAAAAACACTTTCTAGCATCTTTGGTCATCATCCCAAGTATATCGGAATGGTTTAAAAACACTTTATAGCATCTTGGGTCATCATCCCAAGTATACCGGAATGGTTTAAAAACACTTTCTAGCATCTTGGGTCATCATCCCAAGTATACCGGAATGGTTTAAAAACACTTTCTAGCATCTTGGGTCATCATCCCAAGTATACCGGAATGGTTTAAAAACACTTTCTAGCATCTTTGGTCATCATCCCAAGTATATCGGAATGGTTTAAAAACACTTTCTAGCATCTTGGGTCATCATCCCAAGTATACCGGAATGGTTTAAAAACACTTTCTAGCATCTTGGGTCATCATCCCAAGTATACCGGAATGGTTTAAAAACACTTTCTAGCATCTTGGGTCATCATCCCAAGTATACCGGAATGGTTTAAAAACACTTTCTAGCATCTTGGGTCATCATCCCAAGTATACCGGAATGGTTTAAAAACACTTTCTAGCATCTTGGGTCATCATCCCAAGTATACCGGAATGGTTTAAAAACACTTTCTAGCATCTTTGGTCATCATCCCAAGTATATCGGAATGGTTTAAAAACACTTTGTAGCATCTTGGGTCATCATCCCAAGTATACCGGAATGGTTTAAAAACACTTTCTAGCATCTTGGGTCATCATCCCAAGTATACCGGAATGGTTTAAAAACACTTTCTAGCATCTTTGGTCATCATCCGAAGTATATCGGAATGGTTTAAAAGCACTTTATAGCATCTTGGGTCATCATCCCAAGTATATCGGAATGGTTTAAAAACACTTTCTAGCATCTTGGGTCATCATCCCAAGTATACCGGAATGGTTTAAAAACACTTTCTAGCATCTTGGGTCATCATCCCAAGTATACCGGAATGGTTTAAAAACACTATCTAGCATCTTGGGTCATCATCCGAAGTATACCGGAATGGTTTAAAAACACTTTCTAGCATCTTGGGTCATCATCCCAAGTATATCGGAATGGTTTAAAAACACTTTCTAGCATCTTGGGTCATCATCCCAAGTATACCGGAATGGTTTAAAAACACTTTCTAGCATCTTGGGTCATCATCCCAAGTATACCGGAATGGTTTAAAAAACACTATCTAGCATCTTGGGTCATCATCCGAAGTATATCGGAATGGTTTAAAAGCACTTTATAGCATCTTGGGTCATCATCCCAAGTATATCGGAATGGTTTAAAAACACTTTCTAGCATCTTGGGTCATCATCCCAAGTATACCGGAATGGTTTAAAAACACTATCTAGCATCTTGGGTCATCATCCGAAGTATATCGGAATGGTTTAAAAGCACTTTATAGCATCTTGGGTCATCATCCCAAGTATATCGGAATGGTTTAAAAACACTTTCTAGCATCTTGGGTCATCATCCCAAGTATACCGGAATGGTTTAAAAACACTTTCTAGCATCTTGGGTCATCATCCCAAGTATACCGGAATGGTTTAAAAACACTTTATAGCATCTTGGGTCATCATCCCAAGTATATCGGAATGGATTAAAAACACTTTCTAGCATCTTGGGTCATCATCCCAAGTATACCGGAATGGTTTAAAAACACTTTCTAGCATCTTGGGTCATCATCCCAAGTATATCGGAATGGTTTAAAAACACTTTCTAGCATCTTGGGTCATCATCCCAAGTATACCGGAATGGTTTAAAAACACTTTCTAGCATCTTGGGTCATCATCCCAAGTATACCGGAATGGTTTAAAAACACTTTCTAGCATCTTGGGTCATCATCCCAAGTATACCGGAATGGTTTAAAAACACTTTATAGCATCTTGGGTCATCATCCCAAGTATATCGGAATGGATTAAAAACACTTTCTAGCATCTTGGGTCATCATCCCAAGTATACCGGAATGGTTTAAAAACACTTTCTAGCATCTTGGGTCATCATCCCAAGTATATCGGAATGGTTTAAAAACACTTTCTAGCATCTTGGGTCATCATCCCAAGTATACCGGAATGGTTTAAAAACACTTTCTAGCATCTTGGGTCATCATCCCAAGTATACCGGAATGGTTTAAAAACACTTTATAGCATCTTGGGTCATCATCCCAAGTATATCGGAATGGATTAAAAACACTTTCTAGCATCTTGGGTCATCATCCCAAGTATACCGGAATGGTTTAAAAACACTTTCTAGCATCTTGGGTCATCATCCCAAGTATATCGGAATGGTTTAAAAACACTTTCTAGCATCTTGGGTCATCATCCCAAGTATACCGGAATGGTTTAAAAACACTTTCTAGCATCTTGGGTCATCATCCCAAGTATACCGGAATGGTTTAAAAACTCTTTCTAGCATCTTGGGTCATCATCCCAAGTATATCGGAATGGTTTAAAAACACTTTATAGCATCTTGGGTCATCATCCCAAGTATACCAGAATGGTTTAAAAACACTTTCTAGCATCTTGGGTCATCATCCCAAGTATACCGGATTTTTTTAAAAACACTTTCTAGCATCTTGGGTCATCATCCCAAGTATACCGGAATGGTTTAAAAACACTTTCTAGCATCTTGGGTCATCATCCCAAGTATACCGGAATGGTTTAAAAACACTTTATAGCATCTTGGGTCATCATCCCAAGTATATCGGAATAGTTTAAAAACACTTTCTAGCATCTTGGGTCATCATCCCAAGTATACCGGAATGGTTTAAAAACACTTTCTAGCATCTTGGGTCATCATCCCAAGTATATCGGAATGGTTTAAAAACACTTTCTAGCATCTTGGGTCATCATCCCAAGTATACTGGTATGGTTTAAAAACACTTTATAGCATCTTGGGTCATCATCCCAAGTATACCGGAATGGTTTAAAAACACTTTCTAGCATCTTGGGTCATCATCCCAAGTATACCGGAATGGTTTAAAAACACTTTATAGCATCTTGGGTCATCATCCCAAGTATATCGGAATGGTTTAAAAACACTTTCTAGCATCTTGGGTCATCATCCCAAGTATACCGGAATGGTTTAAAAACACTTTCTAGCATCTTGGGTCATCATCCCAAGTATACCGGAATGGTTTAAAAACACTTTATAGCATCTTGGGTCATCATCCGAAGTATATCGGAATGGTTTAAAAACACTTTCTAGCATCTTGGGTCATCATCCCAAGTATATCGGAATGGTTTAAAAACTCTTTCTAGCATCTTGGGTCATCATCCCAAGTATATCGGAATGGTTTAAAAACACTTTATAGCATCTTGGGTCATCATCCCAAGTATACCGGAATGGTTTAAAAACACTTTCTAGCATCTTGGGTCATCATCCCAAGTATATCGGAATGGTTTAAAAACACTTTCTAGCATCTTGGGTCATCATCCCAAGTATACTGGTATGGTTTAAAAACACTTTATAGCATCTTGGGTCATCATCCCAAGTATACCGGAATGGTTTAAAAACACTTTCTAGCATCTTGGGTCATCATCCCAAGTATACCGGAATGGTTTAAAAACACTTTATAGCATCTTGGGTCATCATCCCAAGTATACCGGAATGGTTTAAAAACACTTTCTGGCATCTTGGGTCATCATCCCAAGTATACTGGAATGGTTTAAAAACACTTTCTAGCATCTTGGGTCATCATCCCAAGTATACCGGAATGGTTTAAAAACACTTTCTAGCATCTTGGGTCATCATCCCAAGTATACCGGAATGGTTTAAAAACACTTTATAGCATCTTGGGTCATCATCCCAAGTATATCGGAATGGTTTAAAAACACTTTGTAGCATCTTGGGTCATCATCCCAAGTATATCGGAATGGTTTAAAAACACTTTCTAGCATCTTGGGTCGTCATCCCAAGTATATCGGAATGGTTTAAAAACACTTTCTAGCATCTTGGGTCATCATCCCAAGTATATCGGAATGGTTTAAAAACACTTTCTAGCATCTTGGGTCATCATCCCAAGTATATCGGAATGGTTTAAAAACACTTTCTAGCATCTTGGGTTATCATCCCAAGTATATCGGAATGGTTTAAAAACACTTTCTAGCATCTTGGGTCATCATCCCAAGTATACCGGAATGGTTTAAAAACACTTTCTAGCATCTTGGGTCATCATCCCAAGTATATCGGAATGGTTTTAAAACACTTTCTAGCATCTTGGGTCATCATCCCAAGTATATCGGAATGGTTTAAAAACACTTTCTAGCATCTGTGGTCATCATCCCAAGTATACTGGAATGGTTTAAAAACACTTTCTAGCATCTTGGGTCATCATCCCAAGTATACCGGAATGGTTTAAAAACACTTTATAGCATCTTGGGTCATCATCCCAAGTATATCGGAATGGTTTAAAAACACTTTCTAGCATCTTGGGTCATCATCCCAAGTATACCGGAATGGTTTAAAAACACTTTCTAGCATCTTGGGTCATCATCCCAAGTATACCGGAATGGTTTAAAAACACTTTCTAGCATCTTGGGTCATCATCCCAAGTATACCGGAATGGTTTAAAAACACTATCTAGCATCTTGGGTCATCATCCGAAGTATATCGGAATGGTTTAAAAGCACTTTATAGCATCTTGGGTCATCATCCCAAGTATATCGGAATGGTTTAAAAACACTTTCTAGCATCTTGGGTCATCATCCCAAGTATACCGGAATGGTTTAAAAACACTATCTAGCATCTTGGGTCATCATCCGAAGTATACCGGAATGGTTTAAAAACACTTTCTAGCATCTTGGGTCATCATCCCAAGTATACCGGAATGGTTTAAAAACACTTTCTAGCATCTTGGGTCATCATCCCAAGTATACCGGAATGGTTTAAAAACACTTTCTAGCATCTTGGGTCATCATCCCAAGTATATCGGAATGGTTTAAAAACACTTTCTAGCATCTTGGGTCATCATCCCAAGTATACTGGTATGGTTTAAAAACACTTTATAGCATCTTGGGTCATCATCCCAAGTATACCGGAATGGTTTAAAAACACTTTCTAGCATCTTGGGTCATCATCCCAAGTATACCGGAATGGTTTAAAAACACTTTATAGCATCTTGGGTCATCATCCCAAGTATACTGGTATGGTTTAAAAACACTTTATAGCATCTTGGGTCATCATCCCAAGTATACCGGAATGGTTTAAAAACACTTTCTAGCATCTTGGGTCATCATCCCAAGTATACCGGAATGGTTTAAAAACACTTTATAGCATCTTGGGTCATCATCCCAAGTATACCGGAATGGTTTAAAAACACTTTCTGGCATCTTGGGTCATCATCCCAAGTATACTGGAATGGTTTAAAAACACTTTCTAGCATCTTGGGTCATCATCCCAAGTATACCGGAATGGTTTAAAAACACTTTCTAGCATCTTGGGTCATCATCCCAAGTATACCGGAATGGTTTAAAAACACTTTATAGCATCTTGGGTCATCATCCCAAGTATATCGGAATGGTTTAAAAACACTTTGTAGCATCTTGGGTCATCATCCCAAGTATATCGGAATGGTTTAAAAACACTTTCTAGCATCTTGGGTCATCATCCCAAGTATACCGGAATGGTTTAAAAACACTTTCTAGCATCTTGGGTCATCATCCCAAGTATACCGGAATGGTTTAAAAACACTTTATAGCATCTTGGGTCATCATCCGAAGTATACCGGAATGGTTTAAAAACACTTTCTAGCATCTTGGGTCATCATCCCAAGTATACCGGAATGGTTTAAAAACACTTTCTAGCATCTTGGGTCATCATCCCAAGTATATCGGAATGGTTTAAAAACACTTTCTAGCATCTTGGGTCATCATCCCAAGTATATCGGAATGGTTTAAAAACACTTTCTAGCATCTTGGGTCATCATCCCAAGTATATCGGAATGGTTTAAAAACACTTTCTAGCATCTTGGGTCATCATCCCAAGTATACCGGAATGGTTTAAAAACACTTTCTAGCATCTTGGGTCATCATCCCAAGTATACCGGAATGGTTTAAAAACACTATCTAGCATCTTGGGTCATCATCCGAAGTATATCGGAATGGTTTAAAAGCACTTTATAGCATCTTGGGTCATCATCCCAAGTATATCGGAATGGTTTAAAAACACTTTCTAGCATCTTGGGTCATCATCCCAAGTATACCGGAATGGTTTAAAAACACTATCTAGCATCTTGGGTCATCATCCGAAGTATATCGGAATGGTTTAAAAGCACTTTATAGCATCTTGGGTCATCATCCCAAGTATACCGGAATGGTTTAAAAACACTTTCTAGCATCTTGGGTCATCATCCCAAGTATACCGGAATGGTTTAAAAACACTATCTAGCATCTTGGGTCATCATCCGAAGTATATCGGAATGGTTTAAAAGCACTTTATAGCATCTTGGGTCATCATCCCAAGTATACCGGAATGGTTTAAAAACACTATCTAGCATCTTGGGTCATCATCCGAAGTATACCGGAATGGTTTAAAAACACTTTCTAGCATCTTGGGTCATCATCCCAAGTATACCGGAATGGTTTAAAAACACTATCTAGCATCTTGGGTCATCATCCCAAGTATATCGGAATGGTTTAAAAACACTTTCTAGCATCTTGGGTCATCATCCCAAGTATACCGGAATGGTTTAAAAACACTATCTAGCATCTTGGGTCATCATCCGAAGTATATCGGAATGGTTTAAAAGCACTTTATAGCATCTTGGGTCATCATCCCAAGTATATCGGAATGGTTTAAAAACACTTTCTAGCATCTTGGGTCATCATCCCAAGTATACCGGAATGGTTTAAAAACACTATCTAGCATCTTGGGTCATCATCCGAAGTATATCGGAATGGTTTAAAAGCACTTTATAGCATCTTGGGTCATCATCCCAAGTATACCGGAATGGTTTAAAAACACTTTCTAGCATCTTGGGTCATCATCCCAAGTATACCGGAATGGTTTAAAAACACTATCTAGCATCTTGGGTCATCATCCGAAGTATATCGGAATGGTTTAAAAGCACTTTATAGCATCTTGGGTCATCATCCCAAGTATATCGGAATGGTTTAAAAACACTTTCTAGCATCTTGGGTCATCATCCCAAGTATACCGGAATGGTTTAAAAACACTATCTAGCATCTTGGGTCATCATCCGAAGTATATCGGAATGGTTTAAAAGCACTTTATAGCATCTTGGGTCATCATCCCAAGTATACCGGAATGGTTTAAAAACACTTTCTAGCATCTTTGGTCATCATCCCAAGTATATCGGAATGGTTTAAAAACACTTTGTAGCATCTTGGGTCATCATCCCAAGTATACCGGAATGGTTTAAAAACACTTTCTAGCATCTTGGGTCATCATCCCAAGTATACCGGAATGGTTTAAAAACACTTTCTAGCATCTTGGGTCATCATCCCAAGTATACCGGAATGGTTTAAAAACACTATCTAGCATCTTGGGTCATCATCCGAAGTATATCGGAATGGTTTAAAAACACTTTCTAGCATCTTGGGTCATCATCCCAAGTATACCGGAATGGTTTAAAAACACTATCTAGCATCTTGGGTCATCATCCGAAGTATACCGGAATGGTTTAAAAACACTTTCTAGCATCTTGGGTCATCATCCCAAGTATACCGGAATGGTTTAAAAACACTTTCTAGCATCTTGGGTCATCATCCCAAGTATATCGGAATGGTTTAAAAACACTTTCTAGCATCTTGGGTCATCATCCCAAGTATACCGGAATGGTTTAAAAACACTATCTAGCATCTTGGGTCATCATCCGAAGTATATCGGAATGGTTTAAAAGCACTTTATAGCATCTTGGGTCATCATCCCAAGTATATCGGAATGGTTTAAAAACACTTTCTAGCATCTTGGGTCATCATCCCAAGTATACCGGAATGGTTTAAAAACACTATCTAGCATCTTGGGTCATCATCCGAAGTATATCGGAATGGTTTAAAAGCACTTTATAGCATCTTGGGTCATCATCCCAAGTATACCGGAATGGTTTAAAAACACTTTCTAGCATCTTGGGTCATCATCCCAAGTATACCGGAATGGTTTAAAAACACTATCTAGCATCTTGGGTCATCATCCGAAGTATATCGGAATGGTTTAAAAGCACTTTATAGCATCTTGGGTCATCATCCCAAGTATATCGGAATGGTTTAAAAACACTTTCTAGCATCTTGGGTCATCATCCCAAGTATACCGGAATGGTTTAAAAACACTATCTAGCATCTTGGGTCATCATCCGAAGTATATCGGAATGGTTTAAAAGCACTTTATAGCATCTTGGGTCATCATCCCAAGTATACCGGAATGGTTTAAAAACACTTTCTAGCATCTTTGGTCATCATCCCAAGTATATCGGAATGGTTTAAAAACACTTTGTAGCATCTTGGGTCATCATCCCAAGTATACCGGAATGGTTTAAAAACACTTTCTAGCATCTTGGGTCATCATCCCAAGTATACCGGAATGGTTTAAAAACACTTTCTAGCATCTTGGGTCATCATCCCAAGTATACCGGAATGGTTTAAAAACACTATCTAGCATCTTGGGTCATCATCCCAAGTATATCGGAATGGTTTAAAAACACTTTCTAGCATCTTGGGTCATCATCCCAAGTATATCGGAATGGTTTAAAAACACTTTCTAGCATCTTGGGTCATCATCCGAAGTATACCGGAATGGTTTAAAAACACTTTCTAGCATCTTGGGTCATCATCCCAAGTATATCGGAATGGTTTAAAAACACTTTCTAGCATCTTGGGTCATCATCCCAAGTATACCGGAATGGTTTAAAAACACTTTCTAGCATCTTGGGTCATCATCCCAAGTATATCGGAATGGTTTAAAAACACTTTCTAGCATCTTGGGTCATCATCCCAAGTATACCGGAATGGTTTAAAAACACTTTCTAGCATCTTGGGTCATCATCCCAAGTATACCGGAATGGTTTAAAAACACTTTCTAGCATCTTGGGTCATCATCCCAAGTATACCGGAATGGTTTAAAAACACTATCTAGCATCTTGGGTCATCATCCCAAGTATATCGGAATGGTTTAAAAGCACTTTATAGCATCTTGGGTCATCATCCCAAGTATATCGGAATGGTTTAAAAACACTTTCTAGCATCTTGGGTCATCATCCCAAGTATACCGGAATGGTTTAAAAACGCTATCTAGCATCTTGGGTCATCATCCGAAGTATATCGGAATGGTTTAAAAGCACTTTATAGCATCTTATGTCATCATCCCAAGTATATCGGAATGGTTTAAAAACACTTTCTAGCATCTTGGGTCATCATCCCAAGTATACCGGAATGGTTTAAAAACACTTTCTAGCTTCTTTGATCATCATCCCAAGTATATCGGAATGGTTTAAAAACACTTTCTAGCATCTTGGGTCATCATCCCAAGTATATCGGAATGGTTTAAAAACACTTTCTAGCATCTTGGGTCATCATCCCAAGCATATCGGAATGGTTTAAAAACACTTTCTAGCATCTTGGGTCATCATCCCAAGTATATCGGAATGGTTTAAAAACACTTTCTAGCATCTAGGTCATCATCCCAAGTAAACCGGAATGGTTTAAAAACACTTTCTAGCATCTTGGGTCATCATCCCAAGTATACCGGAATGGTTTAAAAACACTTTCTAGCATCTTGGGTCATCATCCCAAGTATACCGGAATGGTTTAAAAACACTTTCTAGCATCTTGGGTCATCATCCCAAGTATACCGGAATGGTTTAAAAACACTTTCTAGCTTCTTTGATCATCATCCCAAGTATATCGGAATGGTTTAAAAACACTTTCTAGCATCTTGGGTCATCATCCCAAGCATATCGGAATGGTTTAAAAACACTTTCTAGCATCTTGGGTCATCATCCCAAGCATATCGGAATGGTTTAAAAACACTTTCTAGCATCTAGGTCATCATCCCAAGTAAACCGGAATGGTTTAAAAACACTTTCTAGCATCTTGGGTCATCATCCCAAGTATACCGGAATGGTTTAAAAACACTTTCTAGCATCTTGGGTCATCATCCCAAGTATACCGGAATGGTTTAAAAACACTTTCTAGCATCTTGGGTCATCATCCCAAGTATTTCGGAATGGTTTAAAAACACTTTCTAGCATCTTGGGTCATCATCCCAAGTATACCGGAATGGTTTAAAAACACTTTCTAGCATCTTGGGTCATCATCCCAAGTATATCGGAATGGTTTAAAAACACTTTCTAGCATCTTGGGTCATCATCCCAAGCATATCGGAATGGTTTAAAAACACTTTCTAGCATCTTGGGTCATCATCCCAAGCATATCGGAATGGTTTAAAAACACTTTCTAGCATCTAGGTCATCATCCCAAGTAAACCGGAATGGTTTAAAAACACTTTCTAGCATCTTGGGTCATCATCCCAAGTATACCGGAATGGTTTAAAAACACTTTCTAGCATCTTGGGTCATCATCCCAAGTATACCGGAATGGTTTAAAAACACTTTCTAGCATCTTGGGTCATCATCCCAAGTATACCGGAATGGTTTAAAAACACTTTCTAGCTTCTTTGATCATCATCCCAAGTATATCGGAATGGTTTAAAAACACTTTCTAGCATCTTGGGTCATCATCCCAAGTAAACCGGAATGGTTTAAAAACACTTTCTAGCATCTTGGGTCATCATCCCAAGTAAACCGGAATGGTTTAAAAACACTTTCTAGCATCTTGGGTCATCATCCCAAGTATATCGGAATGGTTTAAAAACACTTTCTAGCATCTTGGGTCATCATCCCAAGTATACCGGAATGGTTTAAAAACACTTTCTAGCATCTTGGGTCATCATCCCAAGTATTTCGGAATGGTTTAAAAACACTTTCTAGCATCTTGGGTCATCATCCCAAGTATACCGGAATGGTTTAAAAACACTTTCTAGCATCTTGGGTCATCATCTCAAGTATATCGGAATGGTTTTAAAACACTTTCTAGCATCTTGGGTCATCATCCCAAGTATACCGGAATGGTTTAAAAACACTTTCTAGCATCTTGGGTCATCATCCCAAGTATATCGGAATGGTTTAAAAACACTTTCTAGCATCTTGGGTCATCATCCCAAGTATTTCGTAATGGTTTAAAAACACTTTCTAGCATCTTGAGTCATCATCTCAAGTATATCGGAATGGTTTAAAAACACTTTCTAGCATCTTGCGTCATCATCCCAAGTATATCGGAATGGTTTAAAAACACTTTCTAGCATCTTGGGTCATCATCCCAAGTATATCGGAATGGTTTAAAAACACTTTCTAGCATCTTGGGTCATCATCCCAAAGATACCGGAATGGTTTAAAAACACTTTCTAGCATCTTGGGTCATCATCTCAAGTATATCGGAATGGTTTTAAAACACTTTCTAGCATCTTGGGTCATCATCCCAAGTATACCGGAATGGTTTAAAAACACTTTCTAGCATCTTGGGTCATCATCCCAAGTATACCGGAGTGGTTTAAAACGCTTTCTAGCATCTTGGGTCATCATCCCAAGTATACCGGAATGGTTTAAAAACACTTTCTAGCATCTTGGGTCATCATCTCAAGTATATCGGAATGGTTTAAAAACACTTTCTAGCATCTTGGGTCATCATCCCAAGTATATCGGAATGGTTTAAAAACACTTTCTAGCATCTTGGGTCATCATCCCAAGTATATCGGAATGGTTTTAAAACACTTTCTAGCATCTTGGGTCATCATCCCAAGTATATCGGAATGGTTTAAAAACACTTTCTAGCATCTTGCGTCATCATCCCAAGTATATCGGAATGGTTTAAAAACACTTTCTAGCATCTTGGGTCATCATCCCAAGTATATCGGAATGGTTTAAAAACACTTTCTAGCATCTTGGGTCATCATCCCAAGCATATCGGAATGGTTTAAAAACACTTTCTAGCATCTTGGGTCATCATCCCAAGTACATCGGAATGGTTTAAAAACACTTTCTAGCATCTAGGTCATCATCCCAAGTAAACCGGAATGGTTTAAAAACACTTTCTAGCATCTTGGGTCATCATCCCAAGTATACCGGAATGGTTTAAAAACACTTTCTAGCATCTTGGGTCATCATCCCAAGTATACCGGAATGGTTTAAAAACACTTTCTAGCATCTTGGGTCATCATCCCAAGTATACCGGAATGGTTTAAAAACACTTTCTAGCTTCTTTGATCATCATCCCAAGTATATCGGAATGGTTTAAAAACACTTTCTAGCATCTTGGGTCATCATCCCAAGTAAACCGGAATGGTTTAAAAACACTTTCTAGCATCTTGGGTCATCATCCCAAGTAAACCGGAATGGTTTAAAAACACTTTCTAGCATCTTGGGTCATCATCCCAAGTATACCGGAATGGTTTAAAAACACTTTCTAGCATCTTGGGTCATCATCCCAAGTATACCGGAATGGTTTAAAAACACTTTCTAGCATCTTGGGTCATCATCCCAAGTATTTCGGAATGGTTTAAAAACACTTTCTAGCATCTTGGGTCATCATCCCAAGTATACCGGAATGGTTTAAAAACACTTTCTAGCATCTTGGGTCATCATCTCAAGTATATCGGAATGGTTTTAAAACACTTTCTAGCATCTTGGGTCATCATCCCAAGTATACCGGAATGGTTTAAAAACACTTTCTAGCATCTTGGGTCATCATCCCAAGTATATCGGAATGGTTTAAAAACACTTTCTAGCATCTTGGGTCATCATCCCAAGTTTATCGGAATGGTTTGAAAACACTTTCTAGCATCTTGAGTCATCATCACAAGTATATCGGAATGGTTTAAAAACACTTTCTAGCATCTTGCGTCATCATCCCAAGTATATCGGAATGGTTTAAAAACACTTTCTAGCATCTTGGGTCATCATCCCAAGTATATCGGAATGGTTTAAAAACACTTTCTAGCATCTTGGGTCATCATCCCAAAGATACCGGAATGGTTTAAAAACACTTTCTAGCATCTTGGGTCATCATCTCAAGTATATCGGAATGGTTTTAAAACACTTTCTAGCATCTTGGGTCATCATCCCAAGTATACCGGAATGGTTTAAAAACACTTTCTAGCATCTTGGGTCATCATCCCAAGTATACCGGAGTGGTTTAAAACGCTTTCTAGCATCTTGGGTCATCATCCCAAGTATACCGGAATGGTTTAAAAACACTTTCTAGCATCTTGGGTCATCATCTCAAGTATATCGGAATGGTTTAAAAACACTTTCTAGCATCTTGCGTCATCATCCCAAGTATATCGGAATGGTTTAAAAACACTTTCTAGCATCTTGAGTCATCATCCCAAGTTTATCGGAATGGTTTGAAAACACTTTCTAGCATCTTGGGTCATCATCCCAAGTATATCGGAATGGTTTAAAAACACTTTCTAGCATCTTGCGTCATCATCCCAAGTATATCGGAATGGTTTAAAAACACTTTCTAGCATCTTGGGTCATCATCCCAAGTATATCGGAATGGTTTAAAAATACTTTCTAGCATCTTGGGTCATCATCCCAAGTATTTCGTAATGGTTTAAAAACACTTTCTAGCATCTTGAGTCATCATCTCAAGTATATCGGAATGGTTTAAAAACACTTTCTAGCATCTTGCGTCATCATCCCAAGTATATCGGAATGGTTTAAAAACACTTTCTAG
This sequence comes from Anopheles coustani, assembly GCF_943734705.1. Classification (NCBI taxonomy): domain Eukaryota; kingdom Metazoa; phylum Arthropoda; class Insecta; order Diptera; family Culicidae; genus Anopheles; species Anopheles coustani. The sequence continues at coordinate 246,230 of NW_026525394.1, read as the reverse complement.
CATCTTGGGTCATCATCCCAAGTATACCGGAATGGTTTAAAAACACTTTCTAGCAACTTGGGTCATCATCCCAAGTATATCGGAATGGTTTAAAAACACTTTCTAGCATCTTGGGTCATCATCCCAAAGATACCGGAATGGTTTAAAAACACTTTCTAGCATCTTGGGTCATCATCCCAAGTATACCGGAATGGTTTAAAAACACTTTCTAGCATCTTGGGTCATCATCCCAAGTATACCGGAGTGGTTTAAAACGCTTTCTAGCATCTTGGGTCATCATCCCAAGTATACCGGAATGGTTTAAAAACACTTTCTAGCATCTTGGGTCATCATCTCAAGTATATCGGAATGGTTTTAAAACACTTTCTAGCATCTTGGGTCATCATCCCAAGTATACCGGAATGGTTTAAAAACACTTTCTAGCATCTTGGGTCATCATCCCAAGTATACCGGAATGGTTTAAAAACACTTTCTAGCATCTTGGGTCATCATCTCAAGTATATCGGAATGGTTTTAAAACACTTTCTAGCATCTTGGGTCATCATCCCAAGTATACCGGAATGGTTTAAAAACACTTTCTAGCATCTTGGGTCATCATCCCAAGTATACCGGAATGGTTTAAAAACACTTTCTAGCATCTTGGGTCATCATCCCAAGTATACCGGAGTGGTTTAAAACGCTTTCTAGCATCTTGGGTCATCATCCCAAGTATACCGGAATGGTTTAAAAACACTTTCTAGCATCTTGGGTCATCATCCCAAGTATATCGGAATGGTTTAAAAACACTTTCTAGCATCTTGGGTCATCATCCCAAAGATACCGGAATGGTTTAAAAACACTTTCTAGCATCTTGGGTCATCATCCCAAGTATACCGGAATGGTTTAAAAACACTTTCTAGCATCTTGGGTCATCATCCCAAGTATACCGGAGTGGTTTAAAACGCTTTCTAGCATCTTGGGTCATCATCCCAAGTATACCGGAATGGTTTAAAAACACTTTCTAGCAACTTGGGTCATCATCCCAAGTATATCGGAATGGTTTAAAAACACTTTCTAGCATCTTGGGTCATCATCCCAAGTATACCGGAATGGTTTAAAAACACTTTCTAGCATCTTGGGTCATCATCCCAAGTATACCGGAGTGGTTTAAAACGCTTTCTAGCATCTTGGGTCATCATCCCAAGTATACCGGAATGGTTTAAAAACACTTTCTAGCATCTTGGGTCATCATCCCAAGTATACCGGAATGGTTTAAAAACACTTTCTAGCTTCTTTGATCATCATCCCAAGTATATCGGAATGGTTTAAAAACACTTTCTAGCATCTTGGGTCATCGTCCCAAGTAAACCGGAATGGTTTAAAAACACTTTCTAGCATCTTGGGTCATCATCCCAAGTAAACCGGAATGGTTTAAAAACACTTTCTAGCATCTTGGGTCATCATCCCAAGTATACCGGAATGGTTTAAAAACACTTTCTAGCATCTTGGGTCATCATCCCAAGTATACCGGAATGGTTTAAAAACACTTTCTAGCATCTTGGGTCATCATCCCAAGTATACCGGAATGGTTTAAAAACACTTTCTAGCATCTTGGGTCATCATCCCAAGTATACCGGAATGGTTTAAAAACACTTTCTAGCTTCTTTGATCATCATCCCAAGTATATCGGAATGGTTTAAAAACACTTTCTAGCATCTTGGGTCATCATCCCAAGTAAACCGGAATGGTTTAAAAACACTTTCTAGCATCTTGGGTCATCATCCCAAGTAAACCGGAATGGTTTAAAAACACTTTCTAGCATCTTGGGTCATCATCCCAAGTATACCGGAATGGTTTAAAAACACTTTCTAGCATCTTGGGTCATCATCCCAAGTATACCGGAATGGTTTAAAAACACTTTCTAGCATCTTGGGTCATCATCCCAAGTATACCGGAATGGTTTTAAAACACTTTCTAGCATCTTGGGTCATCTTCCCAAGTATATCGGAATGGTTTAAAACACTTTCTAGCATCTTGGGTCATCATCCCAAGTATACCGGAATGGTTTAAAAACACTTTCTAGCATCTTGGGTCATCATCCCAAGTAAACCGGAATGGTTTAAAAACACTTTCTAGCATCTTGGGTCATCATCCCAAGTAAACCGGAATGGTTTAAAAACACTTTCTAGCATCTTGGGTCATCATCCCAAGTATACCGGAATGGTTTAAAAACACTTTCTAGCATCTTGGGTCATCATCCCAAGTATATCGGAATGGTTTAAAAACACTTTCTAGCATCTTGGGTCATCATCCCAAGTGTATCGGAATGGTTTAAAAACACTTTCTAGCATCTTGGGTCATCATCCCAAGTATATCGGAATGGTTTAAAAACACTTTCTAGCGTCTTGGGTCATCCTCCCAAGTATATCGGAATGGTTTAAAAACACTTTCTAGCATCTTGGGTCATCATCCCAAGTATATCGGAATGGTTTAAAAACACTTTCTAGCATCTTGGGTCATCATCCCAAGTATATCGGAATGGTTTAAAAATACTTTCTAGCATCTTGGGTCATCATCCCAAGTATTTCGTAATGGTTTAAAAACACTTTCTAGCATCTTGAGTCATCATCTCAAGTATATCGGAATGGTTTAAAAACACTTTCTAGCATCTTGCGTCATCATCCCAAGTATATCGGAATGGTTTAAAAAAACTTTCTAGCATCTTGGATCATCATCCCAAGTAAACCGGAATGGTTTAAAAACACTTTCTAGCATCTTGGGTCATCATCCCAAGTACACCGGAATGGTTTAAAAACACTTTCTAGCATCTTGGGTCATCATCCCAAGTATACCGGGATGGTTTAAAAACACTTTCTAGCATCTTGGGTCATCATCCCAAGTATATCGTAATGGTTTAAAAACACTTTCTAGCATCTTGGGTCATCATTCCAAGTATATCGGAATGGTTTTAAAACACTTTCTAGCATCTTGGGTCATCATCCCAAGTATATCGGAATGGTTTAAAAATACTTTCTAGCATCTTGGGTCATCATCCCAAGTATTTCGTAATGGTTTAAAAACACTTTCTAGCATCTTGAGTCATCATCTCAAGTATATCGGAATGGTTTTAAAACACTTTCTAGCATCTTGGGTCATCATCCCAAGTATACCGGAATGGTTTAAAAACACTTTCTAGCAACTTGGGTCATCATCCCAAGTAAATCGGAATGGTTTAAAAACACTTTCTAGCATCTTGGGTCATCATCCCAAAGATACCGGAATGGTTTAAAAACACTTTCTAGCATCTTGGGTCATCATCTCAAGTATATCGGAATGGTTTTAAAACACTTTCTAGCATCTTGGGTCATCATCCCAAGTATACCGGAATGGTTTAAAAACACTTTCTAGCAACTTGGGTCATCATCCCAAGTATATCGGAATGGTTTAAAAACACTTTCTAGCATCTTGGGTCATCATCCCAAGTATATCGGAATGGTTTAAAAACACTTTCTAGCATCTTGGGTCATCATCCCAAAGATACCGGAATGGTTTAAAAACACTTTCTAGCATCTTGGGTCATCATCCCAAGTATTTCGTAATGGTTTAAAAACACTTTCTAGCATCTTGGGTCATCATCCCAAGTACACCGGAATGGTTTAAAAACACTTTCTAGCATCTTGGGTCATCATCCCAAGTATACCGGGATGGTTTAAAAACACTTTCTAGCATCTTGGGTCATCATCCCAAGTATATCGGAATGGTTTAAAAACACTTTCTAGCATCTTGGGTCATCATTCCAAGTATATCGGAATGGTTTTAAAACACTTTCTAGCATCTTGGGTCATCATCCCAAGTATATCGGAATGGTTTAAAAATACTTTCTAGCATCTTGGGTCATCATCCCAAGTATTTCGTAATGGTTTAAAAACACTTTCTAGCATCTTGCGTCATCATCCCAAGTATATCGGAATGGTTTAAAAACACTTTCTAGCATCTTGGGTCATCATCCCAAGTATACCGGGATGGTTTAAAAACACTTTCTAGCATCTTGGGTCATCATCCCAAGTATATCGGAATGGTTTAAAAACACTTTCTAGCATCTTGGGTCATCATCCCAAAGATACCGGAATGGTTTAAAAACACTTTCTAGCATCTTGGGTCATCATCCCAAGTATATCGGAATGGTTTAAAAACACTTTCTTGCATCTTGGGTCATCATCCCAAGTATATCGGAATGGTTTAAAAACAATTTCTAGCATCTTGGGTCATCATCCCAAGTATATCGGAATGGTTTAAAAATACTTTCTAGCATCTTGGGTCATCATCCCAAGTATTTCGTAATGGTTTAAAAACACTTTCTAGCATCTTGGGTCATCATCCCAAGTACACCGGAATGGTTTAAAAACACTTTCTAGCATCTTGGGTCATCATCCCAAGTATACCGGGATGGTTTAAAAACACTTTCTAGCATCTTGGGTCATCATCCCAAGTATATCGGAATGGTTTAAAAACACTTTCTAGCATCTTGGGTCATCATTCCAAGTATATCGGAATGGTTTAAAAACACTTTCTAGCATCTTGGGTCATCATCCCAAGTATATCGGAATGGTTTAAAAACAATTTCTAGCATCTTGGGTCATCATCCCAAGTATATCGGAATGGTTTAAAAACACTTTCTAGCGTCTTGGGTCATCCTCTCAAGTATATCGGAATGGTTTAAAAACACTTTCTAGCATCTTGGGTCATCATCCCAAGTATATCGGAATGGTTTAAAAACACTTTCTAGCATCTTGGGTCATCATCCCAAGTATATTGGAATGGTTTAAAAACACTTTCTAGCATCTTGGGTCATCATTCCAAGTATATTGGAATGGTTTAAAAACAATTTCTAGCATCTTGGGTCATCATCCCAAGTATATCGGAATGGTTTAAAAACACTTTCTAGCATCTTGGGTCATCATCCCAAGTATATCGGAATGGTTTAAAAACACTTTCTAGCATCTTGGGTCTTCATCCCAAGTATATCGGAATGGTTTAAAAACACTTTCTAGCATCTTGGGTCATCATCCCAAGTGTATCGGAATGGTTTAAAAACACTTTCTAGCATCTTGGGTCATCATCCCAAGTATTTCGTAATGGTTTAAAAACACTTTCTAGCATCTTGGGTCATCATCCCAAGTACACCGGAATGGTTTAAAAACACTTTCTAGCATCTTGGGTCATCATCCCAAAGATACCGGAATGGTTTAAAAACACTTTCTAGCGTCTTGGGTCATCCTCTCAAGTATATCGGAATGGTTTTAAAACACTTTCTAGCATCTTGGGTCATCATCCCAAGTATACCGGAATGGTTTAAAAACACTTTCTAGCATCTTGGGTCATCATCCCAAGTATATTGGAATGGTTTAAAAACAATTTCTAGCATCTTGGGTCATCATCCCAAGTATATCGGAATGGTTTAAAAACACTTTCTAGCATCTTGGGTCATCATCCCAAGTATATCGGAATGGTTTAAAAACACTTTCTAGCATCTTGGGTCTTCATCCCAAGTATATCGGAATGGTTTAAAAACACTTTCTAGCATCTTGGGTCATCATCCCAAGTGTATCGGAATGGTTTAAAAACACTTTCTAGCATCTTGGGTCATCATCCCAAGTATTTCGTAATGGTTTAAAAACACTTTCTAGCATCTTGGGTCATCATCCCAAGTACACCGGAATGGTTTAAAAACACTTTCTAGCATCTTGGGTCATCATCCCAAGTATACCGGGATGGTTTAAAAACACTTTCTAGCATCTTGGGTCATCATCCCAAGTATATCGGAATGGTTTAAAAACACTTTCTAGCATCTTGGGTCATCATCCCAAAGATACCGGAATGGTTTAAAAACACTTTCTAGCGTCTTGGGTCATCCTCTCAAGTATATCGGAATGGTTTTAAAACACTTTCTAGCATCTTGGGTCATCATCCCAAGTATACCGGAATGGTTTAAAAACACTTTCTAGCATCTTGGGTCATCATCCCAAGTATATCGGAATGGTTTTAAAACACTTTCTAGCATCTTGGGTCATCATCCCAAGTATATCGGAATGGTTTAAAAACACTTTCTAGCATCTTGGGTCATCATCCCAAGTATATCGGAATGGTTTAAAAACACTTTCTAGCATCTTGGGTCATCATCCCAAGTATATCGGAATGGTTTAAAAACAATTTCTAGCATCTTGGGTCAGCATCCCAAGTATATCGGAATGGTTTAAAAACACTTTCTAGCGTCTTGGGTCATCATCCCAAGTATTTCGTAATGGTTTAAAAACACTTTCTAGCATCTTGCGTCATCATCCCAAGTATATCGGAATGGTTTAAAAACACTTTCTTGCATCTTGGGTCATCATCCCAAGTATATCGGAATGGTTTAAAAACAATTTCTAGCATCTTGGGTCATCATCCCAAGTATATCGGAATGGTTTAAAAACACTTTCTAGCGTCTTGGGTCATCATCCCAAGTACACCGGAATGGTTTAAAAACACTTTCTAGCATCTTGGGTCATCATCCCAAGTATACCGGGATGGTTTAAAAACACTTTCTAGCAACTTGGGTCTTCATCCCAAGTATATCGGAATGGTTTAAAAACACTTTCTAGCATCTTGGGTCATCATCCCAAGTATATCGGAATGGTTTAAAAACAATTTCTAGCATCTTGGGTCAGCATCCCAAGTATATCGGAATGGTTTAAAAACAATTTCTAGCATCTTGGGTCAGCATCCCAAGTATATCGGAATGGTTTAAAAACACTTTCTAGCATCTTGGGTCATCATCCCAAGTATATCGGAATGGTTTAAAAACACTTTCTAGCATCTTGGGTCATCATCCCAAAGATACCGGAATGGTTTAAAAACACTTTCTAGCATCTTGGGTCATCATCCCAAGTATTTCGTAATGGTTTAAAAACACTTTCTAGCATCTTGGGTCATCATCCCAAGTACACCGGAATGGTTTAAAAACACTTTCTAGCATCTTGGGTCATCATCCCAAGTATACCGGGATGGTTTAAAAACACTTTCTAGCAACTTGGGTCTTCATCCCAAGTATATCGGAATGGTTTAAAAACACTTTCTAGCATCTTGGGTCATCATCCCAAGTATATCGGAATGGTTTAAAAACAATTTCTAGCATCTTGGGTCAGCATCCCAAGTATATCGGAATGGTTTAAAAACACTTTCTAGCGTCTTGGGTCATCATCCCAAGTATTTCGTAATGGTTTAAAAACACTTTCTAGCATCTTGCGTCATCATCCCAAGTATATCGGAATGGTTCAAAAACACTTTCTAGCATCTTGGGTCATCATCCCAAGTATACCGGGATGGTTTAAAAACACTTTCTAGCATCTTGGGTCATCATCCCAAAGATACCGGAATGGTTTAAAAACACTTTCTAGCATCTTGGGTCATCATCCCAAGTATATCGGAATGGTTTAAAAACACTTTCTAGCATCTTGGGTCATCATCCCAAAGATACCGGAATGGTTTAAAAACACTTTCTAGCATCTTGGGTCATCATCCCAAGTATATCGGAATGGTTTAAAAACACTTTCTAGCATCTTGGGTCATCATTCCAAGTATATCGGAATGGTTTTAAAACACTTTCTAGCATCTTGGGTCATCATCCCAAGTATATCGGAATGGTTTAAAAATACTTTCTAGCATCTTGGGTCATCATCCCAAGTATTTCGTAATGGTTTAAAAACACTTTCTAGCATCTTGGGTCATCATCCCAAGTACACCGGAATGGTTTAAAAACACTTTCTAGCATCTTGGGTCATCATCCCAAGTATACCGGGATGGTTTAAAAACACTTTCTAGCATCTTGGGTCATCATCCCAAGTATATCGGAATGGTTTAAAAACACTTTCTAGCATCTTGGGTCATCATCCCAAGTATATCGGAATGGTTTAAAAACACTTTCTTGCATCTTGGGTCATCATCCCAAGTATATCGGAATGGTTTAAAAACAATTTCTAGCATCTTGGGTCATCATCCCAAGTATATCGGAATGGTTTAAAAACACTTTCTAGCGTCTTGGGTCATCCTCTCAAGTATATCGGAATGGTTTAAAAACACTTTCTAGCATCTTGGGTCATCATCCCAAGTATATCGGAATGGTTTAAAAACACTTTCTAGCATCTTGGGTCATCATCCCAAGTATATTGGAATGGTTTAAAAACACTTTCTAGCATCTTGGGTCATCATTCCAAGTATATTGGAATGGTTTAAAAACAATTTCTAGCATCTTGGGTCATCATCCCAAGTATATCGGAATGGTTTAAAAACACTTTCTAGCATCTTGGGTCATCATCCCAAGTAAACCGGAATGGTTTTAAAACACTTTCTAGCATCTTGGGTCATCATCCCAAGTAAACCGGAATGGTTTAAAAACACTTTCTAGCATCTTGGGTCATCATCCCAAGTATATAGGAATGGTTTAAAAACACTTTCTAGCATCTTGGGTCATCATCCCAAGTATATCGGAATGGTTTAAAAACACTTTCTTGCATCTTGGGTCATCATCCCAAGTATATCGGAATGGTTTAAAAACAATTTCTAGCATCTTGGGTCATCATCCCAAGTATATCGGAATGGTTTAAAAACACTTTCTAGCGTCTTGGGTCATCCTCTCAAGTATATCGGAATGGTTTAAAAACACTTTCTAGCATCTTGGGTCATCATCCCAAGTATATCGGAATGGTTTAAAAACACTTTCTAGCATCTTGGGTCATCATCCCAAGTATATCGGAATGGTTTAAAAACACTTTCTAGCATCTTGGGTCATCATCCCAAGTATATCGGAATGGTTTAAAAACACTTTCTAGCATCTTGGGTCATCATCCCAAGTATATCGGAATGGTTTAAAAACACTTTCTAGCATCTTGGGTCATCATCCCAAGTGTATCGGAATGGTTTAAAAACACTTTCTAGCAACTTGGGTCTTCATCCCAAGTATATCGGAATGGTTTAAAAACACTTTCTAGCATCTTGGGTCATCATCCCAAGTATATCGGAATGGTTTAAAAACAATTTCTAGCATCTTGGGTCATCATCCCAAGTATATCGGAATGGTTTAAAAACACTTTCTAGCGTCTTGGGTCATCCTCCCAAGTATATCGGAATGGTTTAAAAACACTTTCTAGCATCTTGGGTCATCATCTCAAGTATATCGGAATGGTTTAAAAACAATTTCTAGCATCTTGGGTCATCATCCCAAGTATACCGGAATGGTTTAAAAACACTTTCTAGCATCTTGGGTCATCATCCCAAGTATTTCGTAATGGTTTAAAAACACTTTCTAGCATCTTGGGTCATCATTCCAAGTATATCGGAATGGTTTTAAAACACTTTCTAGCATCTTGGGTCATCATCCCAAGTATATCGGAATGGTTTAAAAACACTTTCTAGCATCTTGGGTCATCATCCCAAGTATATTGGAATGGTTTAAAAATACTTTCTAGCATCTTGGGTCATCATTCCAAGTATATCGGAATGGTTTAAAAACACTTTCTAGCATCTTGGGTCATCATCCCAAAGATACCGGAATGGTTTAAAAACACTTTCTAGCATCTTGGGTCATCATCCCAAGTATTTCGTAATGGTTTAAAAACACTTTCTAGCATCTTGGGTCATCATTCCAAGTATATCGGAATGGTTTAAAAACACTTTGTAGCATCTTGGGTCATCATTCCAAGTATATCGGAATGGTTTAAAAACACTTTCTAGCATCTTGGGTCATCATCTCAAGTATATCGGAATGGTTTAAAAACAATTTCTAGCATCTTGGGTCATCATCCCAAGTATACCGGAATGGTTTAAAAACACTTTCTAGCATCTTGGGTCATCATCCCAAGTATTTCGTAATGGTTTAAAAACACTTTCTAGCATCTTGGGTCATCATTCCAAGTATATCGGAATGGTTTTAAAACACTTTCTAGCATCTTGGGTCATCATCCCAAGTATATCGGAATGGTTTAAAAACACTTTCTAGCATCTTGGGTCATCCTCCCAAGTATATCGGAATGGTTTAAAAACACTTTCTAGCATCTTGGGTCATCATCTCAAGTATATCGGAATGGTTTAAAAACAATTTCTAGCATCTTGGGTCATCATCCCAAGTATACCGGAATGGTTTAAAAACACTTTCTAGCATCTTGGGTCATCATCCCAAGTATTTCGTAATGGTTTAAAAACACTTTCTAGCATCTTGGGTCATCATTCCAAGTATATCGGAATGGTTTAAAAACACTTTGTAGCATCTTGGGTCATCATTCCAAGTATATCGGAATGGTTTAAAAACACTTTCTAGCATCTTGGGTCTTCATCCCAAGTATATCGGAATGGTTTGAAAACCCTTTCTAGCTTCTTGGGTCATCATCCCAAGTATATCGGAATGGTTTAAAAACACTTCTAGCATCTTGGGTCATCATCCCAAGTATATCGGAATGGTTTAAAAACACTTTCTAGCATCTTGGGTCATCATCCCAAGTATATCGGAATGGTTTAAAAACACTTTCTAGCATCTTGGGTCATCATCCCAAGTATATCGGAATGGTTTAAAAACACTTTCTAGCATCTTGGGTCATCATCCCAAGTATATCGGAATGGTTTAAAAACACTTTCTAGCATGTTGGGTCATCATCCCAAGTATATCGGAATGGTTTAAAAACAATTTCTAGCATCTTGGGTCATCATCCCAAGTATATCGGAATGGTTTAAAAACACTTTCTAGCATCTTGGGTCTTCATCCCAAGTATATCGGAATGGTTTAAAAACACTTTCTAGCATCTTGGGTCATCATCCCAAGTATATCGGAATGGTTTAAAAACACTTTCTAGCATCTTGGGTCATCATCCAAAGTATATCGGAATGGTTTGAAAACACTTTCTAGCATCTTGGGTCATCATCCCAAGTGTATCGGAATGGTTTAAAAACACTTTCTAGCATCTTGGGTCATCATCCCAAGTGTATCGGAATGGTTTAAAAACACTTTCTAGCATCTTGGGTCATCATCCCAAGTGTATCGGAATGGTTTAAAAACACTTTCTAGCATCTTGGGTCATCATCCCAAGTATATCGGAATGGTTTAAAAACAATTTCTAGCATCTTGGGTCATCATCCCAAGTATATCGGAATGGTTTAAAAACACTTTCTTGCGTCTTGGGTCATCCTCCCAAGTATATCGGAATGGTTTAAAAACACTTTCTAGCATCTTGGGTCATCATCTCAAGTATATCGGAATGGTTTAAAAACACTTTCTAGCAACTTGGGTCTTCATCCCAAGTACATCGGAATGGTTTAAAAACACTTTCTAGCATCTTGGGTCATCTCCCCAAGTATATCGGAATGGTTTAGAAACACTTTCTTGCATCTTGGGTCATCATCCCAAGTGTATCGGAATGGTTTAAAAACACTTTCTAGCATCTTGGGTCATCATCCCAAGTATATCGGAATGGTTTAAAAACACTTTCTAGCAACTTGGGTCTTCATCCCAAGTATATCGGAATGGTTTAAAAACACTTTCTAGCATCTTGGGTCTTCATCCCAAGTATATCGGAATGGTTTAAAAACAATTTCTAGCATCTTGGGTCATCATCCCAAGTATATCGGAATGGTTTAAAAACACTTTCTAGCATCTTGGGTCTTCATCCCAAGTATATCGGAATGGTTTAAAAACACTTTCTAGCAACTTGGGTCTTCAACCCAAGTATATCGGAATGGTTTAAAAACACTTTCTTGCATCTTGGGTCATCATCCCAAGTATATCGGAATGGTTTAAAAACACTTTCTAGCATCTTGGGTCATCATCCCAAGTATATCGGAATGGTTTAAAAACACTTTCTAGCATCTTGGGTCATCATTTCAAGTATATCGGAATGTTTTAAAAACACTTTCTAGCGTCTTGGGTCATCATCCCAAGTATATCGGAATGGTTTAAAAACACTTTCTAGCATCTTGGGTCATCATCCCAAGTATATCGGAATGGTTTAAAAACACTTTCTAGCATCTTGAATCATCATCCCAAGTATATCGGAATGGTTTAAAAACACTTTCTAGCATCTTGGGTCTTCATCCCAAGTATATCGGAATGGTTTAAAAACACTTTCTAGCAACTTGGGTCTTCATCCCAAGTATATCGGAATGGTTTAAAAACACTTTCTAGCATCTTGGGTCATCATCCCAAGTAAACCGGAATGGTTTAAAAACACTTTCTAGCATCTTGGGTCTTCATCCCAAGTATATCGGAATGGTTTAAAAACACTTTCTAGCATCTTGGGTCATCATCCCAAGTATATCGGAATGGTTTAAAAACACTTTCTAGCATCTTGGGTCATCATTTCAAGTATATCGGAATGTTTTAAAAACACTTTCTAGCATCTTGGGTCATCATCCCAAGTATATCGGAATGGTTTTAAAACACTTTCTAGCATCTTGGGTCATCATCCCAAGTATATCGGAATGGTTTAAAAACACTTTCTAGCATCTTGAATCATCATCCCAAGTATATCGGAATGGTTTAAAAACACTTTCTAGCATCTTGGGTCTTCATCCCAAGTATATCGGAATGGTTTAAAAACACTTTCTAGCAACTTGGGTCTTCATCCCAAGTATATCGGAATGGTTTAAAAACACTTTCTAGCATCTTGGGTCATCATCCCAAGTGTATCGGAATGGTTTAAAAACACTTTCTAGCATCTTGGGTCATCATCCCAAGTATATCTGAATGGTTTAAAAACACTTTCTAGCATCTTGGGTCATCATCTCAAGTATATCGGAATGGTTTAAAAACACTTTCTAGCATCTTGGGTCATCATTTCAAGTATATCGGAATGTTTTAAAAACACTTTCTAGCGTCTTGGGTCATCATCCCAAGTATATCGGAATGGTTTTAAAACACTTTCTAGCATCTTGGGTCATCATCCCAAGTATATCGGAATGGTTTAAAAACACTTTCTAGCATCTTGAATCATCATCCCAAGTATATCGGAATGGTTTAAAAACACTTTCTAGCAACTTGGGTCATCATCCCAAGTAAACCGGAGTGGTTTAAAAACACTTCTAGCATCTTGGGTCATCATCCCAAGTAAACCGGAATGGTTTAAAAACACTTTCTAGCATCTTGGGTCTTCATCCCAAGTATATCGGAATGGTTTAAAAACACTTTCTAGCAACTTGGGTCTTCATCCCAAGTATATCGGAATGGTTTAAAAACACTTTCTAGCATCTTGGGTCATCATCCCAAGTGTATCGGAATGGTTTAAAAACACTTTCTAGCATCTTGGGTCTTCATCCCAAGTATATCGGAATGGTTTAAAAACACTTTCTTGCATCTTGGGTCATCATCCCAAGTATATCGGAATGGTTTAAAAACACTTTCTAGCATCTTGGGTCATCATCCCAAGTGTATCGGAATGGTTTAAAAACACTTTCTAGCATCTTGGGTCATCATCCCAAGTATATCGGAATGGTTTAAAAACACTTTCTAGCGTCTTGGGACATCCTCCCAAGTATATCGGAATGGTTTAAAAACACTTTCTAGCATCTTGGGTCATCATCTCAAGTATATCGGAATGGTTTAAAAACAATTTCTAGCATCTTGGGTCATCATTTCAAGTATATCGGAATGTTTTAAAAACACTTTCTAGCGTCTTGGGTCATCATCCCAAGTATATCGGAATGGTTTTAAAACACTTTCTAGCATCTTGGGTCATCATCCCAAGTATATCGGAATGGTTTAAAAACACTTTCTAGCATCTTGGGTCATCATCTCAAGTATATCGGAATGGTTTAAAAACAATTTCTAGCATCTTGGGTCATCATTTCAAGTATATCGGAATGGTTTAAAAACACTTTCTAGCATCTTGGGTCTTCATCCCTAGTATATCGGAATGGTTTAAAAACACTTTCTAGCAACTTGGGTCTTCATCCCAAGTATATCGGAATGGTTTAAAAACACTTTCTAGCATCTTGGGTCATCATCCCAAGTAAACCGGAATGGTTTAAAAACACTTTCTAGCATCTTGGGTCTTCATCCCAAGTATATCGGAATGGTTTAAAAACACTTTCTTGCATCTTGGGTCATCATCCCAAGTATATCGGAATGGTTTAAAAACACTTTCTAGCATCTTGGGTCATCATCCCAAGTGTATCGGAATGGTTTAAAAACACTTTCTAGCATCTTGGGTCATCATCCCAAGTATATCGGAATGGTTTAAAAACACTTTCTAGCGTCTTGGGTCATCCTCCCAAGTATATCGGAATGGTTTAAAAACACTTTCTAGCATCTTGGGTCATCATCCAAAGTATATCGGAATGGTTTGAAAACACTTTCTAGCATCTTGGGTCATCATCCCAAGTGTATCGGAATGGTTTAAAAACACTTTCTAGCATCTTGGGTCATCATCCCAAGTGTATCGGAATGGTTTAAAAACACTTTCTAGCATCTTGGGTCATCATTTCAAGTATATCGGAATGTTTTAAAAACACTTTCTAGCGTCTTGGGTCATCATCCCAAGTATATCGGAATGGTTTTAAAACACTTTCTAGCATCTTGGGTCATCATCCCAAGTATATCGGAATGGTTTAAAAACAATTTCTAGCATCTTGGGTCATCATTTCAAGTATATCGGAATGTTTTAAAAACACTTTCTAGCGTCTTGGGTCATCATCCCAAGTATATCGGAATGGTTTTAAAACACTTTCTAGCATCTTGGGTCATCATCCAAAGTATATCGGAATGGTTTGAAAACACTTTCTAGCATCTTGGGTCATCATCCCAAGTGTATCGGAATGGTTTAAAAACACTTTCTAGCATCTTGGGTCATCATCCCAAGTGTATCGGAATGGTTTAAAAACACTTTCTAGCATCTTGGGTCATCATCCCAAGTATATCGGAATGGTTTAAAAACACTTTCTAGCGTCTTGGGTCATCCTCCCAAGTATATCGGAATGGTTTAAAAACACTTTCTAGCATCTTGGGTCATCATCTCAAGTATATCGGAATGGTTTAAAAACACTTTCTAGCATCTTGGGTCATCATCCCAAGTAAACCGGAATGGTTTAAAAACACTTTCTAGCATCTTGGGTCTTCATCCCAAGTATATCGGAATGGTTTAAAAACACTTTCTTGCATCTTGGGTCATCATCCCAAGTATATCGGAATGGTTTAAAAACACTTTCTAGCATCTTGAATCATCATCCCAAGTATATCGGAATGGTTTAAAAACACTTTCTAGCAACTTGGGTCTTCATCCCAAGTATATCGGAATGGTTTAAAAACACTTTCTAGCATCTTGGGTCATCATCTCAAGTATATCGGAATGGTTTAAAAACACTTTCTAGCATCTTGAATCATCATCCCAAGTATATCGGAATGGTTTAAAAACACTTTCTAGCATCTTGGGTCATCATCCCAAGTGTATCGGAATGGTTTAAAAACACTTTCTAGCATCTTGGGTCATCATCTCAAGTATATCGGAATGGTTTAAAAACAATTTCTAGCATCTTGGGTCATCATTTCAAGTATATCGGAATGTTTTAAAAACACTTTCTAGCGTCTTGGGTCATCATCCCAAGTATATCGGAATGGTTTAAAAACACTTTCTAGCATCTTGGGTCATCATCCCAAGTATATCGGAATGGTTTAAAAACACTTTCTAGCATCTTGAATCATCATCCCAAGTATATCGGAATGGTTTAAAAACACTTTCTAGCATCTTGGGTCTTCATCCCAAGTATATCGGAATGGTTTAAAAACACTTTCTAGCAACTTGGGTCTTCATCCCAAGTATATCGGAATGGTTTAAAAACACTTTCTAGCATCTTGGGTCATCATCCCAAGTAAACCGGAATGGTTTAAAAACACTTTCTAGCATCTTGGGTCTTCATCCCAAGTATATCGGAATGGTTTAAAAACACTTTCTTGCATCTTGGGTCATCATCCCAAGTATATCGGAATGATTCAAAAACACTTTCTAGCATCTTGGGTCATCATCCCAAGTGTATCGGAATGGTTTAAAAACACTTTCTAGCATCTTGGGTCATCATCCCAAGTATATCGGAATGGTTGAAAAACACTTTCTAGCGTCTTGGGTCATCCTCCCAAGTATATCGGAATGGTTTAAAAACACTTTCTAGCATCTTGGGTCATCATCTCAAGTATATCGGAATGGTTTAAAAACAATTTCTAGCATCTTGGGTCATCATTTCAAGTATATCGGAATGTTTTAAAAACACTTTCTAGCGTCTTGGGTCATCATCCCAAGTATATCGGAATGGTTTTAAAACACTTTCTAGCATCTTGGGTCATCATCCCAAGTATATCGGAATGGTTTAAAAACACTTTCTAGCATCTTGGGTCATCATCCCAAGTATATCGGAATGGTTTAAAAACACTTTCTAGCATCTTGGGTCATCATCCCAAGTGTATCGGAATGGTTTAAAAACACTTTCTAGCATCTTGGGTCATCATCCCAAGTATATCGGAATGGTTTAAAAACACTTTCTAGCGTCTTGGGTCATCCTCCCAAGTATATCGGAATGGTTTAAAAACACTTTCTAGCATCTTGGGTCATCATCTCAAGTATATCGGAATGGTTTAAAAACAATTTGTAGCATCTTGGGTCATCATTTCAAGTATATCGGAATGTTTTAAAAACACTTTCTAGCGTCTTGGGTCATCATCCCAAGTATATCGGAATGGTTTAAAAACACTTTCTTGCATCTTGGGTCATCATCCCAAGTATATCGGAATGGTTTAAAAACACTTTCTAGCATCTTGGGTCATCATCCCAAGTGTATCGGAATGGTTTAAAAACACTTTCTAGCATCTTGGGTCATCATCCCAAGTATATCGGAATGGTTTAAAAACACTTTCTAGCATCTTGGGTCATCATCCCAAGTATATCGGAATGGTTTAAAAACACTTTCTAGCGTCTTGGGTCATCATCTCAAGTATATCGGAATGGTTTAAAAACAATTTCTAGCATCTTGGGTCATCATTTCAAGTATATCGGAATGTTTTAAAAACACTTTCTAGCGTCTTGGGTCATCATCCCAAGTATATCGGAATGGTTTAAAAACACTTTCTTGCATCTTGGGTCATCATCCCAAGTATATCGGAATGGTTTAAAAACACTTTCTTGCATCTTGGGTCATCATCCCAAGTATATCGGAATGGTTTAAAAACACTTTCTAGCATCTTGGGTCATCATCCCAAGTGTATCGGAATGGTTTAAAAACACTTTCTAGCATCTTGGGTCATCATCCCAAGTGTATCGGAATGGTTTTAAAACACTTTCTAGCATCTTGGGTCATCATCCCAAGTATATCGGAATGGTTTAAAAACACTTTCTAGCATCTTGGGTCATCATCCCAAGTATATCGGAATGGTTTAAAAACACTTTCTAGCATCTTGGGTCATCATCCCAAGTGTATCGGAATGGTTTAAAAACACTTTCTAGCATCTTGGGTCATCATCCCAAGTATATCGGAATGGTTTAAAAACACTTTCTAGCGTCTTGGGTCATCCTCCCAAGTATATCGGAATGGTTTAAAAACACTTTCTAGCATCTTGGGTCATCATCTCAAGTATATCGGAATGGTTTAAAAACAATTTGTAGCATCTTGGGTCATCATTTCAAGTATATCGGAATGTTTTAAAAACACTTTCTAGCGTCTTGGGTCATCATCCCAAGTATATCGGAATGGTTTAAAAACACTTTCTTGCATCTTGGGTCATCATCCCAAGTATATCGGAATGGTTTAAAAACACTTTCTAGCATCTTGGGTCATCATCCCAAGTATATCGGAATGGTTTAAAAACACTTTCTAGCATCTTGGGTCATCATCCCAAGTATATCGGAATGGTTTAAAAACACTTTCTAGCGTCTTGGGTCATCATCCCAAGTATATCGGAATGGTTTTAAAACACTTTCTAGCATCTTGGGTCATCATCCCAAGTATATCGGAATGGTTTAAAAACACTTTCTAGCATCTTGGGTCATCATCTCAAGTATATCGGAATGGTTTAAAAACAATTTCTAGCATCTTGGGTCATCATTTCAAGTATATCGGAATGTTTTAAAAACACTTTCTAGCGTCTTGGGTCATCATCCCAAGTATATCGGAATGGTTTTAAAACACTTTCTAGCATCTTGGGTCATCATCCCAAGTATATCGGAATGGTTTAAAAACACTTTCTAGCATCTTGGGTCATCATCCCAAGTATATCGGAATGGTTTAAAAACACTTTCTAGCGTCTTGGGACATCCTCCCAAGTATATCGGAATGGTTTAAAAACACTTTCTAGCATCTTGGGTCATCATCTCAAGTATATCGGAATGGTTTAAAAACAATTTCTAGCATCTTGGGTCATCATTTCAAGTATATCGGAATGTTTTAAAAACACTTTCTAGCGTCTTGGGTCATCATCCCAAGTATATCGGAATGGTTTTAAAACACTTTCTAGCATCTTGGGTCTTCATCCCAAGTATATCGGAATGGTTTAAAAACACTTTCTAGCATCTTGGGTCATCATCCCAAGTGTATCGGAATGGTTTAAAAACACTTTCTAGCATCTTGGGTCATCATCCCAAGTATATCGGAATGGTTTAAAAACACTTTCTAGCGTCTTGGGTCATCCTCCCAAGTATATCGGAATGGTTTAAAAACACTTTCTAGCATCTTGGGTCATCATCTCAAGTATATCGGAATGGTTTAAAAACACTTTCTAGCATCTTGGGTCATCATTTCAAGTATATCGGAATGTTTTAAAAACACTTTCTAGCGTCTTGGGTCATCATCCCAAGTATATCGGAATGGTTTTAAAACACTTTCTAGCATCTTGGGTCATCATCCCAAGTATATCGGAATGGTTTAAAAACACTTTCTAGCATCTTGGGTCATCATCCCAAGTATATCGGAATGGTTTAAAAACACTTTCTAGCATCTTGGGTCATCATCCCAAGTGTATCGGAATGGTTTAAAAACACTTTCTAGCATCTTGGGTCATCATCCCAAGTATATCGGAATGGTTTAAAAACACTTTCTAGCGTCTTGGGTCATCCTCCCAAGTATATCGGAATGGTTTAAAAACACTTTCTAGCATCTTGGGTCATCATCTCAAGTATATCGGAATGGTTTAAAAACAATTTGTAGCATCTTGGGTCATCATTTCAAGTATATCGGAATGTTTTAAAAACACTTTCTAGCGTCTTGGGTCATCATCCCAAGTATATCGGAATGGTTTAAAAACACTTTCTTGCATCTTGGGTCATCATCCCAAGTATATCGGAATGGTTTAAAAACACTTTCTAGCATCTTGGGTCATCATCCCAAGTATATCGGAATGGTTTAAAAACACTTTCTAGCATCTTGGGTCATCATCCCAAGTATATCGGAATGGTTTAAAAACACTTTCTAGCGTCTTGGGTCATCATCCCAAGTATATCGGAATGGTTTAAAAACACTTTCTAGCATCTTGGGTCATCATCCCAAGTATATCGGAATGGTTTAAAAACACTTTCTAGCATCTTGGGTCATCATCTCAAGTATATCGGAATGGTTTAAAAACAATTTCTAGCATCTTGGGTCATCATTTCAAGTATATCGGAATGTTTTAAAAACACTTTCTAGCGTCTTGGGTCATCATCCCAAGTATATCGGAATGGTTTTAAAACACTTTCTAGCATCTTGGGTCATCATCCCAAGTATATCGGAATGGTTTAAAAACACTTTCTAGCATCTTGGGTCATCATCCCAAGTATATCGGAATGGTTTAAAAACACTTTCTAGCGTCTTGGGTCATCCTCCCAAGTATATCGGAATGGTTTAAAAACACTTTCTAGCATCTTGGGTCATCATCTCAAGTATATCGGAATGGTTTAAAAACAATTTCTAGCATCTTGGGTCATCATTTCAAGTATATCGGAATGTTTTAAAAACACTTTCTAGCGTCTTGGGTCATCATCCCAAGTATATCGGAATGGTTTTAAAACACTTTCTAGCATCTTGGGTCTTCATCCCAAGTATATCGGAATGGTTTAAAAACACTTTCTAGCATCTTGGGTCATCATCCCAAGTGTATCGGAATGGTTTAAAAACACTTTCTAGCATCTTGGGTCATCATCCCAAGTATATCGGAATGGTTTAAAAACACTTTCTAGCGTCTTGGGTCATCCTCCCAAGTATATCGGAATGGTTTAAAAACACTTTCTAGCATCTTGGGTCATCATCTCAAGTATATCGGAATGGTTTAAAAACAATTTCTAGCATCTTGGGTCATCATTTCAAGTATATCGGAATGTTTTAAAAACACTTTCTAGCGTCTTGGGTCATCATCCCAAGTATATCGGAATGGTTTTAAAACACTTTCTAGCATCTTGGGTCATCATCCCAAGTATATCGGAATGGTTTAAAAACACTTTCTAGCATCTTGGGTCATCATCCCAAGTATATCGGAATGGTTTAAAAACACTTTCTAGCATCTTGGGTCATCATCCCAAGTATATCGGAATGGTTTAAAAACACTTTCTAGCATCTTGGGTCTTCATCCCAAGTATATCGGAATGGTTTAAAAACACTTTCTAGCATCTTGGGTCATCATCCCAAGTGTATCGGAATGGTTTAAAAACACTTTCTAGCATCTTGGGTCATCATCCCAAGTATATCGGAATGGTTTAAAAACACTTTCTAGCATCTTGGGTCATCATCCCAAGTATATCGGAATGGTTTAAAAACACTTTCTTGCATCTTGGGTCATCATCCCAAGTATATCGGAATGGTTTAAAAACACTTTCCAGCATCTTGGGTCATCATCCCAAGTGTATCGGAATGGTTTAAAAACACTTTCTAGCATCTTGGGTCATCATCCCAAGTATATCGGAATGGTTTTAAAACACTTTCCAGCATCTTGGGTCATCATCCCAAGTATATCGGAATGGTTTTAAAACACTTTCTAGCATCTTAAGTCATCATCCCAAGTATATCGGAATGGTTTTAAAACACTTTCCAGCATCTTGGGTCATCATCCCAAGTAAACCGGAATGGTTTAAAAACACTTTCTAGCATCTTGGGTCATCATCCCAAGTATATCGGAATGGTTTTAAAACACTTTCCAGCATCTTGGGTCAGCATCCCAAGTATATCGGAATGGTTTAAAAACACTTTCTTGCATCTTGGGTCATCATCCCAAGTATATCGGAATGGTTTAAAAACACTTTCCAGCATCTTGGGTCATCATCCCAAGTGTATCGGAATGGTTTAAAAACACTTTCTAGCATCTTGGGTCATCATCCCAAGTATATCGGAATGGTTTTAAAACACTTTCTAGCATCTTGGGTCATCATCCCAAGTATATCGGAATGGTTTTAAAACACTTTCTAGCATCTTAAGTCATCATCCCAAGTATATCGGAATGGTTTTAAAACACTTTCCAGCATCTTGGGTCATCATCCCAAGTAAACCGGAATGGTTTAAAAACACTTTCTAGCATCTTGGGTCATCATCCCAAGTATATCGGAATGGTTTTAAAACACTTTCCAGCATCTTGGGTCATCATCCCAAGTATATCGGAATGGTTTAAAAACACTTTCTAGCATCTTGGGTCTTCATCCCAAGTATATCGGAATGGTTTAAAAACACTTTCTAGCATCTTGGGTCATCATCCCAAGTAAACCGGAATGGTTTTAAAACACTTTCCAGCATCTTGGGTCATCATCCCAAGTATACCGGAATGGTTTAAAAACACTTTCTAGCATCTTGGGTCATCATCCCAAGTATATCGGAATGGTTTAAAAACACTTTCTAGCATCTTGGGTCATCATCCCAAGTATATCGGAATGGTTTTAAAACACTTTCTAGCATCTTAAGTCATCATCCCAAGTATATCGGAATGGTTTAAAAACACTTTCCAGCATCTTGGGTCATCATCCCAAGTGTATCGGAATGGTTTAAAAACACTTTCTAGCATCTTGGGTCATCATCCCAAGTATATCGGAATGGTTTAAAAACACTTTCTAGCATCTTGGGTCATCATCCCAAGTATATCGGAATGGTTTAAAAACACTTTCTAGCATCTTGGGTCTTCATCCCAAGTATATCGGAATGGTTTAAAAACACTTTCTAGCATCTTGGGTCATCATCCCAAGTGTATCGGAATGGTTTAAAAACACTTTCTAGCATCTTGGGTCATCATCCCAAGTATATCGGAATGGTTTAAAAACACTTTCTAGCATCTTGGGTCATCATCCCAAGTATATCGGAATGGTTTAAAAACACTTTCTTGCATCTTGGGTCATCATCCCAAGTATATCGGAATGGTTTAAAAACACTTTCCAGCATCTTGGGTCATCATCCCAAGTGTATCGGAATGGTTTAAAAACACTTTCTAGCATCTTGGGTCATCATCCCAAGTATATCGGAATGGTTTTAAAACACTTTCTAGCATCTTGGGTCATCATCCCAAGTATATCGGAATGGTTTTAAAACACTTTCTAGCATCTTAAGTCATCATCCCAAGTATATCGGAATGGTTTTAAAACACTTTCCAGCATCTTGGGTCATCATCCCAAGTAAACCGGAATGGTTTAAAAACACTTTCTAGCATCTTGGGTCATCATCCCAAGTATATCGGAATGGTTTTAAAACACTTTCCAGCATCTTGGGTCAGCATCCCAAGTATATCGGAATGGTTTAAAAACACTTTCTTGCATCTTGGGTCATCATCCCAAGTATATCGGAATGGTTTAAAAACACTTTCCAGCATCTTGGGTCATCATCCCAAGTGTATCGGAATGGTTTAAAAACACTTTCTAGCATCTTGGGTCATCATCCCAAGTATATCGGAATGGTTTTAAAACACTTTCTAGCATCTTGGGTCATCATCCCAAGTATATCGGAATGGTTTTAAAACACTTTCTAGCATCTTGGGTCATCATCCCAAGTATATCGGAATGTTTTAAAAACACTTTCTAGCGTCTTGGGTCATCATCCCAAGTATATCGGAATGGTTTTAAAACACTTTCTAGCATCTTGGGTCATCATCCCAAGTATATCGGAATGGTTTAAAAACACTTTCTAGCATCTTGGGTCATCATCCCAAGTATATCGGAATGGTTTAAAAACACTTTCTAGCATCTTGGGTCATCATCCCAAGTATATCGGAATGGTTTAAAAACACTTTCTAGCATCTTGGGTCTTCATCCCAAGTATATCGGAATGGTTTAAAAACACTTTCTAGCATCTTGGGTCATCATCCCAAGTGTATCGGAATGGTTTAAAAACACTTTCTAGCATCTTGGGTCATCATCCCAAGTATATCGGAATGGTTTAAAAACACTTTCTAGCATCTTGGGTCATCATCCCAAGTATATCGGAATGGTTTAAAAACACTTTCTTGCATCTTGGGTCATCATCCCAAGTATATCGGAATGGTTTAAAAACACTTTCCAGCATCTTGGGTCATCATCCCAAGTGTATCGGAATGGTTTAAAAACACTTTCTAGCATCTTGGGTCATCATCCCAAGTATACCGGAATGGTTTTAAAACACTTTCTAGCATCTTAGGTCTTCATCCCAAGTATATCGGAATGGTTTAAAAACACTTTCTAGCATCTTGGGTCATCATCCCAAGTATATCGGAATGGTTTAAAAACACTTTCTAGCATCTTGGGTCTTCATCCCAAGTATATCGGAATGGTTTAAAAACACTTTCTAGCATCTTGGGTCATCATCCCAAGTGTATCGGAATGGTTTAAAAACACTTTCTAGCATCTTGGGTCATCATCCCAAGTAAACCGGAATGGTTTAAAAACACTTTCTAGCATCTTGGGTCATCATCCCAAGTATATCGGAATGGTTTAAAAACACTTTCTTGCATCTTGGGTCATCATCCCAAGTATATCGGAATGGTTTAAAAACACTTTCCAGCATCTTGGGTCATCATCCCAAGTGTATCGGAATGGTTTAAAAACACTTTCTAGCATCTTGGGTCATCATCCCAAGTATATCGGAATGGTTTTAAAACACTTTCTAGCATCTTGGGTCATCATCCCAAGTATATCGGAATGGTTTTAAAACACTTTCTAGCATCTTAAGTCATCATCCCAAGTATATCGGAATGGTTTTAAAACACTTTCCAGCATCTTGGGTCATCATCCCAAGTAAACCGGAATGGTTTAAAAACACTTTCTAGCATCTTGGGTCATCATCCCAAGTATATCGGAATGGTTTTAAAACACTTTCCAGCATCTTGGGTCAGCATCCCAAGTATATCGGAATGGTTTAAAAACACTTTCTAGCATCTTGGGTCTTCATCCCAAGTATATCGGAATGGTTTAAAAACACTTTCTAGCATCTTGGGTCATCATCCCAAGTAAACCGGAATGGTTTTAAAACACTTTCCAGCATCTTGGGTCATCATCCCAAGTATACCGGAATGGTTTAAAAACACTTTCTAGCATCTTGGGTCATCATCCCAAGTATATCGGAATGTTTTTAAACACTTTCCAGCATCTTGGGTCATCATCCCAAGTAAACCGGAATGGTTTTAAAACACTTTCTAGCATCTTGGGTCATCATCCCAAGTATACCGGAATGGTTTAAAAACACTTTCTAGCATCTTGGGTCATCATCCAAAGTAAACCGGAATGGTTTAAAAACACTTTCTAGCATCTTGGGTCATCATCCAAAGTGTACCGGAATGGTTTTAAAACACTTTCTAGCATCTTGGGTCATCATCCCAAGTAAACCGGAATGGTTTTAAAACACTTTCTAGCATCTTGGGTCATCATCCCAAGTAAACCGGAATGGTTTAAAAACACTTTCTAGCATCTTGGGTCATCATCCCAAGTATATCGGAATGGTTTAAAAACACTTTCCAGCATCTTGGGTCATCATCCCAAGTAAACCGGAATGGTTTAAAAACACTTTCCAGCATCTTGGGTCATCATCCCAAGTATACCGGAATGGTTTAAAAACACTTTCTAGCATCTTGGGTCATCATCCCAAGTATATCGGAATGTTTTTAAACACTTTCCAGCATCTTGGGTCATCATCCCAAGTAAACCGGAATGGTTTAAAAACACTTCCTAGCATCTTGGGTCATCATCCCAAGTGTACCGGAATGGTTTTAAAACACTTTCTAGCATCTTGGGTCATCATCCCAAGTAAACCGGAATGATTTTAAAACACTTTCTAGCATCTTGGGTCATCATCCCAAGTATACCGGAATGGTTTAAAAACACTTTCTAGCATCTTGGGTCATCATCCAAAGTAAACCGGAATGGTTTAAAAACACTTTCTAGCATCTTGGGTCTTCATCCCAAGTATATCGGAATGGTTTAAAAACACTTTCCAGCATCTTGGGTCATCATCCCAAGTAAACCGGAATGGTTTAAAAACACTTTCCAGCATCTTGGGTCATCATCCCAAGTATACCGGAATGGTTTAAAAACACTTTCCAGCATCTTGGGTCATCATCCCAAGTATATCGGAATGTTTTTAAACACTTTCCAGCATCTTGGGTCATCATCCCAAGTAAACCGGAATGGTTTAAAAACACTTCCTAGCATCTTGGGTCATCATCCCAAGTGTACCGGAATGGTTTTAAAACACTTTCCAGCATCTTGGGTCATCATCCCAAGTATACCGGAATGGTTTAAAAACACTTTCTAGCATCTTGGGTCATCATCCCAAGTATATCGGAATGGTTTAAAAACACTTTCTAGCATCTTGGGTCATCATCCCAAGTAAACCGGAATGGTTTTAAAACACTTTCTAGCATCTTGGGTCATCATCCAAAGTATATCGGAATGGTTTAAAAACACTTTCTAGCATCTTGGGTCATCATCCAAAGTAAACCGGAATGGTTTAAAAACACTTTCTAGCATCTTGGGTCATCATCCAAAGTATATCGGAATGGTTTAAAAACACTTTCTAGCATCTTGGGTCATCATCCCAAGTGTACCGGAATGGTTTTAAAACACTTTCTAGCATCTTGGGTCATCATCCCAAGTAAACCGGAATGGTTTTAAAACACTTTCTAGCATCTTGGGTCATCATCCCAAGTAAACCGGAATGGTTTAAAAACACTTTCTAGCATCTTGGGTCATCATCCCAAGTATATCGGAATGGTTTAAAAACACTTTCTAGCATCTTGGGTCATCATCCCAAGTAAACCGGAATGGTTTTAAAACACTTTCTAGCATCTTGGGTCATCATCCAAAGTATATCGGAATGGTTTAAAAACACTTTCTAGCATCTTGGGTCATCATCCAAAGTAAACCGGAATGGTTTAAAAACACTTTCTAGCATCTTGGGTCATCATCCAAAGTATATCGGAATGGTTTAAAAACACTTTCTAGCATCTTGGGTCTTCATCCCAAGTATATCGGAATGGTTTAAAAACACTTTCTAGCATCTTGGGTCATCATCCAAAGTATATCGGAATGGTTTAAAAACACTTTCTAGCATCTTGGGTCATCATCCAAAGTAAACCGGAATGGTTTAAAAACACTTTCTAGCATCTTGGGTCATCATCCAAAGTAAACCGGAATGGTTTAAAAACACTTTCTAGCATCTTGGGTCATCATCCAAAGTATATCGGAATGGTTTAAAAACACTTTCTAGCATCTTGGGTCATCATCCCAAGTGTACCGGAATGGTTTTAAAACACTTTCTAGCATCTTGGGTCATCATCCCAAGTAAACCGGAATGGTTTAAAAACACTTTCTAGCATCTTGGGTCTTCATCCCAAGTAAACCGGAATGGTTTTAAAACGCTTTCTAGCATCTTGGGTCATCATCCCAAGTATACCGGAATGGTTTAAAAACACTTTCTAGCATCTTGGGTCATCATCCAAAGTATATCGGAATGGTTTAAAAACACTTTCTAGCATCTTGGGTCTTCATCCCAAGTATATCGGAATGGTTTAAAAACACTTTCTAGCATCTTGGGTCATCATCCCAAGTAAACCGGAATGGTTTTAAAACACTTTCCAGCATCTTGGGTCATCATCCCAAGTATACCGGAATGGTTTAAAAACACTTTCTAGCATCTTGGGTCATCATCCCAAGTATATCGGAATGGTTTAAAAACACTTTCTAGCATCTTGGGTCATCATCCCAAGTAAACCGGAATGGTTTTAAAACACTTTCTAGCATCTTGGGTCATCATCCAAAGTATATCGGAATGGTTTAAAACACTTTCTAGCATCTTGGGTCATCATCCCAAGTAAACCGGAATGGTTTAAAAACACTTTCTAGCATCTTGGGTCATCATCCCAAGTATATCGGAATGGTTTAAAAACACTTTCTAGCATCTTGGGTCATCATCCCAAGTGTACCGGAATGGTTTTAAAACACTTTCTAGCATCTTGGGTCATCATCCCAAGTAAACCGGAATGGTTTTAAAACACTTTCTAGCATCTTGGGTCATCATCCCAAGTAAACCGGAATGGTTTAAAAACACTTTCTAGCATCTTGGGTCATCATCCCAAGTATATCGGAATGGTTTAAAAACACTTTCTAGCATCTTGGGTCATCATCCCAAGTAAACCGGAATGGTTTTAAAACACTTTCTAGCATCTTGGGTCATCATCCAAAGTATATCGGAATGGTTTAAAAACACTTTCTAGCATCTTGGGTCATCATCCAAAGTAAACCGGAATGGTTTAAAAACACTTTCTAGCATCTTGGGTCATCATCCAAAGTATATCGGAATGGTTTAAAAACACTTTCTAGCATCTTGGGTCATCATCCCAAGTGTACCGGAATGGTTTAAAAACACTTTCTAGCATCTTGGGTCATCATCCCAAGTATATCGGAATGTTTTTAAACACTTTCCAGCATCTTGGGTCATCATCCCAAGTAAACCGGAATGGTTTTAAAACACTTTCTAGCATCTTGGGTCATCATCCCAAGTATATAGGAATGGTGTAAAAACACTTTCTAGCATCTTGGGTCATCATCCCAAGTAAACCGGAATGGTTTAAAAACACTTTCCAGCATCTTGGGTCATCATCCCAAGTAAACCGGAATGGTTTAAAAACACTTTCCAGCATCTTGGGTCATCATCCCAAGTAAACCGGAATGGTTTAAAAACACTTTCCAGCATCTTGGGTCATCATCCCAAGTATACCGGAATGGTTTAAAAACACTTTCTAGCATCTTGGGTCATCATCCCAAGTATATCGGAATGTTTTTAAACACTTTCCAGCATCTTGGGTCATCATCCCAAGTAAACCGGAATGGTTTAAAAACACTTCCTAGCATCTTGGGTCATCATCCCAAGTGTACCGGAATGGTTTTAAAACACTTTCTAGCATCTTGGGTCATCATCCCAAGTAAACCGGAATGGTTTAAAAACACTTTCCAGCATCTTGGGTCATCATCCCAAGTAAACCGGAATGGTTTAAAAACACTTTCTAGCATCTTGGGTCATCATCCCAAGTATACCGGAATGGTTTAAAAACACTTTCTAGCATCTTGGGTCATCATCCCAAGCATACCGGAATGGTTTAAAAACACTTTCTAGCATCTTGGGTCATCATCCCAAGTATACCGGAATGGTTTAAAAACGCTTTCTAGCATCTTGGGTCATCATCCCAAGTATACTGGAATGGTTTAAAAACACTTTCTAGCATCTTGGGTCATCATCCCAAGTATATCGGAATGGTTTAAAAACACTTTCTAGCATCTTGAGTCATCATCCCAAGTATATCGGAATGGTTTAAAAACGCTTTCTAGCATCTTGGGTCATCATCCCAAGTATATCGGAATGGTTTAAAAACACTGTCTAGCATCTTGGGTCATCATCCCAAGTATATCGGAATGGTTTAAAAACACTTTCTAGCATCTTAGGTCTTCATCCCAAGTACATCGGAATGGTTTAAAAACACTGTCTAGCATCTTGGGTCATCATCCCAAGTATACCGGAATGGTTTTAAAACACTTTCTAGCATCTTAGGTCTTCATCCCAAGTATATCGGAATGGTTTAAAAACACTTTCTAGCATCTTGGGTCATTATCCAAAGTATATCGGAATGGTTTAAAAACACTTTCTAGCATCTTAGGTCTTCATCCCAAGTACATCGGAATGGTTTAAAAACACTTTCTAGCATCTTGGGTCATCATCCCAAGTATATCGGAATGGTTTAAAAACACTGTCTAGCATCTTGGGTCATCATCCCAAGTATATCGGAATGGTTTAAAAACACTGTCTAGCATCTTGGGTCATCATCTTAAGTATATCGGAATGGTTTAAAAACACTTTCTAGCATCTTAGGTCTTCATCCCAAGTACATCGGAATGGTTTAAAAACACTGTCTAGCATCTTGGGTCATCATCCCAAGTATATCGGAATGGTTTAAAAACACTTTCTAGCATCTTGGGTCATTATCCCAAGTATATCGGAATGGTTTAGAAACACTTTCTAGCATCTTGGGTCATCATCCCAAGTATATCGGAATGGTTTAAAAACACTTTCTAGCATCTTGGGTCATTATCCCAAGTATACCGAAATGGTTTAAAAACACTTTCTAGCATCTTAGGTCATCATCCCAAGTATACCGAAATGGTTTAAAAACACTTTCTAGCATCTTGGGTCATCATCCCAAGTATATCGGAATGGTTTAAAAACACTGTCTAGCATCTTGGGTCATCATCCCAAGTATATCGGAATGGTTTAAAAACACTGTCTAGCATCTTGGGTCATCATCCCAAGTATATCGGAATGGTTTAAAAACACTTTCTAGCATCTTGGGTCATTATCCCAAGTATATCGGAATGGTTTAAAAACACTTTCTAGCATCTTAGGTCTTCATCCCAAGTACATCGGAATGGTTTAAAAACACTTTCTAGCATCTTGGGTCATCATCCCAAGTATATCGGAATGGTTTAAAAACACTGTCTAGCATCTTGGGTCATCATCCCAAGTATATCGGAATGGTTTAAAAACACTGTCTAGCATCTTGGGTCATCATCCCAAGTATATCGGAATGGTTTAAAAACACTTTCTAGCATCTTAGGTCTTCATCCCAAGTACATCGGAATGGTTTAAAAACACTGTCTAGCATCTTGGGTCATCATCCCAAGTATATCGGAATGGTTTAAAAACACTTTCTAGCATCTTGGGTCATTATCCCAAGTATATCGGAATGGTTTAAAAACACTTTCTAGCATCTTGGGTCATTATCCCAAGTATATCGGAATGGTTTAAAAACACTTTCTAGCATCTTGGGTCATCATCCCAAGTATATCGGAATGGTTTAAAAACACTTTCTAGCATCTTGGGTCATTATCCCAAGTATACCGAAATGGTTTAAAAACACTTTCTAGCATCTTAGGTCATCATCCCAAGTATACCGAAATGGTTTAAAAACACTTTCTAGCATCTTGGGTCATCATCCCAAGTATATCGGAATGGTTTAAAAACACTGTCTAGCATCTTGGGTCATCATCCCAAGTATATCGGAATGGTTTAAAAACACTGTCTAGCATCTTGGGTCATCATCCCAAGTATATCGGAATGGTTTAAAAACACTTTCTAGCATCTTAGGTCTTCATCCCAAGTACATCGGAATGGTTTAAAAACACTTTCTAGCATCTTGGGTCATCATCCCAAGTATATCGGAATGGTTTAAAAACACTGTCTAGCATCTTGGGTCATCATCCCAAGTATATCGGAATGGTTTAAAAACACTGTCTAGCATCTTGGGTCATCATCCCAAGTATATCGGAATGGTTTAAAAACACTGTCTAGCATCTTGGGTCATCATCCCAAGTATATCGGAATGGTTTAAAAACACTTTCTAGCATCTTAGGTCTTCATCCCAAGTACATCGGAATGGTTTAAAAACACTGTCTAGCATCTTGGGTCATCATCCCAAGTATACCGAAATGGTTTAAAAACACTTTCTAGCATCTTAGGTCATCATCCCAAGTATATCGGAATGGTTTAAAAACACTGTCTAGCATCTTGGGTCATCATCCCAAGTATATCGGAATGGTTTAAAAACACTTTCTAGCATCTTAGGTCTTCATCCCAAGTACATCGGAATGGTTTAAAAACACTGTCTAGCATCTTGGGTCATCATCCCAAGTATATCGGAATGGTTTAAAAACACTTTCTAGCATCTTAGGTCTTCATCCCAAGTACATCGGAATGGTTTAAAAACACTGTCTAGCATCTTGGGTCATCATCCCAAGTATACCGGAATGGTTTTAAAACACTTTCTAGCATCTTAGGTCTTCATCCCAAGTATATCGGAATGGTTTAAAAACACTTTCTAGCATCTTGGGTCATTATCCCAAGTATATCGGAATGGTTTAAAAACACTTTCTAGCATCTTAGGTCTTCATCCCAAGTACATCGGAATGGTTTAAAAACACTTTCTAGCATCTTGGGTCATCATCCCAAGTATATCGGAATGGTTTAAAAACACTGTCTAGCATCTTGGGTCATCATCCCAAGTATATCGGAATGGTTTAAAAACACTTTCTAGCATCTTGGGTCATCATCCCAAGTATATCGGAATGGTTTAAAAACACTTTCTAGCATCTTAGGTCTTCATCCCAAGTACATCGGAATGGTTTAAAAACACTGTCTAGCATCTTGGGTCATCATCCCAAGTATATCGGAATGGTTTAAAAACACTTTCTAGCATCTTGGGTCATCATCCCAAGTATACCGAAATGGTTTAAAAACACTTTCTAGCATCTTGGGTCATCATCCCAAGTATATCGGAATGGTTTAAAAACACTTTCTAGCATCTTGGGTCATCATCCCAAGTATATCGGAATGGTTTAAAAACACTGTCTAGCATCTTGGGTCATCATCCCAAGTATATCGGAATGGTTTAAAAACACTTTCTAGCATCTTAGGTCTTCATCCCAAGTACATCGGAATGGTTTAAAAACACTGTCTAGCATCTTGGGTCATCATCCCAAGTATACCGAAATGGTTTAAAAACACTTTCTAGCATCTTAGGTCATCATCCCAAGTATACCGAAATGGTTTAAAAACACTTTCTAGCATCTTGGGTCATCATCCCAAGTATATCGGAATGGTTTAAAAACACTGTCTAGCATCTTGGGTCATCATCCCAAGTATATCGGAATGGTTTAAAAACACTGTCTAGCATCTTGGGTCATCATCCCAAGTATATCGGAATGGTTTAAAAACACTTTCTAGCATCTTAGGTCTTCATCCCAAGTACATCGGAATGGTTTAAAAACACTTTCTAGCATCTTGGGTCATCATCCCAAGTATATCGGAATGGTTTAAAAACACTTTCTAGCATCTTGGGTCATCATCCCAAGTATATCGGAATGGTTTAAAAACACTTTCTAGCATCTTAGGTCTTCATCCCAAGTACATCGGAATGGTTTAAAAACACTGTCTAGCATCTTGGGTCATCATCCCAAGTATACCGGAATGGTTTTAAAACACTTTCTAGCATCTTAGGTCTTCATCCCAAGTATATCGGAATGGTTTAAAAACACTTTCTAGCATCTTGGGTCATTATCCCAAGTATATCGGAATGGTTTAAAAACACTTTCTAGCATCTTAGGTCTTCATCCCAAGTACATCGGAATGGTTTAAAAACACTTTCTAGCATCTTGGGTCATCATCCCAAGTATATCGGAATGGTTTAAAAACACTGTCTAGCATCTTGGGTCATCATCCCAAGTATACAGGAATAGTTTAAAAACACTTTCTAGCATCTTGGGTCATCATCCCAAGCATACCGGAATGGTTTAAAAACACTTTCTAGCATCTTGGGTCATCATCCCAAGTATATCGGAATGGTTTAAAAACACTTTCTAGCATCTTAGGTCTTCATCCCAAGTACATCGGAATGGTTTAAAAACACTGTCTAGCATCTTGGGTCATCATCCCAAGTATATCGGAATGGTTTAAAAACACTTTCTAGCATCTTGGGTCATTATCCCAAGTATATCGGAATGGTTTAAAAACACTTTCTAGCATCTTGGGTCATCATCCCAAGTATACCGAAATGGTTTAAAAACACTTTCTAGCATCTTGGGTCATCATCCCAAGTATATCGGAATGGTTTAAAAACACTGTCTAGCATCTTGGGTCATCATCCCAAGTATATCGGAATGGTTTAAAAACACTGTCTAGCATCTTGGGTCATCATCCCAAGTATATCGGAATGGTTTAAAAACACTTTCTAGCATCTTAGGTCTTCATCCCAAGTACATCGGAATGGTTTAAAAACACTTTCTAGCATCTTAGGTCTTCATCCCAAGTACATCGGAATGGTTTAAAAACACTGTCTAGCATCTTGGGTCATCATCCCAAGTATATCGGAATGGTTTAAAAACACTTTCTAGCATCTTAGGTCTTCATCCCAAGTACATCGGAATGGTTTAAAAACACTTTCTAGCATCTTGGGTCATCATCCCAAGTATATCGGAATGGTTTAAAAACACTTTCTAGCATCTTGGGTCATTATCCCAAGTATATCGGAATGGTTTAAAAACACTTTCTAGCATCTTAGGTCTTCATCCCAAGTACATCGGAATGGTTTAAAAACACTTTCTAGCATCTTGGGTCATCATCCCAAGTATATCGGAATGGTTTAAAAACACTGTCTAGCATCTTGGGTCATCATCCCAAGTATATCGGAATGGTTTAAAAACACTGTCTAGCATCTTGGGTCATCATCCCAAGTATATCGGAATGGTTTAAAAACACTTTCTAGCATCTTAGGTCTTCATCCCAAGTACATCGGAATGGTTTAAAAACACTGTCTAGCATCTTGGGTCATCATCCCAAGTATACCGAAATGGTTTAAAAACACTTTCTAGCATCTTAGGTCATCATCCCAAGTATATCGGAATGGTTTAAAAACACTTTCTAGCATCTTAGGTCTTCATCCCAAGTACATCGGAATGGTTTAAAAACACTGTCTAGCATCTTGGGTCATCATCCCAAGTATACCGGAATGGTTTAAAAACACTGTCTAGCATCTTGGGTCATCATCCCAAGTATATCGGAATGGTTTAAAAACGCTTTCTAGCATCTTAGGTCTTCATCCCAAGTACATCGGAATGGTTTAAAAACACTTTCTAGCATCTTGGGTCATCATCCCAAGTATATCGGAATGGTTTAAAAACACTGTCTAGCATCTTGGGTCATCATCCCAAGTATATCGGAATGGTTTAAAAACACTTTCTAGCATCTTAGGTCTTCATCCCAAGTACATCGGAATGGTTTAAAAACACTGTCTAGCATCTTGGGTCATCATCCCAAGTATACCGGAATGGTTTTAAAACACTTTCTAGCATCTTAGGTCTTCATCCCAAGTATATCGGAATGGTTTAAAAACACTTTCTAGCATCTTGGGTCATTATCCCAAGTATATCGGAATGGTTTAAAAACACTTTCTAGCATCTTAGGTCTTCATCCCAAGTACATCGGAATGGTTTAAAAACACTTTCTAGCATCTTGGGTCATCATCCCAAGTATATCGGAATGGTTTAAAAACACTGTCTAGCATCTTGGGTCATCATCCCAAGTATATCGGAATGGTTTAAAAACACTGTCTAGCATCTTGGGTCATCATCCCAAGTATATCGGAATGGTTTAAAAACACTTTCTAGCATCTTAGGTCTTCATCCCAAGTACATCGGAATGGTTTAAAAACACTGTCTAGCATCTTGGGTCATTATCCCAAGTATACCGAAATGGTTTAAAAACACTTTCTAGCATCTTGGGTCATCATCCCAAGTATATCGGAATGGTTTAAAAACACTTTCTAGCATCTTGGGTCATCATCCCAAGTATATCGGAATGGTTTAAAAACACTTTCTAGCATCTTGGGTCATCATCCCAAGTACATCGGAATGGTTTAAAAACACTGTCTAGCATCTTGGGTCATCATCCCAAGTATACCGGAATGGTTTAAAAACACTTTCTAGCATCTTGGGTCATCATCCCAAGTATATCGGAATGGTTTAAAAACACTTTCTAGCATCTTGGGTCATCATCCCAAGTATATCGGAATGGTTTAAAAACACTTTCTAGCATCTTAGGTATTCATCCCAAGTACATCGGAATGGTTTAAAAACACTGTCTAGCATCTTGGGTCATCATCCCAAGTATACCGGAATGGTTTAAAAACACTTTCTAGCATCTTGGGTCATCATCCCAAGTATATCGGAATGGTTTAAAAACACTTTCTAGCATCTTGGGTCATCATCCCAAGTATATCGGAATGGTTTAAAAACACTTTCTAGCATCTTAGGTCTTCATCCCAAGTACATCGGAATGGTTTAAAAACACTGTCTAGCATCTTGGGTCATCATCCCAAGTATACCGGAATGGTTTAAAAACACTTTCTAGCATCTTGGGTCATCATCCCAAGTATATCGGAATGGTTTAAAAACACTTTCTAGCATCTTGGGTCATTATCCCAAGTATACCGAAATGGTTTAAAAACACTTTCTAGCATCTTGGGTCATCATCCCAAGTATATCGGAATGGTTTAAAAACACTGTCTAGCATCTTGGGTCATCATCCCAAGTATATCGGAATGGTTTAAAAACACTGTCTAGCATCTTGGGTCATCATCCCAAGTATATCGGAATGGTTTAAAAACACTGTCTAGCATCTTGGGTCATCATCCCAAGTATATCGGAAAGGTTTAAAAACACTGTCTAGCATCTTGGGTCATCATCCCAAGTATATCGGAATGGTTTAAAAACACTGTCTAGCATCTTGGGTCATCATCCCAAGTATATCGGAATGGTTTAAAAACACTTTCTAGCATCTTAGGTCTTCATCCCAAGTACATCGGAATGGTTTAAAAACACTGTCTAGCATCTTGGGTCATCATCCCAAGTATACCGGAATGGTTTAAAAACACTTTCTAGCATCTTGGGTCATCATCCCAAGTATATCGGAATGGTTTAAAAACACTTTCTAGCATCTTGGGTCATCATCCCAAGTATATCGGAATGGTTTAAAAACACTTTCTAGCATCTTAGGTCTTCATCCCAAGTACATCGGAATGGTTTAAAAACACTTTCTAGCATCTTGGGTCATCATCCCAAGTATACCGGAATGGTTTAAAAACACTTTCTAGCATCTTGGGTCATCATCCCAAGTATATCGGAATGGTTTAAAAACACTTTCTAGCATCTTGGGTCATCATCCCAAGTATACCGAAATGGTTTAAAAACACTTTCTAGCATCTTGGGTCATCATCCCAAGTATATCGGAATGGTTTAAAAACACTGTCTAGCATCTTGGGTCATCATCCCAAGTATATCGGAATGGTTTAAAAACACTGTCTAGCATCTTGGGTCATCATCCCAAGTATATCGGAATGGTTTAAAAACACTGTCTAGCATCTTGGGTCATCATCCCAAGTATATCGGAATGGTTTAAAAACACTGTCTAGCATCTTGGGTCATCATCCCAAGTATATCGGAATGGTTTAAAAACACTGTCTAGCATCTTGGGTCATCATCCCAAGTATATCGGAATGGTTTAAAAACACTTTCTAGCATCTTAGGTCTTCATCCCAAGTACATCGGAATGGTTTAAAAACACTGTCTAGCATCTTGGGTCATCATCCCAAGTATACCGGAATGGTTTAAAAACACTTTCTAGCATCTTGGGTCATCATCCCAAGTATATCGGAATGGTTTAAAAACACTTTCTAGCATCTTGGGTCATTATCCCAAGTATACCGAAATGGTTTAAAAACACTTTCTAGCATCTTAGGTCATCATCCCAAGTATACCGAAATGGTTTAAAAACACTTTCTAGCATCTTGGGTCATCATCCCAAGTATATCGGAATGGTTTAAAAACACTTTCTAGCATCTTAGGTCTTCATCCCAAGTACATCGGAATGGTTTAAAAACACTTTCTAGCA
Source organism: Anopheles coustani (assembly GCF_943734705.1). Lineage (NCBI taxonomy): Eukaryota > Metazoa > Arthropoda > Insecta > Diptera > Culicidae > Anopheles > Anopheles coustani. The sequence continues at coordinate 209,300 of NW_026525394.1, read as the reverse complement.
TCTTGGGTCATCATCCCAAGTATATCGGAATGGTTTAAAAACACTGTCTAGCATCTTGGGTCATCATCCCAAGTATATCGGAATGGTTTAAAAACACTGTCTAGCATCTTGGGTCATCATCCCAAGTATATCGGAATGGTTTAAAAACACTTTCTAGCATCTTAGGTCTTCATCCCAAGTACATCGGAATGGTTTAAAAACACTGTCTAGCATCTTGGGTCATCATCCCAAGTATACCGAAATGGTTTAAAAACACTTTCTAGCATCTTAGGTCATCATCCCAAGTATATCGGAATGGTTTAAAAACACTGTCTAGCATCTTGGGTCATCATCCCAAGTATACCGGAATGGTTTAAAAACACTTTCTAGCATCTTGGGTCATCATCCCAAGTATATCGGAATGGTTTAAAAACACTTTCTAGCATCTTGGGTCATTATCCCAAGTATACCGAAATGGTTTAAAAACACTTTCTAGCATCTTAGGTCATCATCCCAAGTATACCGAAATGGTTTAAAAACACTTTCTAGCATCTTGGGTCATTATCCCAAGTATATCGGAATGGTTTAAAAACACTTTCTAGCATCTTAGGTCTTCATCCCAAGTACATCGGAATGGTTTAAAAACACTTTCTAGCATCTTGGGTCATCATCCCAAGTATATCGGAATGGTTTAAAAACACTGTCTAGCATCTTGGGTCATCATCCCAAGTATATCGGAATGGTTTAAAAACACTGTCTAGCATCTTGGGTCATCATCCCAAGTATATCGGAATGGTTTAAAAACACTTTCTAGCATCTTAGGTCTTCATCCCAAGTACATCGGAATGGTTTAAAAACACTGTCTAGCATCTTGGGTCATCATCCCAAGTATACCGAAATGGTTTAAAAACACTTTCTAGCATCTTAGGTCATCATCCCAAGTATATCGGAATGGTTTAAAAACACTGTCTAGCATCTTGGGTCATCATCCCAAGTATATCGGAATGGTTTAAAAACACTTTCTAGCATCTTGGGTCATCATCCCAAGTATACCGAAATGGTTTAAAAACACTTTCTAGCATCTTGGGTCATCATCCCAAGTATACCGGAATGGTTTTAAAACACTTTCTAGCATCTTAGGTCTTCATCCCAAGTATATCGGAATGGTTTAAAAACACTTTCTAGCATCTTGGGTCATTATCCCAAGTATATCGGAATGGTTTAAAAACACTTTCTAGCATCTTAGGTCTTCATCCCAAGTACATCGGAATGGTTTAAAAACACTTTCTAGCATCTTGGGTCATCATCCCAAGTATATCGGAATGGTTTAAAAACACTGTCTAGCATCTTGGGTCATCATCCCAAGTATATCGGAATGGTTTAAAAACACTGTCTAGCATCTTGGGTCATCATCCCAAGTATATCGGAATGGTTTAAAAACACTTTCTAGCATCTTGGGTCATCATCCCAAGTATATCGGAATGGTTTAAAAACACTTTCTAGCATCTTGGGTCATCATCCCAAGTATACCGAAATGGTTTAAAAACACTTTCTAGCATCTTGGGTCATCATCCCAAGTATACCGAAATGGTTTAAAAACACTTTCTAGCATCTTGGGTCATCATCCCAAGTATACCGGAATGGTTTTAAAACACTTTCTAGCATCTTAGGTCTTCATCCCAAGTATATCGGAATGGTTTAAAAACACTTTCTAGCATCTTAGGTCTTCATCCCAAGTACATCGGAATGGTTTAAAAACACTGTCTAGCATCTTGGGTCATCATCCCAAGTATACCGGAATGGTTTAAAAACACTTTCTAGCATCTTGGGTCATCATCCCAAGTATATCGGAATGGTTTAAAAACACTTTCTAGCATCTTGGGTCATTATCCCAGGTATACCGAAATGGTTTAAAAACACTTTCTAGCATCTTAGGTCATCATCCCAAGTATACCGAAATGGTTTAAAAACACTTTCTAGCATCTTGGGTCATTATCCCAAGTATATCGGAATGGTTTAAAAACACTTTCTAGCATCTTAGGTCTTCATCCCAAGTACATCGGAATGGTTTAAAAACACTTTCTAGCATCTTGGGTCATCATCCCAAGTATATCGGAATGGTTTAAAAACACTGTCTAGCATCTTGGGTCATCATCCCAAGTATATCGGAATGGTTTAAAAACACTGTCTAGCATCTTGGGTCATCATCCCAAGTATATCGGAATGGTTTAAAAACACTTTCTAGCATCTTAGGTCTTCATCCCAAGTACATCGGAATGGTTTAAAAACACTGTCTAGCATCTTGGGTCATCATCCCAAGTATACCGAAATGGTTTAAAAACACTTTCTAGCATCTTCGGTCATCATCCCAAGTATATCGGAATGGTTTAAAAACACTGTCTAGCATCTTGGGTCATCATCCCAAGTATATCGGAATGGTTTAAAAACACTTTCTAGCATCTTGGGTCATCATCCCAAGTATATCGGAATGGTTTAAAAACACTTTCTAGCATCTTGGGTCATCATCCCAAGTATACCGAAATGGTTTAAAAACACTTTCTAGCATCTTGGGTCATCATCCCAAGTATACCGAAATGGTTTAAAAACACTTTCTAGCATCTTGGGTCATCATCCCAAGTATACCGGAATGGTTTTAAAACACTTTCTAGCATCTTAGGTCTTCATCCCAAGTATATCGGAATGGTTTAAAAACACTTTCTAGCATCTTGGGTCATCATCCCAAGTATATCGGAATGGTTTAAAAACACTTTCTAGCATCTTGGGTCATCATCCCAAGTATACCGAAATGGTTTAAAAACACTTTCTAGCATCTTGGGTCATCATCCCAAGTATACCGAAATGGTTTAAAAACACTTTCTAGCATCTTGGGTCATCATCCCAAGTATATCGGAAAGGTTTAAAAACACTGTCTAGCATCTTGGGTCATCATCCCAAGTATATCGGAATGGTTTAAAAACACTTTCTAGCATCTTGGGTCATCATCCCAAGTATATCGGAATGGTTTAAAAACACTGTCTAGCATCTTGGGTCATCATACCAAGTATACCGAAATGGTTTAAAAACACTTTCTAGCATCTTAGGTCATCATCCCAAGTATATCGGAATGGTTTAAAAACACTGTCTAGCATCTTGGGTCATCATCCCAAGTATATCGGAATGGTTTAAAAACACTTTCTAGCATCTTAGGTCTTCATCCCAAGTACATCGGAATGGTTTAAAAACACTTTCTAGCATCTTGGGTCATCATCCCAAGTATATCGGAATGGTTTAAAAACACTGTCTAGCATCTTGGGTCATCATCCCAAGTATATCGGAATGGTTTAAAAACACTTTCTAGCATCTTAGGTCTTCATCCCAAGTACATCGGAATGGTTTAAAAACACTGTCTAGCATCTTGGGTCATCATCCCAAGTATACCGGAATGGTTTAAAAACACTGTCTAGCATCTTGGGTCATCATCCCAAGTATATCGGAATGGTTTAAAAACACTTTCTAGCATCTTAGGTCATCATCCCAAGTATATCGGAATGGTTTAAAAACACTTTCTAGCATCTTAGGTCTTCATCCCAAGTACATCGGAATGGTTTAAAAACACTTTCTAGCATCTTGGGTCATCATCCCAAGTATATCGGAATGGTTTAAAAACACTTTCTAGCATCTTAGGTCATCATCCCAAGTATATCGGAATGGTTTAAAAACACTGTCTAGCATCTTGGGTCATCATCCCAAGTATATCGGAATGGTTTAAAAACACTTTCTAGCATCTTAGGTCTTCATCCCAAGTACATCGGAATGGTTTAAAAACACTTTCTAGCATCTTGGGTCATCATCCCAAGTATATCGGAATGGTTTAAAAACACTGTCTAGCATCTTGGGTCATCATACCAAGTATACCGAAATGGTTTAAAAACACTTTCTAGCATCTTAGGTCATCATCCCAAGTATATCGGAATGGTTTAAAAACACTGTCTAGCATCTTGGGTCATCATCCCAAGTATATCGGAATGGTTTAAAAACACTTTCTAGCATCTTAGGTCTTCATCCCAAGTACATCGGAATGGTTTAAAAACACTTTCTAGCATCTTGGGTCATCATCCCAAGTATATCGGAATGGTTTAAAAACACTTTCTAGCATCTTAGGTCTTCATCCCAAGTACATCGGAATGGTTTAAAAACACTGTCTAGCATCTTGGGTCATCATCCCAAGTATATCGGAATGGTTTAAAAACACTGTCTAGCATCTTGGGTCATCATACCAAGTATACCGAAATGGTTTAAAAACACTTTCTAGCATCTTAGGTCATCATCCCAAGTATATCGGAATGGTTTAAAAACACTGTCTAGCATCTTGGGTCATCATCCCAAGTATATCGGAATGGTTTAAAAACACTTTCTAGCATCTTAGGTCTTCATCCCAAGTACATCGGAATGGTTTAAAAACACTTTCTAGCATCTTGGGTCATCATCCCAAGTATATCGGAATGGTTTAAAAACACTGTCTAGCATCTTGGGTCATCATCCCAAGTATATCGGAATGGTTTAAAAACACTTTCTAGCATCTTAGGTCTTCATCCCAAGTACATCGGAATGGTTTAAAAACACTGTCTAGCATCTTGGGTCATCATCCCAAGTATACCGGAATGGTTTAAAAACACTGTCTAGCATCTTGGGTCATCATCCCAAGTATTTCGGAATGGTTTAAAAACACTTTCTAGCATCTTAGGTCATCATCCCAAGTATATCGGAATGGTTTAAAAACACTTTCTAGCATCTTAGGTCTTCATCCCAAGTACATCGGAATGGTTTAAAAACACTGTCTAGCATCTTGGGTCATCATCCCAAGTATATCGGAATGGTTTAAAAACACTTTCTAGCATCTTGGGTCATTATCCCAAGTATATCGGAATGGTTTAAAAACACTTTCTAGCATCTTGGGTCATTATCCCAAGTATATCGGAATGGTTTAAAAACACTTTCTAGCATCTTAGGTCTTCATCCCAAGTACATCGGAATGGTTTAAAAACACTTTCTAGCATCTTGGGTCATCATCCCAAGTATATCGGAATGGTTTAAAAACACTGTCTAGCATCTTGGGTCATCATCCCAAGTATATCGGAATGGTTTAAAAACACTGTCTAGCATCTTGGGTCATCATCCCAAGTATATCGGAATGGTTTAAAAACACTTTCTAGCATCTTAGGTCATCATCCCAAGTATATCGGAATGGTTTAAAAACACTTTCTAGCATCTTAGGTCTTCATCCCAAGTACATCGGAATGGTTTAAAAACACTGTCTAGCATCTTGGGTCATCATCCCAAGTATACCGGAATGGTTTAAAAACACTTTCTAGCATCTTGGGTCATCATCCCAAGTATATCGGAATGGTTTAAAAACACTTTCTAGCATCTTGGGTCATTATCCCAAGTATACCGAAATGGTTTAAAAACACTTTCTAGCATCTTAGGTCATCATCCCAAGTATACCGAAATGGTTTAAAAACACTTTCTAGCATCTTGGGTCATCATCCCAAGTATATCGGAATGGTTTAAAAACACTGTCTAGCATCTTGGGTCATCATCCCAAGTATATCGGAATGGTTTAAAAACACTGTCTAGCATCTTGGGTCATCATCCCAAGTATATCGGAATGGTTTAAAAACACTTTCTAGCATCTTGGGTCATTATCCCAAGTATATCGGAATGGTTTAAAAACACTTTCTAGCATCTTAGGTCTTCATCCCAAGTACATCGGAATGGTTTAAAAACACTTTCTAGCATCTTGGGTCATCATCCCAAGTATATCGGAATGGTTTAAAAACACTGTCTAGCATCTTGGGTCATCATCCCAAGTATATCGGAATGGTTTAAAAACACTGTCTAGCATCTTGGGTCATCATCCCAAGTATATCGGAATGGTTTAAAAACACTTTCTAGCATCTTAGGTCTTCATCCCAAGTACATCGGAATGGTTTAAAAACACTGTCTAGCATCTTGGGTCATTATCCCAAGTATACCGAAATGGTTTAAAAACACTGTCTAGCATCTTGGGTCATCATCCCAAGTATACCGAAATGGTTTAAAAACACTGTCTAGCATCTTAGGTCTTCATCCCAAGTACATCGGAATGGTTTAAAAACACTGTCTAGCATCTTGGGTCATCATCCCAAGTATATCGGAATGGTTTAAAAACACTTTCTAGCATCTTGGGTCATTATCCCAAGTATATCGGAATGGTTTAAAAACACTTTCTAGCATCTTAGGTCTTCATCCCAAGTACATCGGAATGGTTTAAAAACACTGTCTAGCATCTTGGGTCATCATCCCAAGTATATCGGAATGGTTTAAAAACACTTTCTAGCATCTTGGGTCATTATCCCAAGTATATCGGAATGGTTTAAAAACACTTTCTAGCATCTTGGGTCATTATCCCAAGTATATCGGAATGGTTTAAAAACACTTTCTAGCATCTTAGGTCTTCATCCCAAGTACATCGGAATGGTTTAAAAACACTTTCTAGCATCTTGGGTCATTATCCCAAGTATATCGGAATGGTTTAAAAACACTTTCTAGCATCTTAGGTCTTCATCCCAAGTACATCGGAATGGTTTAAAAACACTTTCTAGCATCTTAGGTCATCATCCCAAGTATACCGAAATGGTTTAAAAACACTTTCTAGCATCTTGGGTCATCATCCCAAGTATATCGGAATGGTTTAAAAACACTGTCTAGCATCTTGGGTCATCATCCCAAGTATATCGGAATGGTTTAAAAACACTGTCTAGCATCTTGGGTCATCATCCCAAGTATATCGGAATGGTTTAAAAACACTTTCTAGCATCTTGGGTCATTATCCCAAGTATATCGGAATGGTTTAAAAACACTTTCTAGCATCTTAGGTCTTCATCCCAAGTACATCGGAATGGTTTAAAAACACTTTCTAGCATCTTGGGTCATCATCCCAAGTATATCGGAATGGTTTAAAAACACTGTCTAGCATCTTGGGTCATCATCCCAAGTATATCGGAATGGTTTAAAAACACTGTCTAGCATCTTGGGTCATCATCCCAAGTATATCGGAATGGTTTAAAAACACTTTCTAGCATCTTAGGTCTTCATCCCAAGTACATCGGAATGGTTTAAAAACACTGTCTAGCATCTTGGGTCATTATCCCAAGTATACCGAAATGGTTTAAAAACACTGTCTAGCATCTTGGGTCATCATCCCAAGTATATCGGAATGGTTTAAAAACACTTTCTAGCATCTTAGGTCTTCATCCCAAGTACATCGGAATGGTTTAAAAACACTGTCTAGCATCTTGGGTCATCATCCCAAGTATATCGGAATGGTTTAAAAACACTTTCTTGCATCTTGGGTCATTATCCCAAGTATATCGGAATGGTTTAAAAACACTTTCTAGCATCTTAGGTCTTCATCCCAAGTACATCGGAATGGTTTAAAAACACTGTCTAGCATCTTGGGTCATCATCCCAAGTATATCGGAATGGTTTAAAAACACTTTCTAGCATCTTGGGTCATTATCCCAAGTATATCGGAATGGTTTAAAAACACTTTCTAGCATCTTGGGTCATTATCCCAAGTATATCGGAATGGTTTAAAAACACTTTCTAGCATCTTAGGTCTTCATCCCAAGTACATCGGAATGGTTTAAAAACACTTTCTAGCATCTTGGGTCATCATCCCAAGTATATCGGAATGGTTTAAAAACACTGTCTAGCATCTTGGGTCATCATCCCAAGTATATCGGAATGGTTTAAAAACACTGTCTAGCATCTTGGGTCATCATCCCAAGTATATCGGAATGGTTTAAAAACACTTTCTAGCATCTTAGGTCATCATCCCAAGTATATCGGAATGGTTTAAAAACACTTTCTAGCATCTTAGGTCTTCATCCCAAGTACATCGGAATGGTTTAAAAACACTGTCTAGCATCTTGGGTCATCATCCCAAGTATACCGGAATGGTTTAAAAACACTTTCTAGCATCTTGGGTCATCATCCCAAGTATATCGGAATGGTTTAAAAACACTTTCTAGCATCTTGGGTCATCATCCCAAGTATATCGGAATGGTTTAAAAACACTGTCTAGCATCTTGGGTCATCATCCCAAGTATATCGGAATGGTTTAAAAACACTTTCTAGCATCTTGGGTCATCATCCCAAGTATATCGGAATGGTTTAAAAACACTTTCTAGCATCTTAGGTCTTCATCCCAAGTACATCGGAATGGTTTAAAAACACTGTCTAGCATCTTGGGTCATCATCCCAAGTATACCGGAATGGTTTTAAAACACTTTCTAGCATCTTAGGTCTTCATCCCAAGTATATCGGAATGGTTTAAAAACACTTTCTAGCATCTTGGGTCATTATCCCAAGTATATCGGAATGGTTTAAAAACACTTTCTAGCATCTTAGGTCTTCATCCCAAGTATATCGGAATGGTTTAAAAACACTGTCTAGCATCTTGGGTCATCATCCCAAGTATATCGGAATGGTTTAAAAACACTTTCTAGCATCTTAGGTCATCATCCCAAGTATATCGGAATGGTTTAAAAACACTTTCTAGCATCTTAGGTCTTCATCCCAAGTACATCGGAATGGTTTAAAAACACTGTCTAGCATCTTGGGTCATCATCCCAAGTATACCGGAATGGTTTAAAAACACTTTCTAGCATCTTGGGTCATCATCCCAAGTATATCGGAATGGTTTAAAAACACTTTCTAGCATCTTGGGTCATCATCCCAAGTATATCGGAATGGTTTAAAAACACTGTCTAGCATCTTGGGTCATCATCCCAAGTACATCGGAATGGTTTAAAAACACTGTCTAGCATCTTGGGTCATCATCCCAAGTATATCGGAATGGTTTAAAAACACTTTCTAGCATCTTAGGTCTTCATCCCAAGTACATCGGAATGGTTTAAAAACACTGTCTAGCATCTTGGGTCATCATCCCAAGTATACCGGAATGGTTTTAAAACACTTTCTAGCATCTTAGGTCTTCATCCCAAGTATATCGGAATGGTTTAAAAACACTTTCTAGCATCTTGGGTCATTATCCCAAGTATATCGGAATGGTTTAAAAACACTTTCTAGCATCTTAGGTCTTCATCCCAAGTACATCGGAATGGTTTAAAAACACTTTCTAGCATCTTGGGTCATCATCCCAAGTATATCGGAATGGTTTAAAAACACTGTCTAGCATCTCGGGTCATCATCCCAAGTATATCGGAATGGTTTAAAAACACTTTCTAGCATCTTAGGTCTTCATCCCAAGTACATCGGAATGGTTTAAAAACACTGTCTAGCATCTTGGGTCATTATCCCAAGTATACCGAAATGGTTTAAAAACACTGTCTAGCATCTTGGGTCATCATCCCAAGTATACCGAAATGGTTTAAAAACACTTTCTAGCATCTTGGGTCATCATCCCAAGTATATCGGAATGGTTTAAAAACACTTTCTAGCATCTTGGGTCATCATCCCAAGTATATCGGAATGGTTTAAAAACACTGTCTAGCATCTTGGGTCATCATCCCAAGTACATCGGAATGGTTTAAAAACACTGTCTAGCATCTTGGGTCATCATCCCAAGTATATCGGAATGGTTTAAAAACACTTTCTAGCATCTTAGGTCTTCATCCCAAGTACATCGGAATGGTTTAAAAACACTGTCTAGCATCTTGGGTCATCATCCCAAGTATACCGGAATGGTTTTAAAACACTTTCTAGCATCTTAGGTCTTCATCCCAAGTATATCGGAATGGTTTAAAAACACTTTCTAGCATCTTGGGTCATTATCCCAAGTATATCGGAATGGTTTAAAAACACTTTCTAGCATCTTAGGTCTTCATCCCAAGTACATCGGAATGGTTTAAAAACACTTTCTAGCATCTTGGGTCATCATCCCAAGTATATCGGAATGGTTTAAAAACACTGTCTAGCATCTTGGGTCATCATCCCAAGTATATCGGAATGGTTTAAAAACACTGTCTAGCATCTTGGGTCATCATCCCAAGTATATCGGAATGGTTTAAAAACACTTTCTAGCATCTTAGGTCTTCATCCCAAGTACATCGGAATGGTTTAAAAACACTGTCTAGCATCTTGGGTCATTATCCCAAGTATACCGAAATGGTTTAAAAACACTTTCTAGCATCTTAGGTCATCATCCCAAGTATACCGAAATGGTTTAAAAACACTTTCTAGCATCTTGGGTCATCATCCCAAGTATATCGGAATGGTTTAAAAACACTTTCTAGCATCTTGGGTCATCATCCCAAGTATATCGGAATGGTTTAAAAACACTGTCTAGCATCTTGGGTCATCATCCCAAGTATATCGGAATGGTTTAAAAACACTTTCTAGCATCTTGGGTCATCATCCCAAGTATATCGGAATGGTTTAAAAACACTTTCTAGCATCTTAGGTCTTCATCCCAAGTACATCGGAATGGTTTAAAAACACTGTCTAGCATCTTGGGTCATCATCCCAAGTATACCGGAATGGTTTAAAAACACTTTCTAGCATCTTGGGTCATCATCCCAAGTATATCGGAATGGTTTAAAAACACTTTCTAGCATCTTGGGTCATTATCCCAAGTATACCGAAATGGTTTAAAAACACTTTCTAGCATCTTGGGTCATCATCCCAAGTATATCGGAATGGTTTAAAAACACTGTCTAGCATCTTGGGTCATCATCCCAAGTATACCGGAATGGTTTAAAAACACTTTCTAGCATCTTGGGTCATCATCCCAAGTATATCGGAATGGTTTAAAAACACTGTCTAGCATCTTGGGTCATCATCCCAAGTATATCGGAATGGTTTAAAAACACTGTCTAGCATCTTGGGTCATCATCCCAAGTATATCGGAATGGTTTAAAAACACTTTCTAGCATCTTAGGTCTTCATCCCAAGTACATCGGAATGGTTTAAAAACACTTTCTAGCATCTTGGGTCATCATCCCAAGTATATCGGAATGGTTTAAAAACACTGTCTAGCATCTTGGGTCATCATCCCAAGTATATCGGGATGGTTTAAAAACACTGTCTAGCATCTTGGGTCATCATCCCAAGTATATCGGAATGGTTTAAAAACACTGTCTAGCATCTTGGGTCATCATCCCAAGTATATCGGAATGGTTTAAAAACACTTTCTAGCATCTTAGGTCTTCATCCCAAGTACATCGGAATGGTTTAAAAACACTGTCTAGCATCTTGGGTCATCATCCCAAGTATACCGAAATGGTTTAAAAACACTTTCTAGCATCTTAGGTCATCATCCCAAGTATATCGGAATGGTTTAAAAACACTGTCTAGCATCTTGGGTCATCATCCCAAGTATATCGGAATGGTTTAAAAACACTTTCTAGCATCTTGGGTCATCATCCCAAGTATATCGGAATGGTTTAAAAACACTTTCTAGCATCTTGGGTCATCATCCCAAGTATACCGAAATGGTTTAAAAACACTAACTAGCATCTTAGGTCATCATCCCAAGTACATCGGAATGGTTTAAAAACACTTTCTAGCATCTTGGGTCATCATCCCAAGTATATCGGAATGGTTTAAAAACACTTTCTAGCATCTTGGGTCATCATCCCAAGTATACCGAAATGGTTTAAAAACACTTTCTAGCATCTTGGGTCATCATCCCAAGTATACCGAAATGGTTTAAAAACACTTTCTAGCATCTTGGGTCATCATCCCAAGTATACCGGAATGGTTTTAAAACACTTTCTAGCATCTTAGGTCTTCATCCCAAGTATATCGGAATGGTTTAAAAACACTTTCTAGCATCTTAGGTCTTCATCCCAAGTACATCGGAATGGTTTAAAAACACTTTCTAGCATCTTGGGTCATCATCCCAAGTATATCGGAAAGGTTTAAAAACACTGTCTAGCATCTTGGGTCATCATCCCAAGTATATCGGAATGGTTTAAAAACACTGTCTAGCATCTTGGGTCATCATCCCAAGTATATCGGAATGGTTTAAAAACACTTTCTAGCATCTTGGGTCATCATCCCAAGTATATCGGAATGGTTTAAAAACACTTTCTAGCATCTTAGGTCTTCATCCCAAGTACATCGGAATGGTTTAAAAACACTGTCTAGCATCTTGGGTCATCATCCCAAGTATACCGGAATGGTTTAAAAACACTTTCTAGCATCTTGGGTCATCATCCCAAGTATATCGGAATGGTTTAAAAACACTTTCTAGCATCTTGGGTCATTATCCCAAGTATACCGAAATGGTTTAAAAACACTTTCTAGCATCTTAGGTCATCATCCCAAGTATACCGAAATGGTTTAAAAACACTTTCTAGCATCTTGGGTCATCATCCCAAGTATATCGGAATGGTTTAAAAACACTGTCCAGCATCTTGGGTCATCATCCCAAGTATATCGGAATGGTTTAAAAACACTTTCTAGCATCTTAGGTCTTCATCCCAAGTACATCGGAATGGTTTAAAAACACTTTCTAGCATCTTGGGTCATCATCCCAAGTATATCGGAATGGTTTAAAAACACTGTCTAGCATCTTGGGTCATCATCCCAAGTATATCGGAATGGTTTAAAAACACTGTCTAGCATCTTGGGTCATCATCCCAAGTATACCGAAATGGTTTAAAAACACTTTCTAGCATCTTGGGTCATCATCCCAAGTATATCGGAATGGTTTAAAAACACTGTCTAGCATCTTGGGTCATCATCCCAAGTATATCGGAATGGTTTAAAAACACTTTCTAGCATCTTAGGTCTTCATCCCAAGTACATCGGAATGGTTTAAAAACACTTTCTAGCATCTTGGGTCATCATCCCAAGTATATCGGAATGGTTTAAAAACACTGTCTAGCATCTTGGGTCATCATCCCAAGTATATCGGAATGGTTTAAAAACACTTTCTAGCATCTTAGGTCTTCATCCCAAGTACATCGGAATGGTTTAAAAACACTTTCTAGCATCTTGGGTCATCATCCCAAGTATATCGGAATGGTTTAAAAACACTTTCTAGCATCTTAGGTCTTCATCCCAAGTACATCGGAATGGTTTAAAAACACTTTCTAGCATCTTGGGTCATCATCCCAAGTATATCGGAATGGTTTAAAAACACTTTCTAGCATCTTGGGTCATCATCCCAAGTATACCGAAATGGTTTAAAAACACTTTCTAGCATCTTAGGTCTTCATCCCAAGTACATCGGAATGGTTTAAAAACACTTTCTAGCATCTTGGGTCATCATCCCAAGTATATCGGAATGGTTTAAAAACACTTTCTAGCATCTTGGGTCATTATCCCAAGTATACCGAAATGGTTTAAAAACACTTTCTAGCATCTTAGGTCATCATCCCAAGTATACCGAAATGGTTTAAAAACACTTTCTAGCATCTTGGGTCATCATCCCAAGTATATCGGAATGGTTTAAAAACACTGTCTAGCATCTTGGGTCATCATCCCAAGTATATCGGAATGGTTTAAAAACACTTTCTAGCATCTTAGGTCTTCATCCCAAGTACATCGGAATGGTTTAAAAACACTTTCTAGCATCTTGGGTCATCATCCCAAGTATATCGGAATGGTTTAAAAACACTGTCTAGCATCTTGGGTCATCATCCCAAGTATATCGGAATGGTTTAAAAACACTTTCTAGCATCTTAGGTCTTCATCCCAAGTACATCGGAATGGTTTAAAAACACTTTCTAGCATCTTGGGTCATCATCCCAAGTATATCGGAATGGTTTAAAAACACTGTCTAGCATCTTGGGTCATCATCCCAAGTATATCGGAATGGTTTAAAAACACTGTCTAGCATCTTGGGTCATCATCCCAAGTATATCGGAATGGTTTAAAAACACTGTCTAGCATCTTGGGTCATCATCCCAAGTATACCGAAATGGTTTAAAAACACTTTCTAGCATCTTGGGTCATCATCCCAAGTATATCGGAATGGTTTAAAAACACTGTCTAGCATCTTGGGTCATCATCCCAAGTATACCGGAATGGTTTTAAAACACTTTCTAGCATCTTAGGTCTTCATCCCAAGTATATCGGAATGGTTTAAAAACACTTTCTAGCATCTTAGGTCATCATCCCAAGTACATCGGAATGGTTTAAAAACACTTTCTAGCATCTTGGGTCATCATCCCAAGTATACCGAAATGGTTTAAAAACACTTTCTAGCATCTTGGGTCATCATCCCAAGTATATCGGAATGGTTTAAAAACACTTTCTAGCATCTTGGGTCATCATCCCAAGTATACCGGAATGGTTTTAAAACACTTTCTAGCATCTTAGGTCTTCATCCCAAGTATATCGGAATGGTTTAAAAACACTTTCTAGCATCGTGGGTCATCATCCCAAGTATACTGGAATGGTTTAAAAAACACTTTCTAGCATCTTGGGTCATCATCCCAAGTATATCGGAATGGTTTAAAAACACTGTCTAGCATCTTGGGTCATCATCCCAAGTATATCGGAATGGTTTAAAAACACTTTCTAGCATCTTAGGTCTTCATCCCAAGTACATCGGAATGGTTTAAAAACACTTTCTAGCATCTTGGGTCATCATCCCAAGTATACCGAAATGGTTTAAAAACACTTTCTAGCATCTTAGGTCATCATCCCAAGTATATCGGAATGGTTTAAAAACACTGTCTAGCATCTTGGGTCATCATCCCAAGTATACCGGAATGGTTTAAAAACACTTTCTAGCATCTTGGGTCATCATCCCAAGTATATCGGAATGGTTTAAAAACACTTTCTAGCATCTTGGGTCATCATCCCAAGTATATCGGAATGGTTTAAAAACACTTTCTAGCATCTTGGGTCATCATCCCAAGTATATCGGAATGGTTTAAAAACACTTTCTAGCATTTTGGGTCATCATTCCAAGTATACCGAAATGGTTTAAAAACACTTTCTAGCATCTTGGGTCATCATCCCAAGTATACCGGAATGGTTTAAAAACACTTTCTAGCATTTTGGGTCATCATCCCAAGTGTACCGGAATGGTTTAAAAACACTTTCTAGCATCTTGGGTCATTATCCCAAGTATACCGAAATGGTTTAAAAACACTTTCTAGCATCTTGGGTCATCATCCCAAGCATACCGGAATGGTTTAAAAACACTTTCTAGCATCTTGGGTCATCATCCCAAGTATACCGGAATGGTTTAAAAACACTTTCTAGCATCTTGGGTCATCATCCCAAGTATACCGGAATGGTTTTAAAACACTTTCTAGCATCTTAGGTCTTCATCCCAAGTATATCGGAATGGTTTAAAAACACTTTCTAGCATCTTGGGTCATCATCCCAAGTATACCGGAATGGTTTAAAAACACTTTCTAGCATCTTGGGTCATCATCCCAAGTATACCGGAATGGTTTAAAAACACTTTCTAGCATCTTGGGTCATCATCCCAAGTATATCGGAATGGTTTAAAAACACTTTCTAGCATCTTGGGTCATCATCCCAAGTATATCGGAATGGTTTAAAAACACTTTCTAGCATCTTGGGTCATCATCCCAAGTATATCGGAATGGTTTAAAAACACTTTCTAGCATCTTGGGTCATCATCCCAAGTATACCGGAATGGTTTGAAAACACTTTCTAGCATCTTGGGTCATCATCCCAAGTATACCGGAATGGTTTAAAAACACTTTCTAGCATCTTGGGTCATCATCCCAAGTATACCGGAATGGTTTAAAAACACTTTCTAGCATCTTGGGTCATCATCCCAAGTATACCGGAATGGTTTAAAAACACTTTCTAGCATCTTGGGTCATCATCCCAAGTATACCGGAATGGTTTAAAAACACTTTCTAGCATCTTGGGTCATCATCCCAAGTATACCGGAATGGTTTAAAAACACTTTCTAGCATCTTGGGTCATCATCCCAAGTACACCGGAATGGTTTAAAAACACTTTCTAGCATCTTGGGTCATCATCCCAAGTATATCGGAATGGTTTAAAAACACTTTCTAGCATCTTGGGTCATCATCCCAAGTATACCGGAATGGTTTAAAAACACTTTCTAGCATCTTGGGTCATCATCCCAAGTATATCGGAATGGTTTAAAAACACTTTCTAGCATCTTGGGTCATCATCCCAAGTATACTGGAATGGTTTAAAAACACTTTCTAGCATCTTAGGTCATCATCCCAAGTATATCGGAATGGTTTAAAAACACTGTCTAGCATCTTGGGTCATCATCCCAAGTATATCGGAATGGTTTAAAAACACTTTCTAGCATCTTGGGACATCATCCCAAGTATACCGGAATGGTTTAAAAACACTTTCTAGCATCTTGGGTCATCATCCCAAGTATATCGGAATGGTTTAAAAACACTTTCTAGCATTTTGGGTCATCATTCCAAGTATATCGGAATGGTTTAAAAACACTTTCTAGCATCTTGCGTCATCATCCCAAGTATATCGGAATGGTTTAGAAACACTTTCTAGCATCTTGGGTCATCATCCCAAGTATACCGGAATGGTTTAAAAACACTTTCTAGCATCTTGGGTCATCATCCCAAGTATATCGGAATGGTTTAAAAACACTTTCTAGCATTTTGGGTCATCATTCCAAGTATATCGGAATGGTTTAAAAACACTTTCTAGCATCTTGCGTCATCATCCCAAGTATATCGGAATGGTTTAGAAACACTTTCTAGCATCTTGGGTCATCATCCCAAGTATACCGGAATGGTTTAAAAACACTTTCTAGCATCTTGGGTCATCATCCCAAGTATATCGGAATGGTTTAAAAACACTTTCTAGCATCTTGGGTCATCATCCCAAGTATACTGGAATGGTTTAAAAACACTTTCTAGCATCTTAGGTCATCATCCCAAGTATACTGGAATGGTTTAAAAACACTTTCTAGCATCTTGGGTCATCATCCCAAGTATACCGGAATGGTTTAAAAACACTTTCTAGCATTTTGGGTCATCATTCCAAGTATACCGAAATGGTTTAAAAACACTTTCTAGCATCTTGGGTCATCATCCCAAGTATACCGGAATGGTTTAAAAACACTTTCTAGCATTTTGGGTCATCATCCCAAGTGTACCGGAATGGTTTAAAAACACTTTCTAGCATCTTGGGTCATTATCCCAAGTATATCGGAATGGTTTAGAAACACTTTCTAGCATCTTGGGTCATCATCCCAAATATACCGGAATGGTTTAAAAACACTTTCTAGCATCTTGGGTCATCATCCCAAGTGTACCGGAATGGTTTAAAAACACTTTCTAGCATCTTGGGTCATCATCCCAAGTGTACCGGAATGGTTTAAAAACACTTTCTAGCATCTTGGGTCATCATCCCAAGTATACCGGAATGGTTTAAAAACACTTTCTAGCATTTTGGGTCATCATCCCAAGTGTACCGGAATGGTTTAAAAACACTTTCTAGCATCTTGGGTCATTATCCCAAGTATACCGAAATGGTTTAAAAACACTTTCTAGCATCTTAGGTCTTCATCCCAAGTATATCGGAATGGTTTAAAAACACTTTCTAGCATTTTGGGTCATCATTCCAAGTATACCGAAATGGTTTAAAAACACTTTCTAGCATCTTGGGTCATCATCCCAAGTATACCGGAATGGTTTAAAAACACTTTCTAGCATTTTGGGTCATCATCCCAAGTGTACCGGAATGGTTTAAAAACACTTTCTAGCATCTTGGGTCATTATCCCAAGTATACCGAAATGGTTTAAAAACACTTTCTAGCATCTTGGGTCATCATCCCAAGTATATCGGAATGGTTTAAAAACACTTTCTAGCATTTTGGGTCATCATTCCAAGTATATCGGAATGGTTTAAAAACACTTTCTAGCATCTTGCGTCATCATCCCAAGTATATCGGAATGGTTTAGAAACACTTTCTAGCATCTTGGGTCATCATCCCAAGTATACCGGAATGGTTTAAAAACACTTTCTAGCATCTTGGGTCATCATCCCAAGTATACCGGAATGGTTTAAAAACACTTTCTAGCATCTTGGGTCATCATCCCAAGTATACCGGAATGGTTTAAAAACACTTTCTAGCATCTTGGGTCATCATCCCAAGTATACCGGAATGGTTTAAAAACACTTTCTAGCATCTTGGGTCATCATCCCAAGTATACTGGAATGGTTTAAAAACACTTTCTAGCATCTTAGGTCATCATCCCAAGTATACTGGAATGGTTTAAAAACACTTTCTAGCATTTTGGGTCATCATTCCAAGTATATCGGAATGGTTTAAAAACACTTTCTAGCATTTTGGGTCATCATTCCAAGTATACCGAAATGGTTTAAAAACACTTTCTAGCATCTTGGGTCATCATCCCAAGTATACCGGAATGGTTTAAAAACACTTTCTAGCATTTTGGGTCATCATCCCAAGTGTACCGGAATGGTTTAAAAACACTTTCTAGCATCTTGGGTCATTATCCCAAGTATACCGAAATGGTTTAAAAACACTTTCTAGCATCTTGGGTCATCATCCCAAGCATACCGGAATGGTTTAAAAACACTTTCTAGCATCTTGGGTCATCATCCCAAGTATACCGGAATGGTTTAAAAACACTTTCTAGCATCTTGGGTCATCATCCCAAGTATACCGGAATGGTTTTAAAACACTTTCTAGCATCTTAGGTCTTCATCCCAAGTATATCGGAATGGTTTAAAAACACTTTCTAGCATCTTGGGTCATCATCCCAAGTATACCGGCATGGTTTAAAAACACTTTCTAGCATCTTGGGTCATCATCCCAAGTATACCGGAATGGTTTAAAAACACTTTCTAGCATCTTGGGTCATCATCCCAAGTATATCGGAATGGTTTAAAAACACTTTCTAGCATCTTGGGTCATCATCCCAAGTATATCGGAATGGTTTAAAAACACTTTCTAGCATCTTGGGTCATCATCCCAAGTATATCGGAATGGTTTAAAAACACTTTCTAGCATCTTGGGTCATCATCCCAAGTATACCGGAATGGTTTGAAAACACTTTCTAGCATCTTGGGTCATCATCCCAAGTATACCGGAATGGTTTAAAAACACTTTCTAGCATCTTGGGTCATCATCCCAAGTATACCGGAATGGTTTAAAAACACTTTCTAGCATCTTGGGTCATCATCCCAAGTATACCGGAATGGTTTAAAAACACTTTCTAGCATCTTGGGTCATCATCCCAAGTAAACCGGAATGGTTTAAAAACACTTTCTAGCATCTTGGGTCATCATCCCAAGTATACCGGAATGGTTTAAAAACACTTTCTAGCATCTTGGGTCATCATCCCAAGTATATCGGAATGGTTTAAAAACACTTTCTAGCATCTTGGGTCATCATCCCAAGTATACCGGAATGGTTTAAAAACACTTTCTAGCATCTTGGGTCATCATCCCAAGTATATCGGAATGGTTTAAAAACACTTTCTAGCATCTTGGGTCATCATCCCAAGTATACTGGAATGGTTTAAAAACACTTTCTAGCATCTTAGGTCATCATCCCAAGTATATCGGAATGGTTTAAAAACACTGTCTAGCATCTTGGGTCATCATCCCAAGTATATCGGAATGGTTTAAAAACACTTTCTAGCATCTTAGGTCTTCATCCCAAGTACATCGGAATGGTTTAAAAACACTTTCTAGCATCTTGAATCATCATCCCAAGTATATCGGAATGGTTTAAAAACACTTTCTAGCATCTTGGGTCATCATTCCAAGTATATCGGAATGGTTTAAAAACACTTTCTAGCATCTTGAATCATCATTCCAAGTATATCGGAATGGTTTAAAAACACTTTCTAGCATCTTGGGTCATCATCCCAAGTATATCGGAATGGTTTAAAAACACTTTCTAGCATCTTGAATCATCATCCCAAGTATATCGGTATGGTTTAAAAACACTTTCTAGCATCTTGGGTCATCATCATCAGTATAGCGGAATGGTTTAAAAACACTTTCTAGCATCTTGGGTCATCATCCCAAGTATACCGGAATGGTTTGAAAACACTTTCTAGCATCTTGGGTCATCATCCCAAGTATACCGGAATGGTTTAAAAACACTTTCTAGCATCTTGGGTCATCATCCCAAGTATACCGGAATGGTTTAAAAACACTTTCTAGCATCTTGGGTCATCATCCCAAGTATACCGGAATGGTTTAAAAACACTTTCTAGCATCTTTTGTCATCATCCCAAGTATACCGGAATGGTTTAAAAACACTTTCTAGCATCTTGGGTCATCATCCCAAGTATACCGGAATGGTTTAAAAACACTTTCTAGCATCTTGGGTCATCATCCCAAGTATATCGGAATGGTTTAAAAACACTTTCTAGCATCTTGGGTCATCATTCCAAGTATATCGGAATGGTTTAAAAACACTTTCTAGCATCTTGGGTCATCATCCCAAGTATATCGGAATGGTTTAAAAACACTTTCTAGCATCTTGGGTCATCATCCCAAGTATATCGGAATGGTTTAAAAACACTGTCTAGCATCTTAGGTCTTCATCCCAAGTACATCGGAATGGTTTAAAAACACTGTCTAGCATCTTGGGTCATCATCCCAAGTATATCAGAATGGTTTAAAAACACTTTCTAGCATCTTGGGTCATCATCCCAAGTATATCGGAATGGTTTAAAAACACTTTCTAGCATCTTGGGTCATCATCCCAAGTATATCGGAATGGTTTAAAAACACTTTCTAGCATTTTGGGTCATCATTCCAAGTATATCGGAATGGTTTAAAAACACTTTCTAGCATCTTCGGTCATCATCCAAAGTATATCGGAATGGTTTAGAAACACTTTCTAGCATCTTGGGTCATCATCCCAAGTATACCGGAATGGTTTAAAAACACTTTCTAGCATCTTGGGTCATCATCCCAAGTATACCGGAATGGTTTAAAAACACTTTCTAGCATCTTGGGTCATCATCCCAAGTATACCGGAATGGTTTAAAAACACTTTCTAGCATCTTGGGTCATCATCCCAAGTATACTGGAATGGTTTAAAAACACTTTCTAGCATCTTGGGTCATCATCCCAAGTATACTGGAATGGTTTAAAAACACTTTCTAGCATCTTAGGTCATCATCCCAAGTATATCGGAATGGTTTAAAAACACTGTCTAGCATCTTGAGTCATCATCCCAAGTATACCGGAATGGTTTTAAAACACTTTCTAGCATCTTAGGTCTTCATCCCAAGTATATCGGAATGGTTTAAAAACACTTTCTAGCATCTTGGGTCATCATCCCAAGTATACCGAAATGGTTTAAAAACACTTTCTAGCATCTTGGGTCATCATCCCAAGTATATCGGAATGGTTTAAAAACACTGTCTAGCATCTTGGGTCATCATCCCAAGTATACCGGAATGGTTTTAAAACACTTTCTAGCATCTTAGGTCTTCATCCCAAGTATATCGGAATGGTTTAAAAACACTTTCTAGCATCGTGGGTCATCATCCCAAGTATACTGGAATGGTTTAAAAACACTTTCTAGCATCTTAGGTCATCATCCCAAGTATATCGGAATGGTTTAAAAACACTGTCTAGCATCTTGGGTCATCATCCCAAGTATATCGGAATGGTTTAAAAACACTTTCTAGCATCTTAGGTCTTCATCCCAAGTACATCGGAATGGTTTAAAAACACTTTCTAGCATCTTGGGTCATCATCCCAAGTATACCGAAATGGTTTAAAAACACTTTCTAGCATCTTGGGTCATCATCCCAAGTATATCGGAATGGTTTAAAAACACTGTCTAGCATCTTGGGTCATCATCCCAAGTATACCGGAATGGTTTAAAAACACTTTCTAGCATCTTGGGTCATCATCCCAAGTATATCGGAATGGTTTAAAAACACTTTCTAGCATCTTGGGTCATCATCCCAAGTATATCGGAATGGTTTAAAAACACTTTCTAGCATCTTGGGTCATCATCCCAAGTATACCGGAATGGTTTAAAAACACTTTCTAGCATCTTGGGTCATCATCCCAAGTATACCGGAATGGTTTAAAAACACTTTCTAGCATCTTGGGTCATCATCCCAAGTATACTGGAATGGTTTAAAAACACTTTCTAGCATCTTAGGTCATCATCCCAAGTATATCGGAATGGTTTAAAAACACTTTCTAGCATCTTAGGTCATCATCCCAAGTATATCGGAATGGTTTAAAAACACTGTCTAGCATCTTGGGTCATCATCCCAAGTATACCGGAATGGTTTAAAAACACTTTCTAGCATCTTGCGTCATCATCCCAAGTATATCGGAATGGTTTAGAAACACTTTCTAGCATCTTGGGTCATCATCCCAAGTATACCGGAATGGTTTAAAAACACTTTCTAGCATCTTGGGTCATCATCCCAAGTATACCGGAATGGTTTAAAAACACTTTCTAGCATCTTGGGTCATCATCCCAAGTATACCGGAATGGTTTAAAAACACTTTCTAGCATCTTGGGTCATCATCCCAAGTATACCGGAATGGTTTAAAAACACTTTCTAGCATCTTGGGTCATCATCCCAAGTATACTGGAATGGTTTAAAAACACTTTCTAGCATCTTAGGTCATCATCCCAAGTATATCGGAATGGTTTAAAAACACTGTCTAGCATCTTGAGTCATCATCCCAAGTATACCGGAATGGTTTTAAAACACTTTCTAGCATCTTAGGTCTTCATCCCAAGTATATCGGAATGGTTTAAAAACACTTTCTAGCATCTTGGGTCATCATCCCAAGTATATCGGAATGGTTTAAAAACACTGTCTAGCATCTTGGGTCATCATCCCAAGTATACCGGAATGGTTTTAAAACACTTTCTAGCATCTTAGGTCTTCATCCCAAGTATATCGGAATGGTTTAAAAACACTTTCTAGCATCGTGGGTCATCATCCCAAGTATACTGGAATGGTTTAAAAACACTTTCTAGCATCTTAGGTCATCATCCCAAGTATATCGGAATGGTTTAAAAACACTGTCTAGCATCTTGGGTCATCATCCCAAGTATATCGGAATGGTTTAAAAACACTTTCTAGCATCTTAGGTCTTCATCCCAAGTACATCGGAATGGTTTAAAAACACTTTCTAGCATCTTGGGTCATCATCCCAAGTATACCGAAATGGTTTAAAAACACTTTCTAGCATCTTAGGTCATCATCCCAAGTATATCGGAATGGTTTAAAAACACTGTCTAGCATCTTGGGTCATCATCCCAAGTATACCGGAATGGTTTAAAAACACTTTCTAGCATCTTGGGTCATCATCCCAAGTATATCGGAATGGTTTAAAAACACTTTCTAGCATCTTGGGTCATCATCCCAAGTATATCGGAATGGTTTAAAAACACTTTCTAGCATCTTGGGTCATCATCCCAAGTATATCGGAATGGTTTAAAAACACTTTCTAGCATTTTGGGTCATCATTCCAAGTATACCGAAATGGTTTAAAAACACTTTCTAGCATCTTGGGTCATCATCCCAAGTATACCGGAATGGTTTAAAAACACTTTCTAGCATTTTGGGTCATCATCCCAAGTGTACCGGAATGGTTTAAAAACACTTTCTAGCATCTTGGGTCATTATCCCAAGTATACCGAAATGGTTTAAAAACACTTTCTAGCATCTTGGGTCATCATCCCAAGCATACCGGAATGGTTTAAAAACACTTTCTAGCATCTTAGGTCTTCATCCCAAGTACATCGGAATGGTTTAAAAACACTTTCTAGCATCTTGGGTCATCATCCCAAGTATATCGGAATGGTTTAAAAACACTGTCTAGCATCTTAGGTCTTCATCCCAAGTACATCGGAATGGTTTAAAAACACTGTCTAGCATCTTGGGTCATCATCCCAAGTATATCAGAATGGTTTAAAAACACTTTCTAGCATCTTGGGTCATCATCCCAAGTATATCGGAATGGTTTAAAAACACTTTCTAGCATCTTGGGTCATCATCCCAAGTATATCGGAATGGTTTAAAAACACTTTCTAGCATTTTGGGTCATCATTCCAAGTATATCGGAATGGTTTAAAAACACTTTCTAGCATCTTGCGTCATCATCCCAAGTATATCGGAATGGTTTAGAAACACTTTCTAGCATCTTGGGTCATCATCCCAAGTATACCGGAATGGTTTAAAAACACTTTCTAGCATCTTGGGTCATCATCCCAAGTATACCGGAATGGTTTAAAAACACTTTCTAGCATCTTGGGTCATCATCCCAAGTATACCGGAATGGTTTAAAAACACTTTCTAGCATCTTGGGTCATCATCCCAAGTATACCGGAATGGTTTAAAAACACTTTCTAGCATCTTGGGTCATCATCCCAAGTATACTGGAATGGTTTAAAAACACTTTCTAGCATCTTAGGTCATCATCCCAAGTATATCGGAATGGTTTAAAAACACTGTCTAGCATCTTGAGTCATCATCCCAAGTATACCGGAATGGTTTTAAAACACTTTCTAGCATCTTAGGTCTTCATCCCAAGTATATCGGAATGGTTTAAAAACACTTTCTAGCATCTTGGGTCATCATCCCAAGTATACCGAAATGGTTTAAAAACACTTTCTAGCATCTTGGGTCATCATCCCAAGTATATCGGAATGGTTTAAAAACACTGTCTAGCATCTTGGGTCATCATCCCAAGTATACCGGAATGGTTTTAAAACACTTTCTAGCATCTTAGGTCTTCATCCCAAGTATATCGGAATGGTTTAAAAACACTTTCTAGCATCGTGGGTCATCATCCCAAGTATACTGGAATGGTTTAAAAACACTTTCTAGCATCTTAGGTCATCATCCCAAGTATATCGGAATGGTTTAAAAACACTGTCTAGCATCTTGGGTCATCATCCCAAGTATATCGGAATGGTTTAAAAACACTTTCTAGCATCTTAGGTCTTCATCCCAAGTACATCGGAATGGTTTAAAAACACTTTCTAGCATCTTGGGTCATCATCCCAAGTATACCGAAATGGTTTAAAAACACTTTCTAGCATCTTAGGTCATCATCCCAAGTATACCGGAATGGTTTAAAAACACTTTCTAGCATCTTGGGTCATCATCCCAAGTATACCGGAATGGTTTAAAAACACTTTCTAGCATCTTGGGTCATCATCCCAAGTATATCGGAATGGTTTAAAAACACTTTCTAGCATCTTGGGTCATCATCCCAAGTATATCGGAATGGTTTAAAAACACTGTCTAGCATCTTGAGTCATCATCCAAAGTATACCGAAATGGTTTAAAAACACTTTCTAGCATCTTAGGTCATCATCCCAAGTATACCGGAATGGTTTAAAAACACTTTCTAGCATCTTGGGTCATCATCCCAAGTATACCGGAATGGTTTAAAAACACTTTCTAGCATCTTGGGTCATCATCCCAAGTATATCGGAATGGTTTAAAAACACTTTCTAGCATCTTGGGTCATCATCCCAAGTATACTGGAATGGTTTAAAAACACTTTCTAGCATCTTAGGTCATCATCCCAAGTATATCGGAATGGTTTAAAAACACTGTCTAGCATCTTGGGTCATCATCCCAAGTATACCGGAATGGTTTTAAAACACTTTCTAGCATCTTAGGTCTTCATCCCAAGTATATCGGAATGGTTTAAAAACACTTTCTAGCATCTTGGGTCATTATCCCAAGTATACCGAAATGGTTTAAAAACACTTTCTAGCATCTTGGGTCATCATCCCAAGTATATCGGAATGGTTTAAAAACACTTTCTAGCATCTTGGGTCATCATCCCAAGTATACTGGAATGGTTTAAAAACACTTTCTAGCATCTTGGGTCATCATCCCAAGTATACTGGAATGGTTTAAAAACACTTTCTAGCATCTTAGGTCATCATCCCAAGTATATCGGAATGGTTTAAAAACACTGTCTAGCATCTTGGGTCATCATCCCAAGTATACCGGAATGGTTTTAAAACACTTTCTAGCATCTTAGGTCTTCATCTCAAGTATATCGGAATGGTTTAAAAACACTTTCTAGCATCTTGGGTCATTATCCCAAGTATACCGAAATGGTTTAAAAACACTTTCTAGCATCTTAGGTCATCATCCCAAGTATACCGGAATGGTTTAAAAACACTTTCTAGCATCTTAGGTCATCATCCCAAGTATATCGGAATGGTTTAAAAACACTGTCTAGCATCTTGGGTCATCATCCCAAGTATATCGGAATGGTTTAAAAACACTTTCTAGCATCTTGGGTCATCATCCCAAGTATACCGGAATGGTTTAAAAACACTTTCTAGCATCTTGGGTCATCATCCCAAGTATATCGGAATGGTTTAAAAACACTTTCTAGCATCTTGGGTCATCATCCCAAGTATACTGGAATGGTTTAAAAACACTTTCTAGCATCTTAGGTCATCATCCCAAGTATACCGGAATGGTTTAAAAACACTTTCTAGCATCTTGGGTCATCATCCCAAGTATATCGGAATGGTTTAAAAACACTTTCTAGCATCTTGGGTCATCATCCCAAGTATATCGGAATGGTTTAAAAACACTTTCTAGCATCTTGGGTCATCATCCCAAGTATATCGGAATGGTTTAAAAACACTTTCTAGCATCTTGGGTCATTATCCCAAGTATACCGGAATGGTTTAAAAACACTGTCTAGCATCTTGGGTCATCATCCCAAGTATATCGGAATGGTTTAAAAACACTTTCTTGCATCTTGGGTCATCATCCCAAGTATACCGGAATGGTTTAAAAACACTTTCTAGCATCTTGGGTCATCATCCCAAGTATATCGGAATGGTTTAAAAACACTTTCTAGCATCTTGGGTCATCATCCCAAGTATACCGGAATGGTTTAAAAACACTTTCTAGCATCTTGGGTCATCATCCCAAGTATATCGGAATGGTTGAAAAACACTTTCTAGCATCTTGGGTCATCATCCCAAGTATACCGGAATGGTTTAAAAACACTTTCTAGCATCTTGGGTCATCATCCCAAGTATATCGGAATGGTTTAAAAACACTTTCTAGCATCTTGGGTCATCATCCCAAGTATACCGGAATGGTTTAAAAACACTTTCTAGCATCTTGGGTCATCATCCCAAGTATATCGGAATGGTTTAAAAACACTTTCTAGCATCTTGGGTCATCATCCCAAGTATACTGGAATGGTTTAAAAACACTTTCTAGCATCTTGGGTCATCATCCCAAGTATATCGGAATGGTTTAAAAACACTTTCTAGCATCTTGGGTCATCATCCCAAGTATACCGGAATGGTTTAAAAACACTTTCTAGCATCTTGGGTCATCATCCCAAGTATATCGGAATGGTTTAAAAACACTTTCTAGCATCTTGGGTCATCATCCCAAGTATACCGGAATGGTTTAAAAACACTTTCTAGCATCTTGGGTCATCATCCCAAGTATATCGGAATGGTTTAAAAACACTTTCTAGCATCTTGGGTCATTATCCCAAGTATACCGGAATGGTTTAAAAACACTGTCTAGCATCTTGGGTCATCATCCCAAGTATACCGGAATGGTTTAAAAACACTTTCTAGCATCTTGGGTCATCATCCCAAGTATATCGGAATGGTTTAAAAACACTTTCTAGCATCTTGGGTCATCATCCCAAGTATACCGGAATGGTTTAAAAACACTTTCTAGCATCTTGGGTCATCATCCCAAGTATATCGGAATGGTTTAAAAACACTTTCTAGCATCTTGGGTCATCATCCCAAGTATACCGGAATGGTTTAAAAACACTTTCTAGCATCTTGGGTCATCATCCCAAGTATATCGGAATGGTTTTAAAACACTTTCTAGCATCTTAGGTCTTCATCCCAAGTATATCGGAATGGTTTAAAAACACTGTCTAGCATCTTGGGTCATCATCCCAAGTATACCGGAATGGTTTAAAAACACTTTCTAGCATCTTGGGTCATCATCCCAAGTATACCGGAATGGTTTAAAAACACTTTCTAGCATCTTGGGTCATCATCCCAAGTATATCGGAATGGTTTAAAAACACTTTCTAGCATCTTGGGTCATTATCCCAAGTATACCGGAATGGTTTTAAAACACTTTCTAGCATCTTAGGTCTTCATCCCAAGTATATCGGAATGGTTTAAAAACACTGTCTAGCATCTTGGGTCATCATCCCAAGTATACCGGAATGGTTTAAAAACACTTTCTAGCATCTTGGGTCATCATCCCAAGTATACCGGAATGGTTTAAAAACACTGTCTAGCATCTTGGGTCATCATCCCAAGTATACCGGAATGGTTTAAAAACACTGTCTAGCATCTTGGGTCATCATCCCAAGTATACCGGAATGGTTTAAAAACACTTTCTAGCATCTTGGGTCATCATCCCAAGTATACCGGAATGGTTTAAAAACACTTTCTAGCATCTTGGGTCATCATCCCAAGTATATCGGAATGGTTTAAAAACACTTTCTAGCATCTTGGGTCATTATCCCAAGTATACCGGAATGGTTTTAAAACACTTTCTAGCATCTTAGGTCTTCATCCCAAGTATATCGGAATGGTTTAAAAACACTGTCTAGCATCTTGGGTCATCATCCCAAGTATACCGGAATGGTTTAAAAACACTTTCTAGCATCTTGGGTCATCATCCCAAGTATACCGGAATGGTTTAAAAACACTTTCTAGCATCTTGGGTCATCATCCCAAGTATATCGGAATGGTTTAAAAACACTTTCTAGCATCTTGGGTCATCATCCCAAGTATACTGGAATGGTTTAAAAACACTTTCTAGCATCTTAGGTCATCATCCCAAGTATATCGGAATGGTTTAAAAACACTTTCTAGCATCTTGGGTCATCATCCCAAGTATACCGGAATGGTTTAAAAACACTTTCTAGCATCTTGGGTCATCATCCCAAGTATATCGGAATGGTTTAAAAACACTTTCTAGCATCTTGGGTCATCATCCCAAGTATACCGGAATGGTTTAAAAACACTTTCTAGCATCTTGGGTCATCATCCCAAGTATACCGGAATGGTTTTAAAACACTTTCTAGCATCTTAGGTCTTCATCCCAAGTATATCGGAATGGTTTAAAAACACTGTCTAGCATCTTGGGTCATCATCCCAAGTATACCGGAATGGTTTAAAAACACTTTCTAGCATCTTGGGTCATCATCCCAAGTATACCGGAATGGTTTAAAAACACTTTCTAGCATCTTGGGTCATCATCCCAAGTATATCGGAATGGTTTAAAAACACTTTCTAGCATCTTGGGTCATCATCCCAAGTATACTGGAATGGTTTAAAAACACTTTCTAGCATCTTAGGTCATCATCCCAAGTATATCGGAATGGTTTAAAAACACTTTCTAGCATCTTGGGTCATCATCCCAAGTATACCGGAATGGTTTAAAAACACTTTCTAGCATCTTGGGTCATCATCCCAAGTATATCGGAATGGTTTAAAAACACTTTCTAGCATCTTGGGTCATCATCCCAAGTATACCGGAATGGTTTAAAAACACTTTCTAGTATCTTGGGTCATCATCCCAAGTATACCGGAATGGTTTAAAAACACTTTCTAGCACCTTGGGTCATCATCCCAAGTATATCGGAATGGTTTAAAAACACTTTCTAGCATCTTGGGTCATCATCCCAAGTATACCGGAATGGTTTAAAAACACTTTCTAGCATCTTGGGTCATCATCCCAAGTATATCGGAATGGTTTAAAAACACTTTCTAGCATCTTGGGTCATCATCCCAAGTATACCGGAATGGTTTAAAAACACTTTCTAGCATCTTGGGTCATCATCCCAAGTATATCGGAATGGTTTAAAAACACTTTCTAGCATCTTGGGTCATCATCCCAAGTATACCGGAATGGTTTAAAAACACTTTCTAGCATCTTGGGTCATCATCCCAAGTATATCGGAATGGTTTAAAAACACTTTCTAGCATCTTGGGTCATCATCCCAAGTATACCGGAATGGTTTAAAAACACTTTCTAGCATCTTGGGTCATCATCCCAAGTATACCGGAATGGTTTAAAAACACTTTCTAGCATCTTGGGTCATCATCCCAAGTATATCGGAATGGTTTAAAAACACTTTCTAGCATCTTGGGTCATTATCCCAAGTATACCGGAATGGTTTTAAAACACTTTCTAGCATCTTAGGTCTTCATCCCAAGTATATCGGAATGGTTTAAAAACACTGTCTAGCATCTTGGGTCATCATCCCAAGTATACCGGAATGGTTTAAAAACACTTTCTAGCATCTTGGGTCATCATCCCAAGTATACCGGAATGGTTTAAAAACACTTTCTAGCATCTTGGGTCATCATCCCAAGTATATCGGAATGGTTTAAAAACACTTTCTAGCATCTTGGGTCATCATCCCAAGTATACTGGAATGGTTTAAAAACACTTTCTAGCATCTTAGGTCATCATCCCAAGTATATCGGAATGGTTTAAAAACACTGTCTAGCATCTTGGGTCATCATCCCAAGTATATCGGAATGGTTTAAAAACACTTTCTAGCATCTTGGGTCATCATCCCAAGTATATCGGAATGGTTTAAAAACACTTTCTAGCATCTTGGGTCATCATCCCAAGTATATCGGAATGGTTTAAAAACACTTTCTAGCATCTTGGGTCATCATCCCAAGTATATCGGAATGGTTTAAAAACACTGTCTAGCATCTTGGGTCATCATCCCAAGTATACCGGAATGGTTTAAAAACACTTTCTAGCATCTTGGGTCATCATCCCAAGTATACCGGAATGGTTTAAAAACACTTTCTAGCATCTTGGGTCATCATCCCAAGTATATCGGAATGGTTTAAAAACACTTTCTAGCATCTTGGGTCATCATCCCAAGTATACTGGAATGGTTTAAAAACACTTTCTAGCATCTTAGGTCTTCATCCCAAGTATATCGGAATGGTTTAAAAACACTGTCTAGCATCTTGGGTCATCATCCCAAGTATACCGGAATGGTTTAAAAACACTTTCTAGCATCTTGGGTCATCATCCCAAGTATACCGGAATGGTTTAAAAACACTTTCTAGCATCTTGGGTCATCATCCCAAGTATATCGGAATGGTTTAAAAACACTTTCTAGCATCTTGGGTCATCATCCCAAGTATACTGGAATGGTTTAAAAACACTTTCTAGCATCTTAGGTCATCATCCCAAGTATATCGGAATGGTTTAAAAACACTTTCTAGCATCTTGGGTCATCATCCCAAGTATACCGGAATGGTTTAAAAACACTTTCTAGCATCTTGGGTCATCATCCCAAGTATACCGGAATGGTTTAAAAACACTTTCTAGCATCTTGGGTCATCATCCCAAGTATATCGGAATGGTTTAAAAACACTTTCTACCATCTTGGGTCATTATCCCAAGTATACCGGAATGGTTTTAAAACACTTTCTAGCATCTTGGGTCTTCATCCCAAGTATATCGGAATGGTTTAAAAACACTGTCTAGCATCTTGGGTCATCATCCCAAGTATACCGGAATGGTTTAAAAACACTTTCTAGCATCTTGGGTCATCATCAAAAGTATACCGGAATGGTTTAAAAACACTTTCTAGCATCTTGGGTCATCATCCCAAGTATATCGGAATGGTTTAAAAACACTTTCTAGCATCTTGGGTCATCATCCCAAGTATACTGGAATGGTTTAAAAACACTTTCTAGCATCTTAGGTCATCATCCCAAGTATATCGGAATGGTTTAAAAACACTTTCTAGCATCTTGGGTCATCATCCCAAGCATATCGGAATGGTTTAAAAACACTTTCTAGCATCTTGGGTCATCATCCCAAGTATATCGGAATGGTTTAAAAACACTTTCTAGCATCTTGGGTCATCATCCCAAGTATACCGGAATGGTTTAAAAACACTTTCTAGCATCTTGGGTCATCATCCCAAGTATACCGGAATGGTTTAAAAACACTTTCTAGCATCTTGGGTCATCATCCCAAGTATATCGGAATGGTTTAAAAACACTTTCTAGCATCTTGGGTCATCATCCCAAGTATACCGGAATGGTTTAAAAACACTTTCTAGCATCTTGGGTCATCATCCCAAGTATATCGGAATGGTTTAAAAACACTTTCTAGCATCTTGGGTCATCATCCCAAGTATACCGGAATGGTTTAAAAACACTTTCTAGCATCTTGGGTCATCATCCCAAGTATACCGGAATGGTTTAAAAACACTTTCTAGCATCTTGGGTCATCATCCCAAGTATATCGGAATGGTTTAAAAACACTTTCTAGCATCTTGGGTCATTATCCCAAGTATACCGGAATGGTTTTAAAACACTTTCTAGCATCTTAGGTCTTCATCCCAAGTATATCGGAATGGTTTAAAAACACTGTCTAGCATCTTGGGTCATCATCCCAAGTATACCGGAATGGTTTAAAAACACTTTCTAGCATCTTGGGTCATCATCCCAAGTATATCGGAATGGTTTAAAAACACTTTCTAGCATCTTGGGTCATCATCCCAAGTATATCGGAATGGTTTAAAAACACTTTCTAGCATCTTGGGTCATCATCCCAAGTATACCGGAATGGTTTAAAAACACTTTCTAGCATCTTGGGTCATCATCCCAAGTATACCGGAATAGTTTAAAAACACTTTCTAGCATCTTGGGTCATCATCCCAAGTATATCGGAATGGTTTAAAAACACTTTCTAGCATCTTGGGTCATCATCCCAAGTATACCGGAATGGTTTAAAAACACTTTCTAGCATCTTGGGTCATCATCCCAAGTATATCGGAATGGTTTAAAAACACTTTCTAGCATCTTGGGTCATCATCCCAAGTATACCGGAATGGTTTAAAAACACTT
Source organism: Anopheles coustani (assembly GCF_943734705.1). Taxonomy (NCBI): domain Eukaryota; kingdom Metazoa; phylum Arthropoda; class Insecta; order Diptera; family Culicidae; genus Anopheles; species Anopheles coustani. Next base: position 176,446 of record NW_026525394.1, on the reverse strand, counting down.
TCTAGCATCTTGGGTCATCATCCCAAGTATACCGGAATGGTTTAAAAACACTTTCTAGCATCTTGGGTCATCATCCCAAGTATATCGGAATGGTTTAAAAACACTTTCTAGCATCTTGGGTCATTATCCCAAGTATACCGGAATGGTTTTAAAACACTTTCTAGCATCTTAGGTCTTCATCCCAAGTATATCGGAATGGTTTAAAAACACTGTCTAGCATCTTGGGTCATCATCCCAAGTATACCGGAATGGTTTAAAAACACTTTCTAGCATCTTGGGTCATCATCCCAAGTATATCGGAATGGTTTAAAAACACTTTCTAGCATCTTGGGTCATCATCCCAAGTATACTGGAATGGTTTAAAAACACTTTCTAGCATCTTAGGTCATCATCCCAAGTATATCGGAATGGTTTAAAAACACTGTCTAGCATCTTGGGTCATCATCCCAAGTATATCGGAATGGTTTAAAAACACTTTCTAGCATCTTGGGTCATCATCCCAAGTATACCGGAATGGTTTAAAAACACTTTCTAGCATCTTGGGTCATCATCCCAAGTATATCGGAATGGTTTAAAAACACTTTCTAGCATCTTGGGTCATCATCCCAAGTATACCGGAATGGTTTAAAAACACTTTCTAGCATCTTGGGTCATCATCCCAAGTATATCGGAATGGTTTAAAAACACTTTCTAGCATCTTGGGTCATCATCCCAAGTATACCGGAATGGTTTAAAAACACTTTCTAGCATCTTGGGTCATCATCCCAAGTATATCGGAATGGTTTAAAAACACTTTCTAGCATCTTGGGTCATCATCCCAAGTATACTGGAATGGTTTAAAAACACTTTCTAGCATCTTGGGTCATCATCCCAAGTATACTGGAATGGTTTAAAAACACTTTCTAGCATCTTAGGTCTTCATCCCAAGTATATCGGAATGGTTTAAAAACACTTTCTAGCATCTTGGGTCATTATCCCAAGTATACCGAAATGGTTTAAAAACACTTTCTAGCATCTTGGGTCATCATCCCAAGTATATCGGAATGGTTTAAAAACACTTTCTAGCATCTTGGGTCATCATCCCAAGTATATCGGAATGGTTTAAAAACACTTTCTAGCATCTTAGGTCATCATCCCAAGTATATCGGAATGGTTTAAAAACACTGTCTAGCATCTTGGGTCATCATCCCAAGTATACCGGAATGGTTTAAAAACACTTTCTAGCATCTTGGGTCATCATCCCAAGTATATCGGAATGGTTTAAAAACACTTTCTAGCATCTTGGGTCAGCATCCCAAGTATATCGGAATGGTTTAAAAACACTTTCTAGCATCTTGGGTCATCATCCCAAGTATACTGGAATGGTTTAAAAACACTTTCTAGCATCTTGGGTCATCATCCCAAGTATATCGGAATGGTTTAAAAACACTTTCTAGCATCTTGGGTCATCATCCCAAGTATACTGGAATGGTTTAAAAACACTTTCTAGCATCCTAGGTCATCATCCCAAGTATATCGGAATGGTTTAAAAACACTGTCTAGCATCTTGGGTCATCATCCCAAGTATACCGGAATGGTTTTAAAACACTTTCTAGCATCTTAGGTCTTCATCCCAAGTATATCGGAATGGTTTAAAAACACTTTCTAGCATCTTGGGTCATTATCCCAAGTATACCGAAATGGTTTAAAAACACTTTCTAGCATCTTAGGTCATCATCCCAAGTATATCGGAATGGTTTAAAAACACTGTCTAGCATCTTGGGTCATCATCCCAAGTAAACCGGAATGGTTTTAAAACACTTTCTAGCATCTTGGGTCATCATCCCAAGTATATCGGAATGGTTTTAAAACACTTCCTAGCATCTTGGGTCATCATCCCAAGTGTACCGGAATGGTTTTTAAACACTTTCTAGCATCTTGGGTCATCATCCCAAGTAAACCGGAATGGTTTTAAAACACTTTCTAGCATCTTGGGTCATCATCCCAAGTATATCGGAATGGTTTAAAAACACTTTCTAGCATCTTGGGTCATCATCCCAAGTATATCGGAATGGTTTTAAAACACTTTCTAGCATCTTGGGTCATCATCCCAAGTATATAGGAATGGTTTAAAAACACTTTCTAGCATCTTGGGTCATCATCCCAAGTATACCGGAATGGTTTAAAAACACTTTCTAGCATCTTGGGTCATCATCCCAAGTATATCGGAATGGTTTAAAAACACTTTCTAGCATCTTGGGTCATCATCCCAAGTATACCGGAATGGTTTAAAAACACTTTCTAGCATCTTGGGTCATCATCCCAAGTATATCGGAATGGTTTAAAAACACTTTCTAGCATCTTGGGTCATCATCCCAAGTATACCGGAATGGTTTAAAAACACTTTCTAGCATCTTGGGTCATCATCCCAAGTATATCGGAATGGTTTTAAAACACTTTCTAGCATCCTAGGTCATCATCCCAAGTATATCGGAATGGTTTAAAAACACTGTCTAGCATCTTGGGTCATCATCCCAAGTATACCGGAATGGTTTTAAAACACTTTCTAGCATCTTAGGTCTTCATCCCAAGTATATCGGAATGGTTTAAAAACACTTTCTAGCATCTTGGGTCATTATCCCAAGTATACCGAAATGGTTTAAAAACACTTTCTAGCATCTTGGGTCATCATCCCAAGTATATCGGAATGGTTTTAAAACACTTCCTAGCATCTTGGGTCATCATCCCAAGTGTACCGGAATGGTTTTTAAACACTTTCTAGCATCTTGGGTCATCATCCCAAGTAAACCGGAATGGTTTTAAAACACTTTCTAGCATCTTGGGTCATCATCCCAAGTATATCGGAATGGTTTAAAAACACTTTCTAGCATCTTGGGTCATCATCCCAAGTATATCGGAATGGTTTTAAAACACTTTCTAGCATCTTGGGTCATCATCCCAAGTATATCGGAATGGTTTAAAAACACTTTCTAGCATCTTGGGTCATCATCCCAAGTATACCGGAATGGTTTAAAAACACTTTCTAGCATCTTGGGTCATCATCCCAAGTATATCGGAATGGTTTAAAAACACTTTCTAGCATCTTGGGTCATCATCCCAAGTATACCGGAATGGTTTAAAAACACTTTCTAGCATCTTGGGTCATCATCCCAAGTATATCGGAATGGTTTAAAAACACTTTCTAGCATCTTGGGTCATCATCCCAAGTATACCGGAATGGTTTAAAAACACTTTCTAGCATCTTGGGTCATCATCCCAAGTATATCGGAATGGTTTTAAAACACTTTCTAGCATCCTAGGTCATCATCCCAAGTATATCGGAATGGTTTAAAAACACTGTCTAGCATCTTGGGTCATCATCCCAAGTATACCGGAATGGTTTTAAAACACTTTCTAGCATCTTAGGTCTTCATCCCAAGTATATCGGAATGGTTTAAAAACACTTTCTAGCATCTTGGGTCATTATCCCAAGTATACCGAAATGGTTTAAAAACACTTTCTAGCATCTTGGGTCATCATCCCAAGTATATCGGAATGGTTTAAAAACACTTTCTAGCATCTTAGGTCATCATCCCAAGTATATCGGAATGGTTTAAAAACACTTTCTAGCATCTTAGGTCATCATCCCAAGTATATCGGAATGGTTTAAAAACACTGTCTAGCATCTTGGGTCATCATCCCAAGTATACCGGAATGGTTTAAAAACACTTTCTAGCATCTTGGGTCATCATCCCAAGTATATCGGAATGGTTTAAAAACACTTTCTAGCATCTTGGGTCAGCATCCCAAGTATATCGGAATGGTTTAAAAACACTTTCTAGCATCTTGGGTCATCATCCCAAGTATACCGGAATGGTTTAAAAACACTTTCTAGCATCTTGGGTCATCATCCCAAGTATATCGGAATGGTTTAAAAACACTTTCTAGCATCTTGGGTCATCATCCCAAGTATACTGGAATGGTTTAAAAACACTTTCTAGCATCTTAGGTCATCATCCCAAGTATATCGGAATGGTTTAAAAACACTTTCTAGCATCTTGGGTCATCATCCCAAGTATACCGGAATGGTTTAAAAACACTTTCTAGCATCTTGGGTCATCATCCCAAGTATATCGGAATGGTTTAAAAACACTTTCTAGCATCTTGGGTCATCATCCCAAGTATACTGGAATGGTTTAAAAACACTTTCTAGCATCTTAGGTCATCATCCCAAGTATATCGGAATGGTTTAAAAACACTGTCTAGCATCTTGGGTCATCATCCCAAGTAAACCGGAATGGTTTTAAAACACTTTCTAGCATCTTGGGTCATCATCCCAAGTATATCGGAATGGTTTTAAAACACTTCCTAGCATCTTGGGTCATCATCCCAAGTGTACCGGAATGGTTTTTAAACACTTTCTAGCATCTTGGGTCATCATCCCAAGTAAACCGGAATGGTTTTAAAACACTTTCTAGCATCTTGGGTCATCATCCCAAGTATATCGGAATGGTTTAAAAACACTTTCTAGCATCTTGGGTCATCATCCCAAGTATATCGGAATGGTTTTAAAACACTTTCTAGCATCTTGGGTCATCATCCCAAGTATATAGGAATGGTTTAAAAACACTTTCTAGCATCTTGGGTCATCATCCCAAGTATATAGGAATGGTTTAAAAACACTTTCTAGCATCTTGGATCATCATCCCAAGTAAACCGGAATGGTTTAAAAACACTTTCTAGCATCTTGGGTCATCATCCCAAGTAAACCGGAATGGTTTAAAAACACTTTCTAGCATCTTGGGTCATCATCCCAAGTAAACCGGAATGGTTTAAAAACACTTTCTAGAATCTTGGGTCATCATCCCAAGTAAACCGGAATGGTTTAAAAACACTTTCTAGCATCTTGGGTCATCATCCCAAGTAAACCGGAATGGTTTTAAAACACTTTCTAGCATCTTGGGTCATCATCCCAAGTATATCGGAATGGTTTTAAAACACTTTCTAGCATCTTGGGTCATCATCCCAAGTAAACCGGAATGGTTTTAAAACACTTTCTAGCATCTTGGGTCATCATCCCAAGTATATAGGAATGGTGTAAAAACACTTTCTAGCATCTTGGGTCATCATCCCAAGTAAACCGGAATGGTTTAAAAACACTTTCTAGAATCTTGGGTCATCATCCCAAGTAAACCGGAATGGTTTTAAAACACTTTCTAGCATCTTGGGTCATCATCCCAAGTATATCGGAATGGTTTTAAAACACTTCCTAGCATCTTGGGTCATCATCCCAAGTGTACCGGAATGGTTTTTAAACACTTTCTAGCATCTTGGGTCATCATCCCAAGTAAACCGGAATGGTTTTAAAACACTTTCTAGCATCTTGGGTCATCATCCCAAGTATATCGGAATGGTTTTAAAACACTTTCTAGCATCTTGGGTCATCATCCCAAGTAAACCGGAATGGTTTTAAAACACTTTCTAGCATCTTGGGTCATCATCCCAAGTATATAGGAATGGTGTAAAAACACTTTCTAGCATCTTGGGTCATCATCCCAAGTATATAGGAATGGTTTAAAAACACTTTCTAGCATCTTGGATCATCATCCCAAGTAAACCGGAATGGTTTAAAAACACTTTCTAGCATCTTGGGTCATCATCCCAAGTAAACCGGAATGGTTTAAAAACACTTTCTAGCATCTTGGGTCATCATCCCAAGTAAACCGGAATGGTTTAAAAACACTTTCTAGAATCTTGGGTCATCATCCCAAGTAAACCGGAATGGTTTAAAAACACTTTCTAGCATCTTGGGTCATCATCCCAAGTAAACCGGAATGGTTTTAAAACACTTTCTAGCATCTTGGGTCATCATCCCAAGTATATCGGAATGGTTTTAAAACACTTTCTAGCATCTTGGGTCATCATCCCAAGTAAACCGGAATGGTTTTAAAACACTTTCTAGCATCTTGGGTCATCATCCCAAGTATATAGGAATGGTGTAAAAACACTTTCTAGCATCTTGGGTCATCATCCCAAGTAAACCGGAATGGTTTAAAAACACTTTCTAGAATCTTGGGTCATCATCCCAAGTAAACCGGAATGGTTTTAAAACACTTTCTAGCATCTTGGGTCATCATCCCAAGTATATCGGAATGGTTTTAAAACACTTCCTAGCATCTTGGGTCATCATCCCAAGTGTACCGGAATGGTTTTTAAACACTTTCTAGCATCTTGGGTCATCATCCCAAGTAAACCGGAATGGTTTTAAAACACTTTCTAGCATCTTGGGTCATCATCCCAAGTATATCGGAATGGTTTAAAAACACTTTCTAGCATCTTGGGTCATCATCCCAAGTATATCGGAATGGTTTTAAAACACTTTCTAGCATCTTGGGTCATCATCCCAAGTATATAGGAATGGTTTAAAAACACTTTCTAGCATCTTGGGTCATCATCCCAAGTATATAGGAATGGTTTAAAAACACTTTCTAGCATCTTGGATCATCATCCCAAGTAAACCGGAATGGTTTAAAAACACTTTCTAGCATCTTGGGTCATCATCCCAAGTAAACCGGAATGGTTTAAAAACACTTTCTAGCATCTTGGGTCATCATCCCAAGTAAACCGGAATGGTTTAAAAACACTTTCTAGAATCTTGGGTCATCATCCCAAGTAAACCGGAATGGTTTAAAAACACTTTCTAGCATCTTGGGTCATCATCCCAAGTAAACCGGAATGGTTTTAAAACACTTTCTAGCATCTTGGGTCATCATCCCAAGTATATCGGAATGGTTTTAAAACACTTTCTAGCATCTTGGGTCATCATCCCAAGTAAACCGGAATGGTTTTAAAACACTTTCTAGCATCTTGGGTCATCATCCCAAGTATATCGGAATGGTTTTAAAACACTTCCTAGCATCTTGGGTCATCATCCCAAGTGTACCGGAATGGTTTTTAAACACTTTCTAGCATCTTGGGTCATCATCCCAAGTAAACCGGAATGGTTTTAAAACACTTTCTAGCATCTTGGGTCATCATCCCAAGTATATCGGAATGGTTTTAAAACACTTTCTAGCATCTTGGGTCATCATCCCAAGTAAACCGGAATGGTTTTAAAACACTTTCTAGCATCTTGGGTCATCATCCCAAGTATATAGGAATGGTGTAAAAACACTTTCTAGCATCTTGGGTCATCATCCCAAGTATATCGGAATGGTTTAAAAACACTTTCTAGCATCTTGGGTCATCATCCCAAGTAAACCGGAATGGTTTTAAAACACTTTCTAGCATCTTGGGTCATCATCCCAAGTATATCGGAATGGTTTTAAAACACTTTCTAGCATCTTGGGTCATCATCCCAAGTAAACCGGAATGGTTTAAAAACACTTTCTAGAATCTTGGGTCATCATCCAAAGTAAACCGGAATGGTTTAAAAACACTTTCTAGCATCTTGGGTCATCATCCCAAGTATACCGGAATGGTTTAAAAACACTTTCTAGCATCTTGGATCATCATCCCAAGTAAACCGGAATGGTTTAAAAACACTTTCTAGAATCTTGGGTCATCATCCCAAGTAAACCGGAATGGTTTAAAAACACTTTCTAGCATCTTGGGTCATCATCCCAAGTATATCGGAATGGTTTAAAAACACTTTCTAGCATCTTGGGTCATCATCCCAAGTAAACCGGAATGTTTTTAAAACACTTTCTAGCATCTTGGGTCATCATCCCAAGTAAACCGGAATGGTTTAAAAACACTTTCTAGCATCTTGGGTCATCATCCCAAGTATATCGGAATGGTTTAAAAACACTTTCTAGCATCTTGGGTCATCATCCCAAGTAAACGGGAATGGTTTAAAAACACTTTCTAGCATTTTGGGTCATCATCCCAAGTAAACCGGAATGGTTTAAAAACACTTTCTAGAATCTTGGGTCATCATCCCAAGTAAACCGGAATGGTTTAAAAACACTTTCTAGAATCTTGGGTCATCATCCCAAGTATATCGGAATGGTTTAAAACACTTTCTAGCATCTTGGGTCATCATCCCAAGTAAACCGGAAAGGTTTAATAACACTTTCTAGCATCTTGGGTCATCATCCCAAGTAAACCGGAATGGTTTAAAAACACTTTCTAGCATCTTGGGTCATCATCCCAAGTAAACCGGAATGGTTTAAAAACACTTTCTAGCATCTTGGGTCATCATCCCAAGTAAACCGGAATGGTTTAAAAACACTTTCTAGAATCTTGGGTCATCATCCCAAGTAAACCGGAATGGTTTAAAAACACTTTCTAGAATCTTGGGTCATCATCCCAAGTATATCGGAATGGTTTAAAACACTTTCTAGCATCTTGGGTCATCATCCCAAGTAAACCGGAAAGGTTTAATAACACTTTCTAGCATCTTGGGTCATCATCCCAAGTAAACCGGAATGGTTTAAAAACACTTTCTAGCATCTTGGGTCATCATCCCAAGTAAACCGGAAAGGTTTAATAACACTTTCTAGCATCTTGGGTCATCATCCCAAGTAAACCGGAATGGTTTAAAAACACTTTCTAGCATCTTGGGTCATCATCCCAAGTAAACCGGAATGGTTTAAAAACACTTTCTAGCATCTTGGGTCATCATCCCAAGTATATCGGAATGGTTTTAAAACACTTTCTAGCATCTTGGGTCATCATCCCAAATATATCGGAATGGTATAAAAAGACTTTCTAGCATCTTGGGTCATTATCCCAAGTATATCGGAATGGTTTTAAAACACTTTCTAGCATCTTGGGTCATCATCCTAAGTATATCGGAATGGTTTTAAAACACTTTCTAGCATCTTGGGTCATCACCCCAAGTAAACCGGAAAGGTTTAATAACACTTTCTAGCATCTTGGGTCATCTTCCCAAGTATATCGGAATGGTTTAAAACACTTTCTAGCATCTTGGGTCATCATCCCAAGTAAACCGGAATGGTTTAAAAACACTTTCTAGCATCTTGGGTCATCATCCCAAGTAAACCGGAATGGTTTAAAAACACTTTCTAGAATCTTGGGTCATCATCCCAAGTAAACCGGAATGGTTTAAAAACACTTTCTAGAATCTTGGGTCATCATCCCAAGTATATCGGAATGGTTTAAAACACTTTCTAGCATCTTGGGTCATCATCCCAAGTAAACCGGAAAGGTTTAATAACACTTTCTAGCATCTTGGGTCATCATCCCAAGTAAACCGGAATGGTTTAAAAACACTTTCTAGCATCTTGGGTCATCATCCCAAGTAAACCGGAATGGTTTAAAAACACTTTCTAGCATCTTGGGTCATCATCCCAAGTATATCGGAATGGTTTAAAACACTTTCTAGCATCTTGGGTCATCATCCCAAGTAAACCGGAAAGGTTTAATAACACTTTCTAGCATCTTGGGTCATCATCCCAAGTATATCGGAATGGTTTTAAAACACTTTCTAGCATCTTGGGTCATCATCCCAAGTATATCGGAATGGTTTTAAAACACTTTCTAGCATTTTGGGTCATCATCCCAAGTAAACCGGAATGGTTTAAAAACACTTTCTAGCATCTTGGGTCATCATCCCAAGTATATCGGAATGGTTTTAAAACACTTTCTAGCATCTTGGGTCATCATCCCAAGTATATCGGAATGGTTTAAAAACACTTTCTAGCATCTTGGGTCATCATCCCAAGTATATCGGAATGGTTTTAAAACACTTTCTAGCATCTTGGGTCATCATCCCAAGTATATCGGAATGGTTTTAAAACACTTTCTAGCATCTTGGGTCATCATCCCAAGTATATCGGAATGGTTTTAAAACACTTTCTAGCATCTTGGGTCATCATCCCAAGTATATCGGAATGGTTTAAAACACTTTCTAGCATCTTGGGTCATCATCCCAAGTAAACCGGAAAGGTTTAATAACACTTTCTAGCATCTTGGGTCATCATCCCAAGTATATCGGAATGGTTTTAAAACACTTTCTAGCATCTTGGGTCATCATCCCAAGTATATCGGAATGGTTTTAAAACACTTTCTAGCATCTTGGGTCATCATCCCAAGTATATCGGAATGGTTTTAAAACACTTTCTAGCATCTTGGGTCATCTTCCCAAGTATATCGGAATGGTTTAAAACACTTTCTAGCATCTTGGGTCATCATCCCAAGTAAACCGGAATGGTTTAAAAACACTTTCTAGCATCTTGGGTCATCATCCCAAGTAAACCGGAATGGTTTAAAAACACTTTCTAGCATCTTGGGTCATCATCCCAAGTATATCGGAATGGTTTTAAAACACTTTCTAGCATCTTGGGTCATCATCCCAAATATATCGGAATGGTATAAAAAGACTTTCTAGCATCTTGGGTCATTATCCCAAGTATATCGGAATGGTTTTAAAACACTTTCTAGCATCTTGGGTCATCATCCCAAGTATATCGGAATGGTTTTAAAACACTTTCTAGCATCTTGGGTTGGTATCCCAAGTATACCGAAATGGTTTAAAAACTGTTTCTAGCATCTTGGGTCATCATCCCAAGTATATCGGAATGGTTTTAAAACGCTTTCTAGCATCTTGGGTCATCATCCCAAGTATATCGGAATGGTTTAAAACACTTTCTAGCATCTTGGGTCATCATTCCAAGTATATCGGAATGGTTTAAAAACACTTTCCAGCATCTTGGGTCATCATCCCAAGTATATCGGAATGGTTTTAAAACACTTTCTAGCATCTTGGGTCATCATCCCAAGTAAACCGGAATGGTTTAAAAACACTTTCCAGCATCTTGGGTCATCATCCCAAGTAAACCGGAATGGTTTAAAAACACTTTATAGAATCTTGGGTCATCATCCCAAGTAAACCGGAATGGTTTAAAAACACTTTCTAGAATCTTGGGTCATCATCCCAAGTATATCGGAATGGTTTAAAACACTTTCTAGCATCTTGGGTCATCATCCCAAGTAAACCGGAATGGTTTAAAACACTTTCTAGCATCTTGGGTCACCATCCCAAGTATATCGGAATGGTTTTAAAACACTTTCTAGCATCTTGGGTCATCATCCCAAGTAAACCGGAATGGTTTAAAAACACTTTCCAGCATCTTGGGTCATCATCCCAAGTAAACCGGAATGGTTTAAAAACACTTTCTAGAATCTTGGGTCATCATCCCAAGTAAACCGGAATGGTTTAAAAACACTTTATAGAATCTTGGGTCATCATCCCAAGTATATCGGAATGGTTTTAAAACACTTTCTAGCATCTTGGGTCATCATCCCAAGTATATCGGAATGGTTTTAAAACACTTTCTAGCATCTTGGGTCATCATCCCAAGTATATCGGAATGGTTTTAAAACACTTTCTAGCATCTTGGGTCTTCATCCCAAGTATATCGGAATGGTTTAAAACACTTTCTAGCATCTTGGGTCATCATCCCAAGTAAACCGGAAAGGTTTAATAACACTTTCTAGCATCTTGGGTCATCATCCCAAGTATATCGGAATGGTTTTAAAACACTTTCTAGCATCTTGGGTCATCATCCCAAGTATATCGGAATGGTTTAAAAACACTTTCTAGCATCTTGGGTCATCATCCCAAGTATATCGGAATGGTTTTAAAACACTTTCTAGCATCTTGGGTCATCTTCCCAAGTATATCGGAATGGTTTAAAACACTTTCTAGCATCTTGGGTCATCATCCCAAGTAAACCGGAATGGTTTAAAACACTTTCTAGCATCTTGGGTCACCATCCCAAGTATATCGGAATGGTTTTAAAACACTTTCTAGCATCTTGGGTCATCATCCCAAGTAAACCGGAATGGTTTAAAAACACTTTCTAGCATCTTGGGTCATCATCCCAAGTATATCGGAATGGTTTTAAAACACTTTCTAGCATCTTGGGTCATCATCCCAAATATATCGGAATGGTATAAAACACTTTCTAGCATCTTGGGTCATCATCCCAAGTATATCGGAATGGTTTTAAAACACTTTCTAGCATCTTGGGTCATCATCCCAAGTATATCGGAATGGTTTTAAAACACTTTCTAGCATCTTGGGTCATCATCCCAAGTATATCGGAATGGTTTTAAAACACTTTCTAGCATCTTGGGTTGGTATCCCAAGTATACCGAAATGGTTTAAAAACTGTTTCTAGCATCTTGGGTCATCATCCCAAGTATATCGGAATGGTTTTAAAACGCTTTCTAGCATCTTGGGTCATCATCCCAAGTATATCGGAATGGTTTTAAAACACTTTCTAGCATCTTGGGTCATCATTCCAAGTATATCGGAATGGTTTAAAAACACTTTCCAGCATCTTGGGTCATCATCCCAAGTATATCGGAATGGTTTTAAAACACTTTCTAGCATCTTGGGTCATCATCCCAAGTATATCGGAATGGTTTTAAAACGCTTTCTAGCATCTTGGGTCATCATCCCAAGTATATCGGAATGGTTTAAAACACTTTCTAGCATCTTGGGTCATCATCCCAAGTAAACCGGAATGGTTTAAAACACTTTCTAGCATCTTGGGTCACCATCCCAAGTATATCGGAATGGTTTTAAAACACTTTCTAGCATCTTGGGTCATCATCCCAAGTAAACCGGAATGGTTTAAAAACACTTTCCAGCATCTTGGGTCATCATCCCAAGTAAACCGGAATGGTTTAAAAACACTTTCTAGAATCTTGGGTCATCATCCCAAGTAAACCGGAATGGTTTAAAAACACTTTCTAGAATCTTGGGTCATCATCCCAAGTATATCGGAATGGTTTAAAACACTTTCTAGCATCTTGGGTCATCATCCCAAGTAAACCGGAATGGTTTAAAACACTTTCTAGCATCTTGGGTCACCATCCCAAGTATATCGGAATGGTTTTAAAACACTTTCTAGCATCTTGGGTCATCATCCCAAGTAAACCGGAATGGTTTAAAAACACTTTCCAGCATCTTGGGTCATCATCCCAAGTAAACCGGAATGGTTTAAAAACACTTTCTAGAATCTTGGGTCATCATCCCAAGTAAACCGGAATGGTTTAAAAACACTTTCTAGAATCTTGGGTCATCATCCCAAGTATATCGGAATGGTTTAAAACACTTTCTAGCATCTTGGGTCATCATCCCAAGTAAACCGGAAAGGTTTAATAACACTTTCTAGCATCTTGGGTCATCATCCCAAGTAAACCGGAATGGTTTAAAAACACTTTCTAGCATCTTGGGTCATCATCCCAAGTATATCGGAATGGTTTTAAAACACTTTCTAGCATCTTGGGTCATCATCCCAAATATATCGGAATGGTATAAAAAGACTTTCTAGCATCTTGGGTCATTATCCCAAGTATATCGGAATGGTTTTAAAACACTTTCTAGCATCTTGGGTCATCATCCCAAGTATATCGGAATGGTTTTAAAACACTTTCTAGCATCTTGGGTCATCATCCCAAGTATATCGGAATGGTTTTAAAACACTTTCTAGCATCTTGGGTCATCATCCCAAATATATCGGAATGGTTTTAAAACACTTTCTAGCATCTTGGGTCATCATCCCAAGTATATCGGAATGGTTTTAAAACGCTTTCTAGCATCTTGGGTCATCATCCCAAGTAAACCGGAATGGTTTAAAAACACTTTCCAGCATCTTGGGTCATCATCCCAAGTAAACCGGAATGGTTTAAAAACACTTTCTAGAATCTTGGGTCATCATCCCAAGTAAACCGGAATGGTTTAAAAACACTTTCTAGCATCTTGGGTCATCTTCCCAAGTATATCGGAATGGTTTAAAACACTTTCTAGCATCTTGGGTCATCATCCCAAGTAAACCGGAATGGTTTAAAACACTTTCTAGCATCTTGGGTCACCATCCCAAGTATATCGGAATGGTTTTAAAACACTTTCTAGCATCTTGGGTCATCATCCCAAGTAAACCGGAATGGTTTAAAAACACTTTCCAGCATCTTGGGTCATCATCCCAAGTAAACCGGAATGGTTTAAAAACACTTTCTAGAATCTTGGGTCATCATCCCAAGTAAACCGGAATGGTTTAAAAACACTTTCTAGAATCTTGGGTCATCATCCCAAGTATATCGGAATGGTTTAAAACACTTTCTAGCATCTTGGGTCATCATCCCAAGTAAACCGGAAAGGTTTAATAACACTTTCTAGCATCTTGGGTCATCATCCCAAGTATATCGGAATGGTTTTAAAACACTTTCTAGCATCTTGGGTCATCATCCCAAGTAAACCGGAATGGTTTAAAAACACTTTCTAGCATCTTGGGTCATCATTCCAAGTATATCGGAATGGTTTTAAAACACTTTCTAGCATCTTGGGTCATCATCCCAAATATATCGGAATGGTATAAAAAGACTTTCTAGCATCTTGGGTCATTATCCCAAGTATATCGGAATGGTTTTAAAACACTTTCTAGCATCTTGGGTCATCATCCCAAGTAAACCGGAAAGGTTTAATAACACTTTCTAGCATCTTGGGTCATCATCCCAAGTATATCGGAATGGTTTTAAAACACTTTCTAGCATCTTGGGTCATCATCCCAAGTATATCGGAATGGTTTTAAAACACTTTCTAGCATCTTGGGTCATCATCCCAAGTATATCGGAATGGTTTTAAAACGCTTTCTAGCATCTTGGGTCACCATCCCAAGTATATCGGAATGGTTTTAAAACACTTTCTAGCATCTTGGGTCATCATCCCAAGTAAACCGGAATGGTTTAAAAACACTTTCCAGCATCTTGGGTCATCATCCCAAGTAAACCGGAATGGTTTAAAAACACTTTCTAGAATCTTGGGTCATCATCCCAAGTATATCGGAATGGTTTAAAAACACTTTCTAGCATCTTGGGTCATCATCCCAAGTATACCGGAATGGTTTAAAAACACTTTCTAGCATCTTGGGTCATCATCCCAAGTAAACCGGAATGGTTTAAAAACACTTTCTAGCATCTTGGGTCATCATCCCAAGTAAACCGGAATGGTTTAAAAACACTTTCTAGCATCTTGGGTCATCATCCCAAGTAAACCGGAATGGTTTAAAAACACTTTCTAGCATCTTGGGTCATCATCCCAAGTATATCGGAATGGTTTAAAAACACTTTCTAGCATCTTGGGTCATCATCCCAAGTATATCGGAATGGTTTTAAAACACTTTCTAGCATCTTGGGTCATCATCCCAAGTAAACCGGAATGGTTTAAAAACACTTTCTAGCTTCTTGGGTTGGCATCCCAAGTATATCGGAATGGTTTAAAAACACTTTCTAGCATCTTGGGTCATCATCCCAAGTATATCGGAATGGTTTTAAAACACTTTCTAGCATCTTGGGTCATCATCCCAAGTAAACCGGAATGGTTTTAAAACACTTTCTAGCATCTTGGGTCATCATCCCAAGTATATCGGAATGGTTTAAAAACACTTTCTAGCATCTTGGGTCATCATCCCAAGTAAACCGGAATGGTTTAAAAACACTTTCTAGCATCTTGGGTCATCATCCCAAGTATATCGGAATGGTTTAAAAACACTTTCTAGCATCTTGGGTCATCATCCCAAGTATATCGGAATGGTTTTAAAACACTTTCTAGCATCTTGGGTCATCATCCCAAGTAAACCGGAATGGTTTAAAAACACTTTCTAGCTTCTTGGGTTGGCATCCCAAGTATACCGAAATGGTTTAAAAACACTTTCTAGCATCTTGGGTCATCATCCCAAGTATATCGGAATGGTTTAAAAACACTTTCTAGCATCTTGGGTCATCATCCCAAGTATATCGGAATGGTTTAAAAACACTTTCTAGCATCTTGGGTCATCATCCCAAGTATATCGGAATGGTTTAAAAACACTTTCTAGCATCTTGGGTCATCATCCCAAGTATATCGGAATGGTTTAAAAACACTTTCTAGCATCTTGGGTCATCATCCCAAGTATACCGGAATGGTTTAAAAACACTTTCTAGCATCTTGGGTCATCATCCCAAGTAAACCGGAATGGTTTTAAAACACTTTTTAGCATCTTGGGTCATCATCCCAAGTATATCGGAATGGTTTAAAAACACTTTCTAGCATCTTGGGTCATCATCCCAAGTAAACCGGAATGGTTTAAAAACACTTTCTAGCATCTTGGGTCATCATCCCAAGTATATCGGAATGGTTTAAAAACACTTTCTAGCATCTTGGGTCATCATCCCAAGTATATCGGAATGGTTTTAAAACACTTTCTAGCATCTTGGGTCATCATCCCAAGTAAACCGGAATGGTTTAAAAACACTTTCTAGCTTCTTGGGTTGGCATCCCAAGTATATCGGAATGGTTTAAAAACACTTTCTAGCATCTTGGGTCATCATCCCAAGTATATCGGAATGGTTTAAAAACACTTTCTAGCATCTTGGGTCATCATCCCAAGTAAACCGGAATGGTTTAAAAACACTTTCTAGCATCTTGGGTCATCATCCCAAGTATATCGGAATGGTTTAAAAACACTTTCTAGCATCTTGGGTCATCATCCCAAGTATATCGGAATGGTTTAAAAACACTTTCTAGCATCTTGGGTCATCATCCCAAGTATATCGGAATGGTTTAAAAACACTTTCTAGCATCTTGGGTCATCATCCCAAGTATATCGGAATGGTTTTAAAACACTTTCTAGCATCTTGGGTCATCATCCCAAGTAAACCGGAATGGTTTTAAAACACTTTCTAGCATCTTGGGTCATCATCCCAAGTATATCGGAATGGTTTAAAAACACTTTCTAGCATCTTGGGTCATCATCCCAAGTAAACCGGAATGGTTTAAAAACACTTTCTAGCATCTTGGGTCATCATCCCAAGTATATCGGAATGGTTTAAAAACACTTTCTAGCATCTTGGGTCATCATCCCAAGTAAACCGGAATGGTTTAAAAACACTTTCTAGCATCTTGGGTCATCATCCCAAGTATATCGGAATGGTTTAAAAACACTTTCTAGCATCTTGGGTCTTCATCCCAAGTAAACCGGAATGGTTTAAAAACACTTTCTAGCATCTTGGGTCATCATCCCAAGTATATCGGAATGGTTTAAAAACACTTTCTAGCATCTTGGGTCATCATCCCAAGTATATCGGAATGGTTTAAAAACACTTTCTAGCATCTTGGGTCATCATCCCAAGTATATCGGAATGGTTTAAAAACACTTTCTAGCATCTTGGGTCATCATCCCAAGTATATCGGAATGGTTTAAAAACACTTTCTAGCATCTTGGGTCATCATCCCAAGTATACCGGAATGGTTTAAAAACACTTTCTAGCATCTTGGGTCATCATCCCAAGTAAACCGGAATGTTTTAAAAACACTTTCTAGCATCTTGGGTCATCATCCCAAGTATATCGGAATGGTTTAAAAACACTTTCTAGCATCTTGGGTCATCATCCCAAGTATATCGGAATGGTTTTAAAACACTTTCTAGCATCTTGGGTCATCATCCCAAGTATATCGGAATGGTTTAAAAACACTTTCTAGCATCTTGGGTCATCATCCCAAGTATATCGGAATGGTTTAAAAACACTTTCTAGCATCTTGGGTCATCATCCCAAGTATATCGGAATGGTTTTAAAACACTTTCTAGCATCTTGGGTCATCATCCCAAGTAAACCGGAATGGTTTTAAAACACTTTCTAGCATCTTGGGTCATCATCCCAAGTATATCGGAATGGTTTAAAAACACTTTCTAGCATCTTGGGTCATCATCCCAAGTAAACCGGAATGGTTTAAAAACACTTTCTAGCATCTTGGGTCATCATCCCAAGTATATCGGAATGGTTTTAAAACACTTTCTAGCATCTTGGGTCATCATCCCAAGTAAACCGGAATGTTTTAAAAACACTTTCTAGCATCTTGGGTCATCATCCCAAGTATATCGGAATGGTTTAAAAACACTTTCTAGCATCTTGGGTCATCATCCCAAGTATATCGGAATGGTTTAAAAACACTTTCTAGCATCTTGGGTCATCATCCCAAGTAAACCGGAATGGTTTAAAAACACTTTCTAGCATCTTGGGTCATCATCCCAAGTATATCGGAATGGTTTAAAAACACTTTCTAGCATCTTGGGTCATCATCCCAAGTAAACCGGAATGGTTTAAAAACACTTTCTAGCATCTTGGGTCATCATCCCAAGTATATCGGAATGGTTTAAAAACACTTTCTAGCATCTTGGGTCATCATCCCAAGTATATCGGAATGGTTTAAAAACACTTTCTAGCATCTTGGGTCATCATCCCAAGTATATCGGAATGGTTTAAAAACACTTTCTAGCATCTTGGGTCATCATCCCAAGTAAACCGGAATGGTTTAAAAACACTTTCTAGCATCTTGGGTCATCATCCCAAGTATATCGGAATGGTTTAAAAACACTTTCTAGCATCTTGGGTCATCATCCCAAGTAAACCGGAATGGTTTAAAAACACTTTCTAGCATCTTGGGTCATCATCCCAAGTATATCGGAATGGTTTAAAAACACTTTCTAGCATCTTGGGTCATCATCCCAAGTATATCGGAATGGTTTAAAAACACTTTCTAGCATCTTGGGTCATCATCCCAAGTATATCGGAATGGTTTTAAAACACTTTCTAGCATCTTGGGTCATCATCCCAAGTAAACCGGAATGGTTTTAAAACACTTTCTAGCATCTTGGGTCATCATCCCAAGTAAACCGGAATGGTTTTAAAACACTTTCTAGCATCTTGGGTCATCATCCCAAGTATATCGGAATGGTTTAAAAACACTTTCTAGCATCTTGGGTCATCATCCCAAGTAAACCGGAATGTTTTAAAAACACTTTCTAGCATCTTGGGTCATCATCCCAAGTATATCGGAATGGTTTAAAAACACTTTCTAGCATCTTGGGTCATCATCCCAAGTATATCGGAATGGTTTAAAAACACTTTCTAGCATCTTGGGTCATCATCCCAAGTATATCGGAATGGTTTAAAAACACTTTCTAGCATCTTGGGTCATCATCCCAAGTATATCGGAATGGTTTAAAAACACTTTCTAACATCTTGGGTCATCACCCCAAGTATATCGGAATGGTTTAAAAACACTTTCTAGCATCTTGGGTCATCATCCCAAGTATATCGGAATGGTTTAAAAACACTTTCTAGCATCTTGGGTCATCACCCCAAGTATATCGGAATGGTTTAAAAACACTTTCTAGCATCTTGGGTCATCATCCCAAGTATATCGGAATGGTTTAAAAACACTTTCTAGCATCTTGGGTCATCATCCCAAGTGTATCGGAATGGTTTAAAAACACTTTCTAGCATCTTGGGTCTTCATCCCAAGTATATCGGAATGGTTTAAAAACACTTTCTAGCATCTTGGGTCTTCATCCCAAGTATATCGGAATGGTTTAAAAACACTTTCTAGCATCTTGGGTCATCATCCCAAGTATATCGGAATGGTTTAAAAACACTTTCTTGCATCTTGGGTCATCATCCCAAGTGTATCGGAATGGTTTAAAAACACTTTCTAGCATCTTGGGTCATCTCCCCAAGTATATCGGAATGGTTTAAAAACACTTTTTTGCATCTTGGGTCTTCATCCCAAGTATATCGGAATGGTTTAAAAACACTTTCTAGCATCTTGGGTCATCACCCCAAGTATATCGGAATGGTTTAAAAACACTTTCTAGCATCTTGGGTCATCATCCCAAGTATATCGGAATGGTTTAAAAACACTTTCTAGCATCTTGGGTCATCATCCCAAGTATATCGGAATGGTTTAAAAACACTTTCTAGCATCTTGGGTCATCATCCCAAGTATATCGGAATGGTTTAAAAACACTTTCTAACATCTTGGGTCATCACCCCAAGTATATCGGAATGGTTTAAAAACACTTTCTAGCATCTTGGGTCATCATCCCAAGTATATCGGAATGGTTTAAAAACACTTTCTAGCATCTTGGGTCATCACCCCAAGTATATCGGAATGGTTTAAAAACACTTTCTAGCATCTTGGGTCATCATCCCAAGTATATCGGAATGGTTTAAAAACACTTTCTAGCATCTTGGGTCATCATCCCAAGTGTATCGGAATGGTTTAAAAACACTTTCTAGCATCTTGGGTCTTCATCCCAAGTATATCGGAATGGTTTAAAAACACTTTCTAGCATCTTGGGTCTTCATCCCAAGTATATCGGAATGGTTTAAAAACACTTTCTAGCATCTTGGGTCTTCATCCCAAGTGTATCGGAATGGTTTAAAAACACTTTCTAGCATCTTGGGTCTTCATCCCAAGTATTTCGGAATGGTTTAAAAACACTTTCTAGCATCTTGGGTCATCATCCCAAGAATATCGGAATGGTTTAAAAACACTTTCTAGCATCTTGGGTCTTCATCCCAAGTATATCGGAATGGTTTAAAAACACTTTCTAGCATCTTGGGTCATCACCCCAAGTATATCGGAATGGTTTAAAAACACTTTCTAGCATCTTGGGTCATCATCCCAAGTATATCGGAATGGTTTAAAAACACTTTCTAGCATCTTGGGTCATCATCCCAAGTATATCGGAATGGTTTAAAAACACTTTCTAGCATCTTGGGTCATCATCCCAAGAATATCGGAATGGTTTAAAAACACTTTCTAGCATCTTGGGTCATCATCCCAAGTATATCGGAATGGTTTAAAAACACTTTCTAGCATCTTGGGTCATCATCCCAAGTATATCGGAATGGTTTAAAAACACTTTCTAGCATCTTGGGTCATCATCCCAAGTATATCGGAATGGTTTAAAAACACTTTCTAGCATCTTGGGTCATCATCCCAAGTATATCGGAATGGTTTAAAAACACTTTTTTGCATCTTGGGTCTTCATCCCAAGTGTATCGGAATGGTTTAAAAACACTTTCTAGCATCTTGGGTCATCATCCCAAGTAAACCGGAATAGTTTAAAAACACTTTCTAGCATCTTGGGTCATCTCCCCAAGTATATCGGAATGGTTTAAAAACACTTTTTTGCATCTTGGGTCTTCATCCCAAGTGTATCGGAATGGTTTAAAAACACTTTCTAGCATCTTGGGTCTTCATCCCAAGTATATCGGAATGGTTTAAAAACACTTTCTAGCATCTTGGGTCATCTCCCCAAGTATATCGGAATGGTTTAAAAACACTTTTTTGCATCTTGGGTCTTCATCCCAAGTGTATCGGAATGGTTTAAAAACACTTTCTAGCATCTTGGGTCTTCATCCCAAGTATTTCGGAATGGTTTAAAAACACTTTCTAGCATCTTGGGTCATCATCCCAAGAATATCGGAATGGTTTAAAAACACTTTCTAGCATCTTGGGTCTTCATCCCAAGTATATCGGAATGGTTTAAAAACACTTCTAGCATCTTGGGTCATCATCCTAAGTAAACCGGAATGGTTTAAAAACACTTACTAGCATCTTGGGTCATCATCCCAAGTAAACCGGAATGGTTTAAAAACACTTTCTAGCATCTTTTGTCTTCATCCCAAGTATATCGGAATGGTTTAAAAACACTTTTTTGCATCTTGGGTCTTCATCCCAAGTGTATCGGAATGGTTTAAAAACACTTTCTAGCATCTTGGGTCATCATCCCAAGTATATCGGAATGGTTTAAAAACACTTTCTAGCATCTTGGGTCATCTCCCCAAGTATATCGGAATGGTTTAAAAACACTTTTTTGCATCTTGGGTCTTCATCCCAAGTGTATCGGAATGGTTTAAAAACACTTTCTAGCATCTTGGGTCTTCATCCCAAGTATTTCGGAATGGTTTAAAAACACTTTCTAGCATCTTGGGTCATCATCCCAAGTATATCGGAATGGTTTAAAAACACTTTCTAGCATCTAGGGTCATCATCCCAAGTATATCGGAATGGTTTAAAAACACTTTCTAGCATCTTGGGTCATCATCCCAAGTATATCGGAATGGTTTTAAAACACTTTCTAGCATCTTGGGTCATCATCCCAAGTAAACCGGAGTGGTTTAAAAACACTTCTAGCATCTTGGGTCATCATCCCAAGTAAACCGGAATGGTTTAAAAACACTTTCTAGCATCTTGGGTCATCATCCCAAGTATATCGGAATGGTTTAAAAACACTTTCTAGCATCTTGGGTCATCATCCCAAGTATATCGGAATGGTTTAAAAACACTTTCTAGCATCTTGGGTCATCATCCCAAGTAAACCGGAATGTTTTTAAAACACTTTCTAGCATCTTGGGTCATCATCCCAAGTATATCGGAATGGTTTAAAAACACTTCTAGCATCTTGGGTCATCATCCCAAGTATATCGGAATGGTTTAAAAACACTTTCTAGCATCTTGGGTCATCATCCCAAGTAAACCGGAATGGTTTAAAAACACTTCTAGCATCTTGGGTCATCATCCCAAGAATATCGGAATGGTTTAAAAACACTTTCTAGCATCTTGGGTCATCATCCCAAGTATATCGGAATGGTTTAAAAACACTTTCTAGCATCTTGGGTCATCATCCCAAGTATATCGGAATGGTTTAAAAACACTTTCTAGCATCTTGGGTCATCATCCCAAGTATATCGGAATGGTTTAAAAACACTTTCTAGCATCTTGGGTCATCATCCCAAGAATATCGGAATGGTTTAAAAACACTTTCTAGCATCTTGGGTCATCATCCCAAGTATATCGGAATGGTTTAAAAACACTTTCTAGCATCTTGGGTCATCATCCCAAGTATATCGGAATGGTTTAAAAACACTTTCTAGCATCTTGGGTCATCATCCCAAGTATATCGGAATGGTTTAAAAACACTTTCTAGCATCTTGGGTCATCATCCCAAGTATATCGGAATGGTTTAAAAACACTTTCTAGCATCTTGGGTCATCATCCCAAGTAAACCGGAGTGGTTTAAAAACACTTCTAGCATCTTGGGTCATCATCCCAAGTAAACCGGAATGGTTTAAAAACACTTTCTAGCATCTTGGGTCATCATCCCAAGTATATCGGAATGGTTTAAAAACACTTTCTAGCATCTTGGGTCTTCATCCCAAGTATATCGGAATGGTTTAAAAACACTTTCTAGCATCTTGGGTCATCATCCCAAGTATATCGGAATGGTTTAAAAACACTTTCTAGCATCTTGGGTCATCATCCCAAGAATATCGGAATGGTTTAAAAACACTTTCTAGCATCTTGGGTCATCATCCCAAGTATATCGGAATGGTTTAAAAACACTTTCTAGCATCTTGGGTCATCATCCCAAGTATATCGGAATGGTTTAAAAACACTTTCTAGCATCTTGGGTCATCATCCCAAGTAAACCGGAGTGGTTTAAAAACACTTCTAGCATCTTGGGTCATCATCCCAAGTAAACCGGAATGGTTTAAAAACACTTTCTAGCATCTTGGGTCATCATCCCAAGTATATCGGAATGGTTTAAAAACACTTTCTAGCATCTTGGGTCATCATCCCAAGTATATCGGAATGGTTTAAAAACACTTTCTAGCATCTTGGGTCATCATCCCAAGTAAACCGGAATGTTTTTAAAACACTTTCTAGCATCTTGGGTCATCATCCCAAGTATATCGGAATGGTTTAAAAACACTTCTAGCATCTTGGGTCATCATCCCAAGTATATCGGAATGGTTTAAAAACACTTTCTAGCATCTTGGGTCATCATCCCAAGTATATCGGAATGGTTTAAAAACACTTCTAGCATCTTGGGTCATCATCCCAAGTATATCGGAATGGTTTAAAAACACTTTCTAGCATCTTGGGTCATCATCCCAAGTAAACGGGAATGGTTTAAAAACACTTTCTAGCATCTTGGGTCTTCATCCCAAGTATATCGGAATGGTTTAAAAACACTTTCTAGCATCTTGGGTCATCACCCCAAGTATATCGGAATGGTTTAAAAACACTTTCTAGCATCTTGGGTCATCATCCCAAGTATATCGGAATGGTTTAAAAACACTTTCTAGCATCTTGGGTCATCATCCCAAGTATATCGGAATGGTTTAAAAACACTTTCTAGCATCTTGGGTCATCATCCCAAGTATATCGGAATGGTTTAAAAACACTTTCTAGCATCTTGGGTCATCATCCCAAGTATATCGGAATGGTTTAAAAACACTTTCTAGCATCTTGGGTCATCATCCCAAGTATATCGGAATGGTTTAAAAACACTTTCTAGCATCTTGGGTCATCATCCCAAGTAAACCGGAGTGGTTTAAAAACACTTCTAGCATCTTGGGTCATCATCCCAAGTAAACCGGAATGGTTTAAAAACACTTTCTAGCATCTTGGGTCATCATCCCAAGTATATCGGAATGGTTTAAAAACACTTTCTAGCATCTTGGGTCATCATCCCAAGTATATCGGAATGGTTTAAAAACACTTTCTAGCATCTTGGGTCATCATCCCAAGTAAACCGGAATGTTTTTAAAACACTTTCTAGCATCTTGGGTCATCATCCCAAGTATATCGGAATGGTTTAAAAACACTTCTAGCATCTTGGGTCATCATCCCAAGTATATCGGAATGGTTTAAAAACACTTTCTAGCATCTTGGGTCATCATCCCAAGAATATCGGAATGGTTTAAAAACACTTTCTAGCATCTTGGGTCTTCATCCCAAGTATATCGGAATGGTTTAAAAACACTTTCTAGCATCTTGGGTCATCACCCCAAGTATATCGGAATGGTTTAAAAACACTTTCTAGCATCTTGGGTCATCATCCCAAGTATATCGGAATGGTTAAAAAACACTTTCTAGCATCTTGGGTCATCATCCCAAGTATATCGGAATGGTTTAAAAACACTTTCTAGCATCTTGGGTCATCATCCCAAGAATATCGGAATGGTTTAAAAACACTTTCTAGCATCTTGGGTCATCATCCCAAGTATATCGGAATGGTTTAAAAACACTTTCTAGCATCTTGGGTCATCATCCCAAGTATATCGGAATGGTTTAAAAACACTTTCTAGCATCTTGGGTCATCATCCCAAGCATATCGGAATGGTTTAAAAACACTTTCTAGCATCTTGGGTCATCATCCCAAGTATATCGGAATGGTTTAAAAACACTTTCTAGCATCTTGGGTCATCATCCCAAGTAAACCGGAGTGGTTTAAAAACACTTCTAGCATCTTGGGTCATCATCCCAAGTAAACCGGAATGGTTTAAAAACACTTTCTAGCATCTTGGGTCATCATCCCAAGTATATCGGAATGGTTTAAAAACACTTTCTAGCATCTTGGGTCATCATCCCAAGTATATCGGAATGGTTTAAAAACACTTTCTAGCATCTTGGGTCATCATCCCAAGTAAACCGGAATGTTTTTAAAACACTTTCTAGCATCTTGGGTCATCATCCCAAGTATATCGGAATGGTTTAAAAACACTTCTAGCATCTTGGGTCATCATCCCAAGTATATCGGAATGGTTTAAAAACACTTTCTAGCATCTTGGGTCATCATCCCAAGTAAACGGGAATGGTTTAAAAACACTTTCTAGCATCTTGGGTCAACATCCCAAGTAAACCGGAATGGTTTAAAAACACTTTCTAGCATCTTGGGTCATCATCCTAAGTAAACCGGAATGGTTTAAAAACACTTACTAGCATCTTGGGTCATCATCCCAAGTATATCGGAATGGTTTAAAAACACTTTCTAGCATCTTGGGTCATCATCCCAAGTAAACCGGAATGTTTTTAAAACACTTTCTAGCATCTTGGGTCATCATCCCAAGTAAACCGGAATGTTTTTAAAACACTTTCTAGCATCTTGGGTCATCATCCCAAGTATATCGGAATGGTTTAAAAACACTTCTAGCATCTTGGGTCATCATCCCAAGTATATCGGAATGGTTTAAAAACACTTTCTAGCATCTTGGGTCATCATCCCAAGTAAACCGGAATGTTTTTAAAACACTTTCTAGCATCTTGGGTCATCATCCCAAGTATATCGGAATGGTTTAAAAACACTTCTAGCATCTTGGGTCATCATCCCAAGTATATCGGAATGGTTTAAAAACACTTTCTAGCATCTTGGGTCATCATCCCAAGTAAACCGGAATGTTTTTAAAACACTTACTAGCATCTTGGGTCATCATCCCAAGTATATCGGAATGGTTTAAAAGCACTTCTAGCATCTTGGGTCATCATCCCAAGTAAACCGGAGTGGTTTAAAAACACTTCTAGCATCTTGGGTCATCATCCCAAGTAAACGGGAATGGTTTAAAAACACTTTCTAGCATCTTGGGTCAACATCCCAAGTAAACCGGAATGGTTTAAAAACACTTTCTAGCATCTTGGGTCATCATCCTAAGTAAACCGGAATGGTTTAAAAACACTTACTAGCATCTTGGGTCATCATCCCAAGTATATCGGAATGGTTTTAAAACACTTTATAGCATCTTGGGTCATCATCCCAAGTAAACCGGAATGGTTTAAAAACACTTTCCAGCATCTTGGGTCATCATCCCAAGTATATCGGAATGGTTTAAAAACACTTTCTAGCATCTTGGGTCATCATCCCAAGTAAACCGGAATGTTTTAAAAACACTTTCTAGCATCTTGGGTCATCATCCCAAGTATATCGGAATGGTTTAAAAACACTTTCTAGCATCTTGGGTCATCATCCCAAGTATATCGGAATGGTTTAAAAACACTTTCTAGCATCTTGGGTCATCATCCCAAGTATATCGGAATGGTTTAAAAACACTTTCTAGCATCTTGGGTCATCATCCCAAGTATATCGGAATGGTTTAAAAACACTTTCTAGCATCTTGGGTCATCATCCCAAGTAAACCGGAGTGGTTTAAAAACACTTCTAGCATCTTGGGTCATCATCCCAAGTAAACCGGAATGGTTTAAAAACACTTTCTAGCATCTTGGGTCATCATCCCAAGTATATCGGAATGGTTTAAAAACACTTTCTAGCATCTTGGGTCATCATCCCAAGTATATCGGAATGGTTTAAAAACACTTTCTAGCATCTTGGGTCATCATCCCAAGTAAACCGGAATGTTTTTAAAACACTTTCTAGCATCTTGGGTCATCATCCCAAGTATATCGGAATGGTTTAAAAACACTTTCTAGCATCTTGGGTCATCATCCCAAGTATATCGGAATGGTTTAAAAACACTTTCTAGCATCTTGGGTCATCATCCCAAGTATATCGGAATGGTTTAAAAACACTTTCTAGCATCTTGGGTCATCATCCCAAGTATATCGGAATGGTTTAAAAACACTTCTAGCATCTTGGGTCATCATCCTAAGTAAACCGGAATGGTTTAAAAACACTTACTAGCATCTTGGGTCATCATCCCAAGTAAACCGGAATGGTTTAAAAACACTTTCTAGCATCTTGGGTCATCATCCCAAGTATATCGGAATGGTTTAAAAACACTTTCTAGCATCTTGGGTCATCATCCCAAGTAAACCGGAATGTTTTTAAAACACTTTCTAGCATCTTGGGTCATCATCCCAAGTATATCGGAATGGTTTAAAAACACTTCTAGCATCTTGGGTCATCATCCCAAGTATATCGGAATGGTTTAAAAACACTTTCTAGCATCTTGGGTCATCATCCCAAGTAAACCGGAATGTTTTTAAAACACTTTCTAGCATCTTGGGTCATCATCCCAAGTATATCGGAATGGTTTAAAAACACTTTCTAGCATCTTGGGTCATCATCCCAAGTATATCGGAATGGTTTAAAAACACTTTCTAGCATCTTGGGTCATCATCCCAAGTATATCGGAATGGTTTAAAAACACTTTCTAGCATCTTGGGTCATCATCCCAAGTATATCGGAATGGTTTAAAAACACTTTCTAGCATCTTGGGTCATCATCCCAAGTAAACCGGAGTGGTTTAAAAACACTTCTAGCATCTTGGGTCATCATCCCAAGTAAACCGGAATGGTTTAAAAACACTTTCTAGCATCTTGGGTCATCATCCCAAGTAAACCGGAATGGTTTTAAAACACTTTCTAGCATCTTGGGTCATCATCCCAAGTATATCGGAATGGTTTAAAAACACTTTCTAGCATCTTGGGTCATCATCCCAAGTAAACCGGAATGTTTTTAAAACACTTTCTAGCATCTTGGGTCATCATCCCAAGTATATCGGAATGGTTTAAAAACACTTTCTAGCATCTTGGGTCATCATCCCAAGTATATCGGAATGGTTTAAAAACACTTTCTAGCATCTTGGGTCATCATCCCAAGTATATCGGAATGGTTTAAAAACACTTTCTAGCATCTTGGGTCATCATCCCAAGTATATCGGAATGGTTTAAAAACACTTTCTAGCATCTTGGGTCATCATCCCAAGTATATCGGAATGGTTTAAAAACACTTTCTAGCATCTTGGGTCATCATCCCAAGTATATCGGAATGGTTTAAAAACACTTTCTAGCATCTTGGGTCATCATCCCAAGTAAACCGGAGTGGTTTAAAAACACTTTCTAGCATCTTGGGTCATCATCCCAAGTAAACCGGAATGTTTTTAAAACACTTTCTAGCATCTTGGGTCATCATCCCAAGTATATCGGAATGGTTTAAAAACACTTCTAGCATCTTGGGTCATCATCCCAAGTATATCGGAATGGTTTAAAAACACTTTCTAGCATCTTGGGTCATCATCCCAAGTAAACCGGAATGTTTTTAAAACACTTTCTAGCATCTTGGGTCATCATCCCAAGTATATCGGAATGGTTTAAAAACACTTCTAGCATCTTGGGTCATCATCCCAAGTAAACCGGAGTGGTTTAAAAACACTTCTAGCATCTTGGGTCATCATCCCAAGTAAACGGGAATGGTTTAAAAACACTTTCTAGCATCTTGGGTCAACATCCCAAGTAAACCGGAATGGTTTAAAAACACTTTCTAGCATCTTGGGTCATCATCCTAAGTAAACCGGAATGGTTTAAAAACACTTACTAGCATCTTGGGTCATCATCCCAAGTATATCGGAATGGTTTTAAAACACTTTATAGCATCTTGGGTCATCATCCCAAGTAAACCGGAATGGTTTAAAAACACTTTCCAGCATCTTGGGTCATCATCCCAAGTATATCGGAATGGTTTAAAAACACTTTCTAGCATCTTGGGTCATCATCCCAAGTAAACCGGAATGTTTTAAAAACACTTTCTAGCATCTTGGGTCATCATCCCAAGTATATCGGAATGGTTTAAAAACACTTTCTAGCATCTTGGGTCATCATCCCAAGTATACCGGAATGGTTTAAAAACACTTTCTAGCATCTTGGGTCATCATCCCAAGTATATCGGAATGGTTTAAAAACACTTTCTAGCATCTTGGGTCATCATCCCAAGTATATCGGAATGGTTTAAAAACACTTTCTAGCATCTTGGGTCATCATCCCAAGTAAACCGGAGTGGTTTAAAAACACTTCTAGCATCTTGGGTCATCATCCCAAGTAAACCGGAATGGTTTAAAAACACTTTCTAGCATCTTGGGTCATCATCCCAAGTATATCGGAATGGTTTAAAAACACTTACTAGCATCTTGGGTCATCATCCCAAGTAAACCGGAATGGTTTAAAACACTTTCTAGCATCTTGGGTCAACATCCCAAGTAAACCGGAATGGTTTAAAAACACTTTCTAGCATCTTGGGTCATCATCCCAAGTAAACCGGAATGGTTTAAAAACACTTTCTAGCATCTTGGGTCATCATCCCAAGTAAACCGGAATAGTTTAAAAACACTTTCTAGCATCTTGGGTCATCATCCCAAGTATATCGGAATGGTTTTAAAACACTTTCTAGCATCTTGGGTCATCATCCCAAGTAAACCGGAGTGGTTTAAAAACACTTCTAGCATCTTGGGTCATCATCCCAAGTAAACCGGAATGGTTTAAAAACACTTTCTAGCATCTTGGGTCATCATCCCAAGTATATCGGAATGGTTTAAAAACACTTTCTAGCATCTTGGGTCATCATCCTAAGTAAACCGGAATGGTTTAAAAACACTTTCTAGCATCTTGGGTCATCATCCCAAGTATATCGGAATGGTTTAAAAACACTTTCCAGCATCTTGGGTCATCATCCCAAGTAAACCGGAGTGGTTTAAAAACACTTCTAGCATCTTGGGTCATCATCCCAAGTAAACGGGAATGGTTTAAAAACACTTTCTAGCATCTTGGGTCAACATCCCAAGTAAACCGGAATGGTTTAAAAACACTTTCTAGCATCTTGGGTCATCATCCTAAGTAAACCGGAATGGTTTAAAAACACTTACTAGCATCTTGGGTCATCATCCCAAGTATATCGGAATGGTTTTAAAACACTTTATAGCATCTTGGGTCATCATCCCAAGTAAACCGGAATGGTTTAAAAACACTTTCCAGCATCTTGGGTCATCATCCCAAGTATATCGGAATGGTTTAAAAACACTTTCTAGCATCTTGGGTCATCATCCCAAGTAAACCGGAATGTTTTAAAAACACTTTCTAGCATCTTGGGTCATCATCCCAAGTATATCGGAATGGTTTAAAAACACTTTCTAGCATCTTGGGTCATCATCCCAAGTATATCGGAATGGTTTAAAAACACTTTCTAGCATCTTGGGTCATCATCCCAAGTATATCGGAATGGTTTAAAAACACTTTCTAGCATCTTGGGTCATCATCCCAAGTATATCGGAATGGTTTAAAAACACTTCTAGCATCTTGGGTCATCATCCTAAGTAAACCGGAATGGTTTAAAAACACTTACTAGCATCTTGGGTCATCATCCCAAGTAAACCGGAATGGTTTAAAAACACTTTCTAGCATCTTGGGTCATCATCCCAAGTATATCGGAATGGTTTAAAAACACTTTCTAGCATCTTGGGTCATCATCCCAAGTAAACCGGAATGGTTTAAAAACACTTTCTAGCATCTTGGGTCATCATCCCAAGTAAACCGGAATAGTTTAAAAACACTTTCTAGCATCTTGGGTCATCATCCCAAGTATATCGGAATGGTTTTAAAACACTTTCTAGCATCTTGGGTCATCATCCCAAGTAAACCGGAGTGGTTTAAAAACACTTCTAGCATCTTGGGTCATCATCCCAAGTAAACCGGAGTGGTTTAAAAACACTTTCTAGCATCTTGGGTCAACATCCCAAGTAAA
Organism: Anopheles coustani; assembly: GCF_943734705.1. Lineage (NCBI taxonomy): Eukaryota > Metazoa > Arthropoda > Insecta > Diptera > Culicidae > Anopheles > Anopheles coustani. Next base: position 145,355 of record NW_026525394.1, on the reverse strand, counting down.
CCGGAATGGTTTAAAAACACTTTCTAGCATCTTGGGTCATCATCCCAAGTATATCGGAATGGTTTAAAAACACTTTCTAGCATCTTGGGTCAACATCCCAAGTAAACCGGAATGGTTTAAAAACACTTTCTAGCATCTTGGGTCATCATCCTAAGTAAACCGGAATGGTTTAAAAACACTTTCTAGCATCTTGGGTCATCATCCCAAGTATATCGGAATGGTTTTAAAACACTTTCTAGCATCTTGGGTCATCATCCCAAGTATACCGGAATGGTTTAAAAACACTTTCTAGCATCTTGGGTCATCATCCCAAGTATATCGGAATGGTTTTAAAACACTTTCTAGCATCTTGGGTCATCATCCCAAGTATATCGGAATGGTTTTAAAACACTTCCTAGCATCTTGGGTCATCATCCCAAGTATATCGGAATGGTTTAAAACACTTTCTAGAATCTTGGGTCATCATCTCAAGTATACCAGAACGGTTTAAAAACACTTTCTAGCATCTTGGGTCATCATCCCAAGTATATCGGAATGGTTTAAAACACTTTCTAGAATCTTGGGTCATCATCTCAAGTATACCAGAACGGTTTAAAAACACTTTCTAGCATCTTGGGTCATCATCCCAAGTATATCGGAATGGTTTAAAACACTTTCTAGCATCTTGGGTCATCATCCCAAGTATATCGGAATGGCTTAAAACACTTTCTAGCATCTTGGGTCATCATCCAAAGTATATCGGAATGGTTTAAAACACTTTCTAGAATCTTGGGTCATCATCTCAAGTATACCAGAACGGTTTAAAAACACTTTCTAGCATCTTGGGTCATCATCCCAAGTATATCGGAATGGTTTAAAACACTTTCTAGCATCTTGGGTCATCATCCCAAGTATATCGGAATGGTTTTAAAACACTTCCTAGCATCTTGGGTCATCATCCCAAGTATATCGGAATGGTTTAAAACACTTTCTAGAATCTTGGGTCATCATCTCAAGTATACCAGAACGGTTTAAAAACACTTTCTAGCATCTTGGGTCATCATCCCAAGTATATCGGAATGTTTTAAAACACTTTCTAGCATCTTGGGTCATCATCCCAAGTATATCGGAATGGCTTAAAACACTTTCTAGCATCTTGGGTCATCATCCAAAGTATATCGGAATGGTTTAAAACACTTTCTAGAATCTTGGGTCATCATCTCAAGTATACCAGAACGGTTTAAAAACACTTTCTAGCATCTTGGGTCATCATCCCAAGTATATCGGAATGGTTTAAAACACTTTCTAGCATCTTGGGTCATCATCCCAAGTGTACCGGAATGGTTTAAAAACACTTTCTAGCATCTTGGGTCATCATCCCAACTATACCGGAATGGTTTAAAAACACTTTCTTGCATCTTGGGTCATCATCCCAAGTATATCGGAATGGTTTAAAACACTTTCTAGCATCTTGGGTCATCATCCAAAGTATACCGGAATGGTTTAAAAACACTTTCTAGCATCTTGGGTCATCATCCCAAGTATATCGGAATGGTTTAAAACACTTTCTAGAATCTTGGGTCATCATCTCAAGTATACCAGAACGGTTTAAAAACACTTTCTAGCATCTTGGGTCATCATCCCAAGTATATCGGAATGGTTTAAAACACTTTCTAGAATCTTGGGTCATCATCTCAAGTATACCAGAACGGTTTAAAAACACTTTCTAGCATCTTGGGTCATCATCCCAAGTATATCGGAATGGTTTAAAAACACTTTCTTGCATCTTGGGTCATCATCCCAAGTATATCGGAATGGTTTAAAACACTTTCTAGCATCTTGGGTCATCATCCCAAGTATATCGGAATGGTTTAAAACACTTTCTAGCATCTTGGGTCATCATCCAACGTATATAGGAATGGTTTAAAAACACTTTCTAGCATCTTGGGTCATCATCCCAAGTATATCGGAATGGTTTAAAAACTTTCTAGAATCTTGGGTCATCATCTCAAGTATACCAGAACGGTTTAAAAACACTTTCTAGCATCTTGGGTCATCATCCCAAGTATATCGGAATGGTTTAAAAACACTTTCTAGCATCTTGGGTCATCATCCCAAGTATATCGGAATGGTTTAAAAACACTTTCTTGCATCTTGGGTCATCATCCCAAGTATATCGGAATGGTTTTAAAACACTTTCTTGCATCTTGGGTCATCATCCCAAGTATATCGGAATGGTTTAAAACACTTTCTAGAATCTTGGGTCATCATCCCAAGTATATCGGAATGGTTTTAAAACACTTTCTAGCATCTTGGGTCATCATCCCAAGTATATCGGAATGGTTTAAAAACACTTTCTAGCATCTTGGGTCATCATCCCAAGTATATCGGAATGGTTTAAAAACACTTTCTAGAATCTTGGGTCATCATCCCAAGTATATCGGAATGGTTTAAAACACTTTCTAGCATCTTGGGTCATCATCCAAAGTATACCGGAATGGTTTAAGAACACTTTCTAGAATCTTGGGTCATCATCCCAAGTATATCGGAATGGTTTAAAACACTTTCTAGAATCTTGGGTCATCATCTCAAGTATACCAGAACGGTTTAAAAACACTTTCTAGCATCTTGGGTCATCATCCCAAGTATATCGGAATGGTTTAAAACACTTTCTAGCATCTTGGGTCATCATCCCAAGTATATCGGAATGGTTTAAAACACTTTCTTGCATCTTGGGTCATCATCCCAAGTATATCGGAATGGTTTAAAAACACTTTCTAGCATCTTGGGTCATCAAACCAAGTATATCGGAATGGTTTTAAAACACTTTCTAGCATCTTGGGTCATCATCCCAAGTATACCGGAATGGTTTAAAAACACTTTCTAGCATCTTGGGTCATCATCCCAAGTATATCGGAATGGTTTTAAAACACTTTCTAGCATCTTGGGTCATCATCCCAAGTATATCGGAATGGTTTTAAAACACTTCCTAGCATCTTGGGTCATCATCCCAAGTATATCGGAATGGTTTAAAACACTTTCTAGAATCTTGGGTCATCATCTCAAGTATACCAGAACGGTTTAAAAACACTTTCTAGCATCTTGGGTCATCATCCCAAGTATATCGGAATGGTTTAAAACACTTTCTAGAATCTTGGGTCATCATCTCAAGTATACCAGAACGGTTTAAAAACACTTTCTAGCATCTTGGGTCATCATCCCAAGTATATCGGAATGGTTTAAAACACTTTCTAGCATCTTGGGTCATCATCCCAAGTATATCGGAATGGTTTTAAAACACTTTCTAGCATCTTGGGTCATCATCCCAAGTATATCGGAATGGTTTTAAAACACTTCCTAGCATCTTGGGTCATCATCCCAAGTATATCGGAATGGTTTAAAACACTTTCTAGAATCTTGGGTCATCATCTCAAGTATACCAGAACGGTTTAAAAACACTTTCTAGCATCTTGGGTCATCATCCCAAGTATATCGGAATGGTTTAAAACACTTTCTAGCATCTTGGGTCATCATCCAACGTATACCGGAATGGTTTAAAAACACTTTCTAGCATCTTGGGTCATCATCCCAAGTATATCGGAATGGTTTAAAACACTTTCTAGAATCTTGGGTCATCATCTCAAGTATACCAGAACGGTTTAAAAACACTTTCTAGCATCTTGGGTCATCATCCCAAGTATATCGGAATGGTTTAAAACACTTTCTAGAATCTTGGGTCATCATCTCAAGTATACCAGAACGGTTTAAAAACACTTTCTAGCATCTTGGGTCATCATCCCAAGTATATCGGAATGGTTTAAAACACTTTCTAGCATCTTGGGTCATCATCCCAAGTATATCGGAATGGTTTAAAACACTTTCTTGCATCTTGGGTCATCATCCCAAGTATATCGGAATGGTTAAAAAACACTTTCTAGCATCTTGGGTCATCATCCCAAGTATATCGGAATGGTTTTAAAACACTTTCTAGCATCTTGGGTCATCATCCCAAGTATACCGGAATGGTTTAAAAACACTTTCTAGCATCTTGGGTCATCATCTCAAGTATATCGGAATGGTTTTAAAACACTTTCTAGCATCTTGGGTCATCATCCCAAGTATATCGGAATGGTTTTAAAACACTTCCTAGCATCTTGGGTCATCATCCCAAGTATATCGGAATGGTTTAAAACACTTTCTAGAATCTTGGGTCATCATCTCAAGTATACCAGAACGGTTTAAAAACACTTTCTAGCATCTTGGGTCATCATCCCAAGTATATCGGAATGGTTTAAAACACTTTCTAGAACCTTGGGTCATCATCTCAAGTATACCAGAACGGTTTAAAAACACTTTCTAGCATCTTGGGTCATCATCCCAAGTATATCGGAATGGTTTAAAACACTTTCTAGCATCTTGGGTCATCATCCCAAGTATATCGGAATGGTTTTAAAACACTTTCTAGCATCTTGGGTCATCATCCCAAGTATATCGGAATGGTTTTAAAACACTTCCTAGCATCTTGGGTCATCATCCCAAGTATATCGGAATGGTTTAAAACACTTTCTAGAATCTTGGGTCATCATCTCAAGTATACCAGAACGGTTTAAAAACACTTTCTAGCATCTTGGGTCATCATCCCAAGTATATCGGAATGGTTTAAAACACTTTCTAGCATCTTGGGTCATCATCCAACGTATACCGGAATGGTTTAAAAACACTTTCTAGCATCTTGGGTCATCATCCCAAGTATACCAGAACGGTTTAAAAACACTTTCTAGCATCTTGGGTCATCATCCCAAGTATATCGGAATGGTTTAAAACACTTTCTAGCATCTTGGGTCATCATCCCAAGTATATCGGAATGGTTTAAAACACTTTCTTGCATCTTGGGTCATCATCCCAAGTATATCGGAATGGTTTAAAAACACTTTCTAGCATCTTGGGTCATCATCCCAAGTATATCGGAATGGTTTTAAAACACTTTCTAGCATCTTGGGTCATCATCCCAAGTATATCGGAATGGTTTAAAAACACTTTCTAGCATCTTGGGTCATCATCCCAAGTATATCGGAATGGTTTTAAAACACTTTCTAGCATCTTGGGTCATCATCCCAAGTATATCGGAATGGTTTTAAAACACTTCCTAGCATCTTGGGTCATCATCCCAAGTATATCGGAATGGTTTAAAACACTTTCTAGAATCTTGGGTCATCATCTCAAGTATACCAGAACGGTTTAAAAACACTTTCTAGCATCTTGGGTCATCATCCCAAGTATATCGGAATGGTTTAAAACACTTTCTAGAACCTTGGGTCATCATCTCAAGTATACCAGAACGGTTTAAAAACACTTTCTAGCATCTTGGGTCATCATCCCAAGTATATCGGAATGGTTTAAAACACTTTCTAGCATCTTGGGTCATCATCCCAAGTATATCGGAATGGTTTTAAAACACTTTCTAGCATCTTGGGTCATCATCCCAAGTATATCGGAATGGTTTTAAAACACTTCCTAGCATCTTGGGTCATCATCCCAAGTATATCGGAATGGTTTAAAACACTTTCTAGAATCTTGGGTCATCATCTCAAGTATACCAGAACGGTTTAAAAACACTTTCTAGCATCTTGGGTCATCATCCCAAGTATATCGGAATGGTTTAAAACACTTTCTAGCATCTTGGGTCATCATCCAACGTATACCGGAATGGTTTAAAAACACTTTCTAGCATCTTGGGTCATCATCCCAAGTATATCGGAATGGTTTTAAAACACTTCCTAGCATCTTGGGTCATCATCCCAAGTATATCGGAATGGTTTAAAACACTTTCTAGAATCTTGGGTCATCATCTCAAGTATACCAGAACGGTTTAAAAACACTTTCTAGCATCTTGGGTCATCATCCCAAGTATACCAGAACGGTTTAAAAACACTTTCTAGCATCTTGGGTCATCATCCCAAGTATATCGGAATGGTTTAAAACACTTTCTAGAATCTTGGGTCATTATCCCAAGTATATCGGAATGGTTTAAAACACTTTCTAGAATCTTGGGTCATCATCCCAAGTATACCGGAATGGTTTAAAAACACTTTCTAGCATCTTGGGTCATCATCCCAAGTATATCGGAATGGTTTAAAACACTTTCTAGAATCTTGGGTCATCATCTCAAGTATACCAGAACGGTTTAAAAACACTTTCTAGCATCTTGGGTCATCATCCCAAGTATATCGGAATGGTTTAAAACACTTTCTAGAATCTTGGGTCATCATCTCAAGTATACCAGAACGGTTTAAAAACACTTTCTAGCATCTTGGGTCATCATCCCAAGTATATCGGAATGGTTTAAAACACTTTCTAGCATCTTGGGTCATCATCCCAAGTATATCGGAATGGTTTAAAACACTTTCTTGCATCTTGGGTCATCATCCCAAGTATATCGGAATGGTTTAAAAACACTTTCTAGCATCTTGGGTCATCATCCCAAGTATATCGGAATGGTTTTAAAACACTTTCTAGCATCTTGGGTCATCATCCCAAGTATACCGGAATGGTTTAAAAACACTTTCTAGCATCTTGGGTCATCATCCCAAGTATATCGGAATGGTTTTAAAACACTTTCTAGCATCTTGGGTCATCATCCCAAGTATATCGGAATGGTTTTAAAACACTTCCTAGCATCTTGGGTCATCATCCCAAGTATATCGGAATGGTTTAAAACACTTTCTAGAATCTTGGGTCATCATCTCAAGTATACCAGAACGGTTTAAAAACACTTTCTAGCATCTTGGGTCATCATCCCAAGTATATCGGAATGGTTTAAAACACTTTCTAGAATCTTGGGTCATCATCTCAAGTATACCAGAACGGTTTAAAAACACTTTCTAGCATCTTGGGTCATCATCCCAAGTATATCGGAATGGTTTAAAACACTTTCTAGAATCTTGGGTCATCATCTCAAGTATACCAGAACGGTTTAAAAACACTTTCTAGCATCTTGGGTCATCATCCCAAGTATATCGGAATGGTTTAAAACACTTTCTAGCATCTTGGGTCATCATCTCAAGTATACCAGAACGGTTTAAAAACACTTTCTAGCATCTTGGGTCATCATCCCAAGTATATCGGAATGGTTTAAAACACTTTCTAGCATCTTGGGTCATCATCCCAAGTATATCGGAATGGTTTTAAAACACTTTCTAGCATCTTGGGTCATCATCCCAAGTATATCGGAATGGTTTTAAAACACTTTCTAGCATCTTGGGTCATCATCCCAAGTATATCGGAATGGTTTAAAACACTTTCTAGAATCTTGGGTCATCATCTCAAGTATACCAGAACGGTTTAAAAACACTTTCTAGCATCTTGGGTCATCATCCCAAGTATATCGGAATGGTTTAAAACACTTTCTAGCATCTTGGGTCATCATCCAACGTATACCGGAATGGTTTAAAAACACTTTCTAGCATCTTGGGTCATCATCCCAAGTATATCGGAATGGTTTTAAAACACTTCCTAGCATCTTGGGTCATCATCCCAAGTATATCGGAATGGTTTAAAACACTTTCTAGAATCTTGGGTCATCATCTCAAGTATACCAGAACGGTTTAAAAACACTTTCTAGCATCTTGGGTCATCATCCCAAGTATACCAGAACGGTTTAAAAACACTTTCTAGCATCTTGGGTCATCATCCCAAGTATATCGGAATGGTTTAAAACACTTTCTAGAATCTTGGGTCATCATCCCAAGTATATCGGAATGGTTTTAAAACACTTTCTAGCATCTTGGGTCATCATCCCAAGTATACCGGAATGGTTTAAAAACACTTTCTAGCATCTTGGGTCATCATCCCAAGTATATCGGAATGGTTTAAAAACACTTTCTAGCATCTTGGGTCTTCATCCCAAGTATATCGGAATGGTTTAAAAACACTTTCTAGCAACTTGGGTCTTCATCCCAAGTATATCGGAATGGTTTAAAAACACTTTCTAGCATCTTGGGTCTACATCCCAAGTATATCGGAATGGTTTTAAAACACTTTCTAGCATCTTGGGTCATCATCCCAAGTGTATCGGAATGGTTTAAAAACACTTTCTAGCATCTTGGGTCATCATAACAAGTGTATCGGAATGGTTTAAAAACACTTTCTAGCATCTTGGGTCTTCATCCCAAGTACATCGGAATGGTTTAAAAACACTTTCTAGCATCTTGGGTCTTCATCCCAAGTATATCGGAATGGTTTTAAAACACTTTCTAGCATCTTGGGTCTACATCCCAAGTATATCGGAATGGTTTAAAAACACTTTCTAGCATGTTGGGTCATCATCCCAAGTGTATCGGAATGGTTTAAAAACACTTTCTAGCATCTTGGGTCATCATCCCAAGTGTATCGGAATGGTTTAAAAACACTTTCTAGCATCTTGGGTCTTCATCCCAAGTATATCGGAATGGTTTAAAAACACTTTCTAGCATCTTGGGTCTTCATCCCAAGTACATCGGAATGGTTTAAAAACACTTTCTAGCATCTTGGGTCATCTCCCCAAGTATATCGGAATGGTTTAAAAACACTTTCTAGCATCTTGGGTCATCATCCCAAGTGTATCGGAATGGTTTAAAAACACTTTCTACCATCTTGGGTCTTCATCCCAAGTATATCGGAATGGTTTAAAAACACTTTCTAGCATCTTGGGTCATCATCCCAAGTAAACCGGAATGGTTTAAAAACACTTCTAGCATCTTGGGTCATTATCCCAAGTATATCGGAATGGTTTAAAAACACTTTCTAGCATCTTGGGTCATCATCAAAAGTATACCGGAATAGTTTAAAACACTTTCTAGCATCTTGGGTCATCATCCCAAGTATATCGGAATGGTTTTAAAACACTTTCTAGCATCTTGGGTCATCATCCCAAGTGTATCGGAATGGTTTAAAAACACTTTCTAGCATCTTGGGTCTTCATCCCAAGTACATCGGAATGGTTTAAAAACACTTTCTAGCATCTTGGGTCATCTCCCCAAGTATATCGGAATGGTTTAAAGACACTTTCTAGCATCTTGGGTCATCATCTCAAGTAAACCGGAATGGTTTTAAAACACTTTCTAGCATCTTGGGTCATCATCCCAAGTGTATCGGAATGGTTTAAAAACACTTTCTAGCATCTTGGGTCATCATCCCAAGTGTATCGGAATGGTTTAAAAACACTTTCTAGCATCTTGGGTCTTCATCCCAAGTATATCGGAATGGTTTAAAAACACTTTCTAGCATCTTGGGTCTTCATCCCAAGTATATCGGAATGGTTTAAAAACACTTTCTAGCATCTTGGGTCTACATCCCAAGTGTATCGGAATGGTTTAAAAACACTTTCTAGCATCTTGGCTCATCATCCCAAGTATATCGGAATGGTTTAAAAACACTTTCTAGCATCTTGGGTCATCATCCCAAGTATATCGGAATGGTTTAAAAACACTTTCTAGCATCTTGGGTCATCATCCCAAGTGCATCGGAATGGTTTAAAAACACTTTCTAGCATCTTGGGTCTACATCCCAAGTGTATCGGAATGGTTTAAAAACACTTTCTAGCATCTTGGGTCTACATCCCAAGTGTATCGGAATGGTTTAAAAACACTTTCTAGCATCTTGGCTCATCATCCCAAGTATATCGGAATGGTTTAAAAACACTTTCTAGCATCTTGGGTCATCATCCCAAGTGTATCGGAATGGTTTAAAAACACTTTCTAGCATCTTGGGTCTTCATCCCAAGTATATCGGAATGGTTTAAAAACACTTTCTAGCATATTGGGTCATCATCCCAAGTATATCGGAATGGTTTAAAAACACTTTCTAGCATCTTGGGTCTACATCCCAAGTGTATCGGAATGGTTTAAAAACACTTTCTAGCATCTTGGGTCTTCATCCCAAGTATATCGGAATGGTTTAAAAACACTTTCTAGCATCTTGGGTCATCATCCCAAGTATATCGGAATGGTTTAAAAACACTTTCTAGCATCTTGGGTCTTCATCCCAAGTACATCGGAATGGTTTAAAAACACTTTCTAGCATCTTGGGTCATCTCCCCAAGTATATCGGAATGGTTTAAAAACACTTTCTAGCATCTTGGGTCATCATCCCAAGTGTATCGGAATGGTTTAAAAACACTTTCTAGCAACTTGGGTCTTCATCCCAAGTGTATCGGAATGGTTTAAAAACACTTTCTACCATCTTGGGTCTTCATCCCAAGTGTCTCGGAATGGTTTAAAAACACTTTCTAGCATCTTGGGTCATCATCCCAAGTGTATCGGAATGGTTTAAAAACACTTTCTAGCATCTTGGGTCATCATCCCAAGTGTATCGGAATGGTTTAAAAACACTTTCTAGCATCTTGGGTCTTCATCCCAAGTATATAGGAATGGTGTAAAAACACTTTCTAGCATCTTGGGTCATCATCCCAAGTAAACCGGAATGGTTTAAAAACACTTTCTAGCATCTTGGGTCGTCATCCCAAGTAAACCGGAATGGTTTAAAAACACTTTCCAGCATCTTGGGTCATCATCCCAAGTGTATCGGAATGGTTTAAAAACACTTTCTAGCATCTTGGGTCATCATCCCAAGTATATCGGAATGGTTTAAAAACACTTTCTAGCAACTTGGGTCTTCATCCCAAGTATATCGGAATGGTTTAAAAACACTTTCTAGCATCTTGGGTCTACATCCCAAGTATATCGGCATGGTTTAAAAACACTTTCTAGCATCTTGGGTCATCATCCAAAGTATATCGGCATGGTTTAAAAACACTTTCTAGCATCTTGGGTCATCATCCCAAGTATATCGGAATGGTTTTAACACACTTTCTAGCATCTTGGGTCATCATCCCAAGTATATCGGAATGGTTTAAAAACACTTTCCAGCATCTTGGGTCATCATCCCAAGTAAACCGGAATGGTTTAAAAACACTTTCTAGCATCTTGGGTCATCATCCCAAGTATATCGGAATGGTTTAAAAACACTTTCTAGCATCTTGGGTCATCATCCCAAGTGTATCGGAATGGTTTAAAAACACTTTCTAGCATCTTGGGTCTTCATCCCAAGTATATAGGAATGGTGTAAAAACACTTTCTAGCATCTTGGGTCATCATCCCAAGTAAACCGGAATGGTTTAAAAACACTTTCTAGCATCTTGGGTCATCATCCCAAGTAAACCGGAATGGTTTAAAAACACTTTCCAGCATCTTGGGTCATCATCCCAAGTAAACCGGAATGGTTTAAAAACACTTTCTAGCATCTTGGGTCATCATCCCAAGTATATAGGAATGGTGTAAAAACACTTTCTAGCATCTTGGGTCATCATCCCAAGTAAACCGGAATGGTTTAAAAACACTTTCTAGCATCTTGGGTCATCATCCCAAGTATATCGGAATGGTTTTAAAACACTTCCTAGCATCTTGGGTCATCATCCCAAGTATATCGGAATGGTTTTAAAACACTTTCTAGCATCTTGGGTCATCATCCCAAGTATATCGGAATGGTTTTAAAACACTTTCTAGCATCTTGGGTCATCATCCCAAGTATATCGGAATGGTTTTAAAACACTTTCTAGCATCTTGGGTCATCATCCCAAGTAAACCGGAATGGTTTAAAAACACTTTCCAGCATCTTGGGTCATCATCCCAAGTAAACCGGAATGGTTTAAAAACACTTTCTAGCATCTTGGGTCATCATCCCAAGTAAACCGGAATGGTTTAAAAACACTTTCTAGAATCTTGGGTCATCATCCCAAGTAAACCGGAATAGTTTAAAAACACTTCCTAGCATCTTGGGTCATCATCCCAAGTATGTCGGAATGGTTTTAAAACACTTCCTAGCATCTTGGGTCATCATCCCAAGTATATCGGGATGGTTTTAAAACACTTCCTAGCATCTTGGGTCATCATCCCAAGTATATCGGAATGGTTTTAAAACACTTTCTAGCATCTTGGGTCATCATCCCAAGTATATCGGAATGGTTTTAAAACACTTTCTAGCATCTTGGGTCATCATCCCAAGTAAACCGGAATGGTTTAAAAACACTTTCCAGCATCTTGGGTCATCATCCCAAGTAAACCGGAATGGTTTAAAAACACTTTCTAGCATCTTGGGTCATCATCCCAAGTATATAGGAATGGTGTAAAAACACTTTCTAGCATCTTGGGTCATCATCCCAAGTATATCGGAATGGTTTAAAAACACTTTCTAGCATCTTGGGTCTACATCCCAAGTGTATCGGAATGGTTTAAAAACACTTTCTAGCATCTTGGGTCTTCATCCCAAGTATATCGGAATGGTTTAAAAACACTTTCTAGCATATTGGGTCATCATCCCAAGTATATCGGAATGGTTTAAAAACACTTTCTAGCATCTTGGGTCTACATCCCAAGTGTATCGGAATGGTTTAAAAACACTTTCTAGCATCTTGGGTCTTCATCCCAAGTATATCGGAATGGTTTAAAAACACTTTCTAGCATCTTGGGTCTTCATCCCAAGTATATCGGAATGGTTTAAATACACTTTCTAGCATCTTGGGTCATCATCCCAAGTAAACCGGAATGGTTTAAAAACACTTTCTAGCATCTTGGGTCATCATCCCAAGTAAACCGGAATGGTTTAAAAACACTTTCTAGAATCTTGGGTCATCATCCCAAGTAAACCGGAATAGTTTAAAAACACTTCCTAGCATCTTGGGTCATCATCCCAAGTATGTCGGAATGGTTTTAAAACACTTCCTAGCATCTTGGGTCATCATCCCAAGTATATCGGGATGGTTTTAAAACACTTCCTAGCATCTTGGGTCATCATCCCAAGTATATCGGAATGGTTTTAAAACACTTTCTAGCATCTTGGGTCATCATCCCAAGTATATCGGAATGGTTTTAAAACACTTTCTAGCATCTTGGGTCATCATCCCAAGTAAACCGGAATGGTTTAAAAACACTTTCCAGCATCTTGGGTCATCATCCCAAGTAAACCGGAATGGTTTAAAAACACTTTCTAGCATCTTGGGTCATCATCCCAAGTATATAGGAATGGTGTAAAAACACTTTCTAGCATCTTGGGTCATCATCCCAAGTATATCGGAATGGTTTAAAAACACTTTCTAGCATCTTGGGTCTACATCCCAAGTGTATCGGAATGGTTTAAAAACACTTTCTAGCATCTTGGGTCTTCATCCCAAGTATATCGGAATGGTTTAAAAACACTTTCTAGCATATTGGGTCATCATCCCAAGTATATCGGAATGGTTTAAAAACACTTTCTAGCATCTTGGGTCTACATCCCAAGTGTATCGGAATGGTTTAAAAACACTTTCTAGCATCTTGGGTCTTCATCCCAAGTATATCGGAATGGTTTTAAAACACTTTCTAGCATCTTGGGTCTTCTTCCCAAGTATATCGGAATGGTTTAAAAACACTTTCTAGCATCTTGGGTCTTCATCCCAAGTATATCGGAATGGTTTAAAAACACTTTCTAGCATCTTGAGTCTTCATCCCAAGTATATCGGAATGGTTTAAAAACACTTTCTAGCATCTTGGGTCATCATCCCAAGTAAACCGGAATGGTTTAAAAACACTTTCTAGCATGTTGGGTCATCCTCCCAAGTATATCGGAATGGTTTAAAAACACTTTCTAGCATGTTGGGTCATCTCCCCAAGTATATCGGAATGGTTTAAAAACACTTTCTAGCATCTTGGGTCATCATCCCAAGTGTATCGGAATGGTTTTAAAACACTTTCTAGCAACTTGGGTCTTCATCCCAAGTATATCGGAATGGTTTAAAAACACTTTCTAGCATCTTGGGTCATCATCCCAAGTGTATCGGAATGGTTTAAAAACACTTTCTAGCGTCTTGGGTCATCCTCCCAAGTATATCGGAATGGTTTAAAAACACTTTCTAGCATCTTGGGTCATCATCTCAAGTATATCGGAATGGTTTAAAAACAATTTCTAGCATCTTGGGTCATCATCCCAAGTATATCGGAATGGTTTAAAAACACTTTCTAGCATCTTGGGTCATCCTCCCAAGTATATCGGAATGGTTTAAAAACACTTTCTAGCATCTTGGGTCTTCATCCCAAGTATATCGGAATGGTTTAAAAACACTTTCTAGCATGTTGGGTCATCTCCCCAAGTATATCGGAATGGTTTAAAAACACTTTCTAGCATCTTGGGTCTTCATCCCAAGTAAACCGGAATGGTTTTAAAACACTTTCTAGCATCTTGGGTCTTCATCCCAAGTATATCGGAATGGTTTAAAAACACTTTCTAGCATGTTGGGTCATCTCCCCAAGTATATCGGAATGGTTTAAAAACAATTTCTAGCATCTTGGGTCATCATCCCAAGTAAACCGGAATGGTTTTAAAACACTTTCTAGCATCTTGGGTCTTCATCCCAAGTATATCGGAATGGTTTAAAAACACTTTCTAGCATCTTGGGTCTTCATCCCAAGTATATCGGAATGGTTTAAATACACTTTCTAGCATCTTGGGTCTTCATCCCAAGTATATCGGAATGGTTTAAAAACACTTTCTAGCATCTTGGGTCATCATCCCAAGTAAACCGGAATGGTTTAAAAACACTTTCTAGCATCTTGGGTCTTCATCCCAAGTATATCGGAATGGTTTAAAAACACTTTCTAGCATCTTGGGTCTTCTTCCCAAGTATATCGGAATGGTTTAAAAACACTTTCTAGCATCTTGGGTCTTCATCCCAAGTATATCGGAATGGTTTAAAAACACTTTCTAGCATCTTGGGTCATCATCCCAAGTATATCGGAATGGTTTAAAAACACTTTCTAGCATCTTGGGTCATCATCCCAAGTAAACCGGAATGGTTTAAAAACACTTTCTAGCATCTTGGGTCTTCATCCCAAGTATATCGGAATGGTTTAAAAACACTTTCTAGCATGTTGGGTCATCTCCCCAAGTATATCGGAATGGTTTAAAAACACTTTCTAGCATCTTGGGTCATCATCCCAAGTGTATCGGAATGGTTTAAAAACACTTTCTAGCAACTTGGGTCTTCATCCCAAGTATATCTGAATGGTTTAAAAACACTTTCTAGCATCTTGGGTCATCATCCCAAGTGTATCGGAATGGTTTAAAAACACTTTCTAGCGTCTTGGGTCATCCTCCCAAGTATATCGGAATGGTTTAAAAACACTTTCTAGCATCTTGGGTCATCATCTCAAGTATATCGGAATGGTTTAAAAACAATTTCTAGCATCTTGGGTCATCATCCCAAGTATATCGGAATGGTTTAAAAACACTTTCTAGCATCTTGGGTCATCCTCCCAAGTATATCGGAATGGTTTAAAAACCCTTTCTAGCAACTTGGGTCATCATCCCAAGTGTATCGGAATGGTTTCAAAACACTTTCTAGCATCTTGGGTCTTCATCCCAAGTATATCGGAATGGTTTAAAAACAATTTCTAGCATCTTGGGTCATCATCCCAAGTATATCGGAATGGTTTAAAAACACTTTCTAGCGTCTTGGGTCATCCTCCCAAGTATATCGGAATGGTTTAAAAACACTTTCTAGCATCTTGGGTCTACATCCCAAGTGTATCGGAATGGTTTAAAAACACTTTCTAGCAACTTGGGTCTTCATCCCAAGTATATCGGAATGGTTTAAAAACACTTTCTAGCATCTTGGGTCTACATCCCAAGTGTATCGG
Organism: Anopheles coustani; assembly: GCF_943734705.1. Taxonomy (NCBI): domain Eukaryota; kingdom Metazoa; phylum Arthropoda; class Insecta; order Diptera; family Culicidae; genus Anopheles; species Anopheles coustani. The sequence goes on along the minus strand of NW_026525394.1, from coordinate 129,672 downwards.
AATGGTTTAAAAACACTTTCTAGCATCTTGGGTCTTCATCCCAAGTATATCGGAATGGTTTAAAAACACTTTCTAGCATCTTGGGTCTTCATCCCAAGTATATCGGAATGGTTTAAAAACACTTTCTAGCATCTTGGGTCATCATCCCAAGTGTATCGGAATGGTTTAAAAACACTTTCTAGCAACTTGGGTCTTCATCCCAAGTACATCGGAATGGTTTAAAAACACTTTCTAGCATCTTGGGTCATCTCCCCAAGTATATCGGAATGGTTTAAAAACACTTTCTAGCATCTTGGGTCATCATCCCAAGTGTATCGGAATGGTTTAAAAACACTTTCTAGCAACTTGGGTCTTCATCCCAAGTATATCGGAATGGTTTAAAAACACTTTCTAGCATCTTGGGTCATCATCCCAAGTGTATCGGAATGGTTTAAAAACACTTTCTAGCAACTTGGGTTATCATCCCAAGTACATCGGAATGGTTTAAAAACACTTTCTAGCATCTTGGGTCATCTCCCCAAGTATATCGGAATGGTTTAAAAACACTTTCTAGCATCTTGGGTCATCATCCCAAGTGTATCGGAATGGTTTAAAAACACTTTCTAGCAACTTGGGTCTTCATCCCAAGTATATCGGAATGGTTTAAAAACACTTTCTAGCATCTTGGGTCATCATCCCAAGTGTATCGGAATGGTTTAAAAACACTTTCTAGCATCTTGGGTCATCATCCCAAGTGTATCGGAATGGTTTAAAAACACTTTCTAGCATCTTGGGTCATCATCCCAAGTGTATCGGAATGGTTTAAAAACACTTTCTAGCATCTTGGGTCATCTCCCCAAGTATATCGGAATGGTTTAAAAACACTTTCTAGCATCTTGGGTCATCATCCCAAGTGTATCGGAATGGTTTAAAAACACTTTCTAGCAACTTGGGTCTTCATCCCAAGTATATTGGAATGGTTTAAAAACACTTTCTAGCATCTTGGGTCATCTCCCCAAGTATATCGGAATGGTTTAAAAACACTTTCTAGCATCTTGGGTCATCATCCCAAGTGTATCGGAATGGTTTAAAAACACTTTCTAGCAACTTGGGTTATCATCCCAAGTACATCGGAATGGTTTAAAAACACTTTCTAGCATCTTGGGTCATCTCCCCAAGTATATCGGAATGGTTTAAAAACACTTTCTAGCATCTTGGGTCATCATCCCAAGTGTATCGGAATGGTTTAAAAACACTTTCTAGCAACTTGGGTCTTCGTCCCAAGTATATCGGAATGGTTTAAAAACACTTTCTAGCATCTTGGGTCATCATCCCAAGTGTATCGGAATGGTTTAAAAACACTTTCTAGCATCTTGGGTCATCATCCCAAGTGTATCGGAATGGTTTAAAAACACTTTCTAGCAACTTGGGTCTTCATCCCAAGTACATCGGAATGGTTTAAAAACACTTTCTAGCATCTTGGGTCATCTCCCCAAGTATATCGGAATGGTTTAAAAACACTTTCTAGCATCTTGGGTCATCATCCCAAGTGTATCGGAATGGTTTAAAAACACTTTCTAGCAACTTGGGTCTTCATCCCAAGTACATCGGAATGGTTTAAAAACACTTTCTAGCATCTTGGGTCATCCCCCAAGTATATCGGAATGGTTTAAAAACACTTTCTAGCATCTTGGGTCATCATCCCAAGTGTATCGGAATGGTTTAAAAACACTTTCTAGCAACTTGGGTTATCATCCCAAGTACATCGGAATAGTTTAAAAACACTTTCTAGCATCTTGGGTCATCTCCCCAAGTATATCGGAATGGTTTAAAAACACTTTCTAGCATCTTGGGTCATCATCCCAAGTGTATCGGAATGGTTTAAAAACACTTTCTAGCAACTTGGGTCTTCATCCCAAGTATATCGGAATGGTTTAAAAACACTTTCTAGCATCTTGGGTCATCATCCCAAGTGTATCGGAATGGTTTAAAAACACTTTCTAGCATCTTGGGTCATCATCCCAAGTGTATCGGAATGGTTTAAAAACACTTTCTAGCATCTTGGGTCATCATCTCAAGTATATCGGAATGGTTTAAAAACAATTTCTAGCATCTTGGGTCTTCATCCCAAGTATATCGGAATGGTTTAAAAACACTTTCTAGCATCTTGGGTCATCATCCCAAGTATATCGGAATGGTTTAAAAACACTTTCTAGCATCTTGGGTCATCATCCCAAATGTATCGGAATGGTTTAAAAACACTTTCTAGCATCTTTTGTCTTCATCCCAAGTATATCGGAATGGTTTAAAAACACTTTCTAGCATCTTGGGTCATCATCCCAAGTATATCGGAATGGTTTAAAAACACTTTCTAGCATCTTGGGTCATCATCCCAAGTGTATCGGAATGGTTTAAAAACACTTTCTAGCATCTTGGGTCATCATCCCAAGTGTATCGGAATGGTTTAAAAACACTTTCTAGCATCTTGGGTCATCATCTCAAGTATATCGGAATGGTTTAAAAACAATTTCTAGCATCGTGGGTCATCATCCCAAGTATATCGGAATGGTTTAAAAACACTTTCTAGCATCTTGGGTCATCATCCCAAGAATATCGGAATGGTTTAAAAACACTTTCTAGCATCTTGGATCATCATCCCAAGTAAACCGGAATGGTTTAAAAACACTTTCTAGCATCTTGGGTCATCATCCCAAGTAAACCGGAATGGTTTAAAAACACTTTCTAGCATCTTGGGTCATCATCCCAAGTAAACCGGAATGGTTTAAAAACACTTCTAGCATCTTGGGTCATTATCCCAAGTATATCGGAATGGTTTAAAAACACTTTCTAGCAACTTGGGTCTTCATCCCAAGTATATCGGAATGGTTTAAAAACACTTTCTAGCATCTTGGGTCATCATCCCAAGTATATCGGAATGGTTTAAAAACACTTTCTAGCATCTTGGGTCATCATCTCAAGTATATCGGAATGGTTTAAAAACAATTTCTAGCATCTTGGGTCTTCATCCCAAGTATATCGGAATGGTTTAAAAACACTTTCTAGCATCTTGGGTCATCATCCCAAGTGTATCGGAATGGTTTAAAAACACTTTCTAGCATCTTGGGTCATCATCTCAAGTATATCGGAATGGTTTAAAAACACTTTCTAGCATCTTGGGTCATCATCCCAAGTATATCGGAATGGTTTAAAAACACTTTCTAGCATCTTGGGTCATCATCCCAAGTGTATCGGAATGGTTTAAAAACACTTTCTAGCATCTTGGGTCTTCATCCCAAGTACATCGGAATGGTTTAAAAACACTTTCTAGCATCTTGGGTCATCTCCCCAAGTATATCGGAATGGTTTAAAAACACTTTCTAGCATCTTGGGTCATCATCCCAAGTGTATCGGAATGGTTTAAAAACACTTTCTAGCATCTTTTGTCTTCATCCCAAGTATATCGGAATGGTTTAAAAACACTTTCTAGCATCTTGGGTCATCATCCCAAGTATATCGGAATGGTTTAAAAACACTTTCTAGCATCTTGGGTCATCATCCCAAGTGTATCGGAATGGTTTAAAAACACTTTCTAGCAACTTGGGTCTTCATCCCAAGTATATCGGAATGGTTTAAAAACACTTTCTAGCATCTTGGGTCATCATCCCAAGTATATCGGAATGGTTTAAAAACACTTTCTAGCATCTTGGGTCATCATCCCAAGTATATCGGAATGGTTTAAAAACAATTTCTAGCATCTTGGGTCTTCATCCCAAGTATATCGGAATGGTTTAAAAACACTTTCTAGCATCTTGGGTCATCATCCCAAGTGTATCGGAATGGTTTAAAAACACTTTCTAGCATCTTGGGTCATCATCTCAAGTATATCGGAATGGTTTAAAAACACTTTCTAGCATCTTGGGTCATCATCCCAAGTATATCGGAATGGTTTAAAAACACTTTCTAGCATCTTGGGTCATCATCCCAAGTGTATCGGAATGGTTTAAAAACACTTTCTAGCAACTTGGGTCTTCATCCCAAGTACATCGGAATGGTTTAAAAACACTTTCTAGCATCTTGGGTCATCTCCCCAAGTATATCGGAATGGTTTAAAAACACTTTCTAGCATCTTGGGTCATCATCCCAAGTGTATCGGAATGGTTTAAAAACACTTTCTAGCATCTTTTGTCTTCATCCCAAGTATATCGGAATGGTTTAAAAACACTTTCTAGCATCTTGGGTCATCATCCCAAGTATATCGGAATGGTTTAAAAACACTTTCTAGCATCTTGGGTCATCATCCCAAGTGTATCGGAATGGTTTAAAAACACTTTCTAGCATCTTGGGTCATCATCCCAAGAATATCGGAATGGTTTAAAAACACTTTCTAGCATCTTGGGTCTTCATCCCAAGTATATCGGAATGGTTTAAAAACACTTTCTAGCATCTTGGGTCATCATCCCAAGAATATCGGAATGGTTTAAAAACACTTTCTAGCATCTTGGGTCTTCATCCCAAGTATATCGGAATGGTTTCAAAACACTTTCTAGCATCTTTTATCATCATCCCAAGTGTATCGGAATGGTTTAAAAACACTTTCTAGCATCTTGGGTCATCATCCCAAGAATATCGGAATGGTTTAAAAACACTTTCTAGCATCTAGGGTCACCATCCCAAGTATACCGGAATGGTTTAAAAACACTTTCTAGCATCTTGGGTCATCATCCCAAGTGTATCGGAATGGTTTAAAAACACTTTCTAGCAACTTGGGTCTTCATCCCAAGTACATCGGAATGGTTTAAAAACACTTTCTAGCATCTTGGGTCATCTCCCCAAGTATATCGGAATGGTTTAAAAACACTTTCTAGCATCTTGGGTCATCATCCCAAGTGTATCGGAATGGTTTAAAAACACTTTCTAGCATCTTGGGTCATCATCTCAAGTATATCGGAATGGTTTAAAAACAATTTCTAGCATCTTGGGTCTTCATCCCAAGTATATCGGAATGGTTTAAAAACACTTTCTAGCATCTTGGGTCATCATCCCAAGTGTATCGGAATGGTTTAAAAACACTTTCTAGCAACTTGGGTCTTCATCCCAAGTACATCGGAATGGTTTAAAAACACTTTCTAGCATCTTGGGTCATCTCCCCAAGTATATCGGAATGGTTTAAAAACACTTTCTAGCATCTTGGGTCATCATCCCAAGTGTATCGGAATGGTTTAAAAACACTTTCTAGCATCTTGGGTCATCATCTCAAGTATATCGGAATGGTTTAAAAACAATTTCTAGCATCGTGGGTCATCATCCCAAGTATATCGGAATGGTTTAAAAACACTTTCTAGCATCTTGGGTCATCATCCCAAGTATACCGGAATGGTTTAAAAACACTTTCTAGCATCTTGGGTCATCATCACAAGTATATCGGAATGGTTTAAAAACACTTTGTAGCATCTTGGGTCATCAACCCAAGTATATCGGAATGGTTTAAAAACACTTTCTAGCATCTTGGGTCATCATCCCAAGAATATCGGAATGGTTTAAAAACACTTTCTAGCATCTTGGGTCATCATCCCAAGTGTATCGGAATGGTTTAAAAACACTTTCTAGCATCTTGGGTCATCATCCCAAGAATATCGGAATGGTTTAAAAACACTTTCTAGCATCTTGGGTCATCATCCCAAGAATATCGGAATGGTTTAAAAACACTTTCTAGCATCTTGGGTCATCATCCCAAGAATATCGGAATGGTTTAAAAACACTTTCTAGCAACTTGGGTCTTCATCCCAAGTACATCGGAATGGTTTAAAAACACTTTCTAGCATCTTGGGTCATCTCCCCAAGTATATCGGAATGGTTTAAAAACACTTTCTAGCATCTTGGGTCATCATCCCAAGAATATCGGAATGGTTTAAAAACACTTTCTAGCATCTAGGGTCACCATCCCAAGTATACCGGAAGGGTTTAAAAACAATTTCTAGCATCGTGGGTCATCATCCCAAGTATATCGGAATGGTTTAAAAACACTTTCTAGCATCTTGGGTCATCATCCCAAGTATACCGGAATGGTTTAAAAACACTTTCTAGCATCTTGGGTCATCATCACAAGTATATCGGAATGGTTTAAAAACACTTTGTAGCATCTTGGGTCATCAACCCAAGTATATCGGAATGGTTTAAAAACACTTTGTAGCATCTTGGGTCATCATCCCAAGTGTATCGGAAAGGTTTAAAAACACTTTCTAGCATCTTGGGTCATCATCCCAAGTGTATCGGAATGGTTTAAAAACACTTTCTAGCATCTTGGGTCATCATCCCAAGAATATCGGAATGGTTTAAAAACACTTTCTAGCATCTTGGGTCTTCATCCCAAGTATATCGGAATGGTTTAAAAACACTTTCTAGCATCTTGGGTCATCATCCCAAGAATATCGGAATGGTTTAAAAACACTTTCTAGCAACTTGGGTCTTCATCCCAAGTACATCGGAATGGTTTAAAAACACTTTCTAGCATCTTGGGTCATCTCCCCAAGTATATCGGAATGGTTTAAAAACACTTTCTAGCATCTTGGGTCATCATCCCAAGAATATCGGAATGGTTTAAAAACACTTTCTAGCATCTAGGGTCACCATCCCAAGTATACCGGAATGGTTTAAAAACACTTTCTAGCATCTTGGGTCATCATCCCAAGTGTATCGGAATGGTTTAAAAACACTTTCTAGCAACTTGGGTCTTCATCCCAAGTACATCGGAATGGTTTAAAAACACTTTCTAGCATCTTGGGTCATCTCCCCAAGTATATCGGAATGGTTTAAAAACACTTTCTAGCATCTTGGGTCATCATCCCAAGTGTATCGGAATGGTTTAAAAACACTTTCTAGCATCTTGGGTCATCATCTCAAGTATATCGGAATGGTTTAAAAACAATTTCTAGCATCTTGGGTCTTCATCCCAAGTATATCGGAATGGTTTAAAAACACTTTCTAGCATCTTGGGTCATCATCCCAAGTGTATCGGAATGGTTTAAAAACACTTTCTAGCAACTTGGGTCTTCATCCCAAGTACATCGGAATGGTTTAAAAACACTTTCTAGCATCTTGGGTCATCTCCCCAAGTATATCGGAATGGTTTAAAAACACTTTCTAGCATCTTGGGTCATCATCCCAAGTGTATCGGAATGGTTTAAAAACACTTTCTAGCATCTTGGGTCATCATCTCAAGTATATCGGAATGGTTTAAAAACAATTTCTAGCATCGTGGGTCATCATCCCAAGTATATCGGAATGGTTTAAAAACACTTTCTAGCATCTTGGGTCATCATCCCAAGTGTATCGGAATGGTTTAAAAACACTTTCTAGCATCTTTTGTCTTCATCCCAAGTATATCGGAATGGTTTAAAAACACTTTCTAGCATCTTGGGTCATCTCCCCAAGTATATCGGAATGGTTTAAAAACACTTTCTAGCATCTTGGGTCATCATCCCAAGTGTATCGGAATGGTTTAAAAACACTTTCTAGCAACTTGGGTCTTCATCCCAAGTACATCGGAATGGTTTAAAAACACTTTCTAGCATCTTGGGTCATCTCCCCAAGTATATCGGAATGGTTTAAAAACACTTTCTAGCATCTTGGGTCATCATCCCAAGTGTATCGGAATGGTTTAAAAACACTTTCTAGCATCTTGGGTCATCATCTCAAGTATATCGGAATGGTTTAAAAACAATTTCTAGCATCGTGGGTCATCATCCCAAGTATATCGGAATGGTTTAAAAACACTTTCTAGCATCTTGGGTCATCATCCCAAGTGTATCGGAATGGTTTAAAAACACTTTCTAGCAACTTGGGTCTTCATCCCAAGTACATCGGAATGGTTTAAAAACACTTTCTAGCATCTTGGGTCATCTCCCCAAGTATATCGGAATGGTTTAAAAACACTTTCTAGCATCTTGGGTCATCATCCCAAGTATATCGGAATGGTTTAAAAACAATTTCTAGCATCTTGGGTCTTCATCCCAAGTATATCGGAATGGTTTAAAAACACTTTCTAGCATCTTGGGTCATCTCCCCAAGTATATCGGAATGGTTTAAAAACACTTTCTAGCATCTTGGGTCATCATCCCAAGTGTATCGGAATGGTTTAAAAACACTTTCTAGCATCTTGGGTCATCATCTCAAGTATATCGGAATGGTTTAAAAACAATTTCTAGCATCGTGGGTCATCATCCCAAGTATATCGGAATGGTTTAAAAACACTTTCTAGCATCTTTTGTCTTCATCCCAAGTATATCGGAATGGTTTAAAAACACTTTCTAGCATCTTGGGTCATCATCCCAAGTATATCGGAATGGTTTAAAAACACTTTCCAGCATCTTGGGTCATCATCCCAAGTATATCGGAATGGTTTAAAAACACTTTCTAGCATCTTGGGTCATCATCCCAAGTATACCGGAATGGTTTAAAAACACTTTCTAGCATCTTGGGTCATCATCCCAAGTATATCGGAATGGTTTAAAAACACTTTCTAGCATCTTGGGTCATCATCCCAAGTAAACCGGAATGTTTTAAAAACACTTTCTAGCATCTTGGGTCATCATCCCAAGTATATCGGAATGGTTTAAAAACACTTTCTAGCATCTTGGGTCATCATCCCAAGTATATCGGAATGGTTTAAAAACACTTTCTAGCATCTTGGGTCATCATCCCAAGTATATCGGAATGGTTTAAAAACACTTTCTAGCATCTTGGGTCATCATCCCAAGTATATCGGAATGGTTTAAAAACACTTCTAGCATCTTGGGTCATCATCCCAAGTAAACCGGAATGGTTTAAAAACACTTTCTAGCATCTTGGGTCATCATCCCAAGTATATCGGAATGGTTTTAAAACACTTTCTAGCATCTTGGGTCATCTCCCCAAGTATATCGGAATGGTTTTAAAACACTTTCTAGCATCTTGGGTCATCATCCCAAGTAAACCGGAATGGTTTTAAAACACTTTCTAGCATCTTGGGTCATCATCCCAAGTATATCGGAATGGTTTTAAAACACTTTCTAGCATCTTGGGTCATCATCCCAAGTAAACCGGAATGGCTTAAAAACACTTTCTAGCATCTTGGGTCATCATCCCAAGTATATCGGAATGGTTTAAAAACACTTTCTAGCATCTTTTGTCTTCATCCCAAGTATATCGGAATGGTTTAAAAACACTTTCTAGCATCTTGGGTCATCATCCCAAGTATATCGGAATGGTTTTAAAACACTTTCTAGCATCTTGGGTCATCATCCCAAGTATATCGGAATGGTTTAAAAACACTTTCTAGCATCTTGGGTCATCATCCCAAGTATATCGGAATGGTTTAAAAACACTTTCTAGCATCTTGGGTCATCATCCTAAGTAAACCGGAATGGTTTAAAAACACTTACTAGCATCTTGGGTCATCATCCCAAGTAAACCGGAATGGTTTAAAAACACTTTCTAGCATCTTGGGTCATCATCCCAAGTATATCGGAATGGTTTTAAAACACTTTCTAGCATCTTGGGTCATCTCCCCAAGTATATCGGAATGGTTTAAAAACACTTTCTAGCATCTTGGGTCATCATCCCAAGTATATCGGAATGGTTTTAAAACACTTTCTAGCATCTTGGGTCATCATCCCAAGTATATCGGAATGGTTTTAAAACACTTTCTAGCATCTTGGGTCATCATCCCAAGTAAACCGGAATGGCTTAAAAACACTTTCTAGCATCTTGGGTCATCATCCCAAGTATATCGGAATGGTTTAAAAACACTTTCTAGCATCTTTTGTCTTCATCCCAAGTATATCGGAATGGTTTAAAAACACTTTCTAGCATCTTGGGTCATCATCCCAAGTATATCGGAATGGTTTAAAAACACTTTCCAGCATCTTGGGTCATCATCCCAAGTATATCGGAATGGTTTAAAAACACTTTCTAGCATCTTGGGTCATCATCCCAAGTATATCGGAATGGTTTAAAAACACTTCTAGCATCTTGGGTCATCATCCTAAGTAAACCGGAATGGTTTAAAAACACTTACTAGCATCTTGGGTCATCATCCCAAGTAAACCGGAATGGTTTAAAAACACTTTCTAGCATCTTTTGTCTTCATCCCAAGTATATCGGAATGGTTTAAAAACACTTTCTAGCATCTTGGGTCATCATCCCAAGTATATCGGAATGGTTTTAAAACACTTTCTAGCATCTTGGGTCATCTCCCCAAGTATATCGGAATGGTTTTAAAACACTTTCTAGCATCTTGGGTCATCATCCCAAGTAAACCGGAATGGTTTTAAAACACTTTCTAGCATCTTGGGTCATCATCCCAAGTATATCGGAATGGTTTTAAAACACTTTCTAGCATCTTGGGTCATCATCCCAAGTAAACCGGAATGGCTTAAAAACACTTTCTAGCATCTTTTGTCTTCATCCCAAGTATATCGGAATGGTTTAAAAACACTTTCTAGCATCTTGGGTCATCATCCCAAGTATATCGGAATGGTTTAAAAACACTTTCCAGCATCTTGGGTCATCATCCCAAGTATATCGGAATGGTTTAAAAACACTTTCTAGCATCTTGGGTCATCATCTCAAGTATATCGGAATGGTTTAAAAACAATTTCTAGCATCGTGGGTCATCATCCCAAGTATATCGGAATGGTTTAAAAAGACTTTCTAGCATCTTGGGTCATCATCCCAAGTAAACCGGAATGGTTTAAAAACACTTTCTAGCATCTTGGGTCATCATCCCAAGTATATCGGAATGGTTTAAAAACACTTTCTAGCATCTTGAATCATCATCCCAAGTATATCGGAATGGTTTAAAAACACTTTCTAGCATCTTGGGTCATCATCCCAAGTAAACCGGAATGGTTTAAAAACACATTCTAGCATCTTGGGTCATCATCCCAAGTATATCGGAATGGTTTAAAAACACTTTCTAGCATCTTGGGTCGTCATCCCAAGTATATCGGAATGGTTTAAAAACACATTCTAGCATCTTGGGTCATCATCCCAAGTATATCGGAATGGTTTAAAAACACTTTCTAGCTTCTTGGGTCATCATCCCAAGTATTTCGGAATGGTTTAAAAACACTTTCTAGCATCTTGGGTCATTATCCCAAGTATACCGGAATGGTTAAAAAAACACTTTCTAGCATCTTGGGTCATCATCCCAAGAAAACCGGAATGGTTTAAAAACACTTTCTAGCATCTTGGGTCATCATCCCAAGTAAACCGGAATGGTTTAAAATCACTTTCTAGCATCTTGGGTCGTCATCCCAAGTATATCGGAATGGTTTAAAAACACTTTCTAGCATCTTGGGTCGTCATCCCAAGTATATCGGAATGGTTTAAAAACACTTTCTAGCATCTTGGGTCATCATCCCAAGTATATCGGAATGGTTTAAAAACACTTTCTAGCATCTTGGGTCATCATCCCAAGTATATCGGAATGGTTTAAAAACACTTTCTAGCATCTTGGGTCATCATCCCAAGTATTTCGGAATGGTTTAAAAACACTTTCTAGCATCTTGGGTCATCATCCCAAGTATATCGGAATGGTTTAAAAACACTTTCTAGCATCTTGGGTCATCATCCCAAGTATATCGGAATGGTTTTAAAACACTTTCCAGCATCTTGGGTCATCATCCCAAGTATACCGGAATGGTTTAAAAACACTTTCTAGCATCTTGGGTCATCATCCCAAGTATATCGGAATGGTTTAAAAACACTTTCTAGCATCTTGGGTCATCATCCCAAGTATATCGGAATGGTTTAAAAACACTTTCTAGCATCTTGGGTCATCATCCCAAGTATTTCGGAATGGTTTAAAAACACTTTCTAGCATCTTGGGTCATCATCCCAAGTATATCGGAATGGTTTAAAAACACTTTCTAGCATCTTGGGTCATCATCCCAAGTATATCGGAATGGTTTAAAAACACTTTCTAGCATCTTTCGTCATCATTCCAAGTATATCGGAATGGTTAAAAAAACACTTTCTAGCATCTTGGGTCATCATCCCAAGAAAACCGGAATGGTTTAAAAACACTTTCTAGCATCTTGGGTCATCATCCCAAGTAAACCGGAATGGTTTAAAATCACTTTCTAGCATCTTGGGTCGTCATCCCAAGTATATCGGAATGGTTTAAAAACACTTCCTAGCATCTTGGGTCATCATCCCAAGTATATCGGAATGGTTTAAAAACACTTTCTAGCATCTTGGGTCATCATCCCAAGTAAACCGGAATGGTTTAAAAACACTTTCTAGCATCTTGGGTCGTCATCCCAAGTATATCGGAATGGTTTAAAAACACTTTGTAGCATCTTGGGTCATCATCCCAAGTATTTCGGAATGGTTTAAAAACACTTTCTAGCATCTTGGGTCATTATCCCAAGTATATCGGAATGGTTTAAAAACACTTTCTAGCTTCTTGGGTCATCATCCCAAGTATTTCGGAATGGTTTAAAAACACTTTCTAGCATCTTGGGTCATCATCCCAAGTATATCGGAATGGTTTAAAAACACTTTCTAGCATCTTGGGTCATCATCCCAAGTAAACCGGAATGGTTTAAAAACACTTTCTAGCATCTTGGGTCATCATCCCAAGTATATCGGAATGGTTTAAAAACACTTTCTAGCATCTTGGGTCATCATCCCAAGTATTTCGGAATGGTTTAAAAACACTTTCTAGCATCTTGGGTCATCATCCCAAGTATATCGGAATGGTTTAAAAACACTTTCTAGCATCTTGGGTCATCATCCCAAGTATATCGGAATGGTTTAAAAACACTTTCTAGCATCTTTCGTCATCATTCCAAGTATATCGGAATGGTTTAAAAACACTTTCTAGCATCTTGGGTCATCATCCCAAGAAAACCGGAATGGTTTAAAAACACTTTCTAGCATCTTGGGTCATCATCCCAGGTATATCGGAATGGTTTAAAATCACTTTCTAGCATCTTGGGTCGTCATCCCAAGTATATCGGAATGGTTTAAAAACACTTTCTAGCATCTTGGGTCGTCATCCCAAGTATATCGGAATGGTTTAAAAACACTTTCTAGCATCTTGGGTCATTATCCCAAGTATTTCGGAATGGTTTAAAAACACTTTCTAGCATCTTGGGTCATCATCCCAAGTATATCGGAATGGTTTAAAAACACTTTCTAGCATCTTGGGTCATCATCCCAAGTATATCGGAATGGTTTAAAAACACTTTCTAGCATCTTGGGTCATCATCCCAAGTATTTCGGAATGGTTTAAAAACACTTTCTAGCATCTTGGGTCATCATCCCAAGTATATCGGAATGGTTTAAAAACACTTTCTAGCATCTTGGGTCATCATCCCAAGTATATCGGAATGGTTTAAAAACACTTTCTAGCATCTTTCGTCATCATTCCAAGTATATCGGAATGGTTAAAAAAACACTTTCTAGCATCTTGGGTCATCATCCCAAGAAAACCGGAATGGTTTAAAAACACTTTCTAGCATCTTGGGTCATCATCCCAAGTAAACCGGAATGGTTTAAAAACACTTTCTAGCATCTTGGGTCATCATCCCAAGTGTACCGGAATGGTTTAAAAACACTTCCTAGCATCTTGGGTCATCATCCCAAGTATATCGGAATGGTTTAAAAACACTTTCTAGCATCTTGGGTCGTCATCCCAAGTATATCGGAATGGTTTAAAAACACTTTCTAGCATCTTGGGTCATCATCCTTAGTAAACCGGAATGGTTTAAAAACACTTTCTAGCATCTTGGGTCGTCATCCCAAGTATATCGGAATGGTTTAAAAACACTTTGTAGCATCTTGGGTCATCATCCCAAGTATTTCGGAATGGTTTAAAAACACTTTCTAGCATCTTGGGTCATTATCCCAAGTATATCGGAATGGTTTAAAAACACTTTCTAGCTTCTTGGGTCATCATCCCAAGTATTTCGGAATGGTTTAAAAACACTTTCTAGCATCTTGGGTCATCATCCCAAGTATATCGGAATGGTTTAAAAACACTTTCTAGCATCTTGGGTCATCATCCCAAGTAAACCGGAATGGTTTAAAAACACTTTCTAGCATCTTGGGTCATCATCCCAAGTATATCGGAATGGTTTAAAAACACTTTCTAGCATCTTGGGTCATCATCCCAAGTATTTCGGAATGGTTTAAAAACACTTTCTAGCATCTTGGGTCATCATCCCAAGTATATCGGAATGGTTTAAAAACACTTTCTAGCATCTTGGGTCATCATCCCAAGAAAACCGGAATGGTTTAAAAACACTTTCTAGCATCTTGGGTCATCATCCCAGGTATATCGGAATGGTTTAAAAACACTTTCTAGCATCTTGGGTCATCATCCCAAGTTTATCGGAATGGTTTAAACACTTTCTAGCTTCTTGGGTCATCATCCCAAGTATTTCGGAATGGTTTAAAAACACTTTCTAGCATCTTGGGTCATCATTCCAAGTATATCGGAATGGTTTAAAAACACTTTCTAGCATCTTGGGTCATTATCCCAAGTATATCGGAATGGTTTAAAAACACTTTCTAGCATCTTGGGTCATCATTCCAAGTATATCGGAATGGTTTAAAAACACTTTCTAGCATCTTGGGTCATTATCCCAAGTAAACCGGAATGGTTTAAAAACACTTTCTAGCATCTTGGGTCGTCATCCCAAGTATATCGGAATGGTTTAAAAACACTTTCTAGCATCTTTCGTCATCATTCCAAGTATATCGGAATGGTTTAAAAACACTTTCTAGCATCTTGGGTCATCATCCCAAGAAAACCGGAATGGTTTAAAAACACTTTCTAGCATCTTGGGTCATCATCCCAGGTATATCGGAATGGTTTAAAATCACTTTCTAGCATCTTGGGTCGTCATCCCAAGTATATCGGAATGGTTTAAAAACACTTTCTAGCATTTTGGGTCGTCATCCCAAGTATATCGGAATGGTTTAAAAACACTTTCTAGCATCTTGGGTCATTATCCCAAGTATTTCGGAATGGTTTAAAAACACTTTCTAGCATCTTGGGTCATCATCCCAAGTATATCGGAATGGTTTAAAAACACTTTCTAGCATCTTGGGTCATCATCCCAAGTATTTCGGAATGGTTTAAAAACACTTTCTAGCATCTTGGGTCATCATCCCAAGTATACCGGAATGGTTTAAAAACACTTTCTAGCATCTTGGGTCGTCATCCCAATTACATCGGAATGGTTTAAAAACACTTTCTAGCATCTTGGGTCATCATCCCAAGTTTATCGGAATGGTTTAAACACTTTCTAGCTTCTTGGGTCATCATCCCAAGTATTTCGGAATGGTTTAAAAACACTTTCTAGCATCTTGGGTCATCATTCCAAGTATATCGGAATGGTTTAAAAACACTTTCTAGCATCTTGGGTCATTATCCCAAGTATATCGGAATGGTTTAAAAACACTTTCTAGCTTCTTGGGTCATCATCCCAAGTATTTCGGAATGGTTTAAAAACACTTTCTAGCATCTTGGGTCATCATCCCAAGTATATCGGAATGGTTTAAAAACACTTTCTAGCATCTTGGGTCATCATCCCAAGTAAACCGGAATGGTTTAAAAACACTTTCTAGCATCTTGGGTCATCATCCCAAGTATATCGGAATGGTTTAAAAACACTTTCTAGCATCTTGGGTCATCATCCCAAGTATACCGGAATGGTTTAAAAACACTTTCTAGCATCTTGGGTCGTCATCCCAATTACATCGGAATGGTTTAAAAACACTTTCTAGCATCTTGGGTCATCATCCCAAGTTTATCGGAATGGTTTAAACACTTTCTAGCTTCTTGGGTCATCATCCCAAGTATTTCGGAATGGTTTAAAAACACTTTCTAGCATCTTGGGTCATCATTCCAAGTATATCGGAATGGTTTAAAAACACTTTCTAGCATCTTGGGTCATTATCCCAAGTATATCGGAATGGTTTAAAAACACTTTCTAGCTTCTTGGGTCATCATCCCAAGTATTTCGGAATGGTTTAAAAACACTTTCTAGCATCTTGGGTCATCATCCCAAGTATATCGGAATGGTTTAAAAACACTTTCTAGCATCTTGGGTCATCATCCCAAGTAAACCGGAATGGTTTAAAAACACTTTCTAGCATCTTGGGTCATCATCCCAAGTATATCGGAATGGTTTAAAAACACTTTCTAGCATCTTGGGTCATCATCCCAAGTATTTCGGAATGGTTTAAAAACACTTTCTAGCATCTTGGGTCATCATCCCAAGTATATCGGAATGGTTTAAAAACACTTTCTAGCATCTTGGGTCATCATCCCAAGTATATCGGAATGGTTTAAAAACACTTTCTAGCATCTTTCGTCATCATTCCAAGTATATCGGAATGGTTTAAAAACACTTTCTAGCATCTTGGGTCATCATCCCAAGAAAACCGGAATGGTTTAAAAACACTTTCTAGCATCTTGGGTCATCATCCCAGGTATATCGGAATGGTTTAAAATCACTTTCTAGCATCTTGGGTCGTCATCCCAAGTATATCGGAATGGTTTAAAAACACTTTCTAGCATTTTGGGTCGTCATCCCAAGTATATCGGAATGGTTTAAAAACACTTTCTAGCATCTTGGGTCATTATCCCAAGTATTTCGGAATGGTTTAAAAACACTTTCTAGCATCTTGGGTCATCATCCCAAGTATATCGGAATGGTTTAAAAACACTTTCTAGCATCTTGGGTCATCATCCCAAGTATTTCGGAATGGTTTAAAAACACTTTCTAGCATCTTGGGTCATTATCCCAAGTATATCGGAATGGTTTAAAAACACTTTCTAGCATCTTGGGTCGTCATCCCAATTACATCGGAATGGTTTAAAAACACTTTCTAGCATCTTGGGTCATCATCCCAAGTTTATCGGAATGGTTTAAACACTTTCTAGCTTCTTGGGTCATCATCCCAAGTATTTCGGAATGGTTTAAAAACACTTTCTAGCATCTTGGGTCATCATTCCAAGTATATCGGAATGGTTTAAAAACACTTTCTAGCATCTTGGGTCATCATCCCAAGTATATCGGAATGGTATAAAAAGACTTTCTAGCATCTTGGGTCATTATCCCAAGTATATCGGAATGGTTTAAAAACACTTTCTAGCATCTTGGGTCGTCATCCCAAGTATATCGGAATGGTTTAAAAACACTTTCTAGCTTCTTGGGTCATCATCCCAAGTATTTCGGAATGGTTTAAAAACACTTTCTAGCATCTTGGGTCATCATCCCAAGTATATCGGAATGGTTTAAAAACACTTTCTAGCATCTTGGGTCATCATCCCAAGTATATCGGAATGGTTTAAAAACACTTTCTAGCATCTTTCGTCATCATTCCAAGTATATCGGAATGGTTTAAAAACACTTTCTAGCATCTTGGGTCATCATCCCAAGAAAACCGGAATGGTTTAAAAACACTTTCTAGCATCTTGGGTCATCATCCCAGGTATATCGGAATGGTTTAAAATCACTTTCTAGCATCTTGGGTCATTATCCCAAGTATATCGGAAAGGTTTAAAAACACTTTCTAGCATCTTGGGTCATCATCCCAAGTATTTCGGAATGGTTTAAAAACACTTTCTAGCTTCTTGGGTCATCATCCCAAGTATTTCGGAATGGTTTAAAAACACTTTCTAGCATCTTGGGTCATTATACCAAGTATATCAGAATGGTTTAAAAACACTTTCTAGCATCTTGGGTCATTATCCCAAGTATATCGGAATGGTTTAAAAACACTTTCTAGCATCTTGGGTCATTATCCCAAGTATTTCGGAATGGTTTAAAAACACTTTCTAGCATCTTGGGTCATCATCCCAAGTATATCGGAATGGTTTAAAAACACTTTCTAGCATCTTGGGTCATCATCCCAAGTATTTCGGAATGGTTTAAAAACACTTTCTAGCATCTTGGGTCATCATCCCAAGTATACCGGAATGGTTTAAAAACACTTTCTAGCATCTTGGGTCATTATCCCAAGTATATCGGAATGGTTTAAAAACACTTTCTAGCATCTTGGGTCGTCATCCCAAGTACATCGGAATGGTTTAAAAACACTTTCTAGCATCTTGGGTCATCATCCCAAGTTTATCGGAATGGTTTAAACACTTTCTAGCTTCTTGGGTCATCATCCCAAGTATTTCGGAATGGTTTAAAAACACTTTCTAGCATCTTGGGTCATCATTCCAAGTATATTGGAATGGTTTAAAAACACTTTCTAGCATCTTGGGTCATCATCCCAAGTATATCGGAATGGTATAAAAAGACTTTCTAGCATCTTGGGTCATTATCCCAAGTATATCGGAATGGTTTAAAAACACTTTCTAGCATCTTGGGTCATTATCCCAAGTATATCGGAATGGTTTAAAAACACTTTCTAGCTTCTTGGGTCATCATCCCAAGTATTTCGGAATGGTTTAAAAACACTTTCTAGCATCTTGGGTCATCATCCCAAGTATATCGGAATGGTTTAAAAACACTTTCTAGCATCTTGGGTCATCATCCCAAGTAAACCGGAATGGTTTAAAAACACTTTCTAGCATCTTGGGTCATCATCCCAAGTATATCGGAATGGTTTAAAAACACTTTCTAGCATCTTGGGTCATCATCCCAAGTATTTCGGAATGGTTTAAAAACACTTTCTAGCATCTTGGGTCATCATCCCAAGTATATCGGAATGGTTTAAAAACACTTTCTAGCATCTTGGGTCATCATCCCAAGTATATCGGAATGGTTTAAAAACACTTTCTAGCATCTTTCGTCATCATTCCAAGTATATCGGAATGGTTTAAAAACACTTTCTAGCATCTTGGGTCATCATCCCAAGAAAACCGGAATGGTTTAAAAACACTTTCTAGCATCTTGGGTCATCATCCCAGGTATATCGGAATGGTTTAAAAACACTTTCTAGCATCTTGGGTCATTATCCCAAGTATATCGGAATGGTTTAAAAACACTTTCTAGCATCTTGGGTCATCATCCCAAGTAAACCGGAATGGTTTAAAAACACTTTCTAGCATCTTGGGTCATCATCCCAAGTATATCGGAATGGTTTAAAAACACTTTCTAGCATCTTGGGTCATCATCCCAAGTATATCGGAATGGTTTAAAAACACTTTCTAGCATCTTGGGTCATCATCCCAAGAAAACCGGAATGGTTTAAAAACACTTTCTAGCTTCTTGGGTCATCATCCCAAGTATTTCGGAATGGTTTAAAAACACTTTCTAGCATCTTGGGTCATCATCCCAAGTATATCGGAATGGTTTAAAAACACTTTCTAGCATCTTGGGTCATCATCCCAAGTAAACCGGAATGGTTTAAAAACACTTTCTAGCATCTTGGGTCATCATCCCAAGCATATCGGAATGGTTTAAAAACACTTTCTAGCATCTTGGGTCATCATCCCAAGTATTTCGGAATGGTTTAAAAACACTTTCTAGCATCTTGGGTCATCATCCCAAGTATATCGGAATGGTTTAAAAACACTTTCTAGCATCTTGGGTCATCATCCCTAGTATACCGGAATGGTTTAAAAACACGTTCT
The DNA here is from genome assembly GCF_943734705.1 of Anopheles coustani. Classification (NCBI taxonomy): domain Eukaryota; kingdom Metazoa; phylum Arthropoda; class Insecta; order Diptera; family Culicidae; genus Anopheles; species Anopheles coustani. The sequence goes on along the minus strand of NW_026525394.1, from coordinate 110,105 downwards.
AGCATCTTGGGTCATCAGCCCAAGTATATCGGAATGGTTTAAAAACACTTTGTAGCATCTTGGGTCATCATCCCAAGTATACCGGAATGGTTTAAAAACACGTTCTAGCATCTTGGGTCATCAGCCCAAGTATATCGGAATGGTTTAAAAACACTTTCTAGCATCTTGGGTCATCATCCCAAGTACATCGGAATGGTTTTAAAACACTTTCTAGCATCTTGGGTCATCATCCAAAGTATATCGGAATGGTTTAAAAACACTTTCTAGCATCTTGGGTCGTCATCCCAAGTATATCGGAATGATTTAAAAACACTTTCTAGCATCTTGGGTCATCATCCAAAGTATATAGGAATGGTTTAAAAACACTTTCTAGCATCTTGGGTCATCATCCAAAGTATATAGGAATGGTTTAAAAACACTTTCTAGCATCTTGGGTCATCATCCCAAGTATATCGGAATGGTTTAAAAACACTTTCTAGCATCTTGGGTCGTCATCCCAAGTATACCGGAATGGTTTAAAACAGTTTCTAGCATCTTTGTTCATCATCCCAAGTATATCGGAATGGTTTAAAAACAGTTTCTAGCATCTTGGGTCATCATCCCAAGTATATCGGAATGGTTTAAAAACACTTTCTAGCATCTTGGGTCATCATCCAAAGTATATAGGAATGGTTTAAAAACACTTTCTAGCATCTTGGGTCATCATCCCAAGTATATCGGAATGGTTTAAAAACACTTCCTAGCATCTTGGGTCGTCATCCCAAGTATATCGGAATGATTTAAAAACACTTTCTAGCATCTTGGGTCATCATCCAAAGTATATAGGATTGGTTTAAAAACACTTTCTAGCATCTTGGGTCATCATCCAAAGTATATCGGAATGGTTTAAAAACACTTTCTAGCATCTTGGGTCATCATCCCAAGTATATCGGAATGGTTTAAAAACACTTTCTAGCATCTTGGGTCGTCATCCCAAGTATACCGGAATGGTTTAAAACAGTTTCTAGCATCTTTGTTCATCATCCCAAGTATATCGGAATGGTTTAAAAACACTTTCTAGCATCTTGGGTCATCATCCCAAGTATATCGGAATGGTTTAAAAACACTTTCTAGCATCTTGGGTCATCATCCAAAGTATATAGGAATGGTTTAAAAACACTTTCTAGCATCTTGGGTCATCATCCCAAGTATACCGGAATGGTTTAAAAACAGTTTCTAGCATCTTGGGTCATCATCCCAAGTATATCGGAATGTTTTAAAAACACTTTCTAGCATCTTGGGTCATCATCCCAAGTATACCGGAATGGTTAAAAAACACTTTCTAGCACCTTGGGTCATCATCCCAAGTATACCGGAATGGTTTAAAAACACTTCCTAGCATCTTGGGTCATCATCCCAAGTGTATCGGAATGGTTTAAAAACACTTCCTAGCATCTTGGGTCATCATCCCAAGTATATCGGAATGGTTTAAAAACAGTTTCTAGCATCTTGGGTCATCATCCCAAGTATATCGGAATGGTTTAAAAACACTTTCTAGCATCTTGGGTCATCATCCCAAGTATATCGGAATGGTTTAAAAACACTTTCTAGCATCTTTGGTCATCATCCCAAGTATACCGGAATGGTTTAAAAACACATTGTAGCATCTTGGGTCATCATCCCAAGTATATCGGAATGGTTTAAAAACACTTCCTAGCATCTTGGGTCATCATCCCAAGTATACCGAAATGGTTTAAAAACACTTTCTAGCATCTTGGGTCGTCATCCCAAGTATACCGGAATGGTTTAAAAACACTTTCTAGCATCTTGGGTCATCATCCCAAGTATATCGGAATGGTTTAAAAACAGTTTCTAGCATCTTGGGTCATCATCCCAAGTATATCGAAATGTTTTAAAAACACTTTCTAGCATCTTGGGTCATCATCCCAAGTATATCGGAATGGTTTAAAAACTGTTTCTAGCATCTTGGGTCATCATCCAAAGTATATAGGAATGGTTTAAAAACACTTTCTAGCATCTTGGGTCATCATCCAAAGTATATCGGAATGGTTTAAAAACACTTTCTAGCATCTTGGGTCATCATCCCAAGTATATCGGAATGGTTTAAAAACACTTTCTAGCATCTTGGGTCGTCATCCCAAGTATACCGGAATGGTTTAAAACAGTTTCTAGCATCTTTGTTCATCATCCCAAGTATATCGGAATGGTTTAAAAACACTTTCTAGCATCTTGGGTCATCATCCCAAGTATATCGGAATGGTTTAAAAACACTTTCTAGCATCTTGGGTCATCATCCCAAGTATAACGGAATGGTTTAAAAACACATTGTAGCATCTTGGGTCATCATCCCAAGTATATCGGAATGGTTTAAAAACACTTCCTAGCATCTTGGGTCATCATCCCAAGTATACCGAAATGGTTTAAAAACACTTTCTAGCATCTTGGGTCGTCATCCCAAGTATGCCGGAATGGTTTAAAAACACTTTCTAGCATCTTGGGTCATCATCCCAAGTATATCGGAATGGTTTAAAAACAGTTTCTAGCATCTTTGTTCATCATCCCAAGTATATCGGAATGGTTTAAAAACAGTTTCTAGCATCTTGGGTCATCATCCCAAGTATATCGGAATGGTTTAAAAACACTTTCTAGCATCTTGGGTCATCATCCAAAGTATATAGGAATGGTTTAAAAACACTTTCTAGCATCTTGGGTCATCATCCAAAGTATATCGGAATGGTTTAAAAACACTTTCTAGCATCTTGGGTCATCATCCCAAGTATATCGGAATGGTTTAAAAACACTTTCTAGCATCTTGGGTCGTCATCCCAAGTATACCGGAATGGTTTAAAACAGTTTCTAGCATCTTTGTTCATCATCCCAAGTATATCGGAATGGTTTAAAAACACTTTCTAGCATCTTGGGTCATCATCCCAAGTATATCGGAATGGTTTAAAAACACTTTCTAGCATCTTGGGTCATCATCCAAAGTATATCAGAATGGTTTAAAAACACTTCCTAGCATCTTGGGTCATCATCCCAAGTATACCGGAATGGTTTAAAAACAGTTTCTAGCATCTTGGGTCATCATCCCAAGTATATCGGAATGTTTTAAAAACACTTTCTAGCATCTTGGGTCATCATCCCAAGTATACCGGAATGGTTAAAAAACACTTTCTAGCACCTTGGGTCATCATCCCAAGTATACCGGAATGGTTTAAAAACACTTCCTAGCATCTTGGGTCATCATCCCAAGTATATCGGAATGGTTTTAAAACACTTTCTAGCATCTTGGGTCATCATCCCAAGTATATCGGAATGGTTTAAAAACACTTTCTAGCATCTTGGGTCATCATCCCAAGTATATCGGAATGGTTTAAAAACACTTTCTAGCATCTTGGGTCATCATCCCAAGTATATCGGAATGGTTTAAAAACACTTTCTAGCATCTTGGGTCATCATCCCAAGTATATCGGAATGGTTTAAAAACACTTTCTAGCATCTTGGGTCATCATCCCAAGTATATAGGAATGGTGTAAAAACACTTTCTAGCATCTTGGGTTATCATCCCAAGTATATCGGAATGGTTTTAAAACACTTCCTAGCATCTTGGGTCATCATCCCAAGTATATCGGAATGGTTTTAAAACACTTTCTAGCATCTTGGGTAATCATCCCAAGTATATCGGAATGGTTTTAAAACACTTTCTAGCTTCTTGGGTCATCATCCCAAGTATATAGGAATGGTTTTAAAACACTTTCTAGCTTCTTGGGTCATCATCCCAAGTATATAGGAATGGTGTAAAAACACTTTCTAGCATCTTGGGTTATCATCCCAAGTATATCGGAATCTTATTATAAAAAATCCTTAACGTAACGCTCCAATGCTGATGTTCCAATGATGATGTTACTACTTGGATAATCTGATGCACTAAAATCGATGCTGAACCTCATTTTTGTATGGACATCCGCGAAACGCTCATCCTATTGCATTGCATTGATCGCCATAGCAATCGTCTTCCTAGGGGAAAATTGGAAGGATCGCTATAGCAACCACAGTTATCCTGGAGAAACCTGCTCGATTGGAGAAAAGGAAAATCGGTTTTATGAAGCGGTTTTAAATTTTGGGAAATGCAAAGGAATACAAAGTAAGATGTCGGTCCCGGGCACTATGCGTGCAGCCATGTCAAGGAAACACCAGATATATAATGTGTAGTTCAACATGGTTCCAAAAAATGTTCACCAAACCCGTGTTCGATATGCACGGGCAAGCTTCTCAGTACGATAGATTAACATTTTCTGTGTATTTTCGGATACCGGAAATGCACGAAAGGGATTCAATACAAAAAAGTAAAAACCACTTTAAAACAAGCACATGTGACACAGTTTTCGACACAAACCACCATCACCGAAACAATTACAAAAACCTCTTACAAAAACTCTCGGCTCACACACAAAAACCAAACACATGCGCCACAATTTTTAAATTTAAGAAACACAATTGTAAGATTTCCTAAACAATCCATAGGAAATTTTGCGGAACCTGAAGCGTCAACTTCAAGAATTTACGTCTGTCTGCCTACAGAGCCTGTCCTACTTGGATAGCAAAATTCATAAAACGAGCACTCGAAAAAGTAGTGTATGAAACGATTGATAAGTATGATATTTTCAGGGCGATGTCCTCACTTGAACAAAGTGATGCACTTAAAATGATGCAAAACCTCAACTTTGTATCGAAACTTACTGAACACTACTCCTATTGCATTGTATTTTGAAATTTGACGGTAATTGAAATGATGAAAAGAGCACAATTGCCCAGCTCCAGTCACGGGAATTTTAAATCGCGTTCAATTGAACAGGCGTTCCACTGTGGGCTAGAACTTCACTCGAACCAACGAAAGAAAGAAGGTATTAGGAAGGTAGGCACTTTGAATCAAAGATATTTTTTTTAATTAGGTTGGTTTGTTATGGGACAGTGAGACAACCATTCAGTCCCTATGGCTTGATTAGTACCATTTTATTAACAACGTGATTTAGAAAATCACAGGAGAACATCATATTTCTCGCGTGATTTTAAAGTTGACAACATTTTTCCTTGATATGGCTGTATATACATTTTTCCAAACAAAACAAAGCAAGGTACTTTTAATATGCAATGGCCTACAGATGTATCTTACTCATACGGCATTTAGAACATGGGCGAAATCAGTAGGAATCGAAAACATATCCTTCATTAAAAGAAGAAGGTCTCATTCTTCATTAAAATGGGTTAAATTGGACTGTTAGGTATGGCTTGGTGGCAGTTGTAGAATTTTAGCCGTTTTACAACGCGTTCCTTAAACCAAGCTCCTAATGCCATTAGCCATGGAACAAACCTTCCTATTGAGAGAATGGTCTCCCAACCGGGATGATTAGACCGGGAATATTTATCGACACATTAGTCAATTAATCGTGCTTGACAAATAACAGGTATTGGCCCTGTTATAATTTTTTTTTTTACTCAATTTTTCATTATGATAGTCAGTAATGTATTGTATCCGGACAGTGCAAAACACATCCCTCAGGTAAAGTCAGGTACAATCATCTAACTGAGTTGAAGCTTTGATATACTCAATTTATCACAATTTTGCTAGATTGTAATGCAAATTCTTTAATCAACATGGGCCCGTGTAACCGGGCCGTTATACCTAGTGGTTTTAAAACACTTTCTAGCATCTTGGGTCATCATCCCAAGTATATCGGAATGGTTTTAAAACACTTTCTAGCATCTTGGGTAATCATCCCAAGTATATCGGAATGGTTTTAAAACACTTTCTAGCTTCTTGGGTCATCATCCCAAGTATATAGGAATGGTTTTAAAACACTTTCTAGCTTCTTGGGTCATCATCCCAAGTATATAGGAATGGTGTAAAAACACTTTCTAGCATCTTGGGTCATCATCCCAAGTATATCGGAATGGTTTTAAAACACTTCCTAGCATCTTGGGTCATCATCCCAAGTATATCGGAATGGTTTTAAAACACTTTCTAGCATCTTGGGTAATCATCCCAAGTATATCGGAATGGTTTTAAAACACTTTCTAGCTTCTTGGGTCATCATCCCAAGTATATAGGAATGGTGTAAAAACACTTTCTAGCATCTTGGGTTATCATCCCAAGTATATCGGAATGGTTTAAAAACACTTTCTAGCATCTTGGGTCATCATCCCAAGTATATCGGAATGGTTTTAAAACACTTCCTAGCATCTTGGGTCATCATCCCAAGTATATCGGAATGGTTTTAAAACACTTTCTAGCATCTTGGGTCATCATCCCAAGTATATCGGAATGGTTTTAAAACACTTTCTAGCTTCTTGGGTCATCATCCCAAGTATATCGGAATGGTTTTAAAACACTTCCTAGCATCTTGGGTCATCATCCCAAGTATATAGGAATGGTGTAAAAAACACTTTCTAGCATCTTGGGTCATCATCCCAAGTATATCGGAATGGTTTTAAAACACTTTCTAGCATCTTGGGTCATCATCCCAAGTATACCGGAATGGTTTAAAAACACTTTCTAGCATCTTGGGTCATCATCCCAAGTATACCGGAATGGTTTAAAAACACTATCTAGCATCTTGGGTCATCATCCCAAGTATATCGGAATGGTTTTAAAACACTTCCTAGCATCTTGGGTCATCATCCCAAGTATATCGGAATGGTTTTAAAACACTTTCTAGCATCTTGGGTCATCATCCCAAGTATATCGGAATGGTTTAAAAACACTTTCTAGCATCTTGGGTCATCATCCCAAGTATATCGGAATGGTTTAAAAACACTTTCTAGCATCTTGGGTCATCATCCCAAGTATATCGGAATGGTTTTAAAACACTTCCTAGCATCTTGGGTCATCATCCCAAGTATATCGGAATGGTTTTAAAACACTTTCTAGCATCTTGGGTCATCATCCCAAGTATATCGGAATGGTTTTAAAACACTTTCTAGCTTCTTGGGTCATCATCCCAAGTATATAGGAATGGTGTAAAAACACTTTCTAGCATCTTGGGTTATCATCCCAAGTATATCGGAATGGTTTTAAAACACTTCCTAGCATCTTGGGTCATCATCCCAAGTATATCGGAATGGTTTTAAAACACTTTCTAGCATCTTGGGTAATCATCCCAAGTATATCGGAATGGTTTTAAAACACTTTCTAGCTTCTTGGGTCATCATCCCAAGTATATAGGAATGGTGTAAAAACACTTTCTAGCATCTTGGGTTATCATCCCAAGTATATCGGAATGGTTTAAAAACACTTTCTAGCATCTTGGGTCATCATCCCAAGTATATCGGAATGGTTTTAAAACACTTCCTAGCATCTTGGGTCATCATCCCAAGTATATCGGAATGGTTTTAAAACACTTTCTAGCATCTTGGGTCATCATCCCAAGTATATCGGAATGGTTTTAAAACACTTTCTAGCTTCTTGGGTCATCATCCCAAGTATATCGGAATGGTTTTAAAACACTTCCTAGCATCTTGGGTCATCATCCCAAGTATATAGGAATGGTGTAAAAACACTTTCTAGCATCTTGGGTCATCATCCCAAGTATATCGGAATGGTTTTAAAACACTTTCTAGCATCTTGGGTCATCATCCCAAGTATACCGGAATGGTTTAAAAACACTTTCTAGCATCTTGGGTCATCATCCCAAGTATACCGGAATGGTTTAAAAACACTTTCTAGCATCTTGGGTCATCATCCCAAGTATATCGGAATGGTTTTAAAACACTTCCTAGCATCTTGGGTCATCATCCCAAGTATATCGGAATGGTTTTAAAACACTTTCTAGCATCTTGGGTCATCATCCCAAGTATATCGGAATGGTTTTAAAACACTTTCTAGCTTCTTGGGTCATCATCCCAAGTATATAGGAATGGTGTAAAAACACTTTCTAGCATCTTGGGTTATCATCCCAAGTATATCGGAATGGTTTAAAAACACTTTCTAGCATCTTGGGTCATCATCCCAAGTATATCGGAATGGTTTTAAAACACTTCCTAGCATCTTGGGTCATCATCCCAAGTATATCGGAATGGTTTTAAAACACTTTCTAGCATCTTGGGTCATCATCCCAAGTATATCGGAATGGTTTTAAAACACTTTCTAGCTTCTTGGGTCATCATCCCAAGTATATCGGAATGGTTTTAAAACACTTCCTAGCATCTTGGGTCATCATCCCAAGTATATAGGAATGGTGTAAAAACACTTTCTAGCATCTTGGGTCATCATCCCAAGTATATCGGAATGGTTTTAAAACACTTTCTAGCATCTTGGGTCGTCATCCCAAGTATACCGGAATGGTTTAAAAACACTTTCTAGCATCTTGGGTCATCATCCCAAGTATATCGGAATGGTTTAAAAACAGTTTCTAGCATCTTTGTTCATCATCCCAAGTATATCGGAATGGTTTAAAAACAGTTTCTAGCATCTTGGGTCATCATCCCAAGTATATCGGAATGGTTTAAAAACACTTTCTAGCATCTTGGGTCATCATCCAAAGTATATAGGAATGGTTTAAAAACACTTTCTAGCATCTTGGGTCATCATCCAAAGTATATCGGAATGGTTTAAAAACACTTTCTAGCATCTTGGGTCATCATCCCAAGTATATCGGAATGGTTTAAAAACACTTTCTAGCATCTTGGGTCATCATCCCAAGTATACCGGAATGGTTTAAAACAGTTTCTAGCATCTTTGTTCATCATCCCAAGTATATCGGAATGGTTTAAAAACACTTTCTAGCATCTTGGGTCATCATCCCAAGTATATCGGAATGGTTTAAAAACACTTTCTAGCATCTTGGGTCATCATCCAAAGTATATCAGAATGGTTTAAAAACACTTCCTAGCATCTTGGGTCATCATCCCAAGTATACCGGAATGGTTTAAAAACAGTTTCTAGCATCTTGGGTCATCATCCCAAGTATATCGGAATGTTTTAAAAACACTTTCTAGCATCTTGGGTCATCATCCCAAGTATACCGGAATGGTTAAAAAACACTTTCTAGCACCTTGGGTCATCATCCCAAGTATACCGGAATGGTTTAAAAACACTTTCTAGCATCTTGGGTCATCATCCCAAGTATATCGGAATGGTTTAAAAACACTTTCTAGCATCTTGGGTCATCATCCCAAGTATATCGGAATGGTTTTAAAACACTTTCTAGCATCTTGGGTCATCATCCCAAGTATATCGGAATGGTTTAAAAACACTTTCTAGCATCTTGGGTCATCATCCCAAGTATATCGGAATGGTTTAAAAACACTTTCTAGCATCTTGGGTCATCATCCCAAGTATATCGGAATGGTTTAAAAACACTTTCTAGCATCTTGGGTCATCATCCCAAGTATATCGGAATGGTTTAAAAACACTTTCTAGCATCTTGGGTCATCATCCCAAGTATATCGGAATGGTTTTAAAACACTTCCTAGCATCTTGGGTCATCATCCCAAGTATATCGGAATGGTTTTAAAACACTTTCTAGCATCTTGGGTCATCATCCCAAGTATATCGGAATGGTTTTAAAACACTTCCTAGCATCTTGGGTCATCATCCCAAGTATATCGGAATGGTTTTAAAACACTTTCTAGCATCTTGGGTCATCATCCCAACTATATCGGAATGGTTTTAAAACACTTTCTAGCTTCTTGGGTCATCATCCCAAGTATATAGGAATGGTGTAAAAACACTTTCTAGCATCTTGGGTCATCATCCCAAGTATATCGGAATGGTTTTAAAACACTTCCTAGCATCTTGGGTCATCATCCCAAGTATATCGGAATGGTTTTAAAACACTTCCTAGCATCTTGGGTCATCATCCCAAGTATATCGGAATGGTTTTAAAACACTTTCTAGCATCTTGGGTCATCATCCCAAGTATACCGAAATGGTTTAAAAACACTTTCTAGCATCTTGGGTCATCATCCCAAGTATATCGGAATGGTTTTAAAACACTTCCTAGCATCTTGGGTCATCATCCCAAGTATATCGGAATGGTTTTAAAACACTTTCTAGCATCTTGGGTCATCATCCCAAGTATATCGGAATGGTTTTAAAACACTTTCTAGCTTCTTGGGTCATCATCCCAAGTATATAGGAATGGTTTTAAAACACTTCCTAGCATCTTGGGTCATCATCCCAAGTATATCGGAATGGTGTAAAAACACTTTCTAGCTTCTTGGGTCATCATCCCAAGTATATAGGAATGGTGTAAAAACACTTTCTAGCATCTTGGGTTATCATCCCAAGTATATCGGAATGGTTTTAAAACACTTTCTAGCATCTTGGGTCATCATCCCAAGTATATCGGAATGGTTTTAAAACACTTCCTAGCATCTTGGGTCATCATCCCAAGTATATCGGAATGGTTTTAAAACACTTTCTAGCATCTTGGGTAATCATCCCAAGTATATCGGAATGGTTTTAAAACACTTTCTAGCTTCTTGGGTCATCATCCCAAGTATATAGGAATGGTGTAAAAACACTTTCTAGCATCTTGGGTTATCATCCCAAGTATATCGGAATGGTTTAAAAACACTTTCTAGCATCTTGGGTCATCATCCCAAGTATATCGGAATGGTTTTAAAACACTTCCTAGCATCTTGGGTCATCATCCCAAGTATATCGGAATGGTTTTAAAACACTTTCTAGCATCTTGGGTCATCATCCCAAGTATACCGAAATGGTTTAAAAACACTTTCTAGCATCTTGGGTCATCATCCCAAGTATATCGGAATGGTTTTAAAACACTTCCTAGCATCTTGGGTCATCATCCCAAGTATATCGGAATGGTTTTAAAACACTTTCTAGCATCTTGGGTCATCATCCCAAGTATATCGGAATGGTTTTAAAACACTTTCTAGCTTCTTGGGTCATCATCCCAAGTATATAGGAATGGTTTTAAAACACTTCCTAGCATCTTGGGTCATCATCCCAAGTATATCGGAATGGTGTAAAAACACTTTCTAGCATCTTGGGTCATCATCCCAAGTATATCGGAATGGTTTTAAAACACTTTCTAGCATCTTGGGTCATCATCCCAAGTATACCGGAATGGTTTAAAAACACTTTCTAGCATCTTGGGTCATCATCCCAAGTATACCGGAATGGTTTAAAAACACTATCTAGCATCTTGGGTCATCATCCCAAGTATATCGGAATGGTTTTAAAACACTTCCTAGCATCTTGGGTCATCATCCCAAGTATATCGGAATGGTTTTAAAACACTTTCTAGCATCTTGGGTCATCATCCCAAGTATACCGAAATGGTTTAAAAACACTTTCTAGCATCTTGGGTCATCATCCCAAGTATATCGGAATGGTTTTAAAACACTTCCTAGCATCTTGGGTCATCATCCCAAGTATATCGGAATGGTTTTAAAACACTTTCTAGCATCTTGGGTCATCATCCCAAGTATATCGGAATGGTTTTAAAACACTTTCTAGCTTCTTGGGTCATCATCCCAAGTATATAGGAATGGTTTTAAAACACTTCCTAGCATCTTGGGTCATCATCCCAAGTATATCGGAATGGTTTTAAAACACTTTCTAGCATCTTGGGTCATCATCCCAAGTATATCGGAATGGTTTTAAAACACTTTCTAGCATCTTGGGTTATCATCTCAAGTATATCGGAATGGTTTAAAAACACTTTCTAGCATCTTGGGTCATCATCCCAAGTATATCGGAATGGTTTTAAAACACTTCCTAGCATCTTGGGTCATCATCCCAAGTATATCGGAATGGTTTTAAAACACTTTCTAGCATCTTGGGTCATCATCCCAAGTATATCGGAATGGTTTTAAAACACTTTCTAGCTTCTTGGGTCATCATCCCTAGTAAACCGGAATGGTTTAAAAACACTTCCTAGCATCTTGGGTCATCATCCCAAGTATATAGGAATGGTGTAAAAACACTTTCTAGCATCTTGGGTCATCATCCCAAGTATATCGGAATGGTTTTAAAACACTTTCTAGCATCTTGGGTCATCATCCCAAGTATACCGGAATGGTTTAAAAACACTTTCTAGCATCTTGGGTCATCATCCCAAGTATATAGGAATGGTTTTAAAACACTTTCTAGCATCTTGGGTCATCATCCCAAGTATATCGGAATGGTTTTAAAACACTTTCTAGCTTCTTGAGTCATCATCCCAAGTATATCGGAATGGTTTTAAAACACTTTCTAGCATCTTGGGTCATCATCCCAAGTATATCGGAATGGTTTTAAAACACTTCCTAGCATCTTGGGTCATCATCCCAAGTATATAGGAATGGTGTAAAAACACTTTCTAGCATCTTGGGTCATCATCCCAAGTATATCGGAATGGTTTAAAAACACTTTCTAGCATCTTGGGTCATCATCCCAAGTATACCGGAATGGTTTAAAAACACTTTCTAGCATCTTGGGTCATCATCCCAAGTATATCGGAATGGTTTTAAAACACTTTCTAGCTTCTTGGGTCATCATCCCAAGTATATAGGAATGGTTTTAAAACACTTTCTAGCATCTTGGGTCATCATCCCAAGTATATCGGAATGGTTTAAAAACACTTTCTAGCATCTTGGGTCATCATCCCAAGTATACCGGAATGGTTTAAAAACACTTTCTAGCATCTTGGGTCATCATCCCAAGTATATAGGAATGGTTTTAAAACACTTTCTAGCATCTTGGGTCATCATCCCAAGTATATCGGAATGGTTTTAAAACACTTTCTAGCTTCTTGGGTCATCATTCCAAGTATATCGGAATGGTTTTAAAACACTTCCTAGCATCTTGGGTCATCATCCCAAGTATATCGGAATGGTTTTAAAACACTTTCTAGCATCTTGGGTCATCATCCCAAGTATATCGGAATGGTTTTAAAACACTTTCTAGCTTCTTGGGTCATCATCCCAAGTATATAGGAATGGTGTAAAAACACTTTCTAGCATCTTGGGTTATCATCCCAAGTATATCGGAATGGTTTAAAAACACTTTCTAGCATCTTGGGTCATCATCCCAAGTATATCGGAATGGTTTTAAAACACTTCCTAGCATCTTGGGTCATCATCCCAAGTATATCGGAATGGTTTTAAAACACTTTCTAGCATCTTGGGTCATCATCCCAAGTATATCGGAATGGTTTTAAAACACTTTCTAGCATCTTGGGTCATCATCCCAAGTATATCGGAATGGTTTTAAAACACTTCCTAGCATCTTGGGTCATCATCCCAAGTATATAGGAATGGTGTAAAAACACTTTCTAGCATCTTGGGTCATCATCCCAAGTATATCGGAATGGTTTTAAAACACTTTCTAGCATCTTGGGTCATCATCCCAAGTATTACGGAATGGTTTTAAAACACTTTTTAGCATCTTAAGTCATCATCCCAAGTATATCGGAATGGTTTTAAAACACTTCCTAGCATCTTGGGTCATCATCCCAAGTATATCGGAATGGTTTTAAAACACTTTCTAGCATCTTGGGTCATCATCCCAACTATATCGGAATGGTTTTAAAACACTTTCTAGCTTCTTGGGTCATCATCCCAAGTATATAGGAATGGTGTAAAAACACTTTCTAGCATCTTGGGTCATCATCCCAAGTATATCGGAATGGTTTTAAAACACTTCCTAGCATCTTGGGTCATCATCCCAAGTATATCGGAATGGTTTTAAAACACTTTCTAGCATCTTGGGTCATCATCCCAAGTATATCGGAATGGTTTTAAAACACTTTCTAGCTTCTTGGGTCATCATCCCAAGTATATAGGAATGGTGTAAAAACACTTTCTAGCATCTTGGGTTATCATCCCAAGTATATCGGAATGGTTTTAAAACACTTTCTAGCATCTTGGGTCATCATCCCAAGTATATCGGAATGGTTTTAAAACACTTCCTAGCATCTTGGGTCATCATCCCAAGTATATCGGAATGGTTTTAAAACACTTTCTAGCATCTTGGGTAATCATCCCAAGTATATCGGAATGGTTTTAAAACACTTTCTAGCTTCTTGGGTCATCATCCCAAGTATATAGGAATGGTGTAAAAACACTTTCTAGCATCTTGGGTTATCATCCCAAGTATATCGGAATGGTTTAAAAACACTTTCTAGCATCTTGGGTCATCATCCCAAGCATATCGGAATGGTTTTAAAACACTTCCTAGCATCTTGGGTCATCATCCCAAGTATATCGGAATGGTTTTAAAACACTTTCTAGCATCTTGGGTCATCATCCCAAGTATACCGAAATGGTTTAAAAACACTTTCTAGCATCTTGGGTCATCATCCCAAGTATATCGGAATGGTTTTAAAACACTTCCTAGCATCTTGGGTCATCATCCCAAGTATATCGGAATGGTTTTAAAACACTTCCTAGCATCTTGGGTCATCATCCCAAGTATATCGGAATGGTTTTAAAACACTTTCTAGCTTCTTGGGTCATCATCCCAAGTATATCGGAATGGTTTTAAAACACTTCCTAGCATCTTGGGTCATCATCCCAAGTATATAGGAATGGTGTAAAAACACTTTCTAGCATCTTGGGTCATCATCCCAAGTATATCGGAATGGTTTTAAAACACTTTCTAGCATCTTGGGTCATCATCCCAAGTATACCGGAATGGTTTAAAAACACTTTCTAGCATCTTGGGTCATCATCCCAAGTATACCGGAATGGTTTAAAAACACTATCTAGCATCTTGGGTCATCATCCCAAGTATATCGGAATGGTTTTAAAACACTTCCTAGCATCTTGGGTCATCATCCCAAGTATATCGGAATGGTTTTAAAACACTTTCTAGCATCTTGGGTCATCATCCCAAGTATACCGAAATGGTTTAAAAACACTTTCTAGCATCTTGGGTCATCATCCCAAGTATATCGGAATGGTTTTAAAACACTTCCTAGCATCTTGGGTCATCATCCCAAGTATATCGGAATGGTTTTAAAACACTTTCTAGCATCTTGGGTCATCATCCCAAGTATATCGGAATGGTTTTAAAACACTTTCTAGCTTCTTGGGTCATCATCCCAAGTATATAGGAATGGTTTTAAAACACTTCCTAGCATCTTGGGTCATCATCCCAAGTATATCGGAATGGTTTTAAAACACTTTCTAGCATCTTGGGTCATCATCCCAAGTATATCGGAATGGTTTTAAAACACTTTCTAGCATCTTGGGTTATCATCCCAAGTATATCGGAATGGTTTTAAAACACTTTCTAGCATCTTGGGTCATCATCCCAAGTATATCGGAATGGTTTTAAAACACTTCCTAGCATCTTGGGTCATCATCCCAAGTATATCGGAATGGTTTTAAAACACTTTCTAGCATCTTGGGTCATCATCCCAAGTATATCGGAATGGTTTTAAAACACTTTCTAGCTTCTTGGGTCATCATCCCTAGTAAACCGGAATGGTTTAAAAACACTTCCTAGCATCTTGGGTCATCATCCCAAGTATATAGGAATGGTGTAAAAACACTTTCTAGCATCTTGGGTCATCATCCCAAGTATATCGGAATGGTTTTAAAACACTTTCTAGCATCTTGGGTCATCATCCCAAGTATATCGGAATGGTTTTAAAACACTTTCTAGCATCTTGGGTCATCATCCCAAGTATATAGGAATGGTTTTAAAACACTTTCTAGCATCTTGGGTCATCATCCCAAGTATATCGGAATGGTTTTAAAACACTTTCTAGCTTCTTGAGTCATCATCCCAAGTATATCGGAATGGTTTTAAAACACTTTCTAGCATCTTGGGTCATCATCCCAAGTATATCGGAATGGTTTTAAAACACTTCCTAGCATCTTGGGTCATCATCCCAAGTATATAGGAATGGTGTAAAAACACTTTCTAGCATCTTGGGTCATCATCCCAAGTATATCGGAATGGTTTAAAAACACTTTCTAGCATCTTGGGTCATCATCCCAAGTATACCGGAATGGTTTAAAAACACTTTCTAGCATCTTGGGTCATCATCCCAAGTATATCGGAATGGTTTTAAAACACTTTCTAGCTTCTTGGGTCATCATCCCAAGTATATAGGAATGGTTTTAAAACACTTTCTAGCATCTTGGGTCATCATCCCAAGTATATCGGAATGGTTTAAAAACACTTTCTAGCATCTTGGGTCATCATCCCAAGTATATCGGAATGGTTTAAAAACACTTTCTAGCATCTTGGGTCATCATCCCAAGTATATAGGAATGGTTTTAAAACACTTTCTAGCATCTTGGGTCATCATCCCAAGTATATCGGAATGGTTTTAAAACACTTTCTAGCTTCTTGGGTCATCATTCCAAGTATATCGGAATGGTTTTAAAACACTTCCTAGCATCTTGGGTCATCATCCCAAGTATATCGGAATGGTTTTAAAACACTTTCTAGCATCTTGGGTCATCATCCCAAGTATATCGGAATGGTTTTAAAACACTTTCTAGCTTCTTGGGTCATCATCCCAAGTATATAGGAATGGTGTAAAAACACTTTCTAGCATCTTGGGTTATCATCCCAAGTATATCGGAATGGTTTAAAAACACTTTCTAGCATCTTGGGTCATCATCCCAAGTATATCGGAATGGTTTTAAAACACTTCCTAGCATCTTGGGTCATCATCCCAAGTATATCGGAATGGTTTTAAAACACTTTCTAGCATCTTGGGTCATCATCCCAAGTATATCGGAATGGTTTTAAAACACTTTCTAGCATCTTGGGTCATCATCCCAAGTATATCGGAATGGTTTTAAAACACTTCCTAGCATCTTGGGTCATCATCCCAAGTATATAGGAATGGTGTAAAAACACTTTCTAGCATCTTGGGTCATCATCCCAAGTATATCGGAATGGTTTTAAAACACTTTCTAGCATCTTGGGTCATCATCCCAAGTATTACGGAATGGTTTTAAAACACTTTTTAGCATCTTAAGTCATCATCCCAAGTATATCGGAATGGTTTTAAAACACTTCCTAGCATCTTGGGTCATCATCCCAAGTGTACCGGAATGGTTTTAAAACACTTTCTAGCATCTTGGGTCATCATCCCAAGTAAACCGGAATGGTTTTAAAACACTTTCTAGCATCTTGGGTCATCATCCCAAGTATATAGGAATGGTGTAAAAACACTTTCTAGCATCTTGGGTCATCATCCCAAGTATATCGGAATGGTTTTAAAACACTTTCTAGCATCTTGGGTCATCATCCCAAGTATATCGGAATGGTTTTAAAACACTTCCTAGCATCTTGGGTCATCATCCCAAGTGTACCGGAATGGTTTTAAAACACTTTCTAGCATCTTGGGTCATCATCCCAAGTAAACCGGAATGGTTTTAAAACACTTTCTAGCATCTTGGGTCATCATCCCAAGTTTACCGGAATGGTTTAAAAACACTTTCTAGCATCTTGGGTCATCATCCCGAGTAAACCGGAATGGTTTAAAAACACTTTCTAGCATCTTGGGTCATCATGCCAAGTATATCGGAATGGTTTAAAAACACTTTCTAGCATCTTGGGTCATCATCCCAAGAATACCGGAATGGTTTAAAAACACTTTCTAGCATCTTGGGTCATCATCCCAAGTATATAGGAATGGTGTAAAAACACTTTCTAGCATCTTGGGTCATCATCCCAAGAATACCGGAATGGTTTTAAAACACTTTCTAGCATCTTGGGTCATCATCCCAAGTATATCGGAATGGTTTTAAAACACTTTTTAGCATCTTATGTCATCATCCCAAGTATATCGGAATGGTTTTAAAACACTTCCTAGCATCTTGGGTCATCATCCCAAGTGTACCGGAATGGTTTTAAAACACTTTCTAGCGTCTTGGGTCATCATCCCAAGTATATCGGAATGGTTTTAAAACACTTCCTAGCATCTTGGGTCATCATCCCAAGTGTACCGGAATGGTTTTAAAACACTTTCTAGCATCTTGGGTCATCATCCCAAGTATATCGGAATGGTTTTAAAACACTTTCTAGCATCTTGGGTCATCATCCCAAGTAAACCGGAATGGTTTTAAAACACTTTCTAGCATCTTGGGTCATCATCCCAAGTATATCGGAATGGTTTTAAAACACTTTCTAGCATCTTGGGTCATCATCCCAAGTAAACCGGAATGGTTTAAAAACACTTTCTAGCATCTTGGGTCTTCATCCCAAGTATATCGGAATGGTTTAAAAACACTTTCTAGCATCTTGGGTCATCTCCCCAAGTATATCGGAATGGTTTTAAAACACTTTCTAGCATCTTGGGTCATCATCCCAAGTAAACCGGAATGGTTTTAAAACACTTTCTAGCATCTTGGGTCATCATCCCAAGTATATCGGAATGGTTTTAAAACACTTTCTAGCATCTTGGGTCATCATCCCAAGTAAACCGGAATGGTTTAAAAACACTTTCTAGCATCTTGGGTCTTCATCCCAAGTATATCGGAATGGTTTAAAAACACTTTCTAGCATCTTGGGTCATCTCCCCAAGTATATCGGAATGGTTTAAAAACACTTTCTAGCATCTTGGGTCTTCATCCCAAGTATATCGGAATGGTTTAAAACACTTTCTAGCATCTTGGGTCATCATCCCAAGTATATCGGAATGGTTTTAAAACACTTTCTAGCATCTTGGGTCATCATCCCAAGTATATCGGAATGGTTTAAAACACTTTCTAGCATCTTGGGTCATCATCCCAAGTATATCGGAATGGTTTTAAAACACTTTCTAGCATCTTGGGTCATCATCCCAAGTATATCGGAATGGTTTTAAAACACTTTCTAGCATCTTGGGTCATCATCCCAAGTATACCGGAATGGTTTAAAAACACTTTCTAGCATCTTGGGTCATCATCCCAAGTATATCGGAATGGTTTTAAAACACTTTCTAGCATCTTGGGTCATCATCCCAAGTATATCGGAATGGTTTAAAACACTTTCTAGCATCTTGGGTCATCATCCCAAGTATATCGGAATGGTTTTAAAACACTTTCTAGCATCTTGGGTCATCATCCCAAGTATATCGGAATGGTTTAAAAACACTTTCTAGCATCTTGGGTCATCATCCCAAGTATATCGGAATGGTTTAAAACACTTTCTAGCATCTTGGGTCATCATCCAAAGTATACCGGAATGGTTTAAAAACACTTTCTAGAATCTTGGGTCATCATCCCAAGTATATCGGAATGGTTTAAAACACTTTCTAGAATCTTGGGTCATCATCCCAAGTATATCGGAATGGTTTAAAACACTTTCTAGCATCTTGGGTCATCATCCAAAGTATACCGGAATGGTTTAAAAACACTTTCTAGAAACTTGGGTCATCATCCCAAGTATATCGGAATGGTTTAAAACACTTTCTAGAATCTTGGGTCATCATCTCAAGTATACCAGAACGGTTTAAAAACACTTTCTAGCATCTTGGGTCATCATCCCAAGTATATCGGAATGGTTTAAAACACTTTCTAGCATCTTGGGTCATCATCCCAAGTGTACCGGAAAGGTTTAAAAACACTTTCTTGCATCTTGGGTCATCATCCCAAGTATATCGGAACGGTTTTAAAACACTTTCTAGCATCTTGGGTCATCATCCCAAGTAAACCGGAATGGTTTAAAAACACTTTCTAGCATCTTGGGTCATCATCCAAAGTATATCGGCATGGTTTAAAAACACTTTCTTGCATCTTGGGTCATCATCCCAAGTATATCGGAATGGTTTAAAACACTTTCTAGAATCTTGGGTCATCATCCCAAGTATATCGGAATGGTTTAAAACACTTTCTTGCATCTTGGGTCATCATATCAAGTATATCGGAATGGTTTTAAAACACTTTCTAGCATCTTGGGTCATCATCCCAAGTAAACCGGAATGGTTTAAAAACACTTTCTAGCATCTTGGGTCATCATATCAAGTATATCGGAATGGTTTTAAAACACTTTCTAGCATCTTGGGTCATCATCCCAAGTAAACCGGAATGGTTTAAAAACACTTTCTAGCATCTTGGGTCATCATCCCAAGTAAACCGGAATGGTTTAAAAACACTTTCCAGCATCTTGGGTCATTATCCCAAGTAAACCGGAATGGTTTAAAAACACATTCTAGCATCTTGGGTCATCATCCCAAGTATATCGGAATGGTTTAAAAACACTTTCTAGCATCTTGGGTCATCATCCCAAGTAAACCGGAATGGTTTTAAAACACTTTCTAGCATCTTGGGTCATCATCCCAAGTATATCGGAATGGTTTTAAAACACTTCCTAGCATCTTGGGTCATCATCCCAAGTAAACCGGAATGGTTTAAAAACACTTTCTAGCATCTTGGGTCATCATCCCAAGTATATCGGAATGGTTTTAAAACACTTTCTAGCATCTTGGGTCATCATCCCTAGTAAACCGGAATGGTTTAAAAACACTTTCTAGCATCTTGGGTCATCATCCCAAGTATATCGGAATGGTTTAAAACACTTTCTAGCATCTTGGGTCATCATCCCAAGTATACCGGAATGGTTTAAAAACACTTTCTAGCATCTTGGGTCATCATCCCTAGTAAACCGGAATGGTTTAAAAACACTTCCTAGCATCTTGGGTCATCATCCCAAGTAAACCGGAATGGTTTAAAAACACTTTCTAGCATCTTGGGTCATCATCCCAAGTATACCGGAATGGTTTAAAAACACTTTCTAGCATCTTGGGTCATCATCCCAAGTATATCGGAATGGTTTTAAAACACTTTCTAGCATCTTGGGTCTTCATCCCAAGTATATCGGAATGGTTTAAAACACTTTCTAGCATCTTGGGTCATCATCCCAAGTATATCGGAATGGTTTTAAAACACTTTCTAGCATCTTGGGTCATCATCCCAAGTATATCGGAATGGTTTAAAACACTTTCTAGCATCTTGGGTCATCATCCCAAGTATATCGGAATGGTTTTAAAACACTTTCTAGCATCTTGGGTCATCATCCCAAGTATATCGGAATGGTTTTAAAACACTTTCTAGCATCTTGGGTCATCATCCCAAGTATACCGGAATGGTTTAAAAACACTTTCTAGCATCTTGGGTCATCATCCCAAGTATATCGGAATGGTTTTAAAACACTTTCTAGCATCTTGGGTCATCATCCCAAGTATATCGGAATGGTTTAAAACACTTTCTAGCATCTTGGGTCATCATCCCAAGTATATCGGAATGGTTTTAAAACACTTTCTAGCATCTTGGGTCATCATCCCAAGTATATCGGAATGGTTTAAAAACACTTTCTAGCATCTTGGGTCATCATCCCAAGTATATCGGAATGGTTTAAAACACTTTCTAGCATCTTGGGTCATCATCCAAAGTATACCGGAATGGTTTAAAAACACTTTCTAGAATCTTGGGTCATCATCCCAAGTATATCGGAATGGTTTTAAAACACTTTCTAGCATCTTGGGTCATCATCCCAAGTATATCGGAATGGTTTAAAACACTTTCTAGCATCTTGGGTCATCATCCAAAGTATACCGGAATGGTTTAAAAACACTTTCTAGAATCTTGGGTCATCATCCCAAGTATATCGGAATGGTTTAAAACACTTTCTAGAATCTTGGGTCATCATCCCAAGTATATCGGAATGGTTTAAAACACTTTCTAGCATCTTGGGTCATCATCCAAAGTATACCGGAATGGTTTAAAAACACTTTCTAGAATCTTGGGTCATCATCCCAAGTATATCGGAATGGTTTAAAACACTTTCTAGCATCTTGGGTCATCATCCCAAGTATACCGGAATGGTTTAAAAACACTTTCTAGCATCTTGGGTCATCATCCCAAGTATATCGGAATGGTTTAAAAACACTTTCTAGAATCTTGGGTCATCATCCCAAGTATATCGGAATGGTTTAAAACACTTTCTAGAATCTTGGGTCATCATCCCAAGTATATCGGAATGGTTTAAAACACTTTCTAGAATCTTGGGTCATCATCCAAAGTATACCGGAATGGTTTAAAAACACTTTCTAGAATCTTGGGTCATCATCCCAAGTATATCGGAATGGTTTAAAACACTTTCTAGAATCTTGGGTCATCATCCCAAGTATATCGGAATGGTTTAAAACACTTTCTAGCATCTTGGGTCATCATCCAAAGTATACCGGAATGGTTTAAAAACACTTTCTAGAATCTTGGGTCATCATCCCAAGTATATCGGAATGGTTTAAAACACTTTCTAGCATCTTGGGTCATCATCCCAAGTATACCGGAATGGTTTAAAAACACTTTCTAGCATCTTGGGTCATCATCCCAAGTATATCGGAATGGTTTAAAAACACTTTCTAGCATCTTGGGTCTTCATCCCAAGTATATCGGAATGGTTTAAAACACTTTCTAGCATCTTGGGTCATCATCCCAAGTATATCGGAATGGTTTTAAAACACTTTCTAGCATCTTGGGTCATCATCCCAAGTATATCGGAATGGTTTAAAACACTTTCTAGCATCTTGGGTCATCATCCCAAGTATATCGGAATGGTTTTAAAACACTTTCTAGCATCTTGGGTCATCATCCCAAGTATATCGGAATGGTTTTAAAACACTTTCTAGCATCTTGGGTCATCATCCCAAGTATACCGGAATGGTTTAAAAACACTTTCTAGCATCTTGGGTCATCATCCCAAGTATATCGGAATGGTTTTAAAACACTTTCTAGCATCTTGGGTCATCATCCCAAGTATATCGGAATGGTTTAAAACACTTTCTAGCATCTTGGGTCATCATCCCAAGTATATCGGAATGGTTTTAAAACACTTTCTAGCATCTTGGGTCATCATCCCAAGTATATCGGAATGGTTTAAAAACACTTTCTAGCATCTTGGGTCATCATCCCAAGTATATCGGAATGGTTTAAAACACTTTCTAGCATCTTGGGTCATCATCCAAAGTATACCGGAATGGTTTAAAAACACTTTCTAGAATCTTGGGTCATCATCCCAAGTATATCGGAATGGTTTAAAACACTTTCTAGAATCTTGGGTCATCATCCCAAGTATATCGGAATGGTTTAAAACACTTTCTAGCATCTTGGGTCATCATCCAAAGTATACCGGAATGGTTTAAAAACACTTTCTAGAATCTTGGGTCATCATCCCAAGTATATCGGAATGGTTTAAAACACTTTCTAGAATCTTGGGTCATCATCTCAAGTATACCAGAACGGTTTAAAAACACTTTCTAGCATCTTGGGTCATCATCCCAAGTATATCGGAATGGTTTAAAACACTTTCTAGCATCTTGGGTCATCATCCCAAGTGTACCGGAAAGGTTTAAAAACACTTTCTTGCATCTTGGGTCATCATCCCAAGTATATCGGAATGGTTTTAAAACACTTTCTAGCATCTTGGGTCATCATCCCAAGTAAACCGGAATGGTTTAAAAACACTTTCTAGCATCTTGGGTCATCATCCAAAGTATATCGGCATGGTTTAAAAACACTTTCTTGCATCTTGGGTCATCATCCCAAGTATATCGGAATGGTTTAAAACACTTTCTAGCATCTTGGGTCATCATCCCAAGTAAACCGGAATGGTTTAAAAACACTTTCTTGCATCTTGGGTCATCATATCAAGTATATCGGAATGGTTTTAAAACACTTTCTAGCATCTTGGGTCATCATCCCAAGTAAACCGGAATGGTTTAAAAACACTTTCTAGCATCTTGGGTCATCATATCAAGTATATCGGAATGGTTTTAAAACACTTTCTAGCATCTTGGGTCATCATCCCAAGTAAACCGGAATGGTTTAAAAACACTTTCTAGCATCTTGGGTCATCATCCCAAGTAAACCGGAATGGTTTAAAAACACTTTCCAGCATCTTGGGTCATTATCCCAAGTAAACCGGAATGGTTTAAAAACACATTCTAGCATCTTGGGTCATCATCCCAAGTATATCGGAATGGTTTAAAAACACTTTCTAGCATCTTGGGTCATCATCCCAAGTAAACCGGAATGGTTTTAAAACACTTTCTAGCATCTTGGGTCATCATCCCAAGTATATCGGAATGGTTTTAAAACACTTCCTAGCATCTTGGGTCATCATCCCAAGTAAACCGGAATGGTTTAAAAACACTTTCTAGCATCTTGGGTCATCATCCCAAGTATATCGGAATGGTTTTAAAACACTTTCTAGCATCTTGGGTCATCATCCCTAGTAAACCGGAATGGTTTAAAAACACTTTCTAGCATCTTGGGTCATCATCCCAAGTATATCGGAATGGTTTAAAACACTTTCTAGCATCTTGGGTCATCATCCCAAGTATACCGGAATGGTTTAAAAACACTTTCTAGCATCTTGGGTCATCATCCCTAGTAAACCGGAATGGTTTAAAAACACTTTCTAGCATCTTGGGTCATCATCCCAAGTAAACCGGAATGGTTTAAAAACACTTTCTAGCATCTTGGGTCATCATCCCAAGTATACCGGAATGGTTTAAAAACACTTTCTAGCATCTTGGGTCATCATCCCAAGTATATCGGAATGGTTTTAAAACACTTTCTAGCATCTTGGGTCATCATCCCAAGTATATCGGAATGGTTTAAAACACTTTCTAGCATCTTGGGTCATCATCCCAAGTATATCGGAATGGTTTTAAAACACTTTCTAGCATCTTGGGTCATCATCCCAAGTATATCGGAATGGTTTAAAAACACTTTCTAGCATCTTGGGTCATCATCCCAAGTATATCGGAATGGTTTAAAACACTTTCTAGCATCTTGGGTCATCATCCAAAGTATACCGGAATGGTTTAAAAACACTTTCTAGAATCTTGGGTCATCATCCCAAGTATATCGGAATGGTTTAAAACACTTTCTAGAATCTTGGGTCA
The DNA here is from genome assembly GCF_943734705.1 of Anopheles coustani. Lineage (NCBI taxonomy): Eukaryota > Metazoa > Arthropoda > Insecta > Diptera > Culicidae > Anopheles > Anopheles coustani. The sequence goes on along the minus strand of NW_026525394.1, from coordinate 85,236 downwards.
TCATCCCAAGTATATCGGAATGGTTTAAAACACTTTCTAGAATCTTGGGTCATCATCCCAAGTATATCGGAATGGTTTAAAAACACTTTCTAGAATCTTGGGTCATCATCCCAAGTATATCGGAATGGTTTAAAAAACTTTCTAGAATCTTGGGTCATCATCTCAAGTATACCAGAACGGTTTAAAAACACTTTCTAGCATCTTGGGTCATCATCCCAAGTATATCGGAATGGTTTAAAACACTTTCTAGCATCTTGGGTCATCATCCCAAGTGTACCGGAAAGGTTTAAAAACACTTTCTTGCATCTTGGGTCATCATCCCAAGTATATCGGAATGGTTTTAAAACACTTTCTAGCATCTTGGGTCATCATCCCAAGTAAACCGGAATGGTTTAAAAACACTTTCTAGCATCTTGGGTCATCATCCCAAGTATATCGGAATGGTTTTAAAACACTTTCTAGCATCTTGGATCATCATCCCAAGTATATCGGAATGGTTTAAAAACACTTTCTAGCATCTTGGGTCATCATCCCAAGTATATCGGAATGGTTTAAAACACTTTCTAGCATCTTGGGTCATCATCCAAAGTATACCGGAATGGTTTAAAAACATTTTCTAGAATCTTGGGTCATCATCCCAAGTATATCGGAATGGTTTAAAACACTTTCTAGAATCTTGGGTCATCATCCCAAGTATATCGGAATGGTTTAAAACACTTTCTAGCATCTTGGGTCATCATCCCAAGTATATAATAATGGTTTAAAAACACTTTCTAGCATCTTGGGTCATCATCCCAAGTAAACCGGAATGGTTTAAAAACACTTTCTAGCATCTTGGGTCATCATCCCAAGTATATCGGAATGGTTTAAAACACTTTCTAGCATCTTGGGTCATCATCCCAAGTATACCGGAATGGTTTAAAAACACTTTCTAGCATCTTGGGTCATCATCCCTAGTAAACCGGAATGGTTTAAAAACACTTCCTAGCATCTTGGGTCATCATCCCAAGTAAACCGGAATGGTTTAAAAACACTTTCTAGCATCTTGGGTCATCATCCCAAGTATACCGGAATGGTTTAAAAACACTTTCTAGCATCTTGGGTCATCATCCCAAGTATATCGGAATGGTTTAAAAACACTTTCTAGCATCTTGGGTCATCATCCCAAGTATATCGGAATGGTTTAAAACACTTTCTAGCATCTTGGGTCATCATCCCAAGTATATCGGAATGGTTTTAAAACACTTTCTAGCATCTTGGGTCATCATCCCAAGTATATCGGAATGGTTTAAAAACACTTTCTAGAATCTTGGGTCATCATCCCAAGTATATCGGAATGGTTTAAAACACTTTCTAGCATCTTGGGTCATCATCCAAAGTATACCGGAATGGTTTAAAAACACTTTCTAGAATCTTGGGTCATCATCCCAAGTATATCGGAATGGTTTAAAACACTTTCTAGAATCTTGGGTCATCATCCCAAGTATATCGGAATGGTTTAAAACACTTTCTAGCATCTTGGGTCATCATCCAAAGTATACCGGAATGGTTTAAAAACACTTTCTAGAATCTTGGGTCATCATCCCAAGTATATCGGAATGGTTTAAAACACTTTCTAGCATCTTGGGTCATCATCCAAAGTATACCGGAATGGTTTAAAAACACTTTCTAGAATCTTGGGTCATCATCCCAAGTATATCGGAATGGTTTAAAACACTTTCTAGAATCTTGGGTCATCATCCCAAGTATATCGGAATGGTTTAAAACACTTTCTAGCATCTTGGGTCATCATCCAAAGTATACCGGAATGGTTTAAAAACACTTTCTAGAATCTTGGGTCATCATCCCAAGTATATCGGAATGGTTTAAAACACTTTCTAGAATCTTGGGTCATCATCTCAAGTATACCAGAACGGTTTAAAAACACTTTCTAGCATCTTGGGTCATCATCCCAAGTATATCGGAATGGTTTAAAACACTTTCTAGCATCTTGGGTCATCATCCCAAGTGTACCGGAAAGGTTTAAAAACACTTTCTTGCATCTTGGGTCATCATCCCAAGTATATCGGAATGGTTTTAAAACACTTTCTAGCATCTTGGGTCATCATCCCAAGTAAACCGGAATGGTTTAAAAACACTTTCTAGCATCTTGGGTCATCATCCCAAGTATATCGGAATGGTTTTAAAACACTTTCTAGCATCTTGGATCATCATCCCAAGTATATCGGAATGGTTTAAAAACACTTTCTAGCATCTTGGGTCATCATCCCAAGTATATCGGAATGGTTTAAAACACTTTCTAGCATCTTGGGTCATCATCCAAAGTATACCGGAATGGTTTAAAAACATTTTCTAGAATCTTGGGTCATCATCCCAAGTATATCGGAATGGTTTAAAACACTTTCTAGAATCTTGGGTCATCATCCCAAGTATATCGGAATGGTTTAAAACACTTTCTAGCATCTTGGGTCATCATCCCAAGTATATAATAATGGTTTAAAAACACTTTCTAGCATCTTGGGTCATCATCCCTAGTAAACCGGAATGGTTTAAAAACACTTTCTAGCATCTTGGGTCATCATCCCAAGTATATCGGAATGGTTTAAAACACTTTCTAGCATCTTGGGTCATCATCCCAAGTATACCGGAATGGTTTAAAAACACTTTCTAGCATCTTGGGTCATCATCCCTAGTAAACCGGAATGGTTTAAAAACACTTCCTAGCATCTTGGGTCATCATCCCAAGTAAACCGGAATGGTTTAAAAACACTTTCTAGCATCTTGGGTCATCATCCCAAGTATACCGGAATGGTTTAAAAACACTTTCTAGCATCTTGGGTCATCATCCCAAGTATATCGGAATGGTTTTAAAACACTTTCTAGCATCTTGGGTCATCATCCCAAGTATATCGGAATGGTTTAAAACACTTTCTAGCATCTTGGGTCATCATCCCAAGTATATCGGAATGGTTTTAAAACACTTTCTAGCATCTTGGGTCATCATCCCAAGTATATCGGAATGGTTTAAAAACACTTTCTAGAATCTTGGGTCATCATCCCAAGTATATCGGAATGGTTTAAAACACTTTCTAGCATCTTGGGTCATCATCCAAAGTATACCGGAATGGTTTAAAAACACTTTCTAGCATCTTGGGTCATCATCCCAAGTATATCGGAATGGTTTAAAACACTTTCTAGAATCTTGGGTCATCATCCAAAGTATATCGGAATGGTTTAAAACACTTTCTAGCATCTTGGGTCATCATCCAAAGTATACCGGAATGGTTTAAAAACACTTTCTAGAATCTTGGGTCATCATCCCAAGTATATCGGAATGGTTTAAAACACTTTCTAGAATCTTGGGTCATCATCTCAAGTATACCAGAACGGTTTAAAAACACTTTCTAGCATCTTGGGTCATCATCCCAAGTATATCGGAATGGTTTAAAACACTTTCTAGCATCTTGGGTCATCATCCCAAGTGTACCGGAAAGGTTTAAAAACACTTTCTTGCATCTTGGGTCATCATCCCAAGTATATCGGAATGGTTTTAAAACACTTTCTAGCATCTTGGGTCATCATCCCAAGTAAACCGGAATGGTTTAAAAACACTTTCTAGCATCTTGGGTCATCATCCCAAGTATATCGGAATGGTTTTAAAACACTTTCTAGCATCTTGGGTCATCATCCAAAGTATACCGGAATGGTTTAAAAACACTTTCTAGAATCTTGGGTCATCATCCCAAGTATATCGGAATGGTTTAAAACACTTTCTAGAATCTTGGGTCATCATCTCAAGTATACCAGAACGGTTTAAAAACACTTTCTAGGATCTTGGGTCATCATCCCAAGTATATCGGAATGGTTTAAAACACTTTCTAGCATCTTGGGTCATCATCCCAAGTATATCGGAATGGTTTAAAACACTTTCTAGCATCTTGGGTCATCATCCAAAGTATACCGGAATGGTTTAAAAACACTTTCTAGAATCTTGGGTCATCATCCCAAGTATATCGGAATGGTTTAAAACACTTTCTAGAATCTTGGGTCATCATCCCAAGTATATCGGAATGGTTTAAAACACTTTCTAGCATCTTGGGTCATCATCCAAAGTATACCGGAATGGTTTAAAAACACTTTCTAGAATCTTGGGTCATCATCCCAAGTATATCGGAATGGTTTAAAAAACTTTCTAGAATCTTGGGTCATCATCTCAAGTATACCAGAACGGTTTAAAAACACTTTCTAGCATCTTGGGTCATCATCCCAAGTATATCGGAATGGTTTAAAACACTTTCTAGCATCTTGGGTCATCATCCCAAGTGTACCGGAAAGGTTTAAAAACACTTTCTTGCATCTTGGGTCATCATCCCAAGTATATCGGAATGGTTTTAAAACACTTTCTAGCATCTTGGGTCATCATCCCAAGTAAACCGGAATGGTTTAAAACACTTTCTAGCATCTTGGGTCATCATCCCAAGTATATCGGAATGGTTTAAAACACTTTCTAGCATCTTGGGTCATCATCCCAAGTATATCGGAATGGTTTAAAACACTTTCTAGCATCTTGGGTCATCATCCAAAGTATACCGGAATGGTTTAAAAACATTTTCTAGAATCTTGGGTCATCATCCCAAGTATATCGGAATGGTTTAAAACACTTTCTAGAATCTTGGGTCATCATCCCAAGTATATCGGAATGGTTTAAAACACTTTCTAGCATCTTGGGTCATCATCCAAAGTATACCGGAATGGTTTAAAAACACTTTCTAGAATCTTGGGTCATCATCCCAAGTATATCGGAATGGTTTAAAAAACTTTCTAGAATCTTGGGTCATCATCTCAAGTATACCAGAACGGTTTAAAAACACTTTCTAGCATCTTGGGTCATCATCCCAAGTATATCGGAATGGTTTAAAACACTTTCTAGCATCTTGGGTCATCATCCCAAGTGTACCGGAATGGTTTAAAAACACTTTCTTGCATCTTGGGTCATCATCCCAAGTATATCGGAATGGTTTTAAAACACTTTCTAGCATCTTGGGTCATCATCCCAAGTAAACCGGAATGGTTTAAAAACACTTTCTAGCATCTTGGGTCATCATATCAAGTATATCGGAATGGTTTTAAAACACTTTCTAGCATCTTGGGTCAGCATCCCAAGTATATCGGAATGGTTTTAAAACACTTTCTAGCATCTTGGGTCATCATCCCAAGTATATCGGAATGGTTTTAAAACACTTTCTAGCATCTTGGGTCATCATCCCAAGTATATCGGAATGGTTTTAAAACACTTTCTAGCATCTTGGGTCATCATCCCAAGTAAACCGGAATGGTTTAAAAACACTTTCTAGCATCTTGGGTCATCATATCAAGTATATCGGAATGGTTTTAAAACACTTTCTAGCATCTTGGGTCAGCATCCCAAGTAAACCGGAATGGTTTAAAAACACTTTCTTGCATCTTGGGTCATCATCCCAAGTAAACCGGAATGGTTTAAAAACACTTTCCAGCATCTTGGGTCATTATCCCAAGTAAACCGGAATGGTTTAAAAACACATTCTAGCATCTTGGGTCATCATCCCAAGTATATCGGAATGGTTTAAAAACACTTTCTAGCATCTTGGGTCATCATCCCAAGTATATCGGAATGGTTTAAAACACTTTCTAGCATCTTGGGTCATCATCCAAAGTATACCGGAATGGTTTAAAAACACTTTCTAGAATCTTGGGTCATCATCCCAAGTATATCGGAATGGTTTAAAACACTTTCTAGAATCTTGGGTCATCATCCCAAGTATATCGGAATGGTTTAAAACACTTTCTAGCATCTTGGGTCATCATCCAAAGTATACCGGAATGGTTTAAAAACACTTTCTAGAATCTTGGGTCATCATCCCAAGTATATCGGAATGGTTTAAAACACTTTCTAGAATCTTGGGTCATCATCTCAAGTATACCAGAACGGTTTAAAAACACTTTCTAGCATCTTGGGTCATCATCCCAAGTATATCGGAATGGTTTAAAACACTTTCTAGCATCTTGGGTCATCATCCCAAGTGTACCGGAATGGTTTAAAAACACTTTCTTGCATCTTGGGTCATCATCCCAAGTATATCGGAATGGTTTTAAAACACTTTCTAGCATCTTGGGTCATCATCCCAAGTAAACCGGAATGGTTTAAAAACACTTTCTAGCATCTTGGGTCATCATATCAAGTATATCGGAATGGTTTTAAAACACTTTCTAGCATCTTGGGTCAGCATCCCAAGTATATCGGAATGGTTTTAAAACACTTTCTAGCATCTTGGGTCATCATCCCAAGTATATCGGAATGGTTTTAAAACACTTTCTAGCATCTTGGGTCATCATCCCAAGTATATCGGAATGGTTTTAAAACACTTTCTAGCATCTTGGGTCATCATCCCAAGTAAACCGGAATGGTTTAAAAACACTTTCTAGCATCTTGGGTCATCATATCAAGTATATCGGAATGGTTTTAAAACACTTTCTAGCATCTTGGGTCAGCATCCCAAGTAAACCGGAATGGTTTAAAAACACTTTCTAGCATCTTGGGTCATCATCCCAAGTAAACCGGAATGGTTTAAAAACACTTTCCAGCATCTTGGGTCATTATCCCAAGTAAACCGGAATGGTTTAAAAACACATTCTAGCATCTTGGGTCATCATCCCAAGTATATCGGAATGGTTTAAAAACACTTTCTAGCATCTTGGGTCATCATCCCAAGTAAACCGGAATGGTTTTAAAACACTTTCTAGCATCTTGGGTCATCATCCCAAGTATATCGGAATGGTTTTAAAACACTTCCTAGCATCTTGGGTCATCATCCCAAGTAAACCGGAATGGTTTAAAAACACTTTCTAGCATCTTGGGTCATCATCCCAAGTATATCGGAATGGTTTTAAAACACTTTCTAGCATCTTGGGTCATCATCCCTAGTAAACCGGAATGGTTTAAAAACACTTTCTAGCATCTTGGGTCATCATCCCAAGTATATCGGAATGGTTTTAAAACACTTTCTAGCATCTTGGGTCATCATCCCAAGTATACCGGAATGGTTTAAAAACACTTTCTAGCATCTTGGGTCATCATCCCTAGTAAACCGGAATGGTTTAAAAACACTTTCTAGCATCTTGGGTCATCATCCCAAGTATATCGGAATGGTTTTAAAACACTTTCTAGCATCTTGGGTCATCATCCCAAGTATATCGGAATGGTTTTAAAACACTTCCTAGCATCTTGGGTCATCATCCCAAGTATATCGGAATGGTTTTAAAACACTTTCTAGCATCTTGGGTCATCATCCCAAGTAAACCGGAATGGTTTTAAAACACTTTCTAGCATCTTGGGTCATCATCCCAAGTATATCGGAATGGTTTTAAAACACTTTCTAGCATCTTGGGTCATCATCCCAAGTATACCGGAATGGTTTAAAAACACTTTCTAGCATCTTGGGTCATCATCCCAAGTATATCGGAATGGTTTTAAAACACTTTCTAGCATCTTGGGTCATCATCCCAAGTATATCGGAATGGTTTTAAAACACTTCCTAGAATCTTGGGTCATCATCCCAAGTAAACCGGAGTGGTTTAAAAACACTTTCTAGCATCTTGGGTCATCATCCCAAGTATATCGGAATGGTTTTAAAACACTTTCTAGCATCTTGGGTCATCATCCCAAGTATATCGGAATGGTTTTAAAACACTTCCTAGCATCTTGGGTCATCATCCCAAGTATATCGGAATGGTTTTAAAACACTTTCTAGCATCTTGGGTCATCATCCCAAGTAAACCGGAATGGTTTTAAAACACTTTCTAGCATCTTGGGTCATCATCCCAAGTATATCGGAATGGTTTTAAAACACTTCCTAGCATCTTGGGTCATCATCCCAAGTATATCGGAATGGTTTTAAAACACTTTCTAGCATCTTGGGTCATCATCCCAAGTAAACCGGAATGGTTTTAAAACACTTTCTAGCATCTTGGGTCATCATCCCAAGTATATCGGAATGGTTTTAAAACACTTTCTAGCATCTTGGGTCATCATCCCAAGTATACCGGAATGGTTTTAAAACACTTTCTAGCATCTTGGGTCATCATCCCAAGTATATCGGAATGGTTTTAAAACACTTTCTAGCATCTTGGGTCATCATCCCAAGTATATCGGAATGGTTTTAAAACACTTCCTAGAATCTTGGGTCATCATCCCAAGTAAACCGGAGTGGTTTAAAAACACTTTCTAGCATCTTGGGTCATCATCCCAAGTATATCGGAATGGTTTTAAAACACTTTCTAGCATCTTGGGTCATCATCCCAAGTATATCGGAATGGTTTTAAAACACTTCCTAGCATCTTGGGTCATCATCCCAAGTATATCGGAATGGTTTTAAAACACTTTCTAGCATCTTGGGTCATCATCCCAAGTAAACCGGAATGGTTTTAAAACACTTTCTAGCATCTTGGGTCATCATCCCAAGTAAACCGGAATGGTTTAAAAACACTTTCTAGCATCTTGGGTCATCATCCCTAGTAAACCGGAATGGTTTAAAAACACTTTCTAGCATCTTATGTCATAATCCCAAGTATACTGGAATGGTTTTAAAACACTTTCTAGCATCTTGGGTCATCATCCCAAGTAAACCGGAATGGTTTAAAAACACTTTCTAGCATCTTGGGTCATCATCCCTAGTAAACCGGAATGGTTTAAAAACACTTTCTAGCATCTTGGGTCATCATATCAAGTATATCGGAATGGTTTAAAAACACTTTCTAGCATCTTGGGTCATCATCCCAAGTATATCGGAATGGTTTTAAAACACTTCCTAGCATCTTGGGTCATCATCCCAAGTATATCGGAATGGTTTTAAAACACTTTCTAGCATCTTGGGTCATCATCCCAAGTATATCGGAATGGTTTTAAAACACTTCCTAGCATCTTGGGTCATCATCCCAAGTAAACCGGAATGGTTTAAAAACACTTTCTAGCATCTTGGGTCATCATCCCAAGTATATCGGAATGGTTTTAAAACACTTTCTAGAATCTTGGGTCATCATCCCAAGTAAACCGGAATGGTTTAAAAACACTTTCTAGCATCTTGGGTCATCATCCCAAGTATATCGGAATGGTTTTAAAACACTTTCTAGCATCTTGGGTCATCATCCCAAGTATATCGGAATGGTTTTAAAACACTTTCTAGCATCTTGGGTCATCATCCCAAGTATACCGGAATGGTTTTAAAACACTTTCTAGCATCTTGGGTCATCATCCCAAGTATATCGGAATGGTTTTAAAACACTTTCTAGCATCTTGGGTCATCATCCCAAGTATATCGGAATGGTTTTAAAACACTTTCTAGAATCTTGGGTCATCATCCCAAGTATATCGGAATGGTTTAAAAACACTTTCTAGCATCTTGGGTCATCATCCCAAGTATATCGGAATGGTTTTAAAACACTTTCTAGCATCTTGGGTCATCATCCCAAGTATATCGGAATGGTTTTAAAACACTTTCTAGCATCTTGGGTCATCATCCCAAGTATATCGGAATGGTTTTAAAACACTTCCTAGAATCTTGGGTCATCATCCCTAGTAAACCGGAATGGTTTAAAAACACTTTCTAGCATCTTGGGTCATCATCCCAAGTATATCGGAATGGTTTTAAAACACTTTCTAGCATCTTGGGTCATCATCCCTAGTAAACCGGAATGGTTTAAAAACACTTTCTAGCATCTTGGGTCATCATCCCAAGTATATCGGAATGGTTTTAAAACACTTTCTAGCATCTTGGGTCATCATCCCAAGTAAACCGGAATGGTTTAAAAACACTTTCTAGCATCTTGGGTCATCATCCCTAGTAAACCGGAATGGTTTAAAAACACTTTCTAGCATCTTGGGTCATCATATCAAGTATATCGGAATGGTTTAAAAACACTTTCTAGCATCTTGGGTCATCATCCCAAGTATATCGGAATGGTTTTAAAACACTTCCTAGCATCTTGGGTCATCATCCCAAGTATATCGGAATGGTTTTAAAACACTTTCTAGCATCTTGGGTCATCATCCCAAGTATATCGGAATGGTTTTAAAACACTTCCTAGCATCTTGGGTCATCATCCCAAGTAAACCGGAATGGTTTAAAAACACTTTCTAGCATCTTGGGTCATCATCCCAAGTATATCGGAATGGTTTTAAAACACTTTCTAGCATCTTGGGTCATCATCCCAAGTAAACCGGAATGGTTTAAAAACACTTTCTAGCATCTTGGGTCATCATCCCAAGTATATCGGAATGGTTTTAAAACACTTTCTAGCATCTTGGGTCATCATCCCAAGTAAACCGGAATGGTTTAAAAACACTTTCTAGCATCTTGGGTCATCATCCCTAGTAAACCGGAATGGTTTAAAAACACTTTCTAGCATCTTGGGTCATCATATCAAGTATATCGGAATGGTTTAAAAACACTTTCTAGCATCTTGGGTCATCATCCCAAGTATATCGGAATGGTTTTAAAACACTTCCTAGCATCTTGGGTCATCATCCCAAGTATATCGGAATGGTTTTAAAACACTTTCTAGCATCTTGGGTCATCATCCCAAGTAAACCGGAATGGTTTAAAAACACTTTCTAGCATCTTGGGTCATCATCCCAAGTATATCGGAATGGTTTAAAAACACTTTCTAGCATCTTGGGTCATCATCCCAAGTATATCGGAATGGTTTTAAAACACTTCCTAGCATCTTGGGTCATCATCCCAAGTATATCGGAATGGTTTTAAAACACTTTCTAGCATCTTGGGTCATCATCCCAAGTAAACCGGAATGGTTTAAAAACACTTTCTAGCATCTTGGGTCATCATCCCAAGTATATCGGAATGGTTTTAAAACACTTTCTAGAATCTTGGGTCATCATCCCAAGTAAACCGGAATGGTTTAAAAACACTTTCTAGCATCTTGGGTCATCATCCCAAGTATATCGGAATGGTTTTAAAACACTTTCTAGAATCTTGGGTCATCATCCCAAGTAAACCGGAATGGTTTAAAAACACTTTCTAGCATCTTGGGTCATCATCCCAAGTATATCGGAATGGTTTTAAAACACTTTCTAGCATCTTGGGTCATCATCCCAAGTATACCGGAATGGTTTAAAAACACTTTCTAGCATCTTGGGTCATCATCCCTAGTAAACCGGAATGGTTTAAAAACACTTTCTAGCATCTTGGGTCATCATCCCAAGTATATCGGAATGGTTTTAAAACACTTTCTAGCATCTTGGGTCATCATCCCAAGTATATCGGAATGGTTTTAAAACACTTCCTAGCATCTTGGGTCATCATCCCAAGTATATCGGAATGGTTTTAAAACACTTTCTAGCATCTTGGGTCATCATCCCAAGTAAACCGGAATGGTTTAAAAACACTTTCTAGCATCTTGGGTCATCATCCCAAGTAAACCGGAATGGTTTTAAAACACTTTCTAGCATCTTGGGTCATCATCCCAAGTATATCGGAATGGTTTTAAAACACTTCCTAGCATCTTGGGTCATCATCCCAAGTATATCGGAATGGTTTTAAAACACTTTCTAGCATCTTAGGTCATCATCCCAAGTAAACCGGAATGGTTTTAAAACACTTTCTAGCATCTTGGGTCATCATCCCAAGTATATCGGAATGGTTTTAAAACACTTTCTAGCATCTTGGGTCATCATCCCAAGTATACCGGAATGGTTTTAAAACACTTTCTAGCATCTTGGGTCATCATCCCAAGTATATCGGAATGGTTTTAAAACACTTTCTAGCATCTTGGGTCATCATCCCAAGTATATCGGAATGGTTTTAAAACACTTCCTAGAATCTTGGGTCATCATCCCAAGTAAACCGGAGTGGTTTAAAAACACTTTCTAGCATCTTGGGTCATCATCCCAAGTATATCGGAATGGTTTTAAAACACTTTCTAGCATCTTGGGTCATCATCCCAAGTATATCGGAATGGTTTTAAAACACTTTCTAGCATCTTGGGTCATCATCCCAAGTATATCGGAATGGTTTTAAAACACTTTCTAGCATCTTGGGTCATCATCCCAAGTAAACCGGAATGGTTTTAAAACACTTTCTAGCATCTTGGGTCATCATCCCAAGTATATCGGAATGGTTTTAAAACACTTCCTAGCATCTTGGGTCATCATCCCAAGTAAACCGGAGTGGTTTAAAAACACTTTCTAGCATCTTGGGTCATCATCCCAAGTATATCGGAATGGTTTTAAAACACTTTCTAGCATCTTGGGTCATCATCCCAAGTATATCGGAATGGTTTTAAAACACTTCCTAGCATCTTGGGTCATCATCCCAAGTATATCGGAATGGTTTTAAAACACTTTCTAGCATCTTGGGTCATCATCCCAAGTAAACCGGAATGGTTTTAAAACACTTTCTAGCATCTTGGGTCATCATCCCAAGTATATCGGAATGGTTTTAAAACACTTTCTAGCATCTTGGGTCATCATCCCAAGTATATCGGAATGGTTTTAAAACACTTTCTAGCATCTTGGGTCATCATCCCAAGTATATCGGAATGGTTTTAAAACACTTCCTAGAATCTTGGGTCATCATCCCTAGTAAACCGGAATGGTTTAAAAACACTTTCTAGCATCTTGGGTCATCATCCCAAGTATATCGGAATGGTTTTAAAACACTTTCTAGCATCTTGGGTCATCATCCCTAGTAAACCGGAATGGTTTAAAAACACTTTCTAGCATCTTGGGTCATCATCCCAAGTATATCGGAATGGTTTTAAAACACTTTCTAGCATCTTGGGTCATCATCCCAAGTATACCGGAATGGTTTAAAAACACTTTCTAGCATCTTGGGTCATCATCCCGAGTATATCGGAATGGTTTAAAAACACTTTCTAGCATCTTGGGTCATCATCCCAAGTATATCGGAATGGTTTAAAAACACTTTCTAGCATCTTGGGTCATCATCCCAAGTATACCGGAATGGTTTAAAAACACTTTCTAGCATCTTGGGTCATCATCCCAAGTATATCGGAATGGTTTTAAAACACTTCCTAGCATCTTGGGTCATCATCCCAAGTATATCGGAATGGTTTTAAAACACTTTCTAGCATCTTGGGTCATCATCCCAAGTAAACCGGAATGGTTTAAAAACACTTTCTAGCATCTTGGGTCATCATCCCAAGTAAACCGGAATGGTTTTAAAACACTTTCTAGCATCTTGGGTCATCATCCCAAGTATATCGGAATGGTGTAAAAACACTTTCTAGCATCTTGGGTCATCATCCCAAGTATATCGGAATGGTTTAAAAACACTTTCTAGCATCTTGGGTCATCATCCCAAGTATATCGGAATGGTTTTAAAACACTTCCTAGCATCTTGGGTCATCATCCCAAGTATATCGGAATGGTTTTAAAACACTTTCTAGCATCTTGGGTCATCATCCCAAGTAAACCGGAATGGTTTTAAAACACTTTCTAGCATCTTGGGTCATCATCCCAAGTATATCGGAATGGTTTTAAAACACTTTCTAGCATCTTGGGTCATCATCCCAAGTATATCGGAATGGTTTTAAAACACTTCCTAGAATCTTGGGTCATCATCCCAAGTAAACCGGAATGGTTTAAAAACACTTTCTAGCATCTTGGGTCATCATCCCAAGTATATCGGAATGGTTTTAAAACACTTTCTAGCATCTTGGGTCATCATCCCAAGTATATCGGAATGGTTTTAAAACACTTTCTAGCATCTTGGGTCATCATCCCAAGTATATCGGAATGGTTTTAAAACACTTCCTAGCATCTTGGGTCATCATCCCAAGTATATCGGAATGGTTTTAAAACACTTCCTAGCATCTTGGGTCATCATCCCAAGTGTACCGGAATGGTTTAAAAACACTTTCTAGCATCTTGGGTCATCATCCCAAGTATACCGGAATGGTTTAAAAACACTTTCTAGCATCTTGGGTCATCATCCCAAGTATACCGGAATGGTTTAAAAACACTTTCTAGCATCTTGGGTCATCATCCCAAGTATATCGGAATGGTTTAAAAACACTTTCTAGCATCTTGGGTCATCATCCCAAGTATATCGGAATGGTTTAAAAACGCTTTCTAGCATCTTGGGTCATCATCCCAAGTATACCGGAATGGTTTAAAAACACTTTCTAGCATCTTGGGTCATCATCCCAAGTATATCGGAATGGTTTAAAAACACTTTCTAGCTTCTTGGGTCATCATCCCAAGTAAACCGGAATGGTTTAAAAACACTTTCTAGCATCTTGGGTCATCATCCCAAGTATACCGGAATGGTTTAAAAACACTTTCTAGCTTCTTGGGTCATCATCCCAAGTGTACCGGAATGGTTTAAAAACACTTTCTAGCATCTTGGGTCATCATCCCAAGTGTACCGGAATGGTTTAAAAACACTTTCTAGCATCTTGGGTGATCATCCCAAGTATACCGGAATGGTTTAAAAACACTTTCTAGCTTCTTGGGTCATCATCCCAAGTGTACCGGAATGGTTTAAAAACACTTTCTAGCATCTTGGGTCATCATCCCAAGTGTACCGGAATGGTTTAAAAACACTTTCTAGCATCTTGGGTCATCATCCCAAGTATACCGGAATGGTTTAAAAACACTTTCTAGCATCTTGGGTCATCATCCCAAGTATACCGGAATGGTTTAAAAACACTTTCTAGCATCTTGGGTCATCATCCCAAGTATATCGGAATGGTTTAAAAACACTTTCTAGCATCTTGGGTCATCATCCCAAGTATATCGGAATGGTTTAAAAACGCTTTCTAGCATCTTGGGTCATCATCCCAAGTATACCGGAATAGTTTAAAAACACTTTCTAGCTTCTTGGGTCATCATCCCAAGTGTACCGGAATGGTTTAAAAACACTTTCTAGCATCTTGGGTCATCATCCCAAGTATACCGGAATGGTTTAAAAACACTTTCTAGCATCTTGGGTCATCATCCCAAGTATACCGGAATGGTTTAAAAACACTTTCTAGCTTCTTGGGTCATCATCCCAAGTGTACCGGAATGGTTTAAAAACACTTTCTAGCATCTTGGGTCATCATCCCAAGTATACCGGAATGGTTTAAAAACACTTTCTAGCTTCTTGGGTCATCATCCCAAGTGTACCGGAATGGTTTAAAAACACTTTCTAGCATCTTGGGTCATCATCCCAAGTATATCGGAATGGTTTAAAAACACTTTCTAGCATCTTGGGTCATCATCCCAAGTATATAATAATGGTTTAAAAACACTTTCTAGCATCTTGGGTCATCATCCCAAGTATACCGGAATGGTTTAAAAACACTTTCTAGCATCTTGGGTCATCATCCCAAGTATATCGGAATGGTTTAAAAACACTTTCTAGCATCTTGGGTCATCATCCCAAGTATATCGGAATGGTTTAAAAACACTTTCTAGCATCTTGGGTCATCATCCCAAGTATACCGGAATGGTTTAAAAACACTTTCTAGCATCTTGGGTCATCATCCCAAGTATACCGGAATGGTTTAAAAAACACTTTCTAGCATCTTGGGTCATCATCCCAAGTATACCGGAATGGTTTAAAAACACTTTCTAGCATCTTGGGTCATCATCCCAAGTATATCGGAATGGTTTAAAAACACTTTCTAGCATCTTGGGTCATCATCCCAAGTATACCGGAATGGTTTAAAAACACTTTCTAGCATCTTGGGTCATCATCCCAAGTAAACCGGAATGGTTTAAAAACACTTTCTAGCATCTTGGGTCATCATCCCAAGTATATCGGAATGGTTTAAAAACACTTTCTAGCATCTTGGGTCATCATCCCAAGTATACCGGAATGGTTAAAAACACTTTCTAGCATCTTGGGTCATCATCCAAAGTATACCGGAATGGTTTAAAAAACACTTTCTAGAATCTTGGGTCATCATCCCAAGTATATAATAATGGTTTAAAAACACTTTCTAGCATCTTGGGTCATCATCCCAAGTATACCGGAATGGTTTAAAAACACTTTCTAGCATCTTGGGTCATCATCCCAAGTATATCGGAATGGTTTAAAAACACTTTCTAGCATCTTGGGTCATCATCCCAAGTATACCGGAATGGTTTAAAAACACTTTCTAGCATCTTGGGTCATCATCCCAAGTATATCGGAATGGTTTAAAAACACTTTCTAGCATCTTGGGTCATCATCCCAAGTATATCGGAATGGTTTAAAAACGCTTTCTAGCATCTTGGGTCATCATCCCAAGTATACCGGAATGGTTTAAAAACACTTTCTAGCTTCTTGGGTCATCATCCCAAGTGTACCGGAATGGTTTAAAAACACTTTCTAGCATCTTGGGTCATCATCCCAAGTATATAATAATGGTTTAAAAACACTTTCTAGCATCTTGGGTCATCATCCCAAGTATATCGGAATGGTTTAAAAACACTTTCTAGCATCTTGGGTCATCATCCCAAGTATACCGGAATGGTTTTAAAAACACTTTCTAGCATCTTGGGTCATCATCCCAAGTATATCGGAATGGTTTAAAAACACTTTCTAGCATCTTGGGTCATCATCCCAAGTATATCGGAATGGTTTAAAAACACTTTCTAGCATCTTGGGTCATCATCCCAAGTATACCGGAATGGTTTAAAAACACTTTCTAGCATCTTGGGTCATCATCCCAAGTATACCGGAATGGTTTAAAAACACTTCTAGCTTCTTGGGTCATCATCCCAAGTATACCGGAATGGTTTAAAAACACTTTCTAGCATCTTGGGTCATCATCCCAAGTATACCGGAATGGTTTAAAAACACTTTCTAGCTTCTTGGGTCATCATCCCAAGTGTACCGGAATGGTTTAAAAACACTTTCTAGCATCTTGGGTCATCATCCCAAGTATATCGGAATGGTTTAAAAACACTTTCTAGCATCTTGGGTCATCATCCCAAGTATATAATAATGGTTTAAAAACACTTTCTAGCATCTTGGGTCATCATCCCAAGTATACCGGAATGGTTTAAAAACACTTTCTAGCATCTTGGGTCATCATCCCAAGTATATCGGAATGGTTTAAAAACACTTTCTAGCATCTTGGGTCATCATCCCAAGTATATAATAATGGTTTAAAAACACTTTCTAGCATCTTGGGTCATCATCCCAAGTATACCGGAATGGTTTAAAAACACTTTCTAGCATCTTGGGTCATCATCCAAAGTATACCGGAATGGTTTAAAAACACTTTCTAGCATCTTGGGTCATCATCCCAAGTATATAATAATGGTTTAAAAAACACTTTCTAGCATCTTGGGTCATCATCCCAAGTATACCGGAATGGTTTAAAAACACTTTCTAGCATCTTGGGTCATCATCCCAAGTATATCGGAATGGTTTAAAAACACTTTCTAGCATCTTGGGTCATCATCCCAAGTATACCGGAATGGTTTAAAAACACTTTCTAGCATCTTGGGTCATCATCCCAAGTATATCGGAATGGTTTAAAAACACTTTCTAGCATCTTGGGTCATCATCCCAAGTATATCGGAATGGTTTTAAAAACGCTTTCTAGCATCTTGGGTCATCATCCCAAGTATACCGGAATGGTTTAAAAAACACTTTCTAGCTTCTTGGGTCATCATCCCAAGTGTACCGGAATGGTTTAAAAACACTTTCTAGCATCTTGGGTCATCATCCCAAGTATATAATAATGGTTTAAAAACACTTTCTAGCATCTTGGGTCATCATCCCAAGTATATCGGAATGGTTTAAAAACACTTTCTAGCATCTTGGGTCATCATCCCAAGTATACCGGAATGGTTTAAAAACACTTTCTAGCATCTTGGGTCATCATCCCAAGTATATCGGAATGGTTTAAAAACACTTTCTAGCATCTTGGGTCATCATCCCAAGTATATCGGAATGGTTTAAAAACACTTTCTAGCATCTTGGGTCATCATCCCAAGTATACCGGAATGGTTTAAAAAACACTTTCTAGCATCTTGGGTCATCATCCCAAGTATACCGGAATGGTTTAAAAACACTTTCTAGCATCTTGGGTCATCATCCCAAGTGTACCGGAATGGTTTAAAAACACTTTCTAGCATCTTGGGTCATCATCCCCAAGTATACCGGAATGGTTTAAAAAACACTTTCTAGCATCTTGGGTCATCATCCCAAGTATATAAGAATGGTTTAAAAACACTTTCTAGCATCTTGGGTCATCATCCCAAGTATACCGGAATGGTTTTAAAAACACTTTCTAGCATCTTGGGTCATCATCCCAAGTATATCGAATGGTTTAAAAACACTTTCTAGCATCTTGGGTCATCATCCCAAGTATATCGGAATGGTTTAAAAACACTTTCTAGCATCTTGGGTCATCATCCCAAGTATACCGGAATGGTTTAAAAACACTTTCTAGCATCTTGGGTCATCATCCCAAGTATACCGGAATGGTTTAAAAACACTTTCTAGCATCTTGGGTCATCATCCCAAAGTATACCGGAATGGTTTAAAAACACTTTCTAGCATCTTGGGTCATCATCCCAAGTATATCGGAATGGTTTAAAAACACTTTCTAGCATCTTGGGTCATCATCCCAAGTATACCGGAATGGTTTAAAAACACTTTCTAGCATCTTGGTCATCATCCCAAGTAAACCGGAATGGTTTCTTTCTAGCATCTTGGGTCATCATCCCAAGTATACCGGAATGGTTTAAAAACACTTTCTAGCATCTTGGGTCATCATCCCAAGTAAACCGGAATGGTTTAAAAACACTTTCTAGCATCTTGGGTCATCATCCCAAGTATATCGGAATGGTTTAAAAACACTTTCTAGCATCTTGGGTCATCATCCCAAGTATACCGGAATGGTTTAAAAACACTTTCTAGCATCTTGGGTCATCATCCAAAGTATACCGGAATGGTTTAAAAACACTTTCTAGCATCTTGGGTCATCATCCCAAGTATATAATAATGGTTTAAAAACACTTTCTAGCATCTTGGGTCATCATCCCAAGTATACCGGAATGGTTTAAAAACACTTTCTAGCATCTTGGGTCATCATCCCAAGTATATCGGAATGGTTTAAAAACACTTTCTAGCATCTTGGGTCATCATCCCAAGTATACCGGAATGGTTTAAAAACACTTTCTAGCATCTTGGGTCATCATCCCAAGTATATCGGAATGGTTTAAAAACACTTTCTAGCATCTTGGGTCATCATCCCTAGTAAACCGGAATGGTTTAAAAACACTTCCTAGCATCTTGGGTCATCATCCCAAGTAAACCGGAATGGTTTAAAAACACTTTCTAGCATCTTGGGTCATCATCCCAAGTATACCGGAATGGTTTAAAAACACTTTCTAGCATCTTGGGTCATCATCCCAAGTATATCGGAATGGTTTAAAAACACTTTCTAGCATCTTGGGTCATCATCCCAAGTATACCGGAATGGTTTAAAAACACTTTCTAGCATCTTGGGTCATCATCCCAAGTATACCGGAATGGTTTAAAAACACTTTCTAGCATCTTGGGTCATCATCCCAAGTATATCGGAATGGTTTAAAAACACTTTCTAGCATCTTGGGTCATCATCCCAAGTATATCGGAATGGTTTAAAAACACTTTCTAGCATCTTGGGTCATCATCCCAAGTATACCGGAATGGTTTAAAAACACTTTCTAGCATCTTGGGTCATCATCCCAAGTATACCGGAATGGTTTAAAAACACTTTCTAGCATCTTGGGTCATCATCCCAAGTATACCGGAATGGTTTAAAAACACTTTCTAGCATCTTGGGTCATCATCCCAAGTATATCGGAATGGTTTAAAAACACTTTCTAGCATCTTGGGTCATCATCCCAAGTATACCGGAATGGTTTAAAAACACTTTCTAGCATCTTGGGTCATCATCCCAAGTAAACCGGAATGGTTTAAAAACACTTTCTAGCATCTTGGGTCATCATCCCAAGTATATCGGAATGGTTTAAAAACACTTTCTAGCATCTTGGGTCATCATCCCAAGTAAACCGGAATGTTTTAAAAACACTTTCTAGCATCTTGGGTCATCATCCCAAGTATATCGGAATGGTTTTAAAACACTTTCTAGCATCTTGGGTCATCATCCCAAGTAAACCGGAATGTTTTAAAAACACTTTCTAGCATCTTGGGTCATCATCCCAAGTAAACCGGAGTGGTTTAAAAACACTTCTAGCATCTTGGGTCATGATCCCAAGTATATCGGAATGGTTTAAAAACACTTTCTAGCATCTTGGGTCATCATCCCAAGTATACCGGAATGGTTTAAAAACACTTTCTAGCATCTTGGGTCATCATCCCAAGTATATCGGAATGGTTTAAAAACACTTTCTAGCATCTTGGGTCATCATCCAAAGTATACCGGAATGGTTTAAAAACACTTTCTAGCATCTTGGGTCATCATCCCAAGTATATCGGAATGGTTTAAAAACACTTTCTAGCATCTTGGGTCATCATCCCAAGTATACCGGAATGGTTTAAAAACACTTTCTAGCATCTTGGGTCATCATCCCAAGTATACCGGAATGGTTTAAAAACACTTTCTAGCATCTTGGGTCATCATCCCAAGTATATCGGAATGGTTTAAAAACACTGTCTAGCATCTTGGGTCATCATCCCAAGTATATCGGAATGGTTTAAAAACACTGTCTAGCATCTTGGGTCATCATCTTAAGTATATCGGAATGGTTTAAAAACACTTTCTAGCATCTTAGGTCTTCATCCCAAGTACATCGGAATGGTTTAAAAACACTGTCTAGCATCTTGGGTCATCATCCCAAGTATATAATAATGGTTTAAAAACACTTTCTAGCATCTTGGGTCATCATCCCAAGTGTACCGGAATGGTTTAAAAACACTTTCTAGCATCTTGGGTCATCATCCCAAGTATACCGGAATGGTTTAAAAACACTTTCTAGCTTCTTGGGTCATCATCCCAAGTGTACCGGAATGGTTTAAAAACACTTTCTAGCATCTTGGGTCATCATCCCAAGTGTACCGGAATGGTTTAAAAACACTTTCTAGCATCTTGGGTCATCATCCCAAGTATACCGGAATGGTTTAAAAACACTTTCTAGCATCTTGGGTCATCATCCCAAGTATACCGGAATGGTTTAAAAACACTTTCTAGCATCTTGGGTCATCATCCCAAGTATACCGGAATGGTTTAAAAACACTTTCTAGCATCTTGGGTCATCATCCCAAGTATATCGGAATGGTTTAAAAACACTTTCTAGCATCTTGGGTCATCATCCCAAGTATACCGGAATGGTTTAAAAACACTTTCTAGCATCTTGGGTCATCATCCAAAGTATACCGGAATGGTTTAAAAACACTTTCTAGCATCTTGGGTCATCATCCCAAGTATATAATAATGGTTTAAAAACACTTTCTAGCATCTTGGGTCATCATCCCAAGTGTACCGGAATGGTTTAAAAACACTTTCTAGCATCTTGGGTCATGATCCCAAGTATATCGGAATGGTTTAAAAACACTTTCTAGCATCTTGGGTCATCATCCCAAGTATATCGGAATGGTTTAAAAACACTTTCTAGCATCTTGGGTCATCATCCCAAGTAAACCGGAATGTTTTAAAAACACTTTCTAGCATCTTGGGTCATCATCCCAAGTATATCGGAATGGTTTTAAAACACTTTCTAGCATCTTGGGTCATCATCCCAAGTAAACCGGAATGTTTTAAAAACACTTTCTAGCATCTTGGGTCATCATCCCAAGTAAACCGGAGTGGTTTAAAAACACTTCTAGCATCTTGGGTCATGATCCCAAGTATATCGGAATGGTTTAAAAACACTTTCTAGCATCTTGGGTCATCATCCCAAGTATACCGGAATGGTTTAAAAACACTTTCTAGCATCTTGGGTCATGATCCCAAGTATACCGGAATGGTTTAAAAACACTTTCTAGCATCTTGGGTCATCATCCCAAGTGTACCGGAATGGTTTAAAAACACTTTCTAGCATCTTGGGTCATCATCCCAAGTATACCGGAATGGTTTAAAAACACTTTCTAGCTTCTTGGGTCATCATCCCAAGTGTACCGGAATGGTTTAAAAACACTTTCTAGCATCTTGGGTCATCATCCCAAGTGTACCGGAATGGTTTAAAAACACTTTCTAGCATCTTGGGTCATCATCCCAAGTATACCGGAATGGTTTAAAAACACTTTCTAGCATCTTGGGTCATCATCCCAAGTATACCGGAATGGTTTAAAAACACTTTCTAGCATCTTGGGTCATCATCCCAAGTATACCGGAATGGTTTAAAAACACTTTCTAGCATCTTGGGTCATCATCCCAAGTATATCGGAATGGTTTAAAAACACTTTCTAGCATCTTGGGTCATCATCCCAAGTATACCGGAATGGTTTAAAAACACTTTCTAGCATCTTGGGTCATCATCCCAAGTAAACCGGAATGGTTTAAAAACACTTTCTAGCATCTTGGGTCATCATCCCAAGTATATCGGAATGGTTTAAAAACACTTTCTAGCATCTTGGGTCATCATCCCAAGTATACCGGAATGGTTTAAAAACACTTTCTAGCATCTTGGGTCATCATCCCAAGTAAACCGGAATGGTTTAAAAACACTTTCTAGCATCTTGGGTCATCATCCCAAGTATATCGGAATGGTTTAAAAACACTTTCTAGCATCTTGGGTCATCATCCCAAGTAAACCGGAATGTTTTAAAAACACTTTCTAGCATCTTGGGTCATCATCCCAAGTATATCGGAATGGTTTTAAAACACTTTCTAGCATCTTGGGTCATCATCCCAAGTAAACCGGAATGTTTTAAAAACACTTTCTAGCATCTTGGGTCATCATCCCAAGTAAACCGGAGTGGTTTAAAAACACTTCTAGCATCTTGGGTCATGATCCCAAGTATATCGGAATGGTTTAAAAACACTTTCTAGCATCTTGGGTCATCATCCCAAGTATACCGGAATGGTTTAAAAACACTTTCTAGCATCTTGGGTCATCATCCCAAGTATATCGGAATGGTTTAAAAACACTTTCTAGCATTTTGGGTCATCATTCCAAGTATACCGGAATGGTTTAAAAACACTTTCTAGCATCTTGGGTCATCATCCCAAGTATATCGGAATGGTTTAAAAACACTTTCTAGCATCTTGGGTCATCATCCCAAGTATACCGGAATGGTTTAAAAACACTTTCTAGCATCTTGGGTCATCATCCAAAGTATACCGGAATGGTTTAAAAACACTTTCTAGCATCTTGGGTCATCATCCCAAGTATATCGGAATGGTTTAAAAACACTTTCTAGCATCTTGGGTCATCATCCCAAGTATACCGGAATGGTTTAAAAACACTTTCTAGCATCTTGGGTCATCATCCCAAGTATACCGGAATGGTTTAAAAACACTTTCTAGCATCTTGGGTCATCATCCAAAGTATACCGGAATGGTTTAAAAACACTTTCTAGCATCTTGGGTCATCATCCCAAGTATATAATAATGGTTTAAAAACACTTTCTAGCATCTTGGGTCATCATCCCAAGTGTACCGGAATGGTTTAAAAACACTTTCTAGCATCTTGGGTCATCATCCCAAGTATACCGGAATGGTTTAAAAACACTTTCTAGCTTCTTGGGTCATCATCCCAAGTGTACCGGAATGGTTTAAAAACACTTTCTAGCATCTTGGGTCATCATCCCAAGTGTACCGGAATGGTTTAAAAACACTTTCTAGCATCTTGGGTCATCATCCCAAGTATACCGGAATGGTTTAAAAACACTTTCTAGCATCTTGGGTCATCATCCCAAGTATACTGGAATGGTTTAAAAACACTTTCTAGCATCTTGGGTCATCATCCCAAGTATACCGGAATGGTTTAAAAACACTTTCTAGCATCTTGGGTCATCATCCCAAGTATATCGGAATGGTTTAAAAACACTTTCTAGCATCTTGGGTCATCATCCCAAGTATACCGGAATGGTTTAAAAACACTTTCTAGCATCTTGGGTCATCATCCCAAGTAAACCGGAATGGTTTAAAAACACTTTCTAGCATCTTGGGTCATCATCCCAAGTATATCGGAATGGTTTAAAAACACTTTCTAGCATCTTGGGTCATCATCCAAAGTATACCGGAATGGTTTAAAAACACTTTCTAGCATCTTGGGTCATCATCCCAAGTATATCGGAATGGTTTAAAAACACTTTCTAGCATCTTGGGTCATCATCCCAAGTATACCGGAATGGTTTAAAAACACTTTCTAGCATCTTGGGTCATCATCCCAAGTATACCGGAATGGTTTAAAAACACTTTCTAGCATCTTGGGTCATCATCCAAAGTATACCGGAATGGTTTAAAAACACTTTCTAGCATCTTGGGTCATCATCCCAAGTATATCGGAAAGGTTTAAAAACACTTTCTAGCATCTTGGGTCATCATCCCAAGTATACCGGAATGGTTTAAAAACACTTTCTAGCATCTTGGGTCATCATCCCAAGTATACCGGAATGGTTTAAAAACACTTTCCAGCATCTTGGGTCATCATCCCAAGTATATCGGAATGGTTTAAAAACACTTTCTAGCATCTTGGGTCATCATCCCAAGTATACTGGAATGGTTTAAAAACACTTTCTAGCATCTTGGGTCATCATCCCAAGTATATTGGAATGGTTTAAAAACACTTTCTAGCATCTTGGGTCATCATCCCAAGTATATTGGAATGGTTTAAAAACACTTTCTAGCATCTTGGGTCATCATCCCAAGTATACTGGAATGGTTTAAAAACACTTTCTAGCATCTTGGGTCATCATCCCAAGTATATTGGAATGGTTTAAAAACACTTTCTAGCATCTTGGGTCATCATCCCAAGTATATTGGAATGGTTTAAAAACACTTTCTAGCATCTTGGGTAATCATCCCAAGTATACTGGAATGGTTTAAAAACACTTTCTAGCATCTTGGGTCATCATCCCAAGTATACCGGAATGGTTTAAAAACGCTTTCTAGCATCTTGGGTCATCATCCCAAGTATACTGGAATGGTTTAAAAACACTTTCTAGCATCTTGGGTCATCATCCCAAGTATATTGGAATGGTTTAAAAACACTTTCTAGCATCTTGGGTCATCATCCCAAGTATACTGGAATGGTTTAAAAACACTTTCTAGCATCTTGGGTCATCATCCCAAGTGTACCGGAATGGTTTAAAAACACTTTCTAGCATCTTGGGTCATCATCCCAAGTGTACCGGAATGGTTTAAAAACACTTTCTAGCATCTTGGGTCATCATCCCAAGTATACCGGAATGGTTTAAAAACACTTTCTAGCATCTTGGGTCATCATCCCAAGTATACCGGAATGGTTTAAAAACACTTTCTAGCATCTTGGGTCATCATCCCAAGTATACCGGAATGGTTTAAAAACACTTTCTAGCATCTTGGGTCATCATCCCAAGTATATCGGAATGGTTTAAAAACACTTTCTAGCATCTTGGGTCATCATCCCAAGTATACCGGAATGGTTTAAAAACACTTTCTAGCATCTTGGGTCATCATCCCAAGTAAACCGGAATGGTTTAAAAACACTTTCTAGCATCTTGGGTCATCATCCCAAGTATATCGGAATGGTTTAAAAACACTTTCTAGCATCTTGGGTCATCATCCAAAGTATACCGGAATGGTTTAAAAACACTTTCTAGCATCTTGGGTCATCATCCAAAGTATACCGGAATGGTTTAAAAACACTTTCTAGCATCTTGGGTCATCATCCCAAGTATATCGGAATGGTTTAAAAACACTTTCTAGCATCTTGGGTCATCATCCCAAGTATACCGGAATGGTTTAAAAACACTTTCCAGCATCTTGGGTCATCATCCCAAGTATATCGGAATGGTTTAAAAACACTTTCTAGCATCTTGGGTCATCATCTCAAGTATACCGGAATGGTTTAAAAACACTTTCTAGCATCTTGGGTCATCATCCCAAGTATACTGGAATGGTTTAAAAACACTTTCTAGCAGCTTGGGTCATCATCCCAAGTATACCGGAATGGGTTAAAAACACTTTCTAGCATCTTGGGTCATCATCTCAAGTATACCGGAATGGTTTAAAAACACTTTCTAGCATCTTGGGTCATCATCCCAAGTATACTGGAATGGTTTAAAAACACTTTCTAGCATCTTGGGTCATCATCCCAAGTATATTGGAATGGTTTAAAAACACTTTCTAGCATCTTGGGTCATCATCCCAAGTATATTGGAATGGTTTAAAAACACTTTCTAGCATCTTGGGTCATCATCCCAAGTATACTGGAATGGTTTAAAAACACTTTCTAGCATCTTGGGTCATCATCCCAAGTATATTGGAATGGTTTAAAAACACTTTCTAGCATCTTGGGTCATCATCCCAAGTATATTGGAATGGTTTAAAAACACTTTCTAGCATCTTGGGTAATCATCCCAAGTATACTGGAATGGTTTAAAAACACTTTCTAGCATCTTGGGTCATCATCCCAAGTATACCGGAATGGTTTAAAAACACTTTCTAGCATCTTGGGTCATCATCCCAAGTATACTGGAATGGTTTAAAAACACTTTCTAGCATCTTGGGTCATCATCCCAAGTATATTGGAATGGTTTAAAAACACTTTCTAGCATCTTGGGTCATCATCCCAAGTATACTGGAATGGTTTAAAAACACTTTCTAGCATCTTGGGTCATCATCCCAAGTATACCGGAATGGTTTAAAAACACTTTCTAGCATCTTGGGTCATCATCCCAAGTATACTGGAATGGTTTAAAAACACTTTCTAGCATCTTGGGTCATCATCCCAAGTATACCGGAATGGTTTAAAAACACTTTCTAGCATCTTGGGTCATCATCTCAAGTATACCGGAATGGTTTAAAAACACTTTCTAGCATCTTTTGTCATCATCCCAAGTATATTGGAATGGTTTAAAAACACTTTCTAGCAGCTTGGGTCATCATCCCAAGTATACCGGAATGGGTTAAAAACACTTTCTAGCATCTTGGGTCATCATCTCAAGTATACCGGAATGGTTTAAAAACACTTTCTAGCATCTTGGGTCATCATCCCAAGTATATTGGAATGATTTAAAAACACTTTCTAGCATCTTGGGTCATCATCCCAAGTATATTGGAATGGTTTAAAAACACTTTCTAGCATCTTGGGTAATCATCCCAAGTATACTGGAATGGTTTAAAAACACTTTCTAGCATCTTGGGTCATCATCCCAAGTATACCGGAATGGTTTAAAAACACTTTCTAGCATCTTGGGTCATCATCCCAAGTATACCGGAATGGTTTAAAAACACTTTCTAGCATCTTGGGTCATCATCCCAAGTATACTGGAATGGATTAAAAACACTTTCTAGCATCTTGGGTCATCATCCCAAGTATATCGGAATGGTTTAAAAACACTTTCTAGCATCTTGGGTCATCATCCCAAGTATATTGGAATGGTTTAAAAACACTTTCTAGCATCTTGGGTCATCATCCCAAGTATACTGGAATGGTTTAAAAACACTTTCTAGCATCTTGGGTCATCATCTCAAGTATACCGGAATGGTTTAAAAACACTTTCTAGCATCTTTTGTCATCATCTCAAGTATACCGGAATGGTTTAAAAACACTTTCTAGCATCTTGGGTCATCATCTCAAGTATACCGGAATGGTTTAAAAACACTTTCTAGCATCTTGGGTCATCATCTCAAGTATACCGGAATGGTTTAAAAACACTTTCTAGCATCTTTTGTCATCATCCCAAGTATATTGGAATGGTTTAAAAACACTTTCTAGCATCTTGGGTCATCATCCCAAGTATATTGGAATGGTTTAAAAACACTTTCTAGCATCTTGGGTCATCATCCCAAGTATACTGGAATGGTTTAAAAACACTTTCTAGCATCTTGGGTCATCATCCCAAGTATATTGGAATGGTTTAAAAACACTTTCTAGCATCTTGGGTCATCATCCCAAGTATATTGGAATGGTTTAAAAACACTTTCTAGCATCTTGGGTCATCATCTCAAGTATACCGGAATGGTTTAAAAACACTTTCTAGCATCTTGGGTCATCATCCCAAGTATATCGGAATGGTTTAAAAACACTTTCTAGCATCTTGGGTCATCATCCCAAGTATATTGGAATGGTTTAAAAACACTTTCTAGCATCTTGGGTAATCATCCCAAGTATACTGGAATGGTTTAAAAACACTTTCTAGCATCTTGGGTCATCATCCCAAGTATACCGGAATGGTTTAAAAACACTTTCTAGCATCTTGGGTCATCATCTCAAGTATACCGGAATGGTTTAAAAACACTTTCTAGCATCTTGGGTCATCATCTCAAGTATACCGGAATGGTTTAAAAACACTTTCTAGCATCTTGGGTCATCATCCCAAGTATATCGGAATGGTTTAAAAACACTTTCTAGCATCTTGGGTCATCATCCCAAGTATATTGGAATGGTTTAAAAACACTTTCTAGCATCTTGGGTCATCATCCCAAGTATACTGGAATGGTTTAAAAACACTTTCTAGCATCTTGGGTCATCATCCCAAGTATACTGGAATGGATTAAAAACACTTTCTAGCATCTTGGGTCATCATCCCAAGTATATCGGAATGGTTTAAAAACACTTTCTAGCATCTTGGGTCATCATCCCAAGTATATTGGAATGGTTTAAAAACACTTTCTAGCATCTTGGGTAATCATCCCAAGTATACTGGAATGGTTTAAAAACACTTTCTAGCATCTTGGGTCATCATCCCAAGTATACCGGAATGGTTTAAAAACACTTTCTAGCATCTTGGGTCATCATCTCAAGTATACCGGAATGGTTTAAAAACACTTTCTAGCATCTTGGGTCATCATCTCAAGTATACCGGAATGGTTTAAAAACACTTTCTAGCATCTTGGGTCATCATCTCAAGTATACCGGAATGGTTTAAAAACACTTTCTAGCATCTTTTGTCATCATCCCAAGTATATTGGAATGGTTTAAAAACACTTTCTAGCATCTTGGGTCATCATCCCAAGTATATTGGAATGGTTTAAAAACACTTTCTAGCATCTTGGGTCATCATCCCAAGTATACTGGAATGGTTTAAAAACACTTTCTAGCATCTTGGGTCATCATCCCAAGTATATTGGAATGGTTTAAAAACACTTTCTAGCATCTTGGGTCATCATCCCAAGTATATTGGAATGGTTTAAAAACACTTTCTAGCATCTTGGGTAATCATCCCAAGTATACTGGAATGGTTTAAAAACACTTTCTAGCATCTTGGGTCATCATCCCAAGTATACCGGAATGGTTTAAAAACACTTTCTAGCATCTTGGGTCATCATCCCAAGTATACTGGAATGGTTTAAAAACACTTTCTAGCATCTTGGGTCATCATCCCAAGTATACCGGAATGGTTTAAAAACACTTTCTAGCAGCTTGGGTCATCATCCCAAGTATACCGGAATGGGTTAAAAACACTTTCTAGCATCTTGGGTCATAATCCCAAGTATACTGGAATGGTTTAAAAACACTTTCTAGCATCTTGGGTCATCATCCCAAGTATATTGGAATGGTTTAAAAACACTTTCTAGCATCTTGGGTCATCATCCCAAGTATATTGGAATGGTTTAAAAACACTTTCTAGCATCTTGGGTCATCATCCCAAGTATACTGGAATGGTTTAAAAACACTTTCTAGCATCTTGGGTAATCATCCCAAGTATACTGGAATGGATTAAAAACACTTTCTAGCATCTTGGGTCATCATCTCAAGTATACCGGAATGGTTTAAAAACACTTTCTAGCATCTTGGGTCATCATCTCAAGTATACCGGAATGGTTTAAAAACACTTTCTAGCATCTTTTGTCATCATCCCAAGTATATTGGAATGGTTTAAAAACACTTTCTAGCAGCTTGGGTCATCATCCCAAGTATACCGGAATGGGTTAAAAACACTTTCTAGCATCTTGGGTCATAATCCCAAGTATACTGGAATGGTTTAAAAACACTTTCTAGCATCTTGGGTCATCATCCCAAGTATATTGGAATGGTTTAAAAACACTTTCTAGCATCTTGGGTCATCATCCCAAGTATATTGGAATGGTTTAAAAACACTTTCTAGCATCTTGGGTCATCATCCCAAGTATACTGGAATGGTTTAAAAACACTTTCTAGCATCTTGGGTCATCATCCCAAGTATACTGGAATGGTTTAAAAACACTTTCTAGCATCTTGGGTCATCATCTCAAGTATACCGGAATGGTTTAAAAACACTTTCTAGCATCTTGGGTCATCATCTCAAGTATACCGGAATGGTTTAAAAACACTTTCTAGCATCTTTTGTCATCATCCCAAGTATATTGGAATGGTTTAAAAACACTTTCTAGCAGCTTGGGTCATCATCCCAAGTATACCGGAATGGGTTAAAAACACTTTCTAGCATCTTGGGTCATAATCCCAAGTATACTGGAATGGTTTAAAAACACTTTCTAGCATCTTGGGTCATCATCCCAAGTATATTGGAATGGTTTAAAAACACTTTCTAGCATCTTGGGTCATCATCCCAAGTATATTGGAATGGTTTAAAAACACTTTCTAGCATCTTGGGTAATCATCCCAAGTATACTGGAATGGATTAAAAACACTTTCTAGCATCTTGGGTCATCATCCCAAGTATATCGGAATGGTTTAAAAACACTTTCTAGCATCTTGGGTCATCATCCCAAGTATATTGGAATGGTTTAAAAACACTTTCTAGCATCTTGGGTCATCATCCCAAGTATACTGGAATGGTTTAAAAACACTTTCTAGCATCTTGGGTCATCATCTCAAGTATACCGGAATGGTTTAAAAACACTTTCTAGCATCTTTTGTCATCATCCCAAGTATATTGGAATGGTTTAAAAACACTTTCTAGCATCTTGGGTCATCATCCCAAGTATACTGGAATGGTTTAAAAACACTTTCTAGCATCTTGGGTCATCATCCCAAGTATATTGGAATGGTTTAAAAACACTTTCTAGCATCTTGGGTAATCATCCCAAGTATACTGGAATGGTTTAAAAACACTTTCTAGCATCTTGGGTCATCATCCCAAGTATACCGGAATGGTTTAAAAACACTTTCTAGCATCTTGGGTCATCATCCCAAGTATACCGGAATGGTTTAAAAACACTTTCTAGCATCTTGGGTCATCATCCCAAGTATACTGGAATGGATTAAAAACACTTTCTAGCATCTTGGGTCATCATCCCAAGTATATCGGAATGGTTTAAAAACACTTTCTAGCATCTTGGGTCATCATCTCAAGTATATTGGAATGGTTTAAAAACACTTTCTAGCATCTTGGGTCATCATCTCAAGTATATTGGAATGGTTTAAAAACACTTTCTAGCATCTTGGGTCATAATCCCAAGTATACTGGAATGGTTTAAAAACACTTTCTAGCATCTTGGGTCATCATCCCAAGTATATTGGAATGGTTCAAAAACACTTTCTAGCATGTTGGGTCATCATCCCAAGTATACCGGAATGGTTTAAAAACACTTTCTAGCATCTTGGGTCATCATCTCAAGTATACCGGAATGGTTTAAAAACACTTTCTAGCATCTTGGGTCATCATCCCAAGTATATTGGAATGGTTTAAAAACACTTTCTAGCATCTTGGGTCATCATCCCAAGTATACCGGAATGATTTAAAAACACTTTCTAGCATCTTGGGTCATAATCCCAAGTATATTGGAATGGTTTAAAAACACTTTCTAGCATCTTGGGTCATCATCCCAAGTATATTGGAATGGTTTAAAAACACTTTCTAGCATCTTGGGTAATCATCCCAAGTATACTGGAATGGTTTAAAAACACTTTCTAGCATCTTGGGTCATCATCCCAAGTATACCGGAATGGTTTAAAAACACTTTCTAGCATCTTGGGTCATCATCCCAAGTATACCGGAATGGTTTAAAAACACTTTCTAGCATCTTGGGTCATAATCCCAAGTATATTGGAATGGTTTAAAAACACTTTCTAGCATCTTGGGTCATCATCCCAAGTATATCGGAAAGGTTTAAAAACACTTTCTAGCATCTTGGGTCATCATCTCAAGTATACCGGAATGGTTTAAAAACACTTTCTAGCATCTTGGGTCATCATCCCAAGTATACTGGAATTGTTTAAAAACACTTTCTAGCATCTTGGGTCATCATCCCAAGTATACCGGAATGGTTTAAAAACACTTTCTAGCATCTTGGGTCGTCATCTCAAGTATACCGGAATGGTTTAAAAACACTTTCTAGCATCTTGGGTCATAATCCCAAGTATACTGGAATGGTTTAAAAACACTTTCTAGCATCTTGGGTCATCATCCCAAGTATATTGGAATGGTTTAAAAACACTTTCTAGCATCTTGGGTCATCATCCCAAGTATACTGGAATGGTTTAAAAACACTTTCTAGCATCTTGGGTCATCATCCCAAGTATACCGGAATGGTTTAAAAACACTTTCTAGCATCTTGGGTCATCATCTCAAGTATACCGGAATGGTTTAAAAACACTTTCTAGCATCTTGGGTCATAATCCCAAGTATACTGGAATGGTTTAAAAACACTTTCTAGCATCTTGGGTCATCATCCCAAGTATATTGGAATGGTTTAAAAACACTTTCTAGCATCTTGGGTCATCATCCCAAGTATACTGGAATGGTTTAAAAACACTTTCTAGCATCTTGGGTCATCATCCCAAGTATACCGGAATGGTTTAAAAACACTTTCTAGCATCTTGGGTCATCATCTCAAGTATACCGGAATGGTTTAAAAACACTTTCTAGCATCTTGGGTCATCATCTCAAGTATACCGGAATGGTTTAAAAACACTTTCTAGCATCTTGGGTCATCATCCCAAGTATATTGGAATGGTTTAAAAACACTTTCTAGCAGCTTGGGTCATCATCCCAAGTATACCGGAATGGTTTAAAAACACTTTCTAGCATCTTGGGTCATCATCTCAAGTATACCGGAATGGTTTAAAAACACTTTCTAGCATCTTGGGTCATCATCCCAAGTATACTGGAATGGTTTAAAAACACTTTCTAGCATCTTGGGTCATCATCCCAAGTATACTGGAATGGTTTAAAAACACTTTCTAGCATCTTGGGTCATCATCCCAAGTATATTGGAATGGTTTAAAAACACTTTCTAGCATCTTGGGTAATCATCCCAAGTATACTGGAATGGTTTAAAAACACTTTCTAGCATCTTGGGTCATCATCCCAAGTATACCGGAATGGTTTAAAAACACTTTCTAGCATCTTATGTCATAATCCCAAGTATACTGGAATGGTTTAAAAACACTTTCTAGCATCTTGGGTCATCATCCCAAGTATACCGGAATGGTTTCAAAACTCTTTCTAGCATCTTATGTCATAATCCCAAGTATACTGGAATGGTTTAAAAACACTTTCTAGCATCTTGGGTCATCATCCCAAGTATACCGGAATGGTTTAAAAACACTTTCTAGCATCTTGGGTCATCATCTCAAGTATACCGGAATGGTTTAAAAACACTTTCTAGCATCTTGGGTCATAATCCCAAGTATACTGGAATGGTTTAAAAACACTTTCTAGCATCTTGGGTCATCATCCCAAGTATATTGGAATGGTTTAAAAACACTTTCTAGCATCTTGGGTCATCATCCCAAGTATATTGGAATGGTTTAAAAACACTTTCTAGCATCTTGGGTCATCATCCCAAGTATACTGGAATGGTTTAAAAACACTTTCTAGCATCTTGGGTCATCATCTCAAGTATACCGGAATGGTTTAAAAACACTTTCTAGCATCTTGGGTCATCATCCCAAGTATACTGGAATGGTTTAAAAACACTTTCTAGCATCTTGGGTCATCATCCCAAGTATATTGGAATGGTTTAAAAACACTTTCTAGCATCTTGGGTAATCATCCCAAGTATACTGGAATGGTTTAAAAACACTTTCTAGCATCTTGGGTCATCATCCCAAGTATACCGGAATGGTTTAAAAACACTTTCTAGCATCTTATGTCATAATCCCAAGTATACTGGAATGGTTTAAAAACACTTTCTAGCATCTTGGGTCATCATCCCAAGTATACCGGAATGGTTTAAAAACACTTTCTAGCATCTTATGTCATAATCCCAAGTATACTGGAATGGTTTAAAAACACTTTCTAGCATCTTGGGTCATCATCCCAAGTATATTGGAACGGTTTAAAAACACTTTCTAGCATCTTGGGTCATCATCCCAAGTATACTGGAATGGTTTAAAAACACTTTCTAGCATCTTGGGTCATCATCTCAAGTATACCGGAATGGTTTAAAAACACTTTCTAGCATCTTGGGTCATCATCCCAAGTATACTGGAATGGTTTAAAAACACTTTCTAGCATCTTGGGTCATCATCCCAAGTATATTGGAATGGTTTAAAAACACTTTCTAGCATCTTGGGTCATCATCTCAAGTATACCGGAATGGTTTAAAAACACTTTCTAGCATCTTGGGTCATAATCCCAAGTATACCGGAATGGTTTAAAAACACTTTCTAGCATCTTATGTCATAATCCCAAGTATACTGGAATGGTTTAAAAACACTTTCTAGCATCTTGGGTCATCATCCCAAGTATATTGGAATGGTTTAAAAACACTTTCTAGCATCTTGGGTCATCATCCCAAGTATACTGGAATGGTTTAAAAACACTTTCTAGCATCTTGGGTCATCATCCCAAGTATACCGGAATGGTTTAAAAACACTTTCTAGCATCTTGGGTAATCATCCCAAGTATACTGGAATGGTTTAAAAACACTTTCTAGCATCTTGGGTCATAATCCCAAGTATACTGGAATGGTTTAAAAACACTTTCTAGCATCTTGGGTCATCATCCCAAGTATACCGGAATGGTTTAAAAACACTTTCTAGCATCTTGGGTCATCATCTCAAGTATACCGGAATGGTTTAAAAACACTTTCTAGCATCTTGGGTCATCATCCCAAGTATACCGGAATGGTTTAAAAACACTTTCTAGCATCTTGGGTCATCATCCCAAGTATACTGGAATGGTTTAAAAACACTTTCTAGCATCTTGGGTCATCATCTCAAGTATACCGGAATGGTTTAAAAACACTTTCTAGCATCTTGGGTCATAATCCCAAGTATACTGGAATGGTTTAAAAACACTTTCTAGCATCTTGGGTCATCATCCCAAGTATATTGGAATGGTTTAAAAAC
Organism: Anopheles coustani; assembly: GCF_943734705.1. Taxonomy (NCBI): domain Eukaryota; kingdom Metazoa; phylum Arthropoda; class Insecta; order Diptera; family Culicidae; genus Anopheles; species Anopheles coustani. The sequence continues at coordinate 49,901 of NW_026525394.1, read as the reverse complement.
ACTTTCTAGCATCTTGGGTCATCATCCCAAGTATACCGGAATGGTTTAAAAACACTTTCTAGCATCTTGGGTCATCATCTCAAGTATACCGGAATGGTTTAAAAACACTTTCTAGCATCTTGGGTCATCATCCCAAGTATACCGGAATGGTTTAAAAACACTTTCTAGCATCTTGGGTCATCATCCCAAGTATACTGGAATGGTTTAAAAACACTTTCTAGCATCTTGGGTCATCATCCCAAGTATACCGGAATGGTTTAAAAACACTTTCTAGCATCTTATGTCATAATCCCAAGTATACTGGAATGGTTTAAAAACACTTTCTAGCATCTTGGGTCATCATCCCAAGTATACCGGAATGGTTTAAAAACACTTTCTAGCATCTTATGTCATAATCCCAAGTATACTGGAATGGTTTAAAAACACTTTCTAGCATCTTGGGTCATCATCCCAAGTATATTGGAACGGTTTAAAAACACTTTCTAGCATCTTGGGTCATCATCCCAAGTATACTGGAATGGTTTAAAAACACTTTCTAGCATCTTGGGTCATCATCTCAAGTATACCGGAATGGTTTAAAAACACTTTCTAGCATCTTGGGTCATCATCCCAAGTATACTGGAATGGTTTAAAAACACTTTCTAGCATCTTGGGTCATCATCCCAAGTATATTGGAATGGTTTAAAAACACTTTCTAGCATCTTGGGTCATCATCTCAAGTATACCGGAATGGTTTAAAAACACTTTCTAGCATCTTGGGTCATAATCCCAAGTATACCGGAATGGTTTAAAAACACTTTCTAGCATCTTATGTCATAATCCCAAGTATACTGGAATGGTTTAAAAACACTTTCTAGCATCTTGGGTCATCATCCCAAGTATATTGGAATGGTTTAAAAACACTTTCTAGCATCTTGGGTCATCATCCCAAGTATACTGGAATGGTTTAAAAACACTTTCTAGCATCTTGGGTCATCATCCCAAGTATACCGGAATGGTTTAAAAACACTTTCTAGCATCTTGGGTAATCATCCCAAGTATACTGGAATGGTTTAAAAACACTTTCTAGCATCTTGGGTCATAATCCCAAGTATACTGGAATGGTTTAAAAACACTTTCTAGCATCTTGGGTCATCATCCCAAGTATACCGGAATGGTTTAAAAACACTTTCTAGCATCTTGGGTCATCATCTCAAGTATACCGGAATGGTTTAAAAACACTTTCTAGCATCTTGGGTCATCATCCCAAGTATACCGGAATGGTTTAAAAACACTTTCTAGCATCTTGGGTCATCATCCCAAGTATACTGGAATGGTTTAAAAACACTTTCTAGCATCTTGGGTCATCATCTCAAGTATACCGGAATGGTTTAAAAACACTTTCTAGCATCTTGGGTCATAATCCCAAGTATACTGGAATGGTTTAAAAACACTTTCTAGCATCTTGGGTCATCATCCCAAGTATATTGGAATGGTTTAAAAACACTTTCTAGCATCTTGGGTCATCATCCCAAGTATACCGGAATGGTTTAAAAACACTTTCTAGCATCTTGGGTCATCATCTCAAGTATACCGGAATGGTTTAAAAACACTTTCTAGCATCTTGGGTCATCATCCCAAGTATACCGGAATGGTTTAAAAACACTTTCTAGCATCTTGGGTCATCATCAAAAGTATACTGGAATGGTTTAAAAACACTTTCTAGCATCTTGGGTGATCATCCCAAGTATACCGGAATGGTTTAAAAACACTTTCTAGCATCTTATGTCATAATCTCAAGTATACTGGAATGGTTTAAAAACACTTTCTAGCATCTTGGGTCATCATCCCAAGTATACCGGAATGGTTTAAAAACACTTTCTAGCATCTTGGGTCATCATCCCAAGTATACCGGAATGGTTTAAAAACACTTTCTAGCATCTTATGTCATAATCCCAAGTATACTGGAATGGTTTAAAAACACTTTCTAGCATCTTGGGTCATCATCCCAAGTATATTGGAACGGTTTAAAAACACTTTCTAGCATCTTGGGTCATCATCCCAAGTATACTGGAATGGTTTAAAAACACTTTCTAGCATCTTGGGTCATCATCTCAAGTATACCGGAATGGTTTAAAAACACTTTCTAGCATCTTGGGTCATCATCCCAAGTATACTGGAATGGTTTAAAAACACTTTCTAGCATCTTGGGTCATCATCCCAAGTATATTGGAATGGTTTAAAAACACTTTCTAGCATCTTGGGTCATCATCTCAAGTATACCGGAATGGTTTAAAAACACTTTCTAGCATCTTGGGTCATAATCCCAAGTATACCGGAATGGTTTAAAAACACTTTCTAGCATCTTATGTCATAATCCCAAGTATACTGGAATGGTTTAAAAACACTTTCTAGCATCTTGGGTCATCATCCCAAGTATATTGGAATGGTTTAAAAACACTTTCTAGCATCTTGGGTCATCATCCCAAGTATACTGGAATGGTTTAAAAACACTTTCTAGCATCTTGGGTCATCATCCCAAGTATACCGGAATGGTTTAAAAACACTTTCTAGCATCTTGGGTAATCATCCCAAGTATATTGGAATGGATTAAAAACACTTTCTAGCATCTTGGGTAATCATCCCAAGTATACTGGAATGGTTTAAAAACACTTTCTAGCATCTTGGGTCATCATCTCAAGTATACCGGAATGGTTTAAAAACACTTTCTAGCATCTTGGGTCATCATCCCAAGTATATTGGAATGGTTTAAAAACACTTTCTAGCATCTTGGGTCATCATCCCAAGTATATTGGAATGGTTTAAAAACACTTTCTAGCATCTTGGGTCATCATCCCAAGTATACTGGAATGGTTTAAAAACACTTTCTAGCATCTTGGGTCATCATCCCAAGTATACCGGAATGGTTTAAAAACACTTTCTAGCATCTTGGGTAATCATCCCAAGTATACTGGAATGGTTTAAAAACACTTTCTAGCATCTTGGGTCATAATCCCAAGTATACCGGAATGGTTTAAAAACACTTTCTAGCATCTTGGGTCATCATCCCAAGTATACCGGAATGGTTTAAAAACACTTTCTAGCATCTTGGGTCATCATCTCAAGTATACCGGAATGGTTTAAAAACACTTTCTAGCATCTTGGGTCATCATCCCAAGTATACCGGAATGGTTTAAAAACACTTTCTAGCATCTTGGGTCATCATCAAAAGTATACTGGAATGGTTTAAAAACACTTTCTAGCATCTTGGGTGATCATCCCAAGTATACCGGAATGGTTTAAAAACACTTTCTAGCATCTTATGTCATAATCTCAAGTATACTGGAATGGTTTAAAAACACTTTCTAGCATCTTGGGTCATCATCCCAAGTATACCGGAATGGTTTAAAAACACTTTCTAGCATCTTGGGTCATCATCTCAAGTATACCGGAACGGTTTAAAAACACTTTCTAGCATCTTGGGTCATCATCCCAAGTGTACCGGAATGGTTTAAAAACACTTTCTAGCATCTTGGGTCATCATCCCAAGTATTTCGGAATGGTTTAAAAACCATTTCTAGCATCTTGGGTCATCAACCCAAGTATACCGGAATGGTTTAAAAACACTTTCTAGCATCTTGGGTCATCATCCCAAGTATACCGGAATGGTTTAAAAACACTTTCTAGCATCTTGGGTCATCATCCCAAGTATATTGGAATGGTTTAAAAACACTTTCTAGCATCTTGGGTCATCATCCCAAGTATACCGGAATGGTTTAAAAACACTTTCTAGCATCTTGGGTCATCATCTCAAGTATACCGGAATGGTTTAAAAACACTTTCTAGCATCTTGGGTCATAATCCCAAGTATACTGGAATGGTTTAAAAACACTTTCTAGCATCTTGGGTCATCATCCCAAGTATATTGGAATGGTTTAAAAACACTTTCTAGCATCTTGGGTAATCATCCCAAGTATACTGGAATGGTTTAAAAACACTTTCTAGCATCTTGGGTCATCATCCCAAGTATACCGGAATGGTTTAAAAACACTTTCTAGCATCTTATGTCATAATCCCAAGTATACTGGAATGGTTTAAAAACACTTTCTAGCATCTTGGGTCATCATCCCAAGTATATTGGAATGGTTTAAAAACACTTTCTAGCATCTTGGGTCATCATCCCAAGTATATTGGAATGGTTTAAAAATACTTTCTAGCATCTTGGGTCATCATCCCAAGTATACTGGAATGGTTTAAAAACACTTTCTAGCATCTTGGGTCATCATCCCAAGTATATCGGAATGGTTTAAAAACACTTTCTAGCATCTTGGGTAATCATCCCAAGTATACTGGAATGGTTTAAAAACACTTTCTAGCATCTTGGGTCATAATCCCAAGTATACTGGAATGGTTTAAAAACACTTTCTAGCATCTTGGGTCATCATCCCAAGTATACCGGAATGGTTTAAAAACACTTTCTAGCATCTTGGGTCATCATCTCAAGTATACCGGAATGGTTTAAAAACACTTTCTAGCATCTTGGGTCATCATCCCAAGTATACCGGAATGGTTTAAAAACACTTTCTAGCATCTTGGGTCATCATCTCAAGTATACCGGAATGGTTTAAAAACACTTTCTAGCATCTTGGGTCATCATCCCAAGTATACCGGAATGGTTTAAAAACACTTTCTAGCATCTTGGGTCATCATCCCAAGTATACTGGAATGGTTTAAAAACACTTTCTAGCATCTTGGGTCATCATCCCAAGTATATTGGAATGGTTTAAAAACACTTTCTAGCATCTTGGGTCATCATCCCAAGTATACTGGAATGGTTTAAAAACACTTTCTAGCATCTTGGGTCATCATCCCAAGTATACCGGAATGGTTTAAAAACACTTTCTAGCATCTTGGGTCATAATCCCAAGTATACTGGAATGGTTTAAAAACACTTTCTAGCATCTTGGGTCATCATCCCAAGTATATTGGAATGGTTTAAAAACACTTTCTAGCATCTTGGGTCATCATCCCAAGTATATTGGAATGGTTTAAAAACACTTTCTAGCATCTTGGGTAATCATCCCAAGTATATCGGAATGGTTTAAAAACACTTTCTAGCATCTTGGGTCATCATCTCAAGTATACCGGAATGGTTTAAAAACACTTTCTAGCATCTTGGGTCATAATCCCAAGTATACTGGAATGGTTTAAAAACACTTTCTAGCATCTTGGGTCATCATCCCAAGTATATTGGAATGGTTTAAAAACACTTTCTAGCATCTTGGGTCATCATCCCAAGTATATTGGAATGGTTTAAAAACACTTTCTAGCATCTTGGGTAATCATCCCAAGTATACTGGAATGGTTTAAAAACACTTTCTAGCATCTTGGGTCATCATCCCAAGTATACCGGAATGGTTTAAAAACACTTTCTAGCATCTTATGTCATAATCCCAAGTATACTGGAATGGTTTAAAAACACTTTCTAGCATCTTGGGTCATCATCCCAAGTATATTGGAATGGTTTAAAAACACTTTCTAGCATCTTGGGTCATCATCCCAAGTATATTGGAATGGTTTAAAAACACTTTCTAGCATCTTGGGTCATCATCCCAAGTATACTGGAATGGTTTAAAAACACTTTCTAGCATCTTGGGTCATCATCCCAAGTATACCGGAATGGTTTAAAAACACTTTCTAGCATCTTGGGTAATCATCCCAAGTATACTGGAATGGTTTAAAAACACTTTCTAGCATCTTGGGTCATAATCCCAAGTATACTGGAATGGTTTAAAAACACTTTCTAGCATCTTGGGTCATCATCCCAAGTACATCGGAATGGTTTAAAAACACTTTCTAGCATCTTGGGTCATCATCCCAAGTATATTGGAATGGTTTAAAAACACTTTCTAGCATCTTGGGTCATCATCCCAAGTATACCGGAATGGTTTAAAAACACTTTCTAGCATCTTGGGTCATCATCTCAAGTATACCGGAATGGTTTAAAAACACTTTCTAGCATCTTGGGTCATAATCCCAAGTATACTGGAATGGTTTAAAAACACTTTCTAGCATCTTGGGTCATCATCCCAAGTATATTGGAATGGTTTAAAAACACTTTCTAGCATCTTGGGTAATCATCCCAAGTATACTGGAATGGTTTAAAAACACTTTCTAGCATCTTGGGTCATCATCCCAAGTATACCGGAATGGTTTAAAAACACTTTCTAGCATCTTATGTCATAATCCCAAGTATACTGGAATGGTTTAAAAACACTTTCTAGCATCTTGGGTCATCATCCCAAGTATATTGGAATGGTTTAAAAACACTTTCTAGCATCTTGGGTCATCATCCCAAGTATACTGGAATGGTTTAAAAACACTTTCTAGCATCTTGGGTCATCATCCCAAGTATACCGGAATGGTTTAAAAACACTTTCTAGCATCTTGGGTAATCATCCCAAGTATACTGGAATGGTTTAAAAACACTTTCTAGCATCTTGGGTCATCATCCCAAGTATACCGGAATGATTTAAAAACACTTTCTAGCATCTTGGGTCATAATCCCAAGTATATTGGAATGGTTTAAAAACACTTTCTAGCATCTTGGGTCATCATCCCAAGTATATTGGAATGGTTTAAAAACACTTTCTAGCATCTTGGGTAATCATCCCAAGTATACTGGAATGGTTTAAAAACACTTTCTAGCATCTTGGGTCATCATCCCAAGTATACCGGAATGGTTTAAAAACACTTTCTAGCATCTTGGGTCATCATCCCAAGTATACCGGAATGGTTTAAAAACACTTTCTAGCATCTTGGGTCATAATCCCAAGTATATTGGAATGGTTTAAAAACACTTTCTAGCATCTTGGGTCATCATCCCAAGTATATCGGAAAGGTTTAAAAACACTTTCTAGCATCTTGGGTCATCATCCCAAGTATACCGGAATGGTTTAAAAACACTTTCTAGCATCTTGGGTCATCATCTCAAGTATACCGGAATGGTTTAAAAACACTTTCTAGCATCTTGGGTCATCATCCCAAGTATATTGGAATGGTTTAAAAACACTTTCTAGCATCTTGGGTCATCATCCCAAGTATACTGGAATGGTTTAAAAACACTTTCTAGCATCTTGGGTCATCATCCCAAGTATACCGGAATGGTTTAAAAACACTTTCTAGCATCTTATGTCATAATCCCAAGTATACTGGAATGGTTTAAAAACACTTTCTAGCATCTTGGGTCATCATCCCAAGTATATTGGAATGGTTTAAAAACACTTTCTAGCATCTTGGGTCATCATCCCAAGTATACTGGAATGGTTTAAAAACACTTTCTAGCATCTTGGGTCATCATCCCAAGTAAACCGGAATGGTTTAAAAACACTTTCTAGCATCTTATGTCATAATCCCAAGTATACTGGAATGGTTTAAAAACACTTTCTAGCATCTTGGGTCATCATCCCAAGTATATTGGAATGGTTTAAAAACACTTTCTAGCATCTTGGGTCATCATCCCAAGTATATTGGAATGGTTTAAAAACACTTTCTAGCATCTTGGGTCATCATCCCAAGTATACTGGAATGGTTTAAAAACACTTTCTAGCATCTTGGGTCATCATCCCAAGTATACCGGAATGGTTTAAAAACACTTTCTAGCATCTTGGGTCATCATCTCAAGTATACCGGAATGGTTTAAAAACACTTTCTAGCATCTTGGGTCATAATCCCAAGTATACTGGAATGGTTTAAAAACACTTTCTAGCATCTTGGGTCATCATCCCAAGTATATTGGAATGGTTTAAAAACACTTTCTAGCATCTTGGGTCATCATCCCAAGTATACTGGAATGGTTTAAAAACACTTTCTAGCATCTTGGGTCATCATCCCAAGTATACCGGAATGGTTTAAAAACACTTTCTAGCATCTTGGGTCATCATCTCAAGTATACCGGAATGGTTTAAAAACACTTTCTAGCATCTTGGGTCATCATCCCAAGTATACTGGAATTGTTTAAAAACACTTTCTAGCATCTTGGGTCATCATCCCAAGTATACCGGAATGGTTTAAAAACACTTTCTAGCATCTTGGGTCATCATCCCAAGTATATTGGAATGGTTTAAAAACACTTTCTAGCATCTTGGGTCATCATCCCAAGTATACTGGAATGGTTTAAAAACACTTTCTAGCATCTTGGGTCATCATCCCAAGTATACCGGAATGGTTTAAAAACACTTTCTAGCATCTTGGGTCATCATCTCAAGTATACCGGAATGGTTTAAAAACACTTTCTAGCATCTTGGGTCATAATCCCAAGTATACTGGAATGGTTTAAAAACACTTTCTAGCATCTTGGGTCATCATCCCAAGTATATTGGAATGGTTTAAAAACACTTTCTAGCATCTTGGGTCATCATCCCAAGTATACTGGAATGGTTTAAAAACACTTTCTAGCATCTTGGGTCATCATCCCAAGTATACCGGAATGGTTTAAAAACACTTTCTAGCATCTTGGGTCATCATCTCAAGTATACCGGAATGGTTTAAAAACACTTTCTAGCATCTTGGGTCATCATCTCAAGTATACCGGAATGGTTTAAAAACACTTTCTAGCATCTTGGGTCATCATCCCAAGTATATTGGAATGGTTTAAAAACACTTTCTAGCAGCTTGGGTCATCATCCCAAGTATACCGGAATGGTTTAAAAACACTTTCTAGCATCTTGGGTCATCATCTCAAGTATACCGGAATGGTTTAAAAACACTTTCTAGCATCTTGGGTCATCATCCCAAGTATACTGGAATGGTTTAAAAACACTTTCTAGCATCTTGGGTCATCATCCCAAGTATACTGGAATGGTTTAAAAACACTTTCTAGCATCTTGGGTCATCATCCCAAGTATATTGGAATGGTTTAAAAACACTTTCTAGCATCTTGGGTAATCATCCCAAGTATACTGGAATGGTTTAAAAACACTTTCTAGCATCTTGGGTCATCATCCCAAGTATACCGGAATGGTTTAAAAACACTTTCTAGCATCTTATGTCATAATCCCAAGTATACTGGAATGGTTTAAAAACACTTTCTAGCATCTTGGGTCATCATCCCAAGTATACCGGAATGGTTTCAAAACACTTTCTAGCATCTTGGGTCATAATCCCAAGTATACTGGAATGGTTTAAAAACACTTTCTAGCATCTTGGGTCATCATCCCAAGTATACCGGAATGGTTTAAAAACACTTTCTAGCATCTTATGTCATAATCCCAAGTATACTGGAATGGTTTAAAAACACTTTCTAGCATCTTGGGTCATCATCTCAAGTATACCGGAATGGTTTAAAAACACTTTCTAGCATCTTGGGTCATAATCCCAAGTATACTGGAATGGTTTAAAAACACTTTCTAGCATCTTGGGTCATCATCCCAAGTATACTGGAATGGTTTAAAAACACTTTCTAGCATCTTGGGTCATCATCCCAAGTATATTGGAATGGTTTAAAAACACTTTCTAGCATCTTGGGTCATCATCCCAAGTATACTGGAATGGTTTAAAAACACTTTCTAGCATCTTGGGTCATCATCTCAAGTATACCGGAATGGTTTAAAAACACTTTCTAGCATCTTGGGTCATCATCCCAAGTATACTGGAATGGTTTAAAAACACTTTCTAGCATCTTGGGTCATCATCCCAAGTATACCGGAATGGTTTAAAAACACTTTCTAGCATCTTGGGTAATCATCCCAAGTATACTGGAATGGTTTAAAAACACTTTCTAGCATCTTGGGTCATCATCCCAAGTATACCGGAATGGTTTAAAAACACTTTCTAGCATCTTATGTCATAATCCCAAGTATACTGGAATGGTTTAAAAACACTTTCTAGCATCTTGGGTCATCATCCCAAGTATACCGGAATGGTTTAAAAACACTTTCTAGCATCTTATGTCATAATCCCAAGTATACTGGAATGGTTTAAAAACACTTTCTAGCATCTTGGGTCATCATCCCAAGTATATTGGAACGGTTTAAAAACACTTTCTAGCATCTTGGGTCATCATCCCAAGTATACTGGAATGGTTTAAAAACACTTTCTAGCATCTTGGGTCATCATCTCAAGTATACCGGAATGGTTTAAAAACACTTTCTAGCATCTTGGGTCATCATCCCAAGTATACTGGAATGGTTTAAAAACACTTTCTAGCATCTTGGGTCATCATCCCAAGTATATTGGAATGGTTTAAAAACACTTTCTAGCATCTTGGGTCATCATCTCAAGTATACCGGAATGGTTTAAAAACACTTTCTAGCATCTTGGGTCATAATCCCAAGTATACCGGAATGGTTTAAAAACACTTTCTAGCATCTTATGTCATAATCCCAAGTATACTGGAATGGTTTAAAAACACTTTCTAGCATCTTGGGTCATCATCCCAAGTATATTGGAATGGTTTAAAAACACTTTCTAGCATCTTGGGTCATCATCCCAAGTATACTGGAATGGTTTAAAAACACTTTCTAGCATCTTGGGTCATCATCCCAAGTATACCGGAATGGTTTAAAAACACTTTCTAGCATCTTGGGTAATCATCCCAAGTATACTGGAATGGTTTAAAAACACTTTCTAGCATCTTGGGTCATAATCCCAAGTATACTGGAATGGTTTAAAAACACTTTCTAGCATCTTGGGTCATCATCCCAAGTATACCGGAATGGTTTAAAAACACTTTCTAGCATCTTGGGTCATCATCTCAAGTATACCGGAATGGTTTAAAAACACTTTCTAGCATCTTGGGTCATCATCCCAAGTATACCGGAATGGTTTAAAAACACTTTCTAGCATCTTGGGTCATCATCCCAAGTATACTGGAATGGTTTAAAAACACTTTCTAGCATCTTGGGTGATCATCCCAAGAATACCGGAATGGTTTAAAAACACTTTCTAGCATCTTGGGTCATCATCTCAAGTATACCGGAATGGTTTAAAAACACTTTCTAGCATCTTGGGTCATAATCCCAAGTATACTGGAATGGTTTAAAAACACTTTCTAGCATCTTGGGTCATCATCTCAAGTATACCGGAATGGTTTAAAAACACTTTCTAGCATCTTGGGTCATAATCCCAAGTATACTGGAATGGTTTAAAAACACTTTCTAGCATCTTGGGTCATCATCCCAAGTATATTGGAATGGTTTAAAAACACTTTCTAGCATCTTGGGTCATCATCCCAAGTATATTGGAATGGATTAAAAACACTTTCTAGCATCTTGGGTAATCATCCCAAGTATACTGGAATGGTTTAAAAACACTTTCTAGCATCTTGGGTCATCATCTCAAGTATACCGGAATGGTTTAAAAACACTTTCTAGCATCTTGGGTCATCATCCCAAGTATATTGGAATGGTTTAAAAACACTTTCTAGCATCTTGGGTCATCATCCCAAGTATATTGGAATGGTTTAAAAACACTTTCTAGCATCTTGGGTCATCATCCCAAGTAAACCGGAATGGTTTAAAAACACTTTCTAGCATCTTGGGTCATCATCAAAAGTATACTGGAATGGTTTAAAAACACTTTCTAGCATCTTGGGTGATCATCCCAAGTATACCGGAATGGTTTAAAAACACTTTCTAGCATCTTATGTCATAATCCCAAGTATACTGGAATGGTTTAAAAACACTTTCTAGCATCTTGGGTCATCATCCCAAGTATACCGGAATGGTTTAAAAACACTTTCTAGCATCTTGGGTCATCATCTCAAGTATACCGGAACGGTTTAAAAACACTTTCTAGCATCTTGGGTCATCATCCCAAGTATACCGGAATGGTTTAAAAACACTTTCTAGCATCTTGGGTCATCATCCCAAGTATATTGGAATGGTTTAAAAACACTTTCTAGCATCTTGGGTCATCATCCCAAGTATACCGGAATGGTTTAAAAACACTTTCTAGCATCTTGGGTCATCATCTCAAGTATACCGGAATGGTTTAAAAACACTTTCTAGCATCTTGGGTCATAATCCCAAGTATACTGGAATGGTTTAAAAACACTTTCTAGCATCTTGGGTCATCATCCCAAGTATATTGGAATGGTTTAAAAACACTTTCTAGCATCTTGGGTCATCATCCCAAGTATATTGGAATGGTTTAAAAACACTTTCTAGCATCTTGGGTAATCATCCCAAGTATACTGGAATGGTTTAAAAACACTTTCTAGCATCTTGGGTCATAATCCCAAGTATATTGGAATGGTTTAAAAACACTTTCTAGCATCTTGGGTCATCATCCCAAGTATTTCGGAATGGTTTAAAAACCATTTCTAGCATCTTGGGTCATCAACCCAAGTATACCGGAATGGTTTAAAAACACTTTCTAGCATCTTGGGTCATCATCCCAAGTATACCGGAATGGTTTAAAAACACTTTCTAGCATCTTGGGTCATCATCCCAAGTATATTGGAATGGTTTAAAAACACTTTCTAGCATCTTGGGTCATCATCCCAAGTATACCGGAATGGTTTAAAAACACTTTCTAGCATCTTGGGTCATCATCTCAAGTATACCGGAATGGTTTAAAAACACTTTCTAGCATCTTGGGTCATAATCCCAAGTATACTGGAATGGTTTAAAAACACTTTCTAGCATCTTGGGTCATCATCCCAAGTATATTGGAATGGTTTAAAAACACTTTCTAGCATCTTGGGTCATCATCCCAAGTATATTGGAATGGTTTAAAAACACTTTCTAGCATCTTGGGTAATCATCCCAAGTATACTGGAATGGTTTAAAAACACTTTCTAGCATCTTGGGTCATCATCCCAAGTATACCGGAATGGTTTAAAAACACTTTCTAGCATCTTATGTCATAATCCCAAGTATACTGGAATGGTTTAAAAACACTTTCTAGCATCTTGGGTCATCATCCCAAGTATATTGGAATGGTTTAAAAACACTTTCTAGCATCTTGGGTCATCATCCCAAGTATATTGGAATGGTTTAAAAACACTTTCTAGCATCTTGGGTCATCATCCCAAGTATACTGGAATGGTTTAAAAACACTTTCTAGCATCTTGGGTCATCATCCCAAGTATACCGGAATGGTTTAAAAACACTTTCTAGCATCTTGGGTAATCATCCCAAGTATACTGGAATGGTTTAAAAACACTTTCTAGCATCTTGGGTCATAATCCCAAGTATACTGGAATGGTTTAAAAACACTTTCTAGCATCTTGGGTCATCATCCCAAGTATACCGGAATGGTTTAAAAACACTTTCTAGCATCTTGGGTCATCATCTCAAGTATACCGGAATGGTTTAAAAACACTTTCTAGCATCTTGGGTCATCATCCCAAGTATACCGGAATGGTTTAAAAACACTTTCTAGCATCTTGGGTCATCATCTCAAGTATACCGGAATGGTTTAAAAACACTTTCTAGCATCTTGGGTCATCATCCCAAGTATACCGGAATGGTTTAAAAACACTTTCTAGCATCTTGGGTCATCATCTCAAGTATACTGGAATGGTTTAAAAACACTTTCTAGCATCTTGGGTCATCATCCCAAGTATATTGGAATGGTTTAAAAACACTTTCTAGCATCTTGGGTCATCATCCCAAGTATACTGGAATGGTTTAAAAACACTTTCTAGCATCTTGGGTCATCATCCCAAGTATACCGGAATGGTTTAAAAACACTTTCTAGCATCTTGGGTCATAATCCCAAGTATACTGGAATGGTTTAAAAACACTTTCTAGCATCTTGGGTCATCATCCCAAGTATATTGGAATGGTTTAAAAACACTTTCTAGCATCTTGGGTCATCATCCCAAGTATACTGGAATGGTTTAAAAACACTTTCTAGCATCTTGGGTCATCATCCCAAGTATATTGGAATGGTTTAAAAACACTTTCTAGCATCTTGGGTCATCATCCCAAGTATACTGGAATGGTTTAAAAACACTTTCTAGCATCTGGGTCATCATCCCAAGTATACCGGAATGGTTTAAAAACACTTTCTAGCATCTTGGGTCATAATCCCAAGTATACTGGAATGGTTTAAAAACACTTTCTAGCATCTTGGGTCATCATCCCAAGTATATTGGAATGGTTTAAAAACACTTTCTAGCATCTTGGGTCATCATCCCAAGTATATTGGAATGGTTTAAAAACACTTTCTAGCATCTTGGGTCATCATCCCAAGTATACCGGAATGGTTTAAAAACACTTTCTAGCATCTTGGGTCATCATCCCAAGTATACTGGAATGGTTTAAAAACACTTTCTAGCATCTTGGGTCATCATCCCATGTATATTGGAATGGTTTAAAAACACTTTCTAGCATCTTGGGTCATCATCCCAAGTATACTGGAATGGTTTAAAAACACTTTCTAGCATCTTGGGTCATCATCCCAAGTATACCGGAATGGTTTAAAAACACTTTCTAGCATCTTGGGTCATCATCTCAAGTATACCGGAATGGTTTAAAAACACTTTCTAGCATCTTGGGTCATAATCCCAAGTATACTGGAATGGTTTAAAAACACTTTCTAGCATCTTGGGTCATCATCCCAAGTATATTGGAATGGTTTAAAAACACTTTCTAGCATCTTGGGTCATAATCCCAAGTATACTGGAATGGTTTAAAAACACTTTCTAGCATCTTGGGTCATCATCCCAAGTATATTGGAATGGTTTAAAAACACTTTCTAGCATCTTGGGTCATCATCCCAAGTATATTGGAATGGTTTAAAAACACTTTCTAGCATCTTGGGTAATCATCCCAAGTATACTGGAATGGTTTAAAAACACTTTCTAGCATCTTGGGTCATCATCCCAAGTATACCGGAATGGTTTAAAAACACTTTCTAGCATCTTATGTCATAATCCCAAGTATACTGGAATGGTTTAAAAACACTTTCTAGCATCTTGGGTCATCATCCCAAGTATATTGGAATGGTTTAAAAACACTTTCTAGCATCTTGGGTCATCATCCCAAGTATACTGGAATGGTTTAAAAACACTTTCTAGCATCTTGGGTCATCATCCCAAGTATACCGGAATGGTTTAAAAACACTTTCTAGCATCTTGGGTAATCATCCCAAGTATACTGGAATGGTTTAAAAACACTTTCTAGCATCTTGGGTCATAATCCCAAGTATACTGGAATGGTTTAAAAACACTTTCTAGCATCTTGGGTCATCATCCCAAGTATACCGGAATGGTTTAAAAACACTTTCTAGCATCTTGGGTCATCATCCCAAGTATATTGGAATGGTTTAAAAACACTTTCTAGCATCTTGGGTCATCATCCCAAGTATACCGGAATGGTTTAAAAACACTTTCTAGCATCTTGGGTCATCATCTCAAGTATACCGGAATGGTTTAAAAACACTTTCTAGCATCTTGGGTCATAATCCCAAGTATACTGGAATGGTTTAAAAACACTTTCTAGCATCTTGGGTCATCATCCCAAGTATATTGGAATGGTTTAAAAACACTTTCTAGCATCTTGGGTAATCATCCCAAGTATACTGGAATGGTTTAAAAACACTTTCTAGCATCTTGGGTCATCATCCCAAGTATACCGGAATGGTTTAAAAACACTTTCTAGCATCTTATGTCATAATCCCAAGTATACTGGAATGGTTTAAAAACACTTTCTAGCATCTTGGGTCATCATCCCAAGTATATTGGAATGGTTTAAAAACACTTTCTAGCATCTTGGGTCATCATCCCAAGTATACTGGAATGGTTTAAAAACACTTTCTAGCATCTTGGGTCATCATCCCAAGTATACCGGAATGGTTTAAAAACACTTTCTAGCATCTTGGGTAATCATCCCAAGTATACTGGAATGGTTTAAAAACACTTTCTAGCATCTTGGGTCATAATCCCAAGTATACTGGAATGGTTTAAAAACACTTTCTAGCATCTTGGGTCATCATCCCAAGTATACCGGAATGGTTTAAAAACACTTTCTAGCATCTTGGGTCATCATCTCAAGTATACCGGAATGGTTTAAAAACACTTTCTAGCATCTTGGGTCATCATCTCAAGTATACCGGAATGGTTTAAAAACACTTTCTAGCATCTTGGGTCATCATCTCAAGTATACCGGAATGGTTTAAAAACACTTTCTAGCATCTTGGGTCATCATCTCAAGTATACCGGAATGGTTTAAAAACACTTTCTAGCATCTTGGGTCATCATCCCAAGTATACCGGAATGGTTTAAAAACACTTTCTAGCATCTTGGGTCATCATCCCAAGTATATTGGAATGGTTTAAAAACACTTTCTAGCATCTTGGGTCATCATCCCAAGTATACCGGAATGGTTTAAAAACACTTTCTAGCATCTTGGGTCATCATCTCAAGTATACCGGAATGGTTTAAAAACACTTTCTAGCATCTTGGGTCATAATCCCAAGTATACTGGAATGGTTTAAAAACACTTTCTAGCATCTTGGGTCATCATCCCAAGTAAACCGGAATGGTTTAAAAACACTTTCTAGCATCTTGGGTCATCATCCCAAGTATATTGGAATGGTTTAAAAACACTTTCTAGCATCTTGGGTAATCATCCCAAGTATACTGGAATGGTTTAAAAACACTTTCTAGCATCTTGGGTCATCATCCCAAGTATACCGGAATGGTTTAAAAACACTTTCTAGCATCTTATGTCATAATCCCAAGTATACTGGAATGGTTTAAAAACACTTTCTAGCATCTTGGGTCATCATCCCAAGTATATCGGAATGGTTTAAAAACACTTTCTAGCATCTTGGGTCATCATCCCAAGTATATCGGAATGGTTTAAAAACACTTTCTAGCATCTTGGGTCATCATCCCAAGTATATCGGAATGGTTTAAAAACACTTTCTAGCATCTTGGGTCATCATCCCAAGTATATCGGAATGGTTTAAAAACACTTTCTAGCATCTTGGGTCATCATCCC
Organism: Anopheles coustani; assembly: GCF_943734705.1. Taxonomy (NCBI): domain Eukaryota; kingdom Metazoa; phylum Arthropoda; class Insecta; order Diptera; family Culicidae; genus Anopheles; species Anopheles coustani. Next base: position 32,967 of record NW_026525394.1, on the reverse strand, counting down.
AAGTAAACCGGAGTGGTTTAAAAACACTTCTAGCATCTTGGGTCATCATCCCAAGTATATCGGAATGGTTTAAAAACACATTCTAGCATCTTGGGTCATCATCCCAAGTAAACCGGAATGTTTTTAAAACACTTTCTAGCATCTTGGGTCATCATCCCAAGTAAACGGGAATAGTTTAAAATATATCGGAATGGTTTAAAAACACTTTCTAGCATCTTGGGTCATCATCTCAAGTAAACCGGAATGGTTTAAAAACACTTTCTAGCATCTTGGGTCATCATCCCAAGTATATCGGAATGGTTTAAAAACACTTTCTAGCATCTTGGGTCATCATCCCAAGTATATCGGAATGGTTTAAAAACACTTTCTAGCATCTTGGGTCATCATCCCAAGTATATCGGAATGGTTTAAAAACACTTTCTAGCATCTTGGGTCATCATCCCAAGTATATCGGAATGGTTTAAAAAAACTTTCTAGCATCTTGGGTCATCATCCCAAGTAAACCGGAGTGGTTTAAAAACACTTCTAGCATCTTGGGTCATCATCCCAAGTAAACCGGAATGGTTTAAAAACACTTTCTAGCATCTTGGGTCATCATCCCAAGTATATCGGAATGGTTTAAAAACACTTTCTAGCATCTTGGGTCATCATCCCAAGTAAACCGAAATGGTTTAAAAACACTTTCTAGCATCTTGGGTCATCATCCCAAGTAAACCGGAATGGTTTAAAAACACTTTCTAGCATCTTGGGTCATCATCCCAAGTAAACCGAAATGGTTTAAAAACACTTTCTAGCATCTTGGGTCATCATCCCAAGTAAACCGGAGTGGTTTAAAAACACTTCTAGCATCTTGGGTCATCATCCCAAGTAAACCGGAATGGTTTAAAAACACTTTCTAGCATCTTGGGTCATCATCCCAAGTATATCGGAATGGTTTAAAAAAACTTTCTAGCATCTTGGGTCATCATCCCAAGTAAACCGGAATGTTTTTAAAACACTTTCTAGCATCTTGGGTCATCATCCCAAGTAAACCGGAATGGTTTAAAAACACTTTCTAGCATCTTGGGTCATCATCCCAAGTATATCGGAATGGTTTAAAAACACTTTCTAGCATCTTGGGTCATCATCCCAAGTAAACGGGAATGGTTTAAAAACACTTTCTAGCATCTTGGGTCAACATCCCAAGTAAACCGGAATGGTTTAAAAACACTTTCTAGCATCTTGGGTCATCATCCCAAGTATATCGGAATGGTTTAAAAACACTTTCTAGCATCTTGGGTCATCATCCCAAGTAAACCGGAATGTTTTAAAAACACTTTCTAGCATCTTGGGTCATCATCCCAAGTATATCGGAATGGTTTTAAAACACTTTCTAGCATCTTGGGTCATCATCCCAAGTAAACCGGAATGTTTTAAAAACACTTTCTAGCATCTTGGGTCATCATCCCAAGTAAACCGGAGTGGTTTAAAAACACTTCTAGCATCTTGGGTCATGATCCCAAGTATATCGGAATGGTTTAAAAACACTTTCTAGCATCTTGGGTCATCATCCCAAGTATATCGGAATGGTTTAAAAACACTTTCTAGCATCTTGGGTCATCATCCCAAGTAAACCGGAATGGTTTAAAAACACTTTCTAGCATCTTGGGTCATCATCCCAAGTAAACCGGAATGTTTTTAAAACACTTTCTAGCATCTTGGGTCATCATCCCAAGTATATCGGAATGGTTTAAAAACACTTTCTAGCATCTTGGGTCATCATCCCAAGTATATCGGAATGGTTTAAAAACACTTCTAGCATCTTGGGTCATCATCCTAAGTAAACCGGAATGGTTTAAAAACACTTACTAGCATCTTGGGTCATCATCCCAAGTAAACCGGAATGGTTTAAAAACACTTTCTAGCATCTTGGGTCATCATCCCAAGTATATCGGAATGGTTTAAAAACACTTTCTAGCATCTTGGGTCATCATCCCAAGTAAACCGGAATGGTTTAAAAACACTTTCTAGCATCTTGGGTCATCATCCCAAGTAAACCGGAATAGTTTAAAAACACTTTCTAGCATCTTGGGTCATCATCCCAAGTATATCGGAATGGTTTTAAAACACTTTCTAGCATCTTGGGTCATCATCCCAAGTAAACCGGAATGTTTTAAAAACACTTTCTAGCATCTTGGGTCATCATCCCAAGTAAACCGGAGTGGTTTAAAAACACTTCTAGCATCTTGGGTCATGATCCCAAGTATATCGGAATGGTTTAAAAACACTTTCTAGCATCTTGGGTCATCATCCCAAGTATATCGGAATGGTTTAAAAACACTTTCTAGCATCTTGGGTCATCATCCCAAGTATATCGGAATGGTTTAAAAACACTTTCTAGCATCTTGGGTCATCATCCCAAGTAAACGGGAATGGTTTAAAAACACTTACTAGCATCTTGGGTCATCATCCCAAGTATATCGGAATGGTTTAAAAACACTTTCTAGCATCTTGGGTCATCATCCCAAGTAAACCGGAATGTTTTAAAAACACTTTCTAGCATCTTGGGTCATCATCCCAAGTATATCGGAATGGTTTAAAAACACTTCTAGCATCTTGGGTCATCATCCTAAGTAAACCGGAATGGTTTAAAAACACTTTCTAGCATCTTGGGTCATCATCCCAAGTATATCGGAATGGTTTTAAAACACTTTATAGCATCTTGGGTCATCATCCCAAGTAAACCGGAATGGTTTAAAAACACTTTCCAGCATCTTGGGTCATCATCCCAAGTATATAGGAATGGTTTAAAAACACTTTCTAGCATCTTGGGTCATCATCCCAAGTATATCGGAATGGTTTAAAAACACTTTCTAGCATCTTGGGTCATCATCCCAAGTATATCGGAATGGTTTAAAAACACTTTCTAGCATCTTGGGTCATCATCCCAAGTATATCGGAATGGTTTAAAAACACTTCTAGCATCTTGGGTCATCATCCTAAGTAAACCGGAATGGTTTAAAAACACTTACTAGCATCTTGGGTCATCATCCCAAGTAAACCGGAATGGTTTAAAAACACTTTCTAGCATCTTGGGTCATCATCCCAAGTGTATCGGAATGGTTTAAAAACACTTTCTAGCATCTTGGGTCATCATCCCAAGTATATCGGAATGGTTTAAAAACACTTTCTAGCATCTTGGGTCATCATCCCAAGTATATCGGAATGGTTTAAAAACACTTTCTAGCATCTTGGGTCATCATCCCAAGTAAACGGGAATGGTTTAAAAACACTTACTAGCATCTTGGGTCATCATCCCAAGTATATCGGAATGGTTTAAAAACACTTTCTAGCATCTTGGGTCATCATCCCAAGTAAACCGGAATGTTTTAAAAACACTTTCTAGCATCTTGGGTCATCATCCCAAGTAAACCGGAGTGGTTTAAAAACACTTCTTGCATCTTGGGTCATCATCCTAAGTAAACCGGAATGGTTTAAAAACACTTTCTAGCATCTTGGGTCATCATCCCAAGTATATCGGAATGGTTTTAAAACACTTTATAGCATCTTGGGTCATCATCCCAAGTAAACCGGAATGGTTTAAAAACACTTTCCAGCATCTTGGGTCATCATCCCAAGTATATAGGAATGGTTTAAAAACACTTTCTAGCATCTTGGGTCATCATCCCAAGTATATCGGAATGGTTTAAAAACACTTTCTAGCATCTTGGGTCATCATCCCAAGTATATCGGAATGGTTTAAAAACACTTTCTAGCATCTTGGGTCATCATCCCAAGTATATCGGAATGGTTTAAAAACACTTCTAGCATCTTGGGTCATCATCCTAAGTAAACCGGAATGGTTTAAAAACACTTACTAGCATCTTGGGTCATCATCCCAAGTAAACCGGAATGGTTTAAAAACACTTTCTAGCATCTTGGGTCATCATCCCAAGTGTATCGGAATGGTTTAAAAACACTTTCTAGCATCTTGGGTCATCATCCCAAGTATATCGGAATGGTTTAAAAACACTTTCTAGCATCTTGGGTCATCATCCCAAGTATATCGGAATGGTTTAAAAACACTTTCTAGCATCTTGGGTCATCATCCCAAGTAAACGGGAATGGTTTAAAAACACTTACTAGCATCTTGGGTCATCATCCCAAGTATATCGGAATGGTTTAAAAACACTTTCTAGCATCTTGGGTCATCATCCCAAGTAAACCGGAATGTTTTAAAAACACTTTCTAGCATCTTGGGTCATCATCCCAAGTATATCGGAATGGTTTAAAAACACTTCTAGCATCTTGGGTCATCATCCTAAGTAAACCGGAATGGTTTAAAAACACTTACTAGCATCTTGGGTCATCATCCCAAGTAAACCGGAATGGTTTAAAAACACTTTCTAGCATCTTGGGTCATCATCCCAAGTATATCGGAATGGTTTAAAAACACTTTCTAGCATCTTGGGTCATGATCCCAAGTATATCGGAATGGTTTAAAAACACTTTCTAGCATCTTGGGTCATCATCCCAAGTATATCGGAATGGTTTAAAAACACTTACTAGCATCTTGGGTCATCATCCCAAGTAAACCGGAATGGTTTAAAAACACTTTCTAGCATCTTGGGTCATCATCCCAAGTATATCGGAATGGTTTAAAAACACTTTCTAGCATCTTGGGTCATCATCCCAAGTATATCGGAATGGTTTAAAAACACTTTCTAGCATCTTGGGTCATCATCCCAAGTATATCGGAATGGTTTAAAAACACTTTCTAGCATCTTGGGTCATCATCCCAAGTATATCGGAATGGTTTAAAAACACTTTCTAGCATCTTGGGTCATCATCCCAAGTATATCGGAATGGTTTAAAAACACTTTCTAGCATCTTGGGTCATCATCCCAAGTAAACCGGAGTGGTTTAAAAACACTTCTAGCATCTTGGGTCATCATCCCAAGTATATCGGAATGGTTTAAAAACACATTCTAGCATCTTGGGTCATCATCCCAAGTAAACCGGAATGTTTTTAAAACACTTTCTAGCATCTTGGGTCATCATCCCAAGTAAACGGGAATAGTTTAAAAACACTTTCTAGCATCTTGGGTCATCATCCCAAGTAAACCGGAATGTTTTTAAAACACTTTCTAGCATCTTGGGTCATCATCCCAAGTAAACGGGAATGGTTTAAAAACACTTACTAGCATCTTGGGTCATCATCCCAAGTATATCGGAATGGTTTAAAAACACTTCTAGCATCTTGGGTCATCATCCTAAGTAAACCGGAATGGTTTAAAAACACTTACTAGCATCTTGGGTCATCATCCCAAGTATATCGGAATGGTTTTAAAACACTTTATAGCATCTTGGGTCATCATCCCAAGTAAACCGGAGTGGTTTAAAAACACTTCTAGCATCTTGGGTCATCATCCCAAGTAAACCGGAATGGTTTAAAAACACTTACTAGCATCTTGGGTCATCATCCCAAGTATATCGGAATGGTTTTAAAACACTTTATAGCATCTTGGGTCATCATCCCAAGTATATCGGAATGGTTTAAAAAAACTTTCTAGCATCTTGGGTCATCATCCCAAGTAAACCGGAATGTTTTTAAAACACTTTCTAGCATCTTGGGTCATCATCCCAAGTAAACCGGAATGGTTTAAAAACACTTTCTAGCATCTTGGGTCATCATCCCAAGTATATCGGAATGGTTTAAAAACACTTTCTAGCATCTTGGGTCATCATCCCAAGTAAACCGGAATGGTTTAAAAACACTTTCTAGCATCTTGGGTCATCATTCCAAGTAAACCGGAGTGGTTTAAAAACACTTCTAGCATCTTGGGTCATCATCCCAAGTAAACCGGAATGGTTTAAAAACACTTTCTAGCATCTTGGGTCATCATCCCAAGTAAACCGGAATGTTTTTAAAACACTTTCTAGCATCTTGGGTCATCATCCCAAGTAAACCGGAATGGTTTAAAAACACTTTCTAGCATCTTGGGTCATCATCCCAAGTATATCGGAATGGTTTAAAAACACTTTCTAGCATCTTGGGTCATCATCCCAAGTAAACGGGAATGGTTTAAAAACACTTACTAGCATCTTGGGTCATCATCCCAAGTAAACCGGAATGTTTTAAAAACACTTTCTAGCATCTTGGGTCATCATCCCAAGTATATCGGAATGGTTTAAAAACACTTTCTAGCATCTTGGGTCATCATCCCAAGTATATCGGAATGGTTTAAAAACACTTTCTAGCATCTTGGGTCATCATCCCAAGTATATCGGAATGGTTTAAAAACACTTTCTAGCATCTTGGGTCATCATCCCAAGTATATCGGAATGGTTTAAAAACACTTTCTAGCATCTTGGGTCATCATCCCAAGTATATCGGAATGGTTTAAAAACACTTCTAGCATCTTGGGTCATCATCCTAAGTAAACCGGAATGGTTTAAAAACACTTACTAGCATCTTGGGTCATCATCCCAAGTAAACCGGAATGGTTTAAAAACACTTTCTAGCATCTTGGGTCATCATCCCAAGTGTATCGGAATGGTTTAAAAACACTTTCTAGCATCTTGGGTCATCATCCCAAGTATATCGGAATGGTTTAAAAAAACTTTCTAGCATCTTGGGTCATCATCCCAAGTAAACCGGAATGTTTTTAAAACACTTTCTAGCATCTTGGGTCATCATCCCAAGTAAACCGGAATGGTTTAAAAACACTTTCTAGCATCTTGGGTCATCATTCCAAGTAAACCGGAGTGGTTTAAAAACACTTCTAGCATCTTGGGTCATCATCCCAAGTAAACCGGAATGGTTTAAAAAACACTTTCTAGCATCTTGGGTCATCATCCCAAGTAAACCGGAATGTTTTTAAAACACTTTCTAGCATCTTGGGTCATCATCCCAAGTAAACCGGAATGGTTTAAAAACACTTTCTAGCATCTTGGGTCATCATCCCAAGTATATCGGAATGGTTTAAAAACACTTTCTAGCATCTTGGGTCATCATCCCAAGTATATCGGAATGGTTTAAAAACACTTTCTAGCATCTTGGGTCATCATCCCAAGTAAACCGGAATGGTTTAAAAACACTTTCTAGCATCTTGGGTCATCATCCCAAGTATATCGGAATGGTTTAAAAACACTTTCTAGCATCTTGGGTCATCATCCCAAGTATATCGGAATGGTTTAAAAACACTTCTAGCATCTTGGGTCATCATCCTAAGTAAACCGGAATGGTTTAAAAACACTTACTAGCATCTTGGGTCATCATCCCAAGTAAACCGGAATGGTTTAAAAACACTTTCTAGCATCTTGGGTCATCATCCCAAGTGTATCGGAATGGTTTAAAAACACTTTCTAGCATCTTGGGTCATCATCCCAAGTATATCGGAATGGTTTAAAAAAACTTTCTAGCATCTTGGGTCATCATCCCAAGTAAACCGGAATGTTTTTAAAACACTTTCTAGCATCTTGGGTCATCATCCCAAGTAAACCGGAATGGTTTAAAAACACTTTCTAGCATCTTGGGTCATCATCCCAAGTGTATCGGAATGGTTTAAAAACACTTTCTAGCATCTTGGGTCATCATCCCAAGTATATCGGAATGGTTGTAAAACACTTTATAGCAGCTTGGGTCATCATCCCAAGTAAACCGGAATGGTTTAAAAACACTTTCCAGCATCTTGGGTCATCATCCCAAGTATATCGGAATGGTTTAAAAACACTTTCTAGCATCTTGGGTCATCATCCCAAGTATATCGGAATGGTTTAAAAACACTTTCTAGCATCTTGGGTCATCATCCCAAGTGTATCGGAATGGTTTAAAAACACTTTCTAGCATCTTGGGTCATCATCCCAAGTATATCGGAATGGTTTAAAAAAACTTTCTAGCATCTTGGGTCATCATCCCAAGTAAACCGGAATGTTTTTAAAACACTTTCTAGCATCTTGGGTCATCATCCCAAGTAAACCGGAATGTTTTTAAAACACTTTCTAGCATCTTGGGTCATCATCCCAAGTAAACCGGAATGGTTTAAAAACACTTTCTAGCATCTTGGGTCATCATCCCAAGTAAACCGGAATGGTTTAAAAACACTTTCCAGCATCTTGGGTCATCATCCCAAGTATATCGGAATGGTTTAAAAACACTTTCTAGCATCTTGGGTCATCATCCCAAGTAAACCGGAATGTTTTAAAAACACTTTCTAGCATCTTGGGTCATCATCCCAAGTACATCGGAATGGTTTAAAAACACTTTCTAGCATCTTGGGTCATCATCCCAAGTATATCGGAATGGTTTAAAAACACTTTCTAGCATCTTGGGTCATCATCCCAAGTATATCGGAATGGTTTAAAAACACTTTCTAGCATCTTGGGTCATCATCCCAAGTATATCGGAATGGTTTAAAAACACTTCTAGCATCTTGGGTCATCATCCTAAGTAAACCGGAATGGTTTAAAAACACTTACTAGCATCTTGGGTCATCATCCCAAGTAAACCGGAATGGTTTAAAAACACTTTCTAGCATCTTGGGTCATCATCCCAAGTATATCGGAATGGTTTTAAAACACTTTCTAGCATCTTGGGTCATCATCCCAAGTATATCGGAATGGTTTTAAAACACTTTCTAGCATCTTGGGTCATCATTTCAAGTATATCGGAATGGTTTAAAAACACTTTCTAGCATCTTGGGTCATCATCCCAAGTATACCGGAATGGTTTAAAAACACTTTCTAGCATCTTGGGTCATCATCCCAAGTATATCGGAATGGTTTTAAAACACTTCCTAGCATCTTGGGTCATCATCCCAAGTATATCGGAATGGTTTTAAAACACTTTCTAGCATCTTGGGTCATCATCCCAAGTATATCGGAATGGTTTTAAAACACTTCCTAGCATCTTGGGTCATCATTCCAAGTATATCGGAATGGTTTCAAAACACTTTCTAGCTTCTTGGGTCATCATCCCAAGTATATCGGAATGGTTTTAAAACACTTTCTAGCATCTTGGGTCATCATCCCAAGTAAACCGGAATAGTTTAAAAACACTTTCTAGCATCTTGGGTCATCATCCCAAGTATATCGGAATGGTTTAAAAACACTTTCTAGCATCTTGGGTCTTCATCCCAAGTATATCGGAATGGTTTAAAAACACTTTCTAGCATCTTGGGTCATCATCCCAAGTATATCGGAATGGTTTTAAAACACTTTCTAGCATCTTGGGTCATCATTTCAAGTATATCGGAATGGTTTAAAAACACTTTCTAGCATCTTGGGTCATCATCCCAAGTATATCGGAATGGTTTTAAAACACTTTGAAGCATCATGGGTCATCATCCCAAGTATACCGGAATGGTTTTAAAACACTTTCTAGCATCTTGGGTCATCATCCCAAGTTTACCGGAATGGTTTTAAAACACTTTCTAGCATCTTGGGTCATCATCCCAAGTATATCGGAATGGTTTAAAAACACTTTCTAGCATCTTGGGTCATCATCCCAAGTATATCGGAATGGTTTAAAAACACTTTCTAGCATCTTGGATCATCATCCCAAGTATATCGGAATGGTTTAAAAACACTTTCTAGCATGTTGGGTCATCATCCCAAGTATACCGGAATGGTTTAAAAACACTTTTTAGCATCTTGGGTCATCATCCCAAGTATATCGGAATGGTTTTAAAACACTTTCTAGCATCTTGGGTCATCATCCTTAGTATACCGGAATGGTTTTAAAACACTTTCTAGCATCTTGGGTCATCATCCCAAGTATATTGGAATGGTTTAAAAACACTTTCTAGCATCTTGGGTCATCATCCCAAGTATATCGGAATGGTTTAAAAACACTTTCTAGCATCTTGGATCATCATCCCAAGTATATCGGAATGGTTTAAAAACACTTTCTAGCATGTTGGGTCATCATCCCAAGTATACCGGAATGGTTTAAAAACACTTTCTAGCATCTTGGGTCATCATCCCAAGTATACCGGAATGGTTTTAAAACACTTTCTAGCATGTTGGGTCATCATCCCAAGTATATCGGAATGGTTTAAAAACACTTTCTAGCATCTTCGGTCATCATCCCAAGTATATCGGAATGGTTTAAAAACACTTTCTAGAATCTTGGATCATCATCCCAAGTATATCGGAATGGTTTAAAAACACTTTCTAGCATCTTGGGTCATCATCCCAAGTATATCGGAATGGTTTAAAAACACTTTCTAGCATCTTGGATCATCATCCCAAGTATATCGGAATGGTTTAAAAACACTTTCTAGCATCTTGGGTCATCATCCCAAGTATATCGGAATGGTTTTAAAACACTTTCTAGCATCTTGGGTCATCATCCCAAGTATATCGGAATGGTTTTAAAACACTTTCTAGCATCTTGGGTCATCATCCCAAGTATACCGGAATGGTTTAAAAACACTTTCTAGCATCTTGGGTCATCATCCCAAGTAAACCGGAATGGTTTAAAAACACTTTCTAGCATCTTGGGTCATCATCCCAAGTATATCGGAATGGTTTAAAAACACTTTCTAGCATCTTGGATCATCATCCCAAGTATATCGGAATGGTTTAAAAACACTTTCTAGCATCTTGGGTCATCATCCCAAGTATACCGGAATGGTTTAAAAACACTTTCTAGCATCTTGGGTCATCATCCCAAGTATATCGGAATGGTTTTAAAACACTTCCTAGCATCTTGGGTCATCATCCCAAGTATATCGGAATGGTTTTAAAACACTTTCTAGCATCTTGGGTCATCATCCCAAGTATACCGGAATGGTTTAAAAACACTTTCTAGCATCTTGGGTCATCATCCCAAGTATACCGGAATGGTTTAAAAACACTTTCTAGCATGTTGGGTCATCATCCCAAGTATATCGGAATGGTTTAAAAACACTTTCTAGCATCTTGGGTCATCATCCCAAGTATATCGGAATGGTTTTAAAACACTTTCTAGCATCTTGGGTCATCATCCCAAGTATACCGGAATGGTTTAAAAACACTTTCTAGCATCTTGGATCATCATCCCAAGTATATCGGAATGGTTTAAAAACACTTTCTAGCATCTTGGGTCATCATCCCAAGTATATCGGAATGGTTTTAAAACACTTTCTAGCATCTTGGGTCATCATCCCAAGTATATCGGAATGGTTTTAAAACACTTTCTAGCATCTTGGGTCATCATCCCAAGTATACCGGAATGGTTTAAAAACACTTTCTAGCATCTTGGGTCATCATCCCAAGTAAACCGGAATGGTTTAAAAACACTTTCTAGCATCTTGGGTCATCATCCCAAGTATATCGGAATGGTTTAAAAACACTTTCTAGCATCTTGGGTCATCATCCCAAGTATATCGGAATGGTTTTAAAACACTTTCTAGCATCTTGGGTCATCATCCCAAGTATATCGGAATGGTTTTAAAACACTTTCTAGCATCTTGGGTCATCATCCCAAGTATACCGGAATGGTTTAAAAACACTTTCTAGCATCTTGGGTCATCATCCCAAGTAAACCGGAATGGTTTAAAAACACTTTCTAGCATCTTGGGTCATCATCCCAAGTATATCGGAATGGTTTAAAAACACTTTCTAGCATCTTGGATCATCATCCCAAGTATATTGGAATGGTTTAAAAACACTTTCTAGCATCTTGGGTCATCATCCCAAGTATATCGGAATGGTTTAAAAACACTTTCTAGCATCTTGGATCATCATCCCAAGTATATCGGAATGGTTTAAAAACACTTTCTAGCATGTTGGGTCATCATCCCAAGTATACCGGAATGGTTTAAAAACACTTTCTAGCATCTTGGGTCATCATCCCAAGTATACCGGAATGGTTTTAAAACACTTTCTAGCATGTTGGGTCATCATCCCAAGTATATCGGAATGGTTTAAAAACACTTTCTAGCATCTTCGGTCATCATCCCAAGTATATCGGAATGGTTTAAAAACACTTTCTAGAATCTTGGATCATCATCCCAAGTATATCGGAATGGTTTAAAAACACTTTCTAGCATCTTGGGTCATCATCCCAAGTATATCGGAATGGTTTAAAAACACTTTCTAGCATCTTGGATCATCATCCCAAGTATATCGGAATGGTTTAAAAACACTTTCTAGCATCTTGGGTCATCATCCCAAGTATATCGGAATGGTTTTAAAACACTTTCTAGCATCTTGGGTCATCATCCCAAGTATATCGGAATGGTTTAAAAACACTTTCTAGCATCTTGGGTCATCATCCCAAGTATACCGGAATGGTTTAAAAACACTTTCTAGCATCTTGGGTCATCATCCCAAGTAAACCTGAATGGTTTAAAAACACTTTCTAGCATCTTGGGTCATCATCCCAAGTATACCGGAATGGTTTAAAAACACTTTCTAGCATCTTGGATCATCATCCCAAGTATATCGGAATGGTTTAAAAACACTTTCTAGCATCTTGGGTCATCATCCCAAGTATACCGGAATGGTTTAAAAACACTTTCTAGCATCTTGGGTCATCATCCCAAGTATATCGGAATGGTTTTAAAACACTTCCTAGCATCTTGGGTCATCATCCCAAGTATATCGGAATGGTTTTAAAACACTTTCTAGCATCTTGGGTCATCATCTCAAGTATACCGGAATGGTTTAAAAACACTTTCTAGCATCTTGGGTCATCATCCCAAGTAAACCGGAATGGTTTAAAAACACTTTCTAGCATGATGGGTCATCATCCCAAGTATACCGGAATGGTTTAAAAACACTTTCTAGCATCTTGGGTCATCATCCCAAGTATATCGGAATGGTTTTAAAACACTTTCTAGCATCTTGGGTCATCATCCCAAGTATACCGGAATGGTTTAAAAACACTTTCTAGCATCTTGGGTCATCATCCCAAGTATATCGGAATGGTTTAAAAACACTTTCTAGCATCTTGGGTCATCATCCCAAGTATATCGGAATGGTTTTAAAACACTTTCTAGCATCTTGGGTCATCATCCCAAGTATATCGGAATGGTTTTAAAACACTTTCTAGCATCTTGGGTCATCATCCCAAGTATACCGGAATGGTTTAAAAACACTTTCTAGCATCTTGGGTCATCATCCCAAGTAAACCGGAATGGTTTAAAAACACTTTCTAGCATCTTGGATCATCATCCCAAGTATATCGGAATGGTTTAAAAACACTTTCTAGCATCTTGGGTCATCATCCCAAGTATATCGGAATGGTTTTAAAACACTTTCTAGCATCTTGGGTCATCATCCCAAGTATATCGGAATGGTTTTAAAACACTTTCTAGCATCTTGGGTCATCATCCCAAGTATACCGGAATGGTTTAAAAACACTTTCTAGCATCTTGGGTCATCATCCCAAGTAAACCGGAATGGTTTAAAAACACTTTCTAGCATCTTGGGTCATCATCCCAAGTATATCGGAATGGTTTAAAAACACTTTCTAGCATCTTGGATCATCATCCCAAGTATATTGGAATGGTTTAAAAACACTTTCTAGCATCTTGGGTCATCATCCCAAGTATATCGGAATGGTTTAAAAACACTTTCTAGCATCTTGGGTCATCATCCCAAGTATATCGGAATGGTTTAAAAACACTTTCTAGCATCTTGGGTCATCATCCCAAGTATACCGGAATGGTTTAAAAACACTTTCTAGCATCTTGGGTCATCATCCCAAGTATACCGGAATGGTTTTAAAACACTTTCTAGCATGTTGGGTCATCATCCCAAGTATATCGGAATGGTTTAAAAACACTTTCTAGCATCTTCGGTCATCATCCCAAGTATATCGGAATGGTTTAAAAACACTTTCTAGAATCTTGGATCATCATCCCAAGTATATCGGAATGGTTTAAAAACACTTTCTAGCATCTTGGGTCATCATCCCAAGTATATCGGAATGGTTTAAAAACACTTTCTAGCATCTTGGATCATCATCCCAAGTATATCGGAATGGTTTAAAAACACTTTCTAGCATCTTGGGTCATCATCCCAAGTATATCGGAATGGTTTTAAAACACTTTCTAGCATCTTGGGTCATCATCCCAAGTATATCGGAATGGTTTTAAAACACTTTCTAGCATCTTGGGTCATCATCCCAAGTATACCGGAATGGTTTAAAAACACTTTCTAGCATCTTGGGTCATCATCCCAAGTAAACCGGAATGGTTTAAAAACACTTTCTAGCATCTTGGGTCATCATCCCAAGTATATCGGAATGGTTTAAAAACACTTTCTAGCATCTTGGGTCATCATCCCAAGTATATCGGAATGGTTTAAAAACACTTTCTAGCATCTTGGATCATCATCCCAAGTATATCGGAATGGTTTAAAAACACTTTCTAGCATCTTGGGTCATCATCCCAAGTATATCGGAATGGTTTTAAAACACTTTCTAGCATCTTGGGTCATCATCCCAAGTATATCGGAATGGTTTTAAAACACTTTCTAGCATCTTGGGTCATCATCCCAAGTATACCGGAATGGTTTAAAAACACTTTCTAGCATCTTGGGTCATCATCCCAAGTAAACCGGAATGGTTTAAAAACACTTTCTAGCATGTTGGGTCATCATCCCAAGTATATCGGAATGGTTTAAAAACACTTTCTAGCATCTTGGGTCATCATCCCAAGTATATCGGAATGGTTTTAAAACACTTTCTAGCATCTTGGGTCATCATCCCAAGTATACCGGAATGGTTTAAAAACACTTTCTAGCATCTTGGGTCATCATCCCAAGTATATCGGAATGGTTTTAAAACACTTCCTAGCATCTTGGGTCATCATCCCAAGTATATCGGAATGGTTTTAAAACACTTTCTAGCATCTTGGGTCATCATCCCAAGTATATCGGAATGGTTTTAAAACACTTCCTAGCATCTTGGGTCATCATTCCAAGTATATCGGAATGGTTTCAAAACACTTTCTAGCATCTTGGGTCATCATCCCAAGTATATCGGAATGGTTTTAAAACACTTTCTAGCATCTTGGGTCATCATCCCAAGTAAACCGGAATAGTTTAAAAACACTTTCTAGCATCTTGGGTCATCATCCCAAGTATATCGGAATGGTTTAAAAACACTTTCTAGCATCTTGGGTCTTCATTCCAAGTATATCGGAATGGTTTAAAAACACTTTCTAGCATCTTGGGTCATCATCCCAAGTATATCGGAATGGTTTTAAAACACTTTCTAGCATCTTGGGTCATCATTTCAAGTATATCGGAATGGTTTAAAAACACTTTCTAGCATCTTGGGTCATCATTCCAAGTATATCGGAATGGTTTTAAAACACTTTCTAGCATCTTGGGTCATCATCCCAAGTATATCGGAATGGTTTTAAAACACTTCCTAGCATCTTGGGTCATCATCCCAAGTATATCGGAATGGTTTTAAAACACTTTCTAGCATCTTGGGTCATCATTTCAAGTATATCGGAATGGTTTAAAAACACTTTGTAGCATCTTGGGTCATCATCCCAAGTATATCGGAATGGTTTAAAAACACTTTCTAGCATCTTGGGTCATCATTCCAAGTATATCCGAATGGTTTTAAAACACTTTCTAGCATCTTGGGTCATCATCCCAAGTATATCGGAATGGTTTAAAAACACTTTCTAGCATCTTGGGTCTTCATCCCAAGTATATCGGAATGGTTTTAAAACACTTTCTAGCATCTTGGGTCATCATTTCAAGTATATCGGAATGGTTTAAAAACACTTTCTAGCATCTTGGGTCATCATCCCAAGTATACCGGAATGGTTTAAAAACACTTTCTAGCATCTTGGGTCATCATCCCAAGTATATCGGAATGGTTTTAAAACACTTCCTAGCATCTTGGGTCATCATCCCAAGTATATCGGAATGGTTTTAAAACACTTTCTAGCATCTTGGGTCTTCATCCCAAGTATATCGGAATGGTTTTAAAACACTTTCTAGCATCTTGGGTCATCATCCCAAGTATATCGGAATGGTTTTAAAACACTTTCTAGCATCTTGGGTCATCATCCCAAGTAAACCGGAATAGTTTAAAAACACTTTCTAGCATCTTGGGTCATCATCCCAAGTATATCGGAATGGTTTTAAAACACTTTCTAGCATCTTGGGTCATCATCCCAAGTATATCGGAATGGTTTTAAAACACTTTCTAGCATCTTGGGTCATCATCCCAAGTAAACCGGAATGGTTTAAAAACACTTTCTAGCATCTTGGGTCATCATCCAAAGTAAACCGGAATGGTTTAAAAACACTTTCTAGCATCTTGGGTCATCATCCCAAGTAAACCGGAATGGTTTAAAAACACTTTCTAGCATCTTGGGTCATCATCCCAAGTAAACCGGAATGGTTTAAAAACACTTTCTAGCATCTTGGGTCATCATCCCAAGTATATCGGAATGGTTTTAAAACACTTCCTAGCATCTTGGGTCATCATCCCAAGTATATCGGAATGGTGTAAAAACACTTTCTAGCTTCTTGGGTCATCATCCCAAGTATATCGGAATGGTTTTAAAACACTTCCTAGCATCTTGGGTCATCATCCCAAGTGTATCGGAATGGTTTTAAAACACTTCCTAGCATCTTGGGTCATCATCCCAAGTAAACCGGAATGGTTTAAAAACACTTTCTAGCATCTTGGGTCATCATCCCAAGTATATAGGAATGGTGTAAAAACACTTTCTAGCATCTTGGGTCATCATCCCAAGTAAACCGGAATGGTTTAAAAACACTTTCTAGCATCTTGGGTCTTCATCCCAAGTATATCGGAATGGTTTAAAAACACTTTCTAGCATCTTGGGTCATCATCCCAAGTATACCGGAATGGTTTAAAAACACTTTCTAGCATCTTGGGTCTTCATCCCAAGTATATCGGAATGGTTTTAAAACACTTTCTAGCATCTTGGGTCATCATTTCAAGTATATCGGAATGGTTTAAAAACACTTTCTAGCATCTTGGGTCATCATCCCAAGTATACCGGAATGGTTTAAAAACACTTTCTAGCATCTTGGGTCATCATCCCAAGTATATCGGAATGGTTTTAAAACACTTCCTAGCATCTTGGGTCATCATCCCAAGTATATCGGAATGGTTTTAAAACACTTTCTAGCATCTTGGGTCTTCATCCCAAGTATATCGGAATGGTTTTAAAACACTTTCTAGAATCTTGGGTCATCATCCCAAGTATACCGGAATGGTTTAAAAACACTTTCTAGCATCTTGGGTCATCATCCCAAGTATATAGGAATGGTGTAAAAACACTTTCTAGCATCTTGGGTCATCATCCCAAGTAAACCGGAATGGTTTAAAAACACTTTCTAGCATCTTGGGTCTTCATCCCAAGTATATCGGAATGGTTTAAAAACACTTTCTAGCATCTTGGGTCATCATTTCAAGTATATCGGAATGGTTTAAAAACACTTTCTAGCATCTTGGGTCATCATCCCAAGTATACCGGAATGGTTTAAAAACACTTTCTAGCATCTTGGGTCATCATCCCAAGTATATCGGAATGGTTTTAAAACACTTCCTAGCATCTTGGGTCATCATCCCAAGTGTATCGGAATGGTTTTAAAACACTTCCTAGCATCTTGGGTCATCATCCCAAGTAAACCGGAATGGTTTAAAAACACTTTCTAGCATCTTGGGTCATCATCCCAAGTATATAGGAATGGTGTAAAAACACTTTCTAGCATCTTGGGTCATCATCCCAAGTAAACCGGAATGGTTTAAAAACACTTTCTAGCATCTTGGGTCATCATCCCAAGTAAACCGGAATGGTTTAAAAACACTTTCTAGAATCTTGGGTCATCATCCCAAGTATACCGGAATGGTTTAAAAACACTTTCTAGCATCTTGGGTCATCATCCCAAGTATATCGGAATGGTTTTAAAACACTTCCTAGAATCTTGGGTCATCATCCCAAGTATATCGGAATGGTTTAAAAACACTTTCCAGCATCTTGGGTCATCATCCCAAGTATATAGGAATGGTGTAAAAACACTTTCTAGCATCTTGGGTCATCATCCCAAGTATATCGGAATGGTTTTAAAACACTTTCTAGCATCTTGGGTCATCATCCCAAGTAAACCGGAATGGTTTAAAAACACTTTCTAGCATCTTGGGTCATCATCCCAAGCATATCGGAATGGTTTTAAAACACTTTCCAGCATCTTGGGTCATCATCCCAAGTGTACCGGAATGGTTTAAAAACACTTTCTAGCATCTTGGGTCATCATCCCAAGTATATCGGAATGGTTTTAAAACACTTTCTAGCATCTTGGGTCATCATCCCAAGTATATCGGAATGGTTTTAAAACACTTCCTAGAATCTTGGGTCTTCATCCCAAGTAAACCGGAATGGTTTAAAAACACTTTCCAGCATCTTGGGTCATCATCCCAAGTATATAGGAATGGTTTTAAAACACTTTCTAGCATCTTGGGTCATCATCCCAAGTATATCGGAATGGTTTTAAAACACTTTCTAGCATCTTGGGTCATCATCCCAAGCATATCGGAATGGTTTTAAAACACTTTCTAGCATCTTGGGTCATCATCCCAAGTATATCGGAATGGTGTAAAAACACTTTCTAGCATCTTGGGTCATCATCCCAAGTAAACCGGAATGGTTTAAAAACACTTTCCAGCATCTTGGGTCATCATCCCAAGTAAACAGGAACGGTTTAAAAACACTTTCTAGCATCTTGAATCATCATCCCAAGTATATCGGAATGGTTTAAAAACACTTTCTAGCATCTTGAATGATCATCCCAAGTATATCGGAATGGTTTTAAAACACTTCCTAGAATCTTGGGTCATCATCCCAAGTATATCGGAATGGTTTAAAAACACTTTCCAGCATCTTGGGTCATCATCCCAAGTAAACAGGAACGGTTTAAAAACACTTTCTAGCATCTTGGGTCATCATCCCAAGTATATAGGAATGGTGTAAAAACACTTTCTAGCATCTTGGGTCATCATCCCAAGTAAACCGGAATGGTTTAAAAACACTTTCCAGCATCTTGGGTCATCATCCCAAGTAAACCGGAATGGTTTAAAAACACTTTCTAGCATCTTGGGTCATCATCCCAAGTATATCGGAATGGTTTTAAAACACTTCCTAGAATCTTGGGTCATCATCCCAAGTATATCGGAATGGTTTAAAAACACTTTCCAGCATCTTGGGTCATCATCCCAAGTATATAGGAATGGTGTAAAAACACTTTCTAGCATCTTGGGTCATCATCCCAAGTATATCGGAATGGTTTTAAAACACTTTCTAGCATCTTGGGTCATCATCCCAAGTATATAGGAATGGTGTAAAAACACTTTCTAGCATCTTGGGTCATCATCCCAAGTAAACCGGAATGGTTTAAAAACACTTTCCAGCATCTTGGGTCATCATCCCAAGTAAACCGGAATGGTTTAAAAACACTTTCTAGCATCTTGGGTCATCATCCCAAGTAAACCGGAATGGTTTAAAAACACTTCCTAGAATCTTGGGTCATCATCCCAAGTATATCGGAATGGTTTAAAAACACTTTCCAGCATCTTGGGTCATCATCCCAAGTGTACCGGAATGGTTTAAAAACACTTTCTAGCATCTTGGGTCATCATCCCAAGTATATAGGAATGGTTTTAAAACACTTTCTAGCATCTTGGGTCATCATCCCAAGCATATCGGAATGGTTTTAAAACACTTTCTAGCATCTTGGGTCATCATCCCAAGTATATCGGAATGGTGTAAAAACACTTTCTAGCATCTTGGGTCATCATCCCAAGTAAACCGGAATGGTTTAAAAACACTTTCCAGCATCTTGGGTCATCATCCCAAGTAAACCGGAATGGTTTAAAAACACTTTCTAGCATCTTGAATCATCATCCCAAGTATATCGGAATGGTTTAAAAACACTTTCTAGCATCTTGAATCATCATCCCAAGTATATCGGAATGGTTTTAAAACACTTCCTAGAATCTTGGGTCATCATCCCAAGTATATCGGAATGGTTTAAAAACACTTTCCAGCATCTTGGGTCATCATCCCAAGTAAACAGGAACGGTTTAAAAACACTTTCTAGCATCTTGGGTCATCATCCCAAGTATATAGGAATGGTGTAAAAACACTTTCTAGCATCTTGGGTCATCATCCCAAGTAAACCGGAATGGTTTAAAAACACTTTCCAGCATCTTGGGTCATCATCCCAAGTAAACCGGAATGGTTTAAAAACACTTTCTAGCATCTTGGGTCATCATCCCAAGTATATCGGAATGGTTTTAAAACACTTTCTAGCATCTTGGGTCATCATCCCAAGTATATCGGAATGGTTTTAAAACACTTCCTAGAATCTTGGGTCATCATCCCAAGTATATCGGAATGGTTTAAAAACACTTTCCAGCATCTTGGGTCATCATCCCAAGTATATAGGAATGGTGTAAAAACACTTTCTAGCATCTTGGGTCATCATCCCAAGTATATCGGAATGGTTTTAAAACACTTTCTAGCATCTTGGGTCATCATCCCAAGTAAACCGGAATGGTTTAAAAACACTTTCTAGCATCTTGGGTCATCATCCCAAGCATATCGGAATGGTTTTAAAACACTTTCTAGCATCTTGGGTTGGCATCCCAAGTAAACCGGAATGGTTTAAAAACACTTTCCAGCATCTTGGGTCATCATCCCAAGTATATCGGAATGGTTTTAAAACACTTCCTAGCATCTTGGGTCATCATCCCAAGTATATCGGAATGGTGTAAAAACACTTTCTAGCATCTTGGGTCATCATCCCAAGTAAACCGGAATGGTTTAAAAACACTTTCTAGCATCTTGGGTCATCATCCCAAGTAAACCGGAATGGTTTAAAAACACTTTCTAGAATCTTGGGTCATCATCCCAAGCATATCGGAATGGTGTAAAAACACTTTCTAGCATCTTGGGTCATCATCCCAAGTATATCGGAATGGTTTTAAAACACTTTCTAGCATCTTGGGTCATCATCCCAAGCATATCGGAATGGTTTTAAAACACTTTCTAGCATCTTGGGTCATCATCCCAAGTATATCGGAATGGTGTAAAAACACTTTCTAGCATCTTGGGTCATCATCCCAAGTAAACCGGAATGGTTTAAAAACACTTTCCAGCATCTTGGGTCATCATCCCAAGTAAACAGGAACGGTTTAAAAACACTTTCTAGCATCTTGAATCATCATCCCAAGTAAACCGGAATGGTTTTAAAACACTTTCTAGCATCTTGGGTCATCATCCCAAGTATATCGGAATGGTTTTAAAACACTTTCTAGCATCTTGGGTCATCATCCCAAGTATATCGGAATGGTTTTAAAACACTTTCTAGCATCTTGGGTCATCATCCCAAGCATATCGGAATGGTTTTAAAACACTTTCTAGCATCTTGGGTCATCATCCCAAGTATATCGGAATGGTTTTAAAACACTTCCTAGCATCTTGGGTTGGCATCCCAAGTAAACCGGAATGGTTTAAAAACACTTTCCAGCATCTTGGGTCATCATCCCAAGTAAACCGGAATGGTTTAAAAACACTTTCTAGCATCTTGGGTCATCATCCCAAGTATATCGGAATGGTTTTAAAACACTTTCTAGCATCTTGGGTCATCATCCCAAGTATATCGGAATGGTTTTAAAACACTTCCTAGAATCTTGGGTCATCATCCCAAGTAAACCGGAATGGTTTAAAAACACTTTCCAGCATCTTGGGTCATCATCCCAAGTATATAGGAATGGTGTAAAAACACTTTCTAGCATCTTGGGTCATCATCCCAAGTAAACCGGAATGGTTTAAAAACACTTTCTAGCATCTTGGGTCATCATCCCAAGTATATCGGAATGGTTTTAAAACACTTTCTAGCATCTTGGGTCATCATCCCAAGTAAACCGGAATGGTTTTAAAACACTTTCTAGCATCTTGGGTCATCATCCCAAGTATATCGGAATGGTTTTAAAACACTTTCTAGCATCTTGGGTCATCATCCCAAGTATATCGGAATGGTTTTAAAACACTTTCTAGCATCTTGGGTCATCATCCCAAGCATATCGGAATGGTTTTAAAACACTTTCTAGCATCTTGGGTCATCATCCCAAGTATATCGGAATGGTTTTAAAACACTTCCTAGCATCTTGGGTTGGCATCCCAAGTAAACCGGAATGGTTTAAAAACACTTTCTAGCATCTTGGGTCATCATCCCAAGTATATCGGAATGGTTTTAAAACACTTTCTAGCATCTTGGGTCATCATCCCAAGTAAACCGGAATGGTTTAAAAACACTTTCTAGCATCTTGGGTCATCATCCCAAGTAAACCGGAATGGTTTAAAAACACTTTCTAGCATCTTGGGTCATCATCCCTAGTAAACCGGAATGGTTTAAAAACACTTTCTAGCATCTTGAGTCATCATCCCAAGTATATCGGAATGGTTTTAAAACACTTTCTAGCATCTTGGGTCATCATCCCAAGTAAACCGGAATGGTTTTAAAACACTTTCTAGCATCTTGGGTCATCATCCCAAGTATATCGGAATGGTTTTAAAACACTTTCTAGCATCTTGGGTCATCATCCCAAGTATATCGGAATGGTTTTAAAACACTTTCTAGCATCTTGGGTCATCATCCCAAGCATATCGGAATGGTTTTAAAACACTTTCTAGCATCTTGGGTCATCATCCCAAGTATATCGGAATGGTTTTAAAACACTTCCTAGCATCTTGGGTTGGCATCCCAAGTAAACCGGAATGGTTTAAAAACACTTTCCAGCATCTTGGGTCATCATCCCAAGTATATCGGAATGGTTTTAAAACACTTCCTAGCATCTTGGGTCATCATCCCAAGTATATCGGAATGGTGTAAAAACACTTTCTAGCATCTTGGGTCATCATCCCAAGTAAACCGGAATGGTTTAAAAACACTTTCTAGCATCTTGGGTCATCATCCCAAGTAAACCGGAATGGTTTAAAAACACTTTCTAGAATCTTGGGTCATCATCCCAAGTAAACCGGAATGGTTTAAAAACACTTTCTAGCATCTTGGGTCATCATCCCAAGTATATCGGAATGGTTTTAAAACACTTTCTAGCATCTTGGGTCATCATCCCAAGTAAACCGGAATGGTTTAAAAACACTTTCCAGCATCTTGGGTCATCATCCCAAGTAAACCGGAATGGTTTAAAAACACTTTCTAGCATCTTGGGTCATCATCCCAAGTATATCGGAATGGTGTAAAAACACTTTCTAGCATCTTGGGTCATCATCCCAAGTAAACCGGAATGGTTTAAAAACACTTTCTAGCATCTTGGGTCATCATCCCAAGTAAACCGGAATGGTTTAAAAACACTTTCTAGCATCTTGGGTCATCATCCCAAGTATATCGGAATGGTTTTAAAACACTTTCTAGCATCTTGGGTCATCATCCCAAGTATATCGGAATGGTTTTAAAACACTTTCTAGCATCTTGGGTCATCATCCCAAGCATATCGGAATGGTTTTAAAACACTTTCTAGCATCTTGGGTCATCATCCCAAGTATATCGGAATGGTTTTAAAACACTTCCTAGCATCTTGGGTTGGCATCCCAAGTAAACCGGAATGGTTTAAAAACACTTTCCAGCATCTTGGGTCATCATCCCAAGTATATCGGAATGGTTTTAAAACACTTCCTAGCATCTTGGGTCATCATCCCAAGTATATCGGAATGGTGTAAAAACACTTTCTAGCATCTTGGGTCATCATCCCAAGTAAACCGGAATGGTTTAAAAACACTTTCTAGAATCTTGGGTCATCATCCCAAGTATATCGGAATGGTTTTAAAACACTTTCTAGCATCTTGGGTCATCATCCCAAGTATATCGGAATGGTTTTAAAACACTTTCTAGCATCTTGGGTCATCATCCCAAGTATATCGGAATGGTTTTAAAACACTTTCTAGCATCTTGGGTCATCATCCCAAGTAAACCGGAATGGTTTAAAAACACTTTTCAGCATCTTGGGTCATCATCCCAAGTAAACCGGAATGGTTTAAAAACACTTTCTAGCATCTTGGGTCATCATCCCAAGTATATCGGAATGGTGTAAAAACACTTTCTAGCATCTTGGGTCATCATCCCAAGTAAACCGGAATGGTTTAAAAACACTTTCTAGCATCTTGGGTCATCATCCCAAGTAAACCGGAATGGTTTAAAAACACTTTCTAGCATCTTGGGTCATCATCCCAAGTATATCGGAATGGTTTTAAAACACTTTCTAGCATCTTGGGTCATCATCCCAAGTATATCGGAATGGTTTTAAAACACTTTCTAGCATCTTGGGTCATCATCCCAAGTGTACCGGAATGGTTTTAAAACACTTTCTAGCATCTTGGGTCATCATCCCAAGTATATCGGAATGGTTTTTAAACACTTTCTAGCATCTTGGATCATCATCCCAAGTAAACCGGAATGGTTTAAAAACACTTTCTAGCATCTTGGGTCATCATCCCAAGTAAACCGGAATGGTTTAAAAACACTTTCCAGCATCTTGGGTCATCATCCCAAGTAAACCGGAATGGTTTAAAAACACTTTCTAGCATCTTGGGTCATCATCCCAAGTAAACCGGAATGGTTTAAAAACACTTTCTAGCATCTTGGGTCATCATCCCAAGTATATCGGAATGGTTTTAAAACACTTCCTAGCATCTTGGGTCATCATCCCAAGTATATCGGAATGGTGTAAAAACACTTTCTAGCATCTTGGGTCATCATCCCAAGTAAACCGGAATGGTTTAAAAACACTTTCTAGCATCTTGGGTCATCATCCCAAGTAAACCGGAATGGTTTAAAAACACTTTCTAGAATCTTGGGTCATCATCCCAAGTAAACCGGAATAGTTTAAAAACACTTCCTAGCATCTTGGGTCATCATCCCAAGTGTACCGGAATGGTTTTAAAACACTTTCTAGCATCTTAAGTCATCATCCCAAGTATATCGGAATGGTTTTAAAACACTTCCTAGCATCTTGGGTCATCATCCCAAGTGTACCGGAATGGTTCAAAAACACTTTCCAGCATCTTGGGTCATCATCCCAAGTAAACCATAATGGTTTAAAAACATTTTCTAGCATCTTGGGTCATCATCCCAAGTATGTCGGAATGGTTTTAAAACACTTCCTAGCATCTTGGGTCATCATCCCAAGTATATCGGAATGGTTTTAAAACACTTTCTAGCATCTTGGGTCATCATCCCAAGTATATCGGAATGGTTTTAAAACACTTTCCAGCATCTTGGGTCATCATCCCAAGTAAGTCGGAATGGTTTTAAAACACTTCCTAGCATCTTGGGTCATCATCCCAAGTATATCGGAATGGTTTAAAAACACTTCCTAGCATCTTGGGTCATCATCCCAAGTATATCGGAATGGTTTTAAAACACTTTCTAGCATCTTGGGTCATCATCCCAAGTATATCGGAATGGTTTTAAAACACTTCCTAGCATCTTGGGTCATCATCCCAAGTATATCGGAATGGTGTAAAAACACTTTCTAGCATCTTGGGTCATCATCCCAAGTAAACCGGAATGGTTTAAAAACACTTTCTAGCATCTTGGGTCATCATCCCAAGTAAACCGGAATGGTTTAAAAACACTTTCTAGAATCTTGGGTCATCATCCCAAGTAAACCGGAATAGTTTAAAAACACTTCCTAGCATCTTGGGTCATCATCCCAAGTGTACCGGAATGGTTTTAAAACACTTTCTAGCATCTTAAGTCATCATCCCAAGTATATCGGAATGGTTTTAAAACACTTTCCAGCATCTTGGGTCATCATCCCAAGTATACCGGAATGGTTCAAAAACACTTTCCAGCATCTTGGGTCATCATCCCAAGTAAACCATAATGGTTTAAAAACATTTTCTAGCATCTTGGGTCATCATCCCAAGTATGTCGGAATGGTTTTAAAACACTTCCTAGCATCTTGGGTCATCATCCCAAGTATATCGGAATGGTTTTAAAACACTTTCTAGCATCTTGGGTCATCATCCCAAGTATATCGGAATGGTTTTAAAACACTTTCCAGCATCTTGGGTCATCATCCCAAGTAAGTCGGAATGGTTTTAAAACACTTCCTAGCATCTTGGGTCATCATCCCAAGTATATCGGAATGGTTTAAAAACACTTTCTAGCATCTTGGGTCATCATCCCAAGTATATCGGAATGGTTTTAAAACACTTCCTAGCATCTTGGGTCATCATCCCAAGTGTACCGGAATGGTTTAAAAACACTTTCCAGCATCTTGGGTCATCATCCCAAGTATACCGGAATGGTTCAAAAACACTTTCCAGCATCTTGGGTCATCATCCCAAGTAAATCATAATGGTTTAAAAACATTTTCTAGCATCTTGGGTCATCATCCCAAGTATGTCGGAATGGTTTTAAAACACTTCCTAGCATCTTGGGTCATCATCCCAAGTATATCGGAATGGTTTAAAAACACTTCCTAGCATCTTGGGTCATCATCCCAAGTATATCGGAATGGTTTTAAAACACTTTCTAGCATCTTGGGTCATCATCCCAAGTATATCGGAATGGTTTTAAAACACTTCCTAGCATCTTGGGTCATCATCCCAAGTATATCGGAATGGTTTTAAAACACTTTCTAGCATCTTGGGTCATCATCCCAAGTATATCGGAATGGTTTTAAAACACTTTCTAGCTTCATGGGTCATCATCCCAAGTATATCGGAATGGTCTTAAAACACTTTCTAGCATCTTGGGTCATCATCCCAAGTAAACCGGAATGGTTTAAAAACACTTTCTAGCATCTTGGGTCATCATCCCAAGTAAACCGGAATGGTTTTAAAACACTTTCTAGCATCTTGGGTCATCATTCCAAGTATATCGGAATGGTTTAAAACACTTTCTAGCATCTTGGGTCATCATCCCAAGTATATCGGAATGGTTTTAAAACACTTTCTAGCATCTTGAGTCATCATCCCAAGTAAACCGGAATGGTTTAAAAACACTTTCCAGCATCTTGGGTCCTCATCCCAAGTAAATCATAATGGTTTAAAAACATTTTCTAGCATCTTGGGTCATCATCCCAAGTATGTCGGAATGGTTTTAAAACACTTCCTAGCATCTTGGGTCATCATCCCAAGTATATCGGAATGGTTTAAAAACACTTCCTAGCATCTTGGGTCATCATCCCAAGTATATCGGAATGGTTTTAAAACACTTTCTAGCATCTTGGGTCATCATCCCAAGTATATCGGAATGGTTTTAAAACACTTCCTAGCATCTTGGGTCATCATCCCAAGTATATCGGAATGGTGTAAAAACACTTCCTAGCATCTTGGGTCATCATCCCAAGTATATCGGAATGGTTTAAAAACACTTCCTAGCATCTTGGGTCATCATCCCAAGTATATCGGAATGGTTTTAAAACACTTTCTAGCATCTTGGGTCATCATCCCAAGTATATCGGAATGGTTTTAAAACACTTTCTAGCATCTTGGGTCATCATCCCAAGTAAACCGGAATGGTTTAAAAACACTTTTCAGCATCTTGGGTCATCATCCCAAGTATATCGGAATGGTGTAAAAACACTTTCTAGCATCTTGAGTCATCATCCCAAGTAAACCGGAATGGTTTAAAAACACTTTCCAGCATCTTGGGTCCTCATCCCAAGTAAATCATAATGGTTTAAAAACATTTTCTAGCATCTTGGGTCATCATCCCAAGTATGTCGGAATGGTTTTAAAACACTTCCTAGCATCTTGGGTCATCATCCCAAGTATATCGGAATGGTTTAAAAACACTTCCTAGCATCTTGGGTCATCATCCCAAGTATATCGGAATGGTTTTAAAACACTTTCTAGCATCTTGGGTCATCATCCCAAGTATATCGGAATGGTTTTAAAACACTTCCTAGCATCTTGGGTCATCATCCCAAGTAAACCGGAATGGTTTTAAAACACTTTCTAGCATCTTGGGTCATCATCCCAAGTAAACCGGAATGGTTTAAAAACACTTTCTAGCATCTTGGGTCATCATCCCAAGTATATCGGAATGGTTTTAAAACACTTCCTAGCATCTTGGGTCATCATCCCAAGTATATCGGAATGGTTTTAAAACACTTTCTAGCATCTTGGGTCATCATCCCAAGTATATCGGAATGGTTTTAAAACACTTTCTAGCATCTTGGGTCATCATCCCAAGTATATCGGAATGGTTTTAAAACACTTTCTAGCATCTTGGGTCATCATCCCAAGTATACCGGAATGGTTTAAAAACACTTTTCAGCATCTTGGGTCATCATCCCAAGTAAACCGGAATGGTTTAAAAACACTTTCTAGCATCTTGGGTCATCATCCCAAGTATATCGGAATGGTGTAAAAACACTTTCTAGCATCTTGGGTCATCATCCCAAGTAAACCGGAATGGTTTAAAAACACTTTCTAGCATCTTGGGTCATCATCCCAAGTAAACCGGAATGGTTTAAAAACACTTTCTAGCATCTTGGGTCATCATCCCAAGTATATCGGAATGGTTTTAAAACACTTTCTAGCTTCATGGGTCATCATCCCAAGTATATCGGAATGGTTTTAAAACACTTTCTAGCATCTTGGGTCATCATCCCAAGTATATCGGAATGGTGTAAAAACACTTTCTAGCATCTTGGGTCATCATCCCAAGTAAACCGGAATGGTTTAAAAACACTTTCTAGCATCTTGGGTCATCATCCCAAGTAAACCGGAATGGTTTAAAAACACTTTCTAGAATCTTGGGTCATCATCCCAAGTAAACCGGAATAGTTTAAAAACACTTCCTAGCATCTTGGGTCATCATCCCAAGTGTACCGGAATGGTTTTAAAACACTTTCTAGCATCTTAAGTCATCATCCCAAGTATATCGGAATGGTTTTAAAACACTTCCTAGCATCTTGGGTCATCATCCCAAGTGTACCGGAATGGTTTAAAAACACTTTCCAGCATCTTGGGTCATCATCCCAAGTATACCGGAATGGTTCAAAAACACTTTCCAGCATCTTGGGTCATCATCCCAAGTAAACCATAATGGTTTAAAAACATTTTCTAGCATCTTGGGTCATCATCCCAAGTATGTCGGAATGGTTTTAAAACACTTCCTAGCATCTTGGGTCATCATCCCAAGTATATCGGAATGGTTTTAAAACACTTTCTAGCATCTTGGGTCTTCATCCCAAGTATATCGGAATGGTTTTAAAACACTTTCCAGCATCTTGGGTCATCATCCCAAGTATGTCGGAATGGTTTTAAAACACTTCCTAGCATCTTGGGTCATCATCCCAAGTATATCGGAATGGTTTAAAAACACTTCCTAGCATCTTGGGTCATCATCCCAAGTATATCGGAATGGTTTTAAAACACTTTCTAGCATCTTGGGTCATCATCCCAAGTATATCGGAATGGTTTTAAAACACTTTCCAGCATCTTGGGTCATCATCCCAAGTAAACCATAATGGTTTAAAAACATTTTCTAGCATCTTGGGTCATCATCCCAAGTATGTCGGAATGGTTTTAAAACACTTCCTAGCATCTTGGGTCATCATCCCAAGTATATCGGAATGGTTTAAAAACTTTTTCTAGCATCTTGGGTTATCATCCCAAGTATATCGGATCGGTTTAAAAACACTTTCTAGCATCTTGAATCATCATCTCAAGTATATCGGAATGGTTTAAAAACACTTTCTAGCATCTTGAATCATCATCCCAAGTATATCGGAATGGTTTAAAAACACTTTCTAGCATCTTGGGTCATCATCCCAGGTATATCGGAATGGTTTAAAAACACTTTCTAGCATCTTGGGTCATCATCCCAAGTATATCGGAATGGTTTAAAAACACTTTCTAGCATCTTGGGTCTTCATCCCAAGTATATCGGAATGGTTTAAAAACACTTTCTAGCATCTTGGGTCATCATCCCAAGTGTATCGGAATGGTTTAAAAACACTTTCTAGCATCTTGGGTCATCATCCCAAGTGTATCGGAATGGTTTAAAAACACTTTCTAGCAACTTGGGTCTTCATCCCAAGTATATCGGAATGGTTTAAAAACACTTTCTAGCATCTTGGGTCTTCATCCCAAGTATATCGGAATGGTTTTAAAACACTTTCTAGCTTCATGGGTCATCATCCCAAGTATATCGGAATGGTTTTAAAACACTTTCTAGCTTCATGGGTCATCATCCCAAGTGTACCGGAATGGTTTTAAAACACTTTCTAGCATCTTGGGTCATCATCCCAAGTATATCGGAATGGTTTAAAAACACTTTCTAGCATCTTGGGTCTTCATCCCAAGTATATCGGAATGGTTTTAAAACACTTTCTAGCTTCATGGGTCATCATCCCAAGTGTACCGGAATGGTTTTAAAACACTTTCTAGCATCTTGGGTCATCATCCCAAGTATATCGGAATGGTTTTAAAACACTTTCTAGCATCTTGGGTCATCTCCCCAAGTATATCGGAATGGTTTAAAAACACTTTCTAGCATCTTGGGTCATCATCCCAAGTATATCGGAATGGTTTAAAAACACTTTCTAGCATCTTGGGTCATCATCCCAGGTATATCGGAATGGTTTAAAAACACTTTCTAGCATCTTGGGTCATCATCCCAAGTATATCGGAATGGTTTAAAAACACTTTCTAGCATCTTGGGTCATCATCCCAAGTGTATCGGAATGGTTTAAAAACACTTTCTAGCATCTTGGGTCATCATCCCAAGTGTATCGGAATGGTTTAAAAACACTTTCTAGCAACTTGGGTCTTCATCCCAAGTATATCGGAATGGTTTAAAAACACTTTCTAGCATCTTGGGTCTTCATCCCAAGTATATCGGAATGGTTTAAAAACACTTTCTAGCATCTTGGGTCATCATCCCAAGTGTATCGGAATGGTTTAAAAACACTTTCTAGCATCTTGGGTCATCATCCCAAGTGTACCGGAATGGTTTTAAAACACTTTCTAGCATCTTGGGTCATCATCCCAAGTATATCGGAATGGTTTTAAAACACTTTCTAGCATCTTGGGTCATCATCCCAAGTGTATCGGAATGGTTTAAAAACACTTTCTAGCAACTTGGGTCTTCATCCCAAGTACATCGGAATGGTTTAAAAACACTTTCTAGCATCTTGGGTCATCTCCCCAAGTATATCGGAATGGTTTAAAAACACTTTCTAGCATCTTGGGTCATCATCCCAAGTATATCGGAATGGTTTAAAAACACTTTCTAGCATCTTGGGTCATCATCCCGAGTATATCGGAATGGTTTAAAAACACTTTCTAGCATCTTGGGTCATCATCCCAAGTGTATCGGAATGGTTTAAAAACACTTTCTAGCATCTTGGGTCTTCATCCCAAGTATATCGGAATGGTTTAAAAACACTTTCTAGCATCTTGGGTCTTCATCCCAAGTATATCGGAATGGTTTTAAAACACTTTCTAGCTTCATGGGTCATCATCCCAAGTGTACCGGAATGGTTTTAAAACACTTTCTAGCATCTTGGGTCATCATCCCAAGTATATCGGAATGGTTTTAAAACACTTTCTAGCATCTTGGGTCATCTCCCCAAGTATATCGGAATGGTTTAAAAACACTTTCTAGCATCTTGGGTCATCATCCCAAGTATATCGGAATGGTTTAAAAACACTTTCTAGCATCTTGGGTCATCATCCCAAGTATATCGGAATGGTTTAAAAACACTTTCTAGCATCTTGGGTCATCATCCCAAGTGTATCGGAATGGTTTAAAAACACTTTCTAGCAACTTGGGTCTTCATCCCAAGTATATCGGAATGGTTTAAAAACACTTTCTAGCATCTTGGGTCTTCATCCCAAGTATATCGGAATGGTTTTAAAACACTTTCTAGCTTCATGGGTCATCTCCCCAAGTATATCGGAATGGTTTAAAAACACTTTCTAGCATCTTGGGTCATCATCCCAAGTATATCGGAATGGTTTAAAAACACTTTCTAGCATCTTGGGTCATCATCCCGAGTATATCGGAATGGTTTAAAAACACTTTCTAGCATCTTGGGTCATCATCCCAAGTGTATCGGAATGGTTTAAAAACACTTTCTAGCATCTTGGGTCTTCATCCCAAGTATATCGGAATGGTTTAAAAACACTTTCTAGCATCTTGGGTCATCATCCCAAGTATATCGGAATGGTTTTAAAACACTTTCTAGCATCTTGGGTCATCATCCCAAGTGTATCGGAATGGTTTAAAAACACTTTCTAGCAACTTGGGTCTTCATCCCAAGTACATCGGAATGGTTTAAAAACACTTTCTAGCATCTTGGGTCATCTCCCCAAGTATATCGGAATGGTTTAAAAACACTTTCTAGCATCTTGGTCATCATCCCAAGTATATCGGAATGGTTTAAAAACACTTTCTAGCATCTTGGGTCATCATCCCAAGTGTATCGGAATGGTTTAAAAACACTTTCTAGCATCTTGGGTCTTCATCCCAAGTATATCGGAATGGTTTAAAAACACTTTCTAGCATCTTGGGTCTTCATCCCAAGTATATCGGAATGGTTTTAAAACACTTTCTAGCTTCATGGGTCATCATCCCAAGTGTACCGGAATGGTTTTAAAACACTTTCTAGCATCTTGGGTCATCATCCCAAGTATATCGGAATGGTTTTAAAACACTTTCTAGCATCTTGGGTCATCTCCCCAAGTATATCGGAATGGTTTAAAAACACTTTCTAGCATCTTGGGTCATCA
Organism: Anopheles coustani; assembly: GCF_943734705.1. Lineage (NCBI taxonomy): Eukaryota > Metazoa > Arthropoda > Insecta > Diptera > Culicidae > Anopheles > Anopheles coustani. Next base: position 217 of record NW_026525394.1, on the reverse strand, counting down.
TCCCAAGTATATCGGAATGGTTTAAAAACACTTTCTAGCATCTTGGGTCATCATCCCGAGTATATCGGAATGGTTTAAAAACACTTTCTAGCATCTTGGGTCATCATCCCAAGTGTATCGGAATGGTTTAAAAACACTTTCTAGCATCTTGGGTCTTCATCCCAAGTATATCGGAATGGTTTAAAAACACTTTCTAGCATCTTGGGTCTTCATCCCA